>NC_091285.1:52068430-52668430 GCF_032444005.1 Ranitomeya imitator | reverse complement strand
AAGCAGAGGTGACTCTTGGTCTTGTTTTCCTGGGGCGGTCCTCATGTGAGCCTGTTTCTTTGTAGCGCTTGATGGTTTTTGCCACTGCACTTGAGGCCACTTTCAAAGTTTGCCCAATTTTTCGGACTGACTGACCTTCATTTCTTAAAGTAATGATGGCCACTCGTTTTTCTTTTCTTAGCTGCTTTTTTCTTGTCATAATACAAATTCTAACCGTCTATTCAGTAGGACTATCAGCTGTGTATCCACCAGACTTCTGCACAACACAACTGATGGTCCCAACCCCATTTATAGGGCAAGAAAGCCCACTTATTAAACCTGACAGGGCACACCTGTGAAGTGAAAACTATTCCGGGTGACTACCTCTTGAAGCTCATCAAGAGAATGCCAAGAGTGTGCAAAGCAGTCACCAAAGCAAAAGGTGGCTACTTTGAAATTATGTCTTGTATTATAGGTTCTTCAGTTGTTTCACACTTTTTTGTTAAGTATATCATTCCACATGTGTTAATTCATAGTTTTGATGCCTTCAGTGTGAACGTACAATTTTTATAATCATGAAAATACAGAAAAATCTTTAAGTGAGAAGGTGTATCCAAACTTTTGGTCTGTACTGTATGTTATATGTTTGGTCTGTACTGTATGTTATATATACAATCTTGCTTTTACTCAAGATTAACTCAAGGTTATATGTTAAAATCTCAACATGCTGTTAAATTTACTATGACATATGTACAATCTTGCCTTTGCTCAAGTTTGGCTCAAGGTTAAACTTCAAAAGATTTCAAAATGTTTAATAAAAATAATTTGAACAAAACTGTACCACCTGAACCTTTATTGCAGGTTTAAATGAAGACTGTGTGTGACCCGGACTGCAGGGAGAGATCCGTCCCACTACCATCCTACAAATCTCTCCAAAAATAATAGCCGAAGACAGGATTCCACAGCCGTGGCTGTGATTACAATGCTCTCCAGCGGTAGAGAGGACGCGTTTCATCTGTGCAACAGTCTTACTCATACTCATGACTACAGCCAATCACTGAGCTTTATGTCTTAGGTCATCAACATCAGCATAGCCATTGAGCACAAAGATTGGTGGCAGCAGTGACATCAACACTCAAAGACCAGAGCAGCAATGGAGAGTCAACGCTGCACCATTGGAGGGCGAGTACCTGGTCTTTTTGCTATTGTTCACATAAACAAATTGTTATGGTTTGTATTTAACTGTTTAGGGCCCAATTTTCTTAAAGTGTAAAAATCCCCTTTAATACACAGTGTATTCACAATATGTTAAAATGTTATTCAAAGGCAACTCTATACTCAAAGTACTGGATCATCAAACTGGAGAGCTCCCGTTACTCTTCTTTACATTTCACACTTCAGGAGTGCCTCTTCTGCTGACTTCGCACCTCCATCCACTCCTCTTTGTAAAAAGAAAAATAAATGAGTAAACCCGTTTCTAATTAGAAGACGAGCGGTTTCTGCCAGTGCTGCAGTTATTTGGCTACAAGTGCAGACATTGGAAAATACATCTTCAGAACATATATAGAATTCGCCTCTGGGGGGGGGGAGAAAAAAACATTTTCCTCTGTACTGAACAATCTTTTGAGTGGCCCAAATCACTATCCAGAAAAGTGGCCAAAAGGATACCCAGGCAATAGGGTTGTTAGGCAAACTGGAATATACACCTCATATAATAGATATACTGATGCGATGATACACAGCGTAGATGGCGAAATATAAACATTTAGTAGTCTAGATTAAAAAAATAAAAAAAAATAAATAAATAAATAGAAACACCGTTGTCAGCTCGAAAAACTGCTTCAGAAAGACTTTACACCTCTCAGGTTCTGTCCAGCTGTCGACATGCCCTTGGGTCAGCGATTACAGCCAAAGAAAGCTGATGGCTCTTGTAGATTTTTTTTTTTATATGCAGCTGTGCAGAAAAAAAAAAAAGAAATGCTTCATAAAAGTTAATAATTGCACCTCTTGACTTTGGCTAATTTTTTTTTAACTCCCAAAATTATAAAAATCCGGTCCCTGGTTTGCACTCAGAGAGGACCCTATATCTATTAAAGTTAACCATTTTATTACTTACTCATTAATTACGTGATCATTTGCTCATCAGTTGGGTTCAATCCTTGAGTCCCCCATTAATACCCAAGAGCGTGGCTGGGCAGAGCCCTGTTTGTAAAGAGCGGAGGCCACCCATATGAATCTGCACTTAATTCTCTAATGGACTGCTGGAGATAGGAGAGTACGGCACTTGGCTTTTTGTGTCAACTTTGTATAGAATGAATAAAGTGTCACCACTCACCATAGAGAAAGAATGGTGCCCATTCTCAGTTTCGCTGGGGTTCCCAGCAATTGGACCCCTATCTAATGGATAGTCGATAACTTCTAAAGATGTTCAATAAGGGGAATCTGTCATATCCCAAAATGCTATTTACATGCAGATATAGAGTTATTGTGCAGATAAATAAAATTCTGCATGGCCGCCAGATTGGAGCCACAGCTACAGGGAGAAAAATGGAACTTACATCCTCCCTGCAACCGACAGTGCAGGGAGCTTTTTAGTCATCGCTCACTATACAGCGGGTGTAGTTGTAATTATTACCTTGCACTTTGATTACCGGCTTGCAACACAGCACAGAGCAGGCTGTCAGTCAATATAGACAGAGAGTGATCATAGACTGCTCAGTGACTAAAAGCTCCCTTCATTGTCCTATGACTGGGAGTGAACAGCTGCAGGGAGGATATAAGCTAATTTCTCCCCTGTAGCTGCTGCTCTAGCTTGGCAACCATGCAAGATTTTAACACTTTAGCTACAGAACCACCGTAAATCTTCAGGGACATAACGTATTTTAGACATTCATCTTTATTTTATCGTGAATTTTTATGTACTAAAATAGACCTGACTGGGGAGCCAAGAGATGGTTGTGAACAGAGTTTTACTTTTTTGATAACTGCAGCATCTTTTGTGCCTTATCTTTTGCACTATTGCTGTGTACTATGTGGCATTTATGCCACTTTTGCTACTAGTTTTCTTGAAACATTTTATAGTGCCGCTTCTTCAGTATAAATAATGCAATTGCCACACAAGTACATTTAGTCTTTGCGGTGGCTTACAATATGGTAGAGCTACTCCCTGGTTCACCAATATCACCATTTATGAACCAAGCCTCATAGATAAATACACAACCATTATTCAGGTTGCCGGACAGATAAATACTGTAAAACAGAGCATCTGTAACCGAAAACTCTATACTATTTAGTATGCATAATGGCTCAAAAAATATATATCTCTCAAGTCCTACTGACCAGTCAGGAGGGAGAACATTGCTTAAACATTAAGCCTGTTCCTCCTTGTAGACAGGTTTAAAGAGAACCGGTCACGTGAAAAATTGCTATTAACCTGCAGATATGGGATTAATCTACAGATTAATCGCGTTCTCAATCTGCCCGGCACCTGCATCTTGAGCCCCACTGATAAAGTTAGGGTTGGAGTAGGTTTCAGGCATGGGGGTGGTGCCGGCATGGTATCAGTTACCGCTCTGTGTTTAGAGCCCCAAAACTGACTGGCAGCAGACCCTAATGCAGATTCTGCTGTCAATCAGTGCTGGGTCGCAGTTACAGTCGCCACTTACTATACACAGAGCGGTGACCGAACCCTCACCTGAAACCTGAACGTCACTGGTGGGAATAAAGTTAATTTCCTCCAGACAGCGGGGATCTACGTGCCATCACCAGGCAGGATAAGAATGCTATTAACCTGAAGTTTAACCCCGTATCTGCAGGTTAATAGCATTTTTTCACATGATGGATTCTCTTTAGAACACCACCCCAAAGTTTGTTTTTTTTGTCCCCAAGTGGTGGCACTAATGTAAGTTCCCTGCTCTTTTACTTACTAGATGCTGTCTTTAGCTGTTCCCGACACTGCTCAGTCCTGATCCGCCATGTTTTGTCCACAACTTTTGACTGTCCAGAAGTCAGAGGTAACATTCACAAGCTTTCAATGTAAGCCTATTTTTTGTAAGCCTTTTTGTGGCCTTGTTCTAGTTCTCATGGACTTATATTGAATTGTGATTTCCATATTGTCCAGCAAACACTGGAGAGATCAGCCAGGTCCCAACCTGCAGACGACAATCAGTGGTGCTCATAACAGATGAAAACGGCGACTGGTGAGTATAATACTAGGGGCAGAGAACTTAGACCATCGCTGAAATAAATAAATAAAAAGTTCTGGATTGGTCCTTTAAAGCATTGATGACTGCAGGAAAAGTTTTTACCTTGGCCTTTCTGTATTGATTTGCAGAGCAAGAAATGAAATATGCCATTCTTTTGATTCAAGCCTTTGAAAAGAGCTTTCGGGGCTCATTAGTGGGGGCAAATGCACCCTCCAGCTCAATTGTGTTTGAAAGAAAGCCCATTATTCTTTGCTTCTTTTACAAGTCTTCTGCCAAATTAGTATATGTCCATTTTGTATCTTTTTTTTTTTAAATTCTTGTTGATGGCGCTATTCCCAAGTAACACCTAAGGAACTTACAGTATCCAGTTTCACATTGTTGCTATCACAGTGGGTTCTGAACCACTCCTATAGTGGATCTATCATTAGTCTTCACAAAACAACATAAATAAATCTCATAGACTTGAGGCTGGTGTAAATGTAAGAGAGTCAAATAGTGCTCTGCAGGACACCCTTACAAGATACAGTTTGTCCTACATTTGTTAGGTTGTTCCACCCCCTCAAATGTGTTGGGTTCTGCTTAAAAGGCCATAGGCAGTACCCCTGTTTGAGTGCATAGGTATTTGTGGAACTCCTGAATTGCAGTTGTGTGCTGCCATTGGGGCTTAAACATGGATTGAGTTGATTGGAGTTGTGCGTGGCACGTGGTTTAGACAACTCAGTAGGGCTCTACATGAGGGGCAGGATTGGAACGCTCCCACTATCCCTAAGTATATAAAGGTCTGCATTTCTCAGGATGAGTTGTAGAAGGTGAATAGAACAGATAGGAACTGCCCAAGAAAATGCTATTTGTAGGTGAGGTAAAGGCACATACATAAGAGTGGAATTACGCTACAATCTACGTTGCTTTAGGTCAGAGAACCTCTGACTGTTATGAGCATGGAAGACATGTCACCTGTAAGTGAGTTTAGCGGCTATAACTTTGTTTTGGTGAAGTTAAACCCACAGAGTGAGGAAGACCAGAAACAGAGAGGGAGGTTGGTTTTGGCTAACGGTGGGGAGTGCGATTGCGGAGAGTGCAATAGCCTGACTCATAAGGTTGTCAGAGTGAGGAGTGCAACAAAGTGTGAGGTCCCCAGATGCGAGTTGATCTAGAATGCCCAGATATAAATCAGGTCCAAAAGAGGAAAGCATTCCATGAAACACATCTACTGTATGAGAGGGTGAAAGATGCAGAGAGGACGTTAAGCGTAGCAGGCTTTAATGGTGGAGAGCTGTGGATGACATAGTAGGCTTGAGGGAGTCATAAGTTACTGTGCTGGAGGGGGCATCTCCTACTCAAGTAAGGGTACCGTCACACTATACGATTTACCTACGATCACGACCAGCGATATGACCTGGCCGTGATCGTAGGTAAATCGTAGTGTGGTCGCTGGGGAGCTGTCACACAGACAGCTCTCCAGCGACCAACGATGCCGAGGTCCCTGGGTAAACATCGGGTAACTAAGCGCAGGACCGCGCTTAGTTACCCAATGTTTACCCTGGTTACAAGCGTAAAACTAAAAAAAAAAAAAACAGCACATACTTACATTCTGGTGTCCGTCAGGTCCCTTGCAGTCTCTGCTTCCCGCACTGTGACTGCCGGCCGTAAAGTGAAAGTGAAAGCACAGCCGCTGTACTCTGCTTTCACTTTACGGCCGGCAGTCACAGTGCTGGAAGCAGACGGCAAGGGACCTGACGGACACCAGAATGTAAGTATGTGCTGTTTTTTTTTTTTAGTTTAACGCTTGTAACCAGGGTAAACATCGGGTAACTAAGCGCGGTCCTGCGCTTAGTTACCCGATGTTTACCCTGGTTACAAGCGAACGCATCGCTGGATCGCATCGCTAGATCGCTAGATCGGTGTCACACACACCGATCTAGCGATGACAGCGGGAGATCCAGCGATGAAAGAAAGTTCTAAACGATCTGCTACGACGTACGATTCTCAGCAGGATCCCTGATCGCTGCTGCGTGTCAGACACAGCGATATCGTAACGATATCGCTGGAACGTCACGAATCGTACCGTCGTAGCGATCGAAATGTTATAGTGTGACGGTACCCTTACACTCAGATGCAAAGTGGAAGAGAGTCAAAAAAGAGAAAGAGTGAGAGCGAGCGAGAAAGAGAGCGAGCAAGAAAGAGATAGCGAGCGAGAAAGGAAGAGCAAGCGAGAAAGAGAGGGAGAGCGAGCGAGAAAGAGGGAAGTGAGCTAGAAAGAGGGTGAGCGAGAAAGAGAAGGAGAGCGAGTGAGGGGGCTTGGCTGGGAGTTTGAACTTCATTGATGGGGTGCTACACCCTTGCAGGCTGCATGTTACAGATGACTTTGGTTGGCCAGGACCAGATGTTGAGGACTTCAATGAGGTTCAAGGCTGCCCTATGACCTTCTGTTGGGAAGTTATGATCCTTCATAGGTTTTGGGAGTGTTAGCTACAAACATCTAGGAGAGGGGGATAAGGCCCATCCCGAGGGCGAAAAGAATGTGACTGACCAAGAGGTAAAAAGGCTTGTGTAAGACCATGTGCTCTCTCTCTTTGTCATGCTTGCAGTTCACTTCTCAAGGGGGGGCCACGTTGAGTAAAGTGCTAGGAGGAATTGGAACCAGCAGGCAGCTAATGCCCCCATGTGGCCCAGTACACATGGTCAAACATGAAACCGGTAAATGAAATAATTCATCTGCTTATATGTTTTATACATCACCTATATTTGCATATCTGACCATTGTATATGTATAAGCATTGTGTATATAGTGTTTTGTTTAGTTTGAACTTAAGGCAATTCAATATATATTGTAACCTTGGGCTGCTCTTAACACCATCCATGAATCCACATGTCCGTGTTCTCGGTTTTAACTTCACATGCTACCGGGGATGATTTCTGGCCCGATATAATTCCGTTAACAGACTGGTGTTATATCTAACGGCGAACTGATGGCAGTCCTACCGGGCTGGCGGTAATCTGTTTTACAGGTGCTGATGAAAGAGGCCTCTCAGTGTTGTGAGCAAGTATGGTGCCACGCCAGCGACGGCATGGACCACATCCTCTTACTCCCAGTGTCTCTCTGGGCCCGTGTGGACAGGGAGTGTCCATGTAAAACAGTGCCATGCTGACCTTACGTGTCCCCAGGGGGTGCAGAATGTGATATTGGTGCAAGTGAGGAGACCGTACCACATAATCCTTCCAAAGTGATAGTGACGTCAGGCGGGTTGGGGAGGTGTGGGTTCATCACATCTGTTATCAATGGTGGGATATTGCGTGATCTCTCCATGGACATCTTTCACAGCCACTATGGCTGTTACTTAGTTTCTCAGCTTGCTAATACATTGGAACTCCAGACTGGAAACTTCTCTTCGTCTCACGTTCCGTGTTCCATCCTCTCTGAGTTATGAACTCTGAGCCTTACTGCTAAGCGTCCCATCCCAGGACCTATCTCCAGTGCATTACTTCTGTCTTTCTATCACTTTTCCATGCTCTTTTCTGGATCTTGCTATCCCCTGGCTTGGTCTCCACTGACCTTGGGGACATCCAGTTCATGTGGCTCTGCCGAGTACTCAGAACGAAGGTCTGTTCTAACTGCAAGCTAGGCATCGTCTCACTCACTACCAGGAAGTCCTCTTTGATCTTGCGGCATAGCCCCTCTCTCTGTGGGTTAGTCCCAACTTTTAACTCACTACCTGTTGCTGGGCAGAACACAGCTTCATCACATGACAATGCAAAACAAACAAACATTATGAATGCATCACATTACAACAAACGTGTCTTCAAGGGGGAACATGGGCAGCATGCCCATCTCATTACATACATATTGAAAAATCCACAAATATAAAGGCAAAATGTATTAGCCGATACATGCATCTAATGAAACATGTGTAAGGGGTTACAATGAACGGTATCAGCATCTAACCCCTTTTTAAAGCACGTCCTGGCACAATGTAAATATGGTTTGTTAGGATTGTATAATTCTCTTTGTCTAGTGCTGTATATACACATGTTTAGCATTTTGGCTTCTGCGGCACAATGTTTAATGTGTGTTTATAGAGAAAGCGCAGTGCTAAATGTAGCCACTATATGGGGGCACAGAGATCATTGATAGTAGGAATAAGGGAATTTGCATGTGAATAGTAAAGATAGGAGGGGCACGGGGATAAGGCAGGAAGGACTTCCTGATAGAGTCAGTTGGAGCCAAGGCGCCCATTCAGCTTAGATGGGCTAGTTAGCCCCAGGCAACACCATTCCATGTTTTTAAAAAAAGCAAGGCCCAGCCATCTAGCATTGGTGGTCAGGACCTTATCAGAGGAAGCAGCTGCAACATTTCTAGCAGTGCAGCTTTAGTGGGAACTTCAGTTGCTAGTGAAGACTAGGCAGTACGAGCAGGTCACTCACCACGTGGCAGCTTATTGTGTGGGTTGATGCCCTCAGGACAGGGGTAAAAGGCTGAGGGAGTACTCAAACAAAGTAGGCCTGTAAAGGGAGGGCGCCGAAGAACGGAAAGGTACGTACTGGAAGCGAGCTTAGTGACAGAGAAGGACAGGGCCAGAGGAAGAGTTGTATGATGTGGAAACTGATGCTGATGCTTGAGCGAATATAGATGTTCTGTGTACGAAGATCAGTAAAGTTGTTTATTTGAAAGTTAATTTGGACTGTGGCTCATTTTGTGAAAGACCGGACCGAGGAAGTCTCCAGAAACGTGCAGAGAGTCCTGACGGTGCAGGTGAAGAACCCTTAGGTATGCAGAGCTATGGACAGTGTGTTCATGTGATGAGAGGTCAGGACACACTAACGCAAAGGCTTTCAGCCATGACTACCCCCTGTACCTCCCTCACACATGCATCGCTATGCTGTGGGTTATGCAGCTACAATAATTCCCTGAACAGTTCTGGGAACAGGACTCCTCCTCCTCCTTTGCTGTGTGTTTGCATTGCAGAATATTCACAAGGAGCAATTTAATGATTTCTCTGAAGAAGCTTTTCTGCATATTCAGAGAATTCACATTCTGCTGCAATGCAATAATCTACGACTGGGCTGCTGGAAAGAAGCAGGGCGCGTCCGAGGCGGTCGCGCGACCAATCACAAGCCGCGACGTCATCTAAGGCCCTTCACACGCTGATTCTAAGGAAGGAAGGCTGCCGGTTAGGGTGGTTTCACACTTGCGTTTTTGTCTGCAGCGTTTTTTGCACAAAAAAACGCATGCGTTTTTTTCCCTATATTTAACATTGAAAACGCATGCGTTTTTTGTACGCGTTTGGTCGCGTTTTCAATCGCATGCGTTTTTTTACTGCATGCGTTCATTTTCAAAAATGCAACTTGTAGTATTTTTGAGGGGTGTTTTTTGGACAAAAAAAAAACGTATGCGTTTTCATGCGTTTTTTTTGGGCCAAAAAATACATTGGAGTCAATGGAAACGCATGCGTTTTTTTGTGCATGCGTTTGTTTGCGTTAAAAACGCATGCTTTTTTATATTAAATAAACCAGAAAACACACTGATATGCCACTCCCCACCATAAAGGTGATAAAGGGATCCTAACCCTAATCCTAAAGGGATCCTAACCCTACCCCTAACGGGATCCTAACCCTAACGGGATCCTAACCCTAACGGGATCCTAACCCTAACCCTACCCCTAACCCTACCCCTAACCCTAGAGGGATTAGGGTTAGGGGTAGGGTTAGGGTTAGGGGTAGGGTTATAGTTAGGATCCCTTTAGGATCCTATTAGGAAACTATTTATGTTTATAGTGTTTTTTTTACTTTATTTAGATGATTGGCAGCTGTCACACATTTCTCAGCATGCGTTTAAAAAACGCAAACGCATGGAAAAACGCATGTAAACGCGTCAAAACGCCGCGTTTTTTACACCACATGCAAAAACGCATGCATCTAAAATACGCAGCGTTTGCATGCATTTTCATGCGTTTTTTCACCATGCGGTTTTTTTTTTAAACGCATGCGTTTTAAAACGCAAGTGTGAAACCAGCCTTAGTACCAGGGCGTGTCAGAGGGTAAGTATAGCAATATTTTTTATTTTAATTCTTTATTTTACACTTAAATATGGATCCCAGGGCCTGAAGGAGAGTTTCCTCTCCTTCAGACCCTGGGAACCATTGGAAACCCAATGCACTGCATTGGGTGTCGTGTTTCGGCCGACCCCGACTTTTTTATAGGATCGGCCGATTTCACTCGACCCGACTTTTGAAAAAGTCGGGTTTCGTGAAACCCGACCCGATCCTATAAAAGTAAAAGTCGCTCAACCCTACTCAGCACCGATATCTCCAGTATATGATCAGATAGACAGAGTGGACAGCAGTGTGAGATGTCTCTTCTTACCTTTGCACCTTTGTTATCTCCAGTAGCATTACCGAAGCTCATCATCCCACATATTTAGGGGGGGCAAAGCTTCCTGCTGCACATGATTACAGGCCCCTGTCCTAACATCCTAGGATATTCTGTCTAGGACAGGTTTCCCTCAGTGAAACAAGATAGCTGCCATTAATACATTTATGACCTCCTTAGACAAAACTATTATGATTTGTTAATTAAATGTAATTAGGGATTTAATGACATTTCCTTTAGTTATTTAGTTTTTTTCTATTCCCCCCAAAAATCACTTTAACATGCATTCTATATACCATCTTCATCATTATTTTACATTCCTATTATACTCCTGCAGCCCAGAATAACACCATAAATAAGTGACGAATGGTCAAATGGGCATGTATTGACAATTCTGTCAGCACAGATTGACTGGTAAAGCAACGTACATGTGCTCGGTGCACCTTTAGCGTGGTCAAACAGTTCAGTGCACCTTTCTACCTACGTTCACAGCTAGAGAGACCACTGATCTGGACCATGGTTCGCGAAGCATTCCACCAATCTCTGAGAAGTTCACAAAAGTACACACATGGGCAGAATAAAGAGCGGTGAGTAAATGATAGGCAATTAGCAAGCCAGCTAAAAAAAGAGTGGATCTGCTTGGAGTGACCACAGATCATTTATCTGTTCTTGTCCTTTTTACCTATTTTGGTCAATTTTGTGAAAAGAAAAGTAGCTGTGTCAGCACAGTGTCCAGAGCATGGAACAGATACCAGGAGACAAGTCAGCACACGAGGAGACTTGGCCATAGGGCCATAGGAGGGCAACAACCCAGCAGCAGGACCGCTACTTCTCCTTTGTGCAAGGAGGAACAGGAGGAGAAGTGCCAGAGCCCTGCAAAATGACCTCCAACAGGCCATTAACATCCGCTCAAACTGTCAGAAACAGACTCCCTGAGGGTGGTATGAGGGTCAGACATCCACAAGTGGGTGTTGAGCTTACTGCTCAACACCATGCAGGGCAATTTGCATTTGCCAGAAAACACCAAGATTGGCCCGATTCGACATTGATGCCCTGTGCTAGTCACGGATGAGAGCAGGTTTACACTGAGTACATGTGAGACACAATAGAGAACTTTCTGCTGCCTGCAACATCGTCCAGCTTGACCAATGAGTCAGGAATGCTATGAGAAGGCATTTCCTTGGAGAGCCGTACAGCCCTTATGTACCCATAGGTACCCTGACTGCCATTAGGCACTGGGTGGATGAGATCCTCAGACCCATTGTGAGACCATATGCAGGTGCAATGGGCCTTGGGTTCCTTTTGATGCATGACAATGATAGGTCTCAAGTGGTTGAAGTGTGTAGTAGTTCCTGCATGATGAAGGCACTGATGCTATGAACTGTCCTGCCCGTTTCCCAGATCCAAATCTAATCGAACACATCTAAAACATCATGTCTCGTTCCATTCACCCCCACGTTGCACCACAGACTGTCCAGGAGTTGACTGATGCTTTAATCCAGGTCTGGAAGTAGATCCCTCAGTAGAACATCCGCCACCTCATCAGAAGAATGCCCAGGCATTGTAGGGAGGTTATACAGGCACGTGGAGGCCACATACAATACTGAGCATCATGTCCTTGTCTTTAGCCATTTTCACTGAAGTTGGATCAGCCTGTAATTTGAATTTCCACTTTGATTTTGAGCATCATTCCAAATTCAGAACCCGATGGGATATTAATTTTGATTTACAGTGATCATTTTTATGTTTTCTTGTTCTAAACGCATTCCACTATGTAATGAATAAAGATTTTCAACTTCAATATTTCATTCAGTGATATATAGGATGTGGTATTTTAGTGTTCCCTTTATTTTTTTGAGCAGTGTACACAGGTACTTCTCACAAAATTAGAATATCATCAAAAAGTTAATTTATTTCAGTTCTTCAATACAAAAAGTGAAGCTCAAGTTATATAGTCATTACAAACAGAGTGATCTATTTCAAGTGTTTATTTCTGTTAATGTTGATGATTATGGCTTACAGCCAATGAAAACCCAAAAGTCATTATCTCATTAAATTAGAATAATTAACAAAAACACCTGCAAAGGCTTCCTAAGCATTTAAAAAAGGTCCATTTGTCTGTTTCAGTAGGCTCCACAATCATGGGGAAGACTGCTGACTTGACAGATGTCCAGAAGCCAGTCATTAATACACTCCACAAGCAGAGTAAGCCACAACAGGTCATTGCTAAAGAAGTGTGCTGTTCAGAGTGCTGTATCCAAGCATATTAATGGAAAGTTGAGTGGAAGAAAAAATGTGGTAGTAAAAGGTGCACAAGCAGCCAGGATAACTGCAGCCTTGAAAGGTTTGTTAAGAAAAGGCCATTCAAAAATTTGGGGGAGATTCTCAAGGAATGGTCTGCTGCTAGAGCCATTGCTTCAAGAGCCACCACACACAGATGTATTCAGGACATGGGTTACAAGTGTCGCATTCTTTGTGTCAAGCCAATCATGACCAATAGACAATAGGGTTGAGCGAAACAGATCGTTCATTTTCAAAAGTCGCCGACTTTTGGCAAAGTCGGGTTTCATGAAACCCGACCCGATCCCTGTGTGGGGTCGGCCATGCGGTACGTGACTTTTGCGCCAAAGTCGCGTTTCGTATGACGCGCTTGGCGCCATTTTTTTCAGCCAATGAAGGAGCGTGGGCAGAGTGATGACATAGGTCTTAGGGGAGTGGACGCCTATCGCCATGTTGTCGCTTGTGCGCTGTAGCGATTTGCAATGTGTAACACCAGCTTTTCAGTTCAGGGACGGAGGAGAGAGAGAGAGAGAGAGATGGAGATAGAGATAGAGATAGAGAGAGAGAATAAAAAAAAAAAATATTCCCATTGACTTTGCATTGGGTTTCGGGTTTCGGTCGTTCCTCGACTTTTCGCCATAATCGGCCGATTTCACTCGACTCGACTTTTGAGATAGTCGGGTTTCGCGAAACCCGACTCGACCCTAAAAAAGTCAAGGTCGCTCAACCCTAATAGACAACACCGAAAGCGTCTAACCTGGGCCAAGGAGAAAAAGAACTGGACTGTTGCTCAGAGGTTCAAGGTAATTTCAGATGAAAGTAAATTTTGTGTTTCATTTGGAAATTAAGGTCCCAGAGTCTGGAGGAGGAGTGGAGAGGCCACAATCCAAGCTGCTTGAGACCTAGGGTGAAATTTCCACAAGCAGTGATGGTCTGGGGAGCCATGTCATCTGCTGGTGTAGGTCCACTGTTTTATCAAGACCAACGTCAGCGCAGCTGTCTACCACTAAATTTTGGAGCACTTCATGCTTGCCTCTGCTGACAAGCTTTTTGGAGATGGAAATTGCATTAAATTGTTATTGAAAGCCTCTGATGCCTTGCATATTCCCAGCCATAGTGGCCTTGTGCAGGAAGACAGCACAAGACTGCTGTTGGCAGTGACTGGCTGCAGTGTTGTACAAGGGATGTCATCCTTACAGCTGTGAGAGCACAAAACTGTAAGGTCTAAGGAGCAGTGGAGAGGTGTCCCTGGAGCAGCTGCATTAGGCAAACATTACCTTTCTTGTTTGTTTTTTTCCCACCAATGGCTCATTATTTAACAGATAACCCTTTTTAATTCATATGTATGCATGAGATTTGCAGCGCCATTTCAGCATAATGGATCTCTGACAGATATGAATTTTAATAAATGATTAGCCTAAAATATGCAGCGATTTCTAAAAACGCAACATCCTTATCCATGGGCTATGTCTGGTATTGCAGCTTAGCCTCATGCAAGTGAAGACCAGGTCTTTGCCTAAACTTAAAATACAGCTGTAAATTCAAGGGATTTTATTCATAGGCTTGAAGGGAACACTGGAAGTGGAAGATGTTCATGAATCTCTCATATGTGCCAGTTAAAACTCTTCATACAGTATACTCAATGTTGGTAAGAACATCGCTCGTCATCATCCCTATCAGTGTTAGGTAACTCCCTGATGATGACGTCTTCGTAAAGGCCACAGATCATGTAATCAGTAGATAAAGTCTCCACAGCTCATTAGACAGATGAGACCTGTAGCATTTCATCAGCAACAAGATACCTCCGCACCATTGTTAAATATTAAATATAGAACACTAGAAGACAGCAGCCATCTCCTGTATATAATCTGATGATTGCTGCTTGTAAAACACTCCATGCTAACAAGGTCATGTGATCTCCACAAACCGTACACAAGATCCTAATATACAGTAGACATTCTGTAATGACCTGTCCGGGACAGAGTGGTGTTAAATTAACCTTCACCCCTAGGCTATTTACCATTTGTGCCTTTCTGTTTTTTGCTCCCCTTCTTCCCATAGCCATTAATTTTTTTATTTTTCCATCAATATGGCAGAGTGAAGGCTTGTTTTTTTGCGGAACACCACCATTAATTTTACCATATAATGTACTGGAAAACAGGAAAAAAAATCCGAGTTGTTCCACAATTGTTTTTTTTTTTTTTAAATTACGTTTACCAAAAGCTAAAACTGACCTGCCAGTTTAATTCTTCAGCTCATTAGGAGTTCATAGACACCAAAGATGTATAGGTTATTTTTTATTTACGTGGTGGAAAAAAATCCAAACTTTGTAAAAAATAAAATAAAGAAGATGGCGCCATTTTCCAAAACCCTTAGCATCTCCATTTTTCATCATCTGGGGCTTGTTAAGGGCTTATTTTTTGCTCACCACTAGTGATGAGCGAGTATACTCATTACTCAAGATTTCCTGAGCATGCTTGAGTGATCGCAGAGTATTTGGATGCGCTCGGAGATTTAGTTTCTGTCTCCGTAGCTACATGATTAGTGGCTGCTAGACAGCCTGAATACATATAAGGATTTCCTAACAAACAGGCAACCCCCACATGTACTCAGGCTGGCTAGCAGCCGCAAATCATGCAGATTCGGAGACAGAAACTAAATCTCCGAGCACATCCAAATACTCAAAGATCACCCAAGCACGCTCGGGAAAACTCAAGTAACGAGTATACTCGCTCATCACTACTCACCACGCTTCATTTCTAAGAATACCATCTTGGGATAGATGCAATGTTTTGATCACCTGGTATTGGCATTTTCTTGCAATGTTGTGGTGACCAAAAAAACCTAATTCTGGAGTTTTGTATTTTTCTTCTCATTACATCGTCTACCGATCAGATTAACTCTTTTTATATTTTGATAGATCAGGCGATTCTGATATTTTCTTAATTTTTTAAATACTTTAAAAAAAAATTTTTTTTTCACTTTTTACATGCTTCAATAGTCGAGACATGAAGCTACGATTTTCTGATGACTTTTACTATACAGGACTGCAACTCATCTGCTATGAAAGAAAGCCACTGGGGATCTCCTGCAGACCCTGGGTTGCCATGCTAACCCGTTCGGCACCCTGCGATTATGTGAAAGGGGTGCCGATGGGCGTTCTTTGTGATGCGCTTATGTTACCAGCTGCCGCTGGATCGAGATTCCACCCGTGGCTGTTAGGGGCACATGTCCACTGATCAAATCAGCTTTCATGTGCCGTAAAAGATGCAGGCTCATAGCCAGAGCTCACATCAAAAGGGAAGATACAACATGTGCAGTATATATATGGTGCACGTCATGAAGGGGTTAAATGGTTCTTGTATTTTCAGAAAAGTTGATCTAATTTGATTGATAATGTGCTGACATGACAATCACTTTCAATTCATTAAATTTAAAAATAAGATTATCTTACTGTAGAAAATAACTCAAATACCTGCCACTTGGCGTCTCCCTTCTGTATATATTTGTATCTACTGCCTGTTGTCAAGTGTAATCCATCACTAGCAGCAGATAAGCAGAGGCAGATTACAGAAAGTGGGGCTGGGTTTTGGTCTCTGCGTTCAACAGAATTTGTCAGCAGGTTTCTGCTATGTAATTTGACAGTAGTATGATGTGGGAAAAGAGACCCTGATACCAAAGATGAATCACTTAGTTTATTGGCTGTAGCAGTTATGTGGAAATCAGTTTTCCCTGCTTTAGATTTTGCAGAGCTTAGAATGTTCAGCAGACTTGGACTAGCCTACAGGAGAATTTTCCGGTGGGCCGCTATACAAGAGTGGGCCATCACCCTCTTCTATGAGCAGTACTTGGAACAATATACAATTGCTTCTCACTAAATTAGAATATAATCAAAAAATTAATTTATCTCAGTTCTTGAATACAAAAAGTGAAACTCATACTCAGTCATTATAACCAGTGTGATCCATTTCACGTGTTTATTTCTGTTAATGTTGATGATTATGGCTTACAGCTAATGAAAACCCAAAAGTCATTATCTCAATAAATTAGAATACTTTATAACACCAGCTACAAAAGTTTTAAAATCCGAAATGTTGATCTACTATAATGTACGTTCAGTAAATGCACTAAATACTTGGTTGGGTCTCCTTTTGAATCAATTACTGCATCAATGCGGCGTGGCATGGGGGCAATCAGCCTATGGCACTGCTGAGGTGCTATGGAAGCCCAGGTTGCTTAGATAGCAGCCTTCAGCTTGTCTGCACTGTTAGGTCTGGGGTCTCATCTTCCTCTTGACAATACCCCATAGATTCTCTCTGGGGTTAAGGCCAGGCAAGTTTGCTGGCCAATGAAGCACAGTGATATTGTAGTTTGTAAACCAGGTAGTGGTACTTTTGGCAGTGTGGACAGGTGCCAAGTCCTGCTGGAGAATGACATTTCCATCTCCAAAAAGCTTGCCGGCAGAGTGAAACATGAAGTGCTCCAAAATGTAGTGGTAGACCGCTGCGCTGACTTTGGTCTTGATCAAGCACAGTGGACTTACACCAGCAGATGGCATGGCTTTCCAAACCATCACTGATTGTGGAAACTTCACGCTAGACTTCTAATAGCTTGGATTGTCTGTCTCTCCATTCTTCCTCCAGACTCTGGGACCTTGATTTCGAAATGAAATGCAAAATGGACTCTATCTGAAAACACCTTGGACCACTGAGCAACAGTCTAGTTCTTTTTCTCCTTGGCCCAGGTAAGACACTTCTGGCATTGTCTATTGGTCATAAGTGGCCTGACACAAGGAATGCGACACTTGTAGCCCATGTCCTCGATACATCTGTGGTGGCTCTTGAAGCAATGACTCCAGCAGCAGTCCATTCCTTGTGAATATCCCCCAAATTTTTGAATGGCTTTTTCTTAATCCTTTTAAGGCTGCGGTTATCTCGTTTGCATGTGCACCTTTTTCTACCACATTTTTTCCTTTCACTCAACTTTCCATTAAAATGCTTGGGTACAGCACTCTTTGAACAGCCCACTTCTTTAGCAATGACCTTTTGTGGCTTACCATCCTTGTGGAGTGTGTCAATGACTGCCTTCTGCACATCTGTCAAGTCAGCAGTCTTCCCCATGATTGTGGAGCCTCCTGAAACAGACTAAGGGACATTTTAAACACTTAGGAAGCCTTTGCAGGTGTTTTTTGTTAATTCTAGTAATTTACTGAGGTAATTACTTTTGGGTTTTCTTTGGCTGTAAGCCATAATCATCAACATTAACAGAAATAAACACTTGAAATAGATCACTCTGTTTGTAATGACTCTAATATAGGAGTTTCACTTTTTATATTGAAGAACTGAAATAAACAGATAATAAACAGATAATAAATGGATAAACAGATAATAAATGGAAAATGTTTAAGAACATCCTAAATAGGCACTGTAAGTGGTTTATACCTTGTGGGAATAAAAGGACTAGAAATAGGAAAAACCCAATGGGGCTAAACAAAGAAGTAAGACAGGCAATTAACAGTAAAAAGAAAGCATTTGCACTACTAAAGCAGGATGGCACCATTGAAGCTCTAAAAAACTATAGGGAGAAAAATACTTTATCTATAAAACTAATTAAAGCTGCCAAAAAGGAAACAGAGAAGCACATTGCTAAGGAGAGTAAAACTAATCCCAAACTGTTCTTCAACTATATCAATAGTAAAAGAATAAAAACTGAAAATGTATGCCCCTTAAAAAATTGTGAGGAAAGTATGGTTGTAGATGACGAGGAAAAATACCTTCTTCCCCACGGTATTCACCGTGGAAAATGAAATGCTAGGTGAAATCCCAAGAAACAATGAAAACCCTATATTAAGGGTCACCAATCTAACCCAAGAAGAGGTGCGAAAGCGGCTAAATAAGATTAAAATAGATAAATCTCCGGGTCCGGATGGCATACACCCACGAGTACTAAGAGAACTAAGTAATGTAATAGATAAACCATTATTTCTTATTTTTAGGGACTCTATAGCGACGGGGTCTGTTCCGCAGGACTGGCGCATATTGTGACGCCCAAGAGACCGGGGTACCCAGCACCGGACCAATGGGGTCTGTCTGTTGAGGGGGGTGTCACGGGTGGCTTGACCCGGTGCTGTGGCCTCAGGCAATGCACAGTGTAAAGGGTATCGTGAGGGAACAGGCACTTACTTGATCAGCAGCAGGTTCTCCCAGCGGTGATGATCCCAATCCTGGATAGATGGCTATTGTCCAAATGAAAGACTGAGGCACTGAAATGTTTAACCAGTTTACTTTAACAAAAAAGGATTTACAACCAGTCCTGTCACCGGAGTCTGTATGGGAACTCTGAGTTACTTTGACCCTGCCGGGGTCTTCGCCTCTTATTGTACGCAATATCTGTGTGGCCCTGCTGCTGTATGTGAACTGGCTGCCGGCCCAATCTGTCCCCTCCGGGTCCTGGTTCGACGGGCAACCCAAGTCCTTTTATCGGCTTACCCCCTCCAGGAGTACCGCTGAACTCTGTGTCTGTTGCTGCGTCCGACCCTAGTGAAGCTGATATCACCTCACGTTTTTCCGGTTGCTGTATTATATGTAATGAATACAGCCACGGATCCGGTATCCGTCTTTGCGCCTGTTCTGGGTAGTGATTAATGCTACCCGGTTCTCACAATGTCCTTTTTCTCTATCCCTCTTCTCCTCAGGCCGGTGATTTAGGCCTGGTAACAGTCACAGGGCTGTTAGAGATTCAACTGTATGACCTCTCACTTTCAGCTCCTTAGCCCAACTGCCAGTTCTTCTCTCAGACCAGAATGGATCAAGGGGAGTCTCTGGAGCTCCCCCTTCTGGCCGGAGGTGGTAGTGCAGTCTTGCTATTTTAGTATTTGCATTTACTGTCAGTAACTATTTTTGTGGCAAATACCCCTAGGGGTGCCACATTCCCCCTTAGTTAAGAACAGTACTCCGGGACTGTGGGACAATAACATTTTGAAATAACAATTAATATGTACAGAGTCTTAAAAATGAAAAGTTACAAAAACCACTCGAGGAAACAAAAATATAGTTCTGTACAAAGTCACTTCAAATAGCGTCCATTAATACAGTTCTATCCTTGAAGGTACTAGGAAAGGCACTGCACTTTGTGTCCAGGAATTTAGTTCCATTTTTCCAACGGAGTTATCAATATAAAGTCTAAAGAAAGTTCAAAAAGAGCGAGGAGCAAAGTTCAAAAAGCAGTCTTTCCGGAGCTTTGATTTAGTGCCTCCGGGCTGATAAAAAGTTCAAGAATATGCAAGAAGTTCATACAGACAAGTCTCTGTAGGCACTGGGCTTAAACGTTGCAGACTGATAACAATGACTATACTACATTTTCTGTTTAACTATATACGGCATAACATATATACAATTCATATTATGAGCTTTATAGTTGGTAATCTGCATACCTGGCCGGTAATTGACCCTGGGTACTACGCTGTGATCTACGTAATAGCGGTGTCTCTTCATGTGGTGTACTACTGTCTACTGCGGATGTAGTATCTGCCCGCTCTGCTAAAGATAATTCCACGACTATGGAGTTGGCAAGTCCACCGTGAATGGGATTACTCTGACCAGGAATCTGTTCTTCCTGGCCTGGAACCTCCTGTAGTACGGGGTCAGCCTCTTCCTGTCTTGGGACTTCTGGTATTGGGTTTGGTGTTGGGTAAAAGGCCACCATGGGAACCACTACTGCACCATGGTATGTTAGTAGGGTTTTGGGAAAGTCTCCTATACAGGTGTGATACACTTCCTCTTCTTTTTCCTTTACTGGTTGAACCTGTATGGGTTGAATAACTTCTGGTTCTGGCTGGACAACGTCTGGCTCTTTCAATGCTTCCGGACACAATTTAAGATTGTCTCTTGACACTAGTACAGATGTTAAGCCTCCGTTTTTGCTAATGAGACACATTTTAGGATTATCCACTCTTGTTGGTAAAACTGTGAAGGGTACGGCTTCCCACTGATTGTCCAGTTTATTGGTTCGACGATTTCTCTTGAGCACTTGGTCACCTGGTCTTAATGGGGTCGCTAGAGCATTCTGGTTGAAAGTTCGCTCTTGTCTTTCTCTAGTTTGCTGAAGGCTTCTTTCCACACTCTCTTGCACTTGGCGATACTGCTTTTGCCGTATGATATCCCAATTGGAGTCTTGGACTTCTGCGTCTGGTTTCAGAATTCCCATTTCTAGATCGATTGGTAATTGGCCGGGTCTTGCACGCATAAGGTAAGCTGGGGTGCAATTGGTGGAACTCACCGGGACATGATTATACAGATCCACCAAGTCAGGCAATTTCTCTGGCCATTGATTCCTTTCTGCCTCAGGTAAAGTCTTTAGTAGTTCTATTACAATATGGTTCATCTTCTCGCATAAGCCGTTTGTTTGTGGATGATAGGCCGTCGTCCGGATCTTTTTGCAACCATACATATTACAGAATTCTCTGAAGATCTCTGATTCAAAGGCTGTACCTTGGTCGGTGAGAACCTGTTCCGGATATCCATGGGGTCTACAAAAGTACGTTTGGAACGCTTTGGCTGCTGTTTTTGCTGTCAGATCTTTTACGGGTACTACTACCAAGAAGCGTGAATAATGGTCCACGATGGTCAAGGCATAGACATAGCCAGACCGGCTTGGTGTCAACTTCACGTGGTCCATGGCTACAAGTTCAAGTGGTTGTTTGGTGATTATGGGCTGCAGTGGTGCTCTTTGGTTCTTTTGATCGTTTCTTCTGAGGTTGCACGGGCCACAATTTCTGCACCACTGTTCGATTGATTTTCTCATCCCGACCCAATAAAATCTTTCTCTTAGAAGTACTTCTAACTTTTTCCAACCGAAGTGACCAGCACCATTATGGTAAGCTTCGAGGACCATCTTGACATCTTGTTTAGGCACGATAATCTGCCAAACCAATTCATGTGTTTTCGGATTGGTGTACCTTCTACAGAGCTTCCCTTGATACAGGAACATTTTGCCTCTCTCTTTCCAGAGTTGATGCGTCTCTTCTGGGGCATCCTCATCGGGATATGCACTTTGCTCAGTTAACAGTTCCTTCACCAACTTCACAGCCGGATTGCTGTCTTGGGTGTCAGCCCATCTATGGTGTGCTAACGGATTTAAATTCACCTCTTGTTGTTTCTCATAGGTACTTGACTGATGATGTTTTGCCTTGGGATGATGGAAGGCTGGTAGTTCAATTTCTTCAAGCTCCCCCATTTCTTCTTCTACATCTCTCAAGTGTGGCATCCGGGATAGGGCATCGGCATTTCCATTCTTGCGACCTGCTCGATACTTGATCTTGAAGTTGTAATTAGATAACCGGGCTATCCATCGCTGTTCTAACGCACCTAATTTGGCTGTGTCCAGGTGGGTCAACGGATTGTTGTCAGTATAGACAATAAATTCTGCAGCGGCCAGATAGTGTTTGAAACGTTCAGTCACAGCCCAAACTACTGCCAGTAGTTCCAATTTGAAGGAGCTGTAATTTTCTGAATTTCTTTCAGTAGGCCGGAGCTTTCTACTTGCAAAGGCAATGACTTTCTCCCGACCTTCTTGCTTTTGTGACAGCACCGCTCCTAGTCCCACATTACTGGCATCGGTGTAGAGGATGAAAGGTTGATGGTAATCTGGGTATGCCAGAACCTCTTCTCCGGTTAGTGCCTTCTTTAGTTGTTCAAAGGAGTCTTCCCTTTCGTCGTTCCACTGAAAAGGAGGGTTTCGGTTTGAAGGTTTCTTCGTCTGCCCTACCAAGGTGTCTTGCAAGGGTGCTGCCAACTTGGTAAATCCTTTTATAAATCTGCGATAGTAACCCACCAATCCCAGGAATTGTCTCACTTCTTTTGCGCTGGTAGGTCTTGGCCAATCCCTTATGGCGCTTATTTTCTCGGGATCTGGTGCTACTCCCTCCGAACTCACGATGTGTCCCAGGTACTGTACCTTTGGCTTGAGAAGGTGACATTTGGATGGCTTGACTTTCATGCCATACCTGGATAAGGCTTCGAACACTTCTGCCAGGTCTATTAAGTGTTGTTCGTAAGTCTTTGAGTAGACGATCACATCATCTAGGTACAGGAGGACGGTCTCGAAGTTCTTGTGTCCGAGGCAACATTCCATCAGCCGCTGGAAGGTACCGGATGCGTTGCAGAGTCCGAACGGCATGCGATTAAATTCACATAGACCCATTGGTGTGGTGAATGCCGTCTTTTCCTTATCTCGCTCAGCCACAGGGACTTGCCAATACCCGCTTGTTAAGTCTAAGGTGGAAAAATAATTAGCAGATTTCAAAGCAGTTAAGGACTCTTCTATCCTAGGCAAGGGGTAGGCATCTTTATGGGTGATGATATTAATCTTCCGGTAGTCTACGCACATTCTCATGGTTCCGTCCTTTTTTTTGACAATCACTAGAGGGGCCGCCCAGGGGCTACAGCTGTCTCTTATTACCCCGGCCTGTTTCATCTCCCTCAGCATATCTTTTGCACATTGATAGTGAGCGGGCGGTATGGGTCTATATCTTTCTTTTATTGGGGGATGGTCACTGGTGGGGATTGTGTGTTCTACCCCTTCTATCCGTCCGAAGTCCAATGGGTGTTTACTGAAGACTTGTTCATATTCCGTCACTAGCCTATACACCCCTTGTTTTTGATGGGTAGGTGTTGAATTTATGCCCACGTGTAGCTGTTGGCACCAATCCTCCATTTCTCCATCTGAGCCATTGCCTTCCACCTGACAGGTTGGTTCTAAGGGCTCAATGGTTGTGATGGCATTGTTGTCAACAGTATATAGCTTTGCCATTGTAGCATACCTTGGCAAAGTGACCTCTTCCTCTCCACAGTTCAAAAGTCGTATTGGCACTCGTCCCCGGTGTACCTCGACTATCCCTCGTGCTGTGAGTATAGTGGGCCTGCTGTCGGTGTACACTGGTTCTATTAAGGCTTGATAATCTCGTCCCTTAGTACCAATGGCTGCTCTACACCATACCAGCATTTCTGTTTTTGGTGGGATTACAATAGATGTTGGATCACTTACCCTCACACTGCCGATTTCTCCACCTGCAACTTCTACCTGTTGCCTTAACATCAATACTTTTATTTCCCTCCGGAGAACTCTCTGCTGGCAGGATTGGGCAGTTTCAGCAATTTGCTGTAAGACAGAAATGACTTCGGAAAAGCAGTTCTCTAACACATTCATTCCTATCAATACAGTTGGTTCACAGTTCCGCCGGTCAACATCAACAACAATTATACCCTGTTTCTTCAATTCTACTTTACCAATCTTTATGGTCATCTCCCTGAATCCTAGTTTCGGTACCAACTTACCATTACTGGCCCATATATCTAGTTCAACATCAGAGGGCCCTTTATCAATATCTGCATCAGCCCAGTACCTCTTATAAAGGATATACGGTATAGATGAAATCTGGGAACCTGTGTCCAGCAAAGCGTTGAGGGGCATTCCGTCCAGCACGATAGGGATAATGGGTCGTCCTCCGATGTACCTGTCGTGCCAGGGTGTTGGGCCTTGAAAGTTCATTCCTGCGAAGCGGCCCGCATTCCCAGGGGATTCCCGTTTAAATCACAATCTCGTGCAAAGTGGCCTGGCTGCTGGCAACGGCGGCAAATGGACTGTCCATCCGGTTGGTAGCGGTCGCGGGGTCGTCCTCTCCATGTCGGGTATCTCCGGGGTCTCATCCATGGAACACCTTCTCTACGGTTTGACAACTCCATCTTGGGTCCTCTCATCTCCTGCATGGTTTTAGCCATTGAAGCAACAACATCAGTTAAAGAGTCAAGCTTTTGTTGAAGAGCCTCATTAGTACTGGGCCCCAGGAGCTTAGCAATGGCCCCGGACATAGCTGATGTCACTGGTCCTCCCTGTTGTTGAGGTGCCTCTGCCATGGGTTGCGCAGGATCCTGATCCCGAGGTGCCTCTGCCAGCTGGAGACGTATAACGCTCTCCTTTAATTGGGCAAATGTCAATTCAGGGTTCTTAAAAACAAGCATGCTCACATGCCCCCGGTGAGAAGGGGTGTAGAGTCCCTCAATAAATTGATCTCTTAGCAGTTTATCCGCTCCGGTGTTAAAAATGGGTTCAGCCAGTGTAAGTGATTTAAGGGCTTCCTGCAGGTTTAAGGCAAAGTCTCTCACGCCCTCATTAACTTTTTGTTTGCAATTAAAGAATCGTACTTTAGCTTTGCTGCTGGCAGTGGTTTCAAATGTAGCTTTTAATCCAGCAAATATGCGTTCAACAGTGCCTTTTAGATCAGCTGCCCATGCTGTGACTTCTCGCTTAGCATGGCCACTTAACTGCATCATCAGGAGACTAACACGCTGAACTTCACCCACAGGGAACATGTCAAAATGGGCCAGCATCTTTTCTCTGAAATCGTCAAGGGTATTAGGCTCACCTTCATACATTGGAAGCCATGGGCCACCCGGGGTATATGGCATCAGCACCGGCATGATAGGCGCCACTCCTTGCACCGCTGCGCTACCGGACTCTCTATCGACACTCTGTCTTTCAGCTGCATTAGCGTCGCCGGGTGCTGCGGCGTCTCCGTGCTGCGACATACTGTGCCCCCTTAGTTAATCCGGACCCTTCCGGTCCTCCGCTTCCGTCGGGATAGTGTAGATTCGTTCCGCTGTGCAGCAGGATCGATTTTCCCCTTGCTCTGATGTCAGAGCGCTCAGCTTGGTGCCGCCCACAATGACACGCCCCCTGCTGCTCCCACCCACCGCGCTCTGTAATGGCGGATTCTGAAGTTTTTCAGTTAGACTGGGGCTCAGGTGATGGCGTAGCTCAATTAACAGTCTCGTGCCTAACGGTTATGAAGTGATTACCTCAGGGGATGGCGGCCATCTTTACTCCATTATAACCAATGGGGAAAGTCACTTTCAATAGTTTTCAATGGAGAATGGATTTTTCTTTAATAAAGTCAATTTTCAAGATTTTTCATCCAAGTTTTCACAGTTTTGGGCTCCAATCACGGCACACAATACCCGGTATACGGGCTGGCTAGATCCTGTTCGTGACGCCAATTGTGACGCCCAAGAGACCGGGGTACCCAGCACCGGACCAATGGGGTCTGTCTGTTGAGGGGGGTGTCACGGGTGGCTTGACCCGGTGCTGTGGCCTCAGGCAATGCACAGTGTAAAGGGTATCGTGAGGGAACAGGCACTTACTTGATCAGCAGCAGGTTCTCCCAGCGGTGATGATCCCAATCCTGGATAGATGGCTATTGTCCAAATGAAAGACTGAGGCACTGAAACGTTTAACCAGTTTACTTTAACAAAAAAGGATTTACAACCAGTCCTGTCACCGGAGTCTGTATGGGAACTCTGAGTTACTTTGACCCTGCCGGGGTCTTCGCCTCTTATTGTACGCAATATCTGTGTGGCCCTGCTGCTGTATGTGAACTGGCTGCCGGCCCAATCTGTCCCCTCCGGGTCCTGGTTCGACGGGCAACCCAAGTCCTTTTATCGGCTTACCCCCTCCAGGAGTACCGCTGAACTCTGTGTCTGTTGCTGCGTCCGACCCTAGTGAAGCTGATATCACCTCACGTTTTTCCGGTTGCTGTATTATCTGTAATGAATACAGCCACGGATCCGGTATCAGTCTTTGCGCCTGTTCTGGGTAGTGATTAATGCTACCCGGTTCTCACAATGTCCTTTTTCTCTATCCCTCTTCTCCTCAGGCCGGTGATTTAGGCCTGGTAACAGTCACAGGGCTGTTAGAGATTCAACTGTATGACCTCTCACTTTCAGCTCCTTAGCCCAACTGCCAGTTCTTCTCTCAGACCAGAATGGATCAAGGGGAGTCTCTGGAGCTCCCCCTTCTGGCCGGAGGTGGTAGTGCAGTCTTGCTATTTTAGTATTTGCATTTACTGTCAGTAACTATTTTTGTGGCAAATACCCCTAGGGGTGCCACAATAGCAAATGTGGTGCTAATATTCAAAAAGGGCTCTAAAAGTGAACCTGGAAATTATAGGCCAGTAAGTCTAACCTCTATTGTTGGTAAAATATTTGAAGGGTTTCTGAGGGATGTTATTCTGGATTATCTCAATGAGAATAACTGTTTAACTCCATATCAGCATGGGTTTATGAGAAATCGCTCCTGTCAAACCAATCTACCGTATATACTCGAGTATAAGCCGAGATTTTCAGCCCATTTTTTTGGGCTGAAAGTCCCCTTCTCGGCTTATAATCGAGTCATATACCCGGGTGTCGGCAGGGGAGGGGGAGCGGGGGCTGTGTAGTCATACTTACCTGCTGCGGCGCGGTCCCTGCAGTCCCTGGCTTCTCCGGCGCTGCAGATTCTTCCTGTACTGAGCGGTCACATGGCACCGCTCATTACAGAAATGAATAGGCGGCTCCACCCCCATAGGGGAGGAGCCGCATATTCATTGCTGTAAAATGATCGGTGCCATGTGACCTCTCAATTACAGGAAGAAGCTGCAGCGCCGGAGAAGCCAGGGACTGCAGGGACCGCGCCGCAGCAGGTAAGGGGAGTGCAGCGCTATATTTACCTGCTCCTCGCTCCGGTGCGGCTCTGTCTCCAGCGTCCTCTAGCAGTGACGCTCAAGTTAGAGGGCGCTGTGACGTAGTCAGTGCGCGCCCTCTGCTGAGCGTCAGTGCTGGAGACGGAGCCGCAGAGGAGCAGGTAATTATTGAAAGCGCCGGTGTCCTGAGAAGAGAGGTGAGTATGTGATTTTTTTTTTTTTTATTGCAGCCGCATTCTATATGGCACAGCATTATAAGGAGCATCTATGGGGCCATAATCAAAGGTGCAGAGCATTCTATATGGCACAGCTTTATAAGGAGCATCTATGGGGCAATAATGAACGGTGCAGAGCATTCTATATAGCACAGTTGTATATGGAGCATCTATGGGGCAATAATGAACGGTATGGAGCATCTATTTTTATTTTTGAAATTCACCGGTAGCTGCTGCATTTTCTACCCTAGGCTTATACTCGAGTCAATAAGTTTTCCCAGTTTTTTGTGGCAAAATTAGGGGGGTCGGCTTATACTCGGGTCGGCTTATACTCGAGTATATACGGTAATCAGTTTTTATGAAGAGGTAAGCTATATACTGGACCACGGTGAGTCATTGGACGTGGTATATCTCGATTTTTCCAAAGAGTTTGATACCGTGCCGCACAAGAGGTTGGTACACAAAATGAGAATGCTTGCTCTGGGGGAAAATGTGTGTAAATGGGTTAGTAACTGGCTTAGTGATAGAAAGCAGAGGGTGGTTATAAATGGTATAGTCTCTAACTGGGTCGCTGTGACCAGTGGGGTACCAGAGGGGTCGGTATTGGGACCTGTTCTCTTCAACATATTCATTAATGATCTGGTAGAAGGTTTACACAGTAAAATATCGATATTTGCAGATGATACAAAACTATGTAAAGCAGTTAATACAAGAGAAGATAGTATTCTGCTACAGATGGATCTGGATAAGTTGGAAACTTGGGCTGAAAGGTGGCAGATGAGGTTTAACAATGATAAATGTAAGGTTATACACATGGGAAGAAGGAATCAATATCACCATTACACACTGAACGGGAAACCACTGGGTAAATCTGACAGGGAGAAGGACTTGGGGATCCTAGTTAATGATAAACTTACCTGGAGCAGCCAGTGCCAGGCAGCAGCTGCCAAGGCAAACAGGATCATGGGGTGCATTAAAAGAGGTCTGGATACACATGATGAGAGCATTATACTGCCTCTGTACAAATCCCTAGTTAGACCGCACATGGAGTACTGTGTCCAGTTTTGGGCACCGGTGCTCAGGAAGGATATAAATGGAACTAGAGAGAGTACAAAGGAGGGCAACAAAATTAATAAAGGGGATGGGAGAACTACAATACCCAGATAGATTAGCGAAATTAGGATTATTTAGTCTAGAAAAAAGACGACTGAGGGGCGATCTAATAACCATGTATAAGGGACAATACAAATATCTCGCTGAGGATCTGTTTATACCAAGGAAGGTAACGGCACAAGGGGGCATTCTTTGCGTCTGGAGGATAGAAGGTTTTTCCACCAACATAGAAGAGGATTCTTTACTGTTAGGGCAGTGAGAATCTGGAATTGCTTGCCTGAGGAGGTGGTGATGGCGAACTCAGTCGAGGGGTTCAAGAGAGGCCTGGATGTCTTCCTGGAGCAGAACAATATTGTATCATACAATTATTAGGTTCTGTAGAAGGACGTAGATCTAGGGATTTATTATGATGGAATATAGGCTGAACTGGATGGACAAATGTCTTTTTTCGGCCTTACTAACTATGTTACTATGTTAAATTAACTTTTTGAGGATATTCCAATTTAGTGAGAAGCATTTGTACTTGAATCACTATGTACAAACAAAGGTGGCATCTTATTCATTTAACAATCTACCCAGTTCATATAAATTTTTGATTAAGGATAATGCCACATTTGCATGTAATTGAAAAGTAAGGCTCTGGGGGTCATTAGTGGTAGGTCCTTGGCACCCCAGTCCGACACTGATGTAGAGCCCTGTGTAAACCCCAACCACACCACAGCCTTCTGAGTACATTGTATAGCGAGACAGAGCTGCTAATCAGTGGTGAGGAAGGGGTTGGACTAGGAGGCACGAGGAAGCTTGTCCTGTAGTGAATCTCCTGCTGATGAAACGATACAAACAGGGTCTCTGCCCCTACATCATGCTGCTCTTGGTTTACATAGCAAAAACCTGCTCACAGATTCCTTTTTAACCTGTTTGCATTAAACAACTGCAGAAGCAATGCATGCTGGGAAGTGAAGGAAATTAAATTTCAGCATCTAAAGTTAACGATGAAAATAAACCACTGATAAAGAAAGTTGCTGAGCATTACAACCGGTACAGTTCCTGCATAGAGAACAAATTGATACAAAACAGGGTCATTTATCATTTCAGCAGATACAGCTGTACATTAATACACTCAGCTTCAATTTCTCTGTTTTCAAGATCTCTGCTTGCAGTCATTCAATAAGAGTAAGTACAAACTACTGAACTCGCCAAGACCATATCCAAAGCAGTACAGACCATGAAACCACCAAAGAAGTATGTAAGCAAGAACAGAATTAAAATATGCCTTTATTTAAAAAAGTGGCAATTGATTACAATAATTATAAAATAGTTAAAAAATGTGCACAGGACTAGGACTAAAAAAAAAGGAAATATATTCTTCTTATATACTTACAACCTTCACAGTACACCACGATTGCCTGTTCATCTACTATATAATTGTCTAAGGGTCACTTCCATCTGTCTGTCTGTCATGGATATTCATTGGTCGCGGCCTCTGTCTGTCATAGAAATCCAAGTCGCTGATTGGTCGTGGCAAAACGCCCACGACCAATCAGAGACGGGCATCCAGTGGCAACATGGCCGCTCTTTCCTCCCCACAGTCAGTGCCCGCTTCATACTCCCCTCCAGTTAGCGCTCACACAGGGTTAATGGCAGCGCTAATGGGCCGCGGTGTAATGCACTTCTTTTACACTATTAACCCTGTGTAACCAACTTTTTACTATTCATGCTGCCTATGCAGCATCAATAGTAAAAAGATCTAATGTTAAAAATAATAAAAACAAAATAAAAATAATCTATATTTACCGTCCGTCGGCCCCTGGATCCACAACAGGCCTTTCCCGCTCCTCGCGACGCTCCGGTGACCGCTCATGCATTGCGATCTCGTGAGACGATGACGTATCGGTCTCACGAGACCGCTACGTCATCATCTCGCGAGACCGCAATGCACTCTTGAGACCAGAGCGCGCGAGGACCATCGGTAAACGCTTCCTGGATCCAGGGGCCAACGGAGGGTGAGTATATAACTATTTTTTATCTTAATTATTTTTTTTTAACAGGGATATGATGCCCACATTGCTATATACTACGTGGGCTGTGCAATATACTACGCGGGCTGGGCAATATACTGCATGGGCTGGGCAATATACTGCATGGGCTGGGCACTATACTGCCTGGGCCGCGCACTATACTGCCTGGGCTGCGCAATATACTGCCTGGGCTGCGCAATGTACTGCCTGGGCTGCGCAATGTACTACGTGGGCTGTGCAATACACTACGTGGACTGTGCTATACACTACGTGGGCTGTGCTATACACTACGTGACCTGTGCTATACACTACGTGACCTGTGTTATACACTACGTGGCCTGTGTTACACACTACGTGGCCTGTGTTACACACTACGTGGCCTGTGTTATATACTTCGTGCGTGGGCTGTTATACACTCCGTGGGCTGTGCTCTATACTCCGTGGCTCTGCTAAGTACGCCGTGGGCTGTGCTATATACTCCGTGAGCTGTGCAATATACTACGTGGCTGTGCTATATACTATGTGGCTCTGCTATATACTACGTCGCTGTGCAATATACGACGTGGCTGTGCTATTTACTATGTGGGCTGTTATATACTACGTGGCTGTGCCATATACTATGTGGCCGGCCGCGAACAATCAGCGACACAAATCCTGTGTATTCAGTGTATTATTCTAAAAGCTTCATAAATAAACTAGATACATATTCTAGAATACCCCATGCGTTAGAATCGGGCTACCATCTAGTTATATATAACACTGTTCTGATATATGTCATATTTTTGGATAATTTTGGGTGTTCTGTGTTCTCTGAACTCACCAAGGAATAACATCTTTACTCATAAATGACGAGCAAGTCACAGCAGTGAAGGCCCTCACAGGCCCAAAGAAGCGTGTCGGAGAGCTTGGTTTGCAACCTGAACTCTATTCCCAGGGTGATTTGCTTGTCGTGCTTGAATGAAGAACAAGGTTTAATTCATTGGCGAGAGAAGCAGTTTGTACTTTTGGATTGTATTTTGAGAATGACAACATCATTGCGGAGCACAACCTGGATTAAGAGCATGGGTCCCCTACCTCTTGTCTTTTGGATTTTACAGCGGCCTATATTGTGGAGTCAGTCAATAGGAACCTTCATTACTTACGTTATAGGAATACAGAAGTGCCATGGTTCTTAGATTCATCAGTCTTTGAACAAACCATATTTTGGATATTTACGGCATGCCGTTTTCTGGAAGTATTCTTACCTGTAAGCACCACTTCTGGGAATAAGGGGGCTAAACTGCCAATAGTTTGAGTTATCACCAATCACGGCAGTTGCATGTCAGCTGTATAACACAGCCAGCACCCTCTGTGTATGGAGCGTCCTCCACTTCTATGACCATTCTATACACTTCCACCCTATGTGATGTACATGTGTAACAATGTAGGAAAGGCTGTTACTTATTCATTTAAAAACAAAACAATTGTGGAATAACAGTCTGCTGTGTGTATCCTATAAGTATGTCCTAGAAGTGTGAAGATTAATGTAGAATTAAAACCAGAATTGAACCAGAAGGGAACTGAAGGTAACTGGACAGTCACCGTAAACAATGTTTCTGTTTTCACTTTTCCCCCTATAATCCTTCACTTTCTGCTAACTCCCCTAATTCCTACTCCTAGTAAGTAACTGTTCATCTCTTCTTCAATCCTCCCCATCCATCTCACCTCCTCCTCAGAACTGTTCCTCAACATACAATCCTCTGTCTCCAAGCACAGACAGCCACTTCATGCACTCTCCTACTCCCACCTGCTAACACTTCCTCTGCTCCTCACTGCTAGTGATATCTCTCCAAATCCTGGTCCTCCACACCACATCTCCACAGTAAGAAGTTCTACCTCCCATCCATGCTCCATCACAAACTTCCGTAACCTCTCTAACGTTATACCCGTCCGCCCAGCCCCCACTTCCCCAGTCCCACTTACCGGAGCTCTGTGGAATGCTCGCTCTGTCCACAACAAGCTTTCCCACATCCACAATCTTTTTGTTTACTACCAAACTTTCCTTCCTCGCCATCACCGAAACCTGGCACACCCCCTCTGACACAGCCTCTCCCGCTGCACTTTCGTATGGTGGCTTCAACCTTTCTCACACACCCCACCAATGCAGTAAGCATGGTGGAGGAGTTGGTTTTCTCCTGTCAGATAACTGCTCCTTCACCCCAATCCCACTGCCACCCTCTGTTACCCTCCCTTCCTTTGAGGTGCACTCTGTGCGCATTTACTCCTTCTCCAACCTCCAACTGGCTGTCATTTACTACCCCCCAGGGCCAGCTACCACCTTTTTTGACCACTTTACCACCTGGCTACTTCATTTCCTTTCTGTGGACATCCCCACTATCATCATGGGTGACTTCAAAATCCCCATTCACACTTCCCTCTCAGCTGCCACTAAACTTCTATCTCTCAATTCCTCCTTCGGCCTCACTCAATGGTATTCCGCAGCCACTCACAAAGATGGTCACACACTGCACCTTCACCCGCCTCAGCACCATATCTAACTTCTCTAACTCACCTCTTCCTCTTTCTGACCACAATCTACTCGCATTCTCTTCCCTCTCAACTTGTCCACAATTCCCACCCCACAAACTTGCACACCCTCGCAGAAATCTTAAACACCTTGATCTACACTCACTCTCTGAATCCCTCCTCCCTCTCACAGACATAAGTTCCCTACACAATGCGGATGATGCTGCCGCTCTATATAACACCACAATAGCTGTAGCTTTGGAATCTCTTGCCCCTCTCACACATACCAAAGCTCGCAATATCAACAGACAGCCTTGACACACCAGCCTGACCAAAGAACTGAGGCAAGCTTCCAGGGCTGCTGAGCGGAGATGGAAAACATCCCACTCCAACGAGCACTTCATCGCATTCAAACAGTCCCTCGCTACTTTCAAGACCACACTCGCCACAGCTAAACAAACCCACTTCTCATCTCCTCCCTGTCTCACAACCCTAAACAGTTATTCAACACCTTCAATTCTCTCTTCCGTCCCCCAGCACCTCCTCCTTCCCCACTTATCTCAGCTGAAGACTTTGCCTCATTTTTCAAGCAGAAGATTGATAACATCAGAGACAGTTTTAGTCGACAACCCCCAGAGCCCTTCCTCCCAACTGCCCAGCCCTCCACCTCCAAAACCAACTTCTTTTTCATTACAACTCTCCACTCTACTCTCAAGATCACATCTCACCACCAGTGCACTTGCCCCGATCCCATCCCACTTCATCCCAAACCTCGCCACAGACTTCATCCCAACCCTAACACATCTCTTCAACCTATCCCTAACAACTGGTGTTTTCCCCTCAAGCTTTAAACATGCCTCAATCTCACCTATCCTCAAAAAGCCCTCTCTTGACCCATTATCTAGCCATCGCTCTATATCACTTCTCCCCTATGCCTCAAAACTACTGGAACAACACATCCATCTTGAATGTCTTCTCATCTCTCTTCCTGCTCCCTCTTCGACCGCTTACAGTCTGGCTTCCGGTCACACCACTCCACTGAAACTGCCCTAAGTAAGAGCAAGCGACACTACTCTGTCCCGTCCCCCTCCTCCTGGACCTGTCCTCTGCCTTTGACACAGTGGACCATTCCCTATTATTACAGACCCTCTCATCCCTTGGCATCACAGACTTGGCCTTATCCCGGATCTCGTCATACCTAACAGACCAGACATTCAGCGTCTCCCATTCACACACCACCTCCTCACCTCGCCCCCTATCTGTCGGAGTCCCACAAGGTTCAGTTCTAGGGCCCCTGCTCTTCTCCATTTACACCTTTGGCCTGGGACAGCTCATAGAATCTCATGGTTTTCAGTATCATCTCTATGCTGACGACATGCAGATCTACATCTCTGGACCAGATATCACCACCCTACTAACCAGAATCTCTCAATGTCTCTGTCTGCTATTCATCTGTCTTCGCTGCTAGATTTCTAAAACTTAACATGGACAAAACAGAGTTCATCGTCTTTCCGCCATCTCACATGACCCCCCCAACAAACCTATCCATTACAGTAAACGACTGCCCACTCTCACCAGTCCCACAAGCTCGCTGTCTCGGGGTAATCCTTGACACTGATCTCTCCTTCAAATCACATATCCAAGCCCTTTCCACTTCCTGCCGTCTTCAACTCAAAAATATTTCACAGATCCGTACATTCCTAAACCAAGAATCTGCAAAAACCCTAGTCCATGCCCTCATCATCTCCCGCCTCAACTACTGTAACCTCCTGCTCTGTGGCCTCCCCTCTAACACTCTCACACCCCTCCAATCTATTCTAAACTCTGCTGCCCAACTAATCCACCTGTCCCCCCGCTATTCCCCGGCCTCTCCCCTCTGTCAATCCCTGCACTGGCTCCCCATCACCCAGAAACTCCAGTACAAAACCCTAACCATGACATACAAAGCCATCCACAACCTGTCTCCTCCATACATCTGTGACCTAGTCTCCCGGTACTTTCCTGCAAGCAACCTCCGATCCTCACAAGATCTACTTCTCTACTCCCCTCTTATCTCCTCTTCTCACAATCGCATACAAGATTTCTCTCACGTATCACCCCTACTCTGGAACTCTCAACCATAGCATATCAGACTCTCACCTACCATCGAAACCTTCAAAAAGAACCTGAAGACCCACCTCTTCTGACAAGCCTACAACCTGCAGTAACCACCGATCCACCAAACCACTGCACGACCAGCTCTACCCTCTCCTACTGTATCCTCACCCATCCCTAGTAGATTGCGATCCCTCGCGGGCAGTGTCCTCTCTCCTCCTGTACCAGTTATGACCTGTACTGTTTAAGATTATTGTACTTGTTATTATGTATACCCCTCCTCACATGTAAAGCGCCATGGAATAAATAGTGCTATAATAAATAATAACAACAACAACATATTAGAGAATTCTTAGTTAACAGAAGTGGTCCATCGTTCATGATTGCATTATTAGTCCGTATGCAGGGCAATTACGAAAAAATGTAAAGGGTTATTGAGCTAAATTGTAATTTGAACTAAATGCCTGTAATAAAAAAAGACTTTCAAACATACACATTGCTAAAATCCTTCCATGTTCTCAACATGACTCTGAAGTCAGAGTCAGAGTCCATTTTAGTGGAGTTGATATAAAATAGACAGACTCCTAAAATATATAATAAATTGGGTACAGTAGTACAATGCAGGATGTGCTGTAAACGTTTTCATAATAATTTGGGAAAATTGTGAAATGTCCTATAAGTGCCTGTTCTGTTCCTGAACTAAGGATCTAGGCTTTTGGTTGAGATTATTCTGTGCTGCACTTAATGTACATGCTCCGTAGTGAGGCAGTGCTGTGGAGTCATAGCGAAGATGAATCTGTGCTGCAATTTATGTACAGGCTCAGTAATGAGGCAGTGCTGTGGAGTTGGAGTTGAGATGAATCTGTGCTGCACTTTATGTACTTGCTCAGTAGTAGGGCCGGATTTAAGAGGTGGGTGGCCCGGGGCCCATTTTGGAGGGAGGCCCATTTTTCAAGGTACTGCAATATGTAATGCAAAAACACAAAATGAAATGAACGCAAGTTTATTTACAAAAATCATTTATGCAGAGTAATTCAAGTAAAATCATTCATTTTTTACAATCCGGGCACTTTCCTTGATTTTCGTTCTGCAAAATCACTAATGTTGTCACTAAGGTCCAATTCACGCAGTATATCTGACCTCGTCAGCCCTTGAAGTCCTGAAAGGGCGTTAAAGATTAAAATATGTACATATGTATCTGTTTATTGTAGAAGTTTGGGCTGTCTATATCAAAGGCTTCTGCTGGGCTGTATATAGGGAGGTTAGCCACAGTGCCAGGGGCTTTAAACTTCTTGATGACACTGCGCACGGTAGACACAGGAACATTCAGGTCTTTGGAGATGGACTTGTAGCCTTGAGATTGCTCATGCTTCCTCACAATTTGGTTTCTCAAGTCCTCAGACAGTTATTTGGTCTTCTTTCTTTTCTCCATGCTCATTGTGGTACACACAAGGACACAGGACAGCGGTTGAGTCAGCTTTAATCCATGTCAACTGGCTGCAAGTGTGATTTAGTTATTGCCAACACCTGTTAGGTGCCACAGGTAAGTTACAGGTGCTGTTAATTACACAAATTAGAGAAGCATCACATGATTTTTCGAACAGTGCCAATACTTTTGTTCACCACGACCAAGTTGAGCACATGTGCCAGGCATGGGTTGGGAGTGAGGTTGCCTAGGCCTAGAGCTGCCACCAGATTTCGGCCATTGTCACACACTACCATGCTTGGCTGGAGATTCGCTGGCACAAACCACACGTCGCTCTCCTGCTTAATGGCATTCCAGAGCTCCTGCGCTATGTGGCTTCGATTCCCCCCCAAAATTAATTTCAATACGGCTTGTTGACGTTTGGCCACGGCTGTGCTCATATCAGTCGTAACAGGTAAGCGTTCACGGGTCCATGTGGAGGTTGACTGATGGCTCTAGCAGCCCTGATTCAGAGGAACTGGAGTATGAGGAGGAGTCAATGTGTACAGACTGGATTCCTGCAATCCTTGGAGTTGGCAGAACAAGTACAGCGCCACTCTCAAGAGCTGTACCCGGCTCCACAACATTTACCCAATGGGCAGTGAGGGAAAGATATCGTTCCTGTCCATGGTTACTGGTCCACGCATTGGTAGTCAGGTGGACCTTGCTACTGATGGCTTTTAGTAGCGCATGTTTAATTTTTCCCCCCGACATGCTTTTGCAGGGCAGGGATGGCTTGCCTGCTGAAATAAAAGCGACTGGGCATGTTGTATTGTGGGACTGTCAATGCCATGAAGTTATGGAAGGTGTCAGACTCCACCAGCCTGAATGAGAGCATTTTAAGGGACAGTAGTTTTGCAATGCCAGCATTCAGAGCCTATGCTCGGGGTTGGTTTGCCGAGTATGGGCGCCTTTTCTCCCATGCCTGTGCTACCAATGGCTGTAGACTGGCCAGGAAGTGTGAGGATGACGGGGGACGTGGTGGTGTGGGTGGAATGACACTGTCTGTACAACAGTGCCAGAGGTTCTTCCATGGCGATCCTATGAGGAAGCCAAACCAGCTGTGTGTGAGGCTACAACATGAGCTGAAGGTGTGGTAGGTGGCGCTGTAGGTTGGCCTAGGTCTTCAGTGTGTCTTTGTAACTCCACCACGTACTTGGTCCGCACATGTTTTCACATATTTGTGGTATTGAGGTTGCTGACAATTTTCCCTCTTTTGACTTTCTGATTACACAGCTTGCATTTGACTAAGCAAATGTCATCTGCAACTCTGTCAAAAAAGGACCAGGCACTGCAAGTCTGACGGGAGCGCCCGTTTTGGCTTTTGGAAGAGGCATGCTACTAATGGGTGCCGAAGTGGAGTCTACAGGCAACGCAGTCTGCCCCCTCCCTCTCCCTCCTTTTTTGGCCGCTCGGGGAATCTCTTCCTCAGAGCTGCTCCCACCACCTTCCTGTACCTCACGCCATGATGGGTCAAGGACCTCATCATTTACACTACCCTCTTCAAATGACTGCTTCTCCTGGGTAGTCTCGACAGCACAGTACGCACCAGAAAGTGACACCTGAGTCTCATCATCAGATGCGTACTAAGGTGTGCTGACCATAGGCACTGGCCCACCCACCTCTTCAGATTCAGAGAGACAAAGCTGTTGGGCATCACTGCATACTGCCTCTTCTTCCATTTCTCGAATGCTGCTTGGCTAGCCCTCTCTTTCCAAGCCAACAGATTCAGAGAACAGAAGTAGAGATGGCTCCTGTCCAGGGTTCTCTGACTGCCTGGGCAATTTGGCAGGTGGTGAAGAGACAGATAGCTGCTCTCCAGTGCTCTGTACCTGAGAGGATGTGGCACTAATTGAAGTCGATGCGTTAGCTGCCATCCATCTGACAATGGCTTCAATTTGTTCCTCCCGCAGCAGTGGGGTACGGCGAGCTCCTACAAAGCTGCGCATAAAGGACTGTTCCCTGGTAAAACTGGGGGATGCTGAGTCACTGGTGCCCGCAGCAGGCACAGAATCCCCACGTCCTCTCCCTGCAGAAACTCCATGCCCACGACCACGTGTCTTACTCCCTGCCTTCTTCAAAGACATTAGATGTGGCCAAAGATGTAAAACCGATAGTATCACAAACTTTTTGTAGCTATTACAATGCGGGAAGGTAACCTACAATGCAATAGATGAGGCTCCAAAAAATAGGCTAATACTAATCTGGCTGGGGCTGCAGGGCACAAGCCAGCAGAATGGCTCCTCTATCTACTCCTATATAGTGTTTTCAAGCAATCTAGCTGGATACGGATGGAACCACACTAATAGGAGAAATTAGGAAAAATGAGCTGCACTAATGCAAAAAAGGACAATGTATGAGGCAGTGACGCACGCTGAGCAGACTACAACCGGAGGTGGCTGCAGAGCACACTACAGCCTGAGCTGCACTCACACACAGAGACCTCACAAACAGCCATGAACAGCACTGCAAGGCAAAAGAAAAATTCTGAATTCTCACACAGCGGTTGCTAAAGTAGCCTCGGTAAAGCACAATAAAGCAAATCGCTAGCTCAAACTGTCCCTCATAGTCAGAACAACAGCGTCCTGTCCCTCAGCAAATTCACGGCAGAGTGAACCCAAAATGGCGGCGGCTTTTATAGTGCATCATGACATCATTTCAGCAGCCAATCACAGCCATGCCATTAGTTAACATGCCTAACATGCATAGCAGGATGTGCCCACACTTCTTAGGATTCCTCATTGTCTTAGGATTCATCATTGGCTGAATAAAATCAAACTGGCTCATTGCATTATGGGAACTTCCGATTTCGGTATTCGATATTCAAAAAGTATCGTAACTCAGTATCGGAACTCCGATACTGCAATATCGGGTATCGGCCGATATTCGCGGTATCGGAATGCTCAACACTACCTGCTGTACAAAGTTTCCTCTTAACAGTTGTTGTAGAGATGTGTCTGCTGCTAGAACTCTGTGGCATTGACCTGGTCTCTAATCTGAGCTGCTGTTAACCTGAGATTTCTGAGGCTGGTGACTCGGATAAACTTATCCTTAGAAGCAGAGGTGACTCTTGGTCTTCCTTTCCTGGGGCTTGACGGTTTTTGCCACTGCACTTGGGGACACTTTCAAAGTTTGCCCAATTTTTATACAGAAAAATCTTTAAATGAGGTGTGTCCAAACTTTTGGTCTGTACTGTAGATCATAAGTGGTGTCAGACTCCCTTTAATAAACATGTAAAACACAGTAATAGCAGTTCCATAAAACATATTATTAAAGTAAACTGCATGCACAAGAGACAGCGCTGCTGCACCCGGTAATTCTACAGAGAACAGGAAAATAACTTTGTTCTGTGTAATGAGAAGAAACTACTACACGAGCATGTATCAGATGACACCAATTCAGTTTACCAGTCACCGGACAGGAATGTTATAAAAGTAGGTTCAAAAGTTTAAAAACAAAGGGCCACATTTATTACTACTGTTGTTATAGCTGGAATAAATAATGAAAGAAGAAAAAAAAAAAATGACCACTGTAAGCACCTAGGAATTTTGATATTAACCCCTTGACCACTGTAAATCTCTCTCATTGATAAGGGTAACTTTTTTTCTTTTTAAGGAATAATGTTTCAAAGGGTATGTTCACATGGATTATTTTACCTGGATTTTAAAGAAAATCCAAATCAAAGAGTATTTTAAGTAGATTTGCTTCAAAATCGTTTTCAAAATTCACATAGGGTATGTACATACGTCAGGATTTTATGCAGACATTTCCTGAACAAAACCGGAGATTTTCTGCATAAAATCCACATGCGTTTTTCTCGCATTTTACTTGCGGTTTTGTCGTGTTTTTTGCGCGGTTGTTGTGCGGATTTTTCGCATTTTTTTTCAAAGCTTCCCAATGCATTAAATAGCGGGAAATCCATGATAAATCCGCAAAATTAATGAACATGCTGCGTATTTTTCCGCAATGCATTATCGCGGAAAAATACGCCGCATGTGCACAAAAATTGCGGAATGAATTCAAAATGATGGGATGCTTAATGTATGCGTCTTTTTATGCGTTTTAGCCACGGAAAAACGCCAAAAAAACGTTTAAAAAACTTAAATCCGGAACGTGTGCACATACCCATAAAAAAAACTTGGTCAAACAAATCCTTCCTCCAGTAATGGTCTCATTGATCCCTTTACATTTTTGCTCCCCCAAAAATGTTTTCTACATTTGCTGATCGCCTTATCTGTATTTAAACCCCGGAAATCACACTATGGAAATGGGTTTTCAGGGCTCTAGATACATTTCAGAAGTTACTCTATGGGACTGAACACTACGGATTTGTGATAGTATGCAGTGCACACAGTGTCATGACTACCCAGTAATCCCAGCATGAATGAGTGGTCACGTGACAACTAGATTCTCATCTGTTTCGCTCCATGTTCTATTAAGATACATTGATGAGACTCTTGTCTAGAGCTTGTAAAACCCCATTCATTTCCTGCTAAGGAATTCAAAGTCATAAAAATGGAAAAATACCTTAAACCACTCAGAATCATGATATAGTTTATGGTGTTGTTATTTGTATTCTGAATGGCAGCAAATATGCATAGGAGCCGTAAATACTGTATACTATGTGTGCAGTGTATGATAATATTATGTAAGCACTATAAATAAGTAGGATTTAGAAATAATACACTATATGAACAAAAGTATTGGCGCGCACACGACTTCATCATTGCATTCAGATTTTCATTTAGTCCAATTGCAATTGATGAATAAAGTTCAGCCTCTCGCCATGCAGTCTGCCTCGACTCTGGAATTGGGAATTGTAGGACTAAACAGCCCACTCTTAAAGAGAAGGCCCCACAATTACCCCCTTACCTAAAATACAACACCACTGCTTGACGTTGGACTTAAAAAAGGCCACTGCAGCCTCAGTTATTAAACCAACAACAATAAATAAAATCAATCAATAGTTTAACCACCTAAAAGGGATGATGGCGAGTCTTGGAATGAAAGTGTAGAAGTGGGCCAGGACCGTAGTCATGGCTGAGCTACTCAGGCTTTGCATGCCCTGGCCTACCTCCGCATAAAAATAATTTTCCCTTGTCAGCTCACCTGCCACTCCATTCTCTGTGTTGGCAGGACTCCTTTGCAGCTCCTGTTGGGCTGTTTCAGCAACTTGTGTCATAAGGGAAAGACAGTCCAAATGCAACTTCAAGCACAGAACTTTGCTTCTATTTCTTCTCAACACATCCAGGCATGTTACATCAGGTCTCATAGTACACGTTACTTCAGCTTTCCCTCTGTTCCTGTCTTTCTCATATGTCTCGAGCGCGGGTCCTACCACGACACATGGTATATCAGCATCCTCCCTGTCCAGATTCTCTACCTTGTGGGGTTCCCTCAGTCGTTTTGCCCCGAGTCTGAGGGTATCAGCCCAAGCTGTAATCTGCCACATGACGAGTGACCTGTTATTCTTTCCTGCAGTGTTTTCTCCTGCAGCTACAACTTTGGTAGCTCGCACGTTCAACACTTCTGCAGCTGAAACTAGCTCTCCTTTCCTCCCTGGATGGTTGGGTACAGCACTTAGAATATTACAGGGTCTTACTGCTGCTCGGTCTAACAGCCCACCTGAGCTCTACGGGCGCCCAGGCCCTCTCTGCCTAACCAGGAAGCTCTCCTGTACTTAACACAGTGACCCCTCCTACAGTTAACTATCTATTCTGTAACGCCCCACCTAGTAACCTATTTCCATCACTGCACTCTCCCTATATACAATGCAGTACAACAACATAAATATACTATGGAAAAATATACATGTAAATACACAAATATAAATATACTTTCAGCAGCAACTATATTTACATTTACAAGTTTTGTACACTGGAAGGGCAAGAGGTTCCAAACAACTCCCTTAACCCTCTTACAAAAGTTCAAATTTTTCATATTGCAACAGCTGCTTGACTGGCTCCATGGCAACCAGCTCTATGTTGCCTACATCAGATGTCTCGCTGAGACCAAAGCCCAGTAGGGATCCACTTATAACTCTAGTAGCGACATTGCACCACATGGGAGTCACCCGTATCTGTACTAGGTTCTCCCTCCTCCTTCTGTGCAATCCTCCACCTTCCAAAACCCCCATCCTTTTCGGCCACAGCGAGCAGGCATGACTCCTTTTCGTATGCGAGTCCCGCCACAGACCTAAAGACTTCTCAACACCTTACATTGGGTGCCAAATATCTAAACCAATTGAGCTTAAATAAACTCTATCTGACCTCAAAAACTATCGAGAAGGGGCTTCCAATTTGTGGTGGCTTACCAGGACCCCACAAACCTCATAACAAAATAAGACATCTCTCAATAATCTTTAGTGCAAGTCTTATTAATCCCTTCCACTGATCATGCATGTTTCCATATGAGACGCGCTACAATGTCAGACCAGGTGAGCACCAAACAAGGATGGGATGACAAAAGCCTAATGCCGTCACACTTAATGTCATGGATCAAATCCCTTGAAGTCCTAGAATCCAAAATCATTTCCACCCATGTGCAGCACAAGAATATCAGGTGGTCTTTGCAAAACAATATGAAATTGAAATTCGGGCAATAACCGGCTCCAGAGCATGCCCCTTACCCTGATCCAACATTCTGGGAAAAGAGAAATGGCTCCTCGCCCCCCAAAAGAAATTCAGCAAATTTAGTACACCCAAATCCAAATGCCCCCTTCCTTCTGAGCCCCAGTGTGCTTAAAACACATTTTATCGCAGATATGTTTGGCATATCTGTAGTGACGAGAGCCCGCTTAATTTACAGGTGTGTGTCTCCAGAAACATGAGCTGGGCTTAATGTACAGTAATGTAAATGGGTATAAATTCCAAAATATGGTCATTTGAGGGGGAAGGGGGGAATTCTGCACTTAGGGGCTCTGTATATTGAGTCTGCAAACTATTGTAGGAAAACCTGCTCTCCAGGAGGCAAATATCGCTCAATCCAGCCAAATACTCTATGGGGCATTTCTAGAGCAGAAGCAGAAACTATTTTTTCTTCACTGCCAAGTGCTATAAAAGTCTGTGACACACCTGTGGTGTCAATATAATTACTGGACCCCTAGATGAATTCATTGAAAAGGTTTAGTTTGTAAAATGGGGTCACTTATGGGGGGGTTCTGCTGTGTTGGCACCTCAGGGGCTCTGCCAAAGTAACATGGCACCTTCAAACCAGTGCAGCAAAATCTGCACTGTAATATGGCACTCCTAAGTCAAATGGTGCTCCTTCCTTCCAAGCCCTGCCATGCACCCAGTGATTTTCCTTCACATATTGGGTATCAGCGTACTCAAATTGTATGGTCCATTACCTTTGTGAAAGTAAGAAAAAAAAATTGGGTCTAAAGAAAAATTTTTGTGAAAAAGTTGAATGTTTATTTTTTTCCTTCCACATTCCATTAATTCCTGTGAAGCACCTGAAGAGTTAATAAACTTGTTGAATGGGGTTTTGCGCACCTTGAGGGGTGCAGTTTTTAGAATGGTGTCACTTTTGGGTAAAAATATTTTGCAAATTTTGTTGTAAAAATGAGAAATCGCTGGTCAACGTTTAACCCTTATAAATTACATGAGGGAAATGTTATTTATTAACTACTTTCTGTGACATGATTCTCTGATTTAATGGCATAAAAATTAAAAGTTTGAAAATTGCAAAATTTTCACCAAATTTACAACTTTTTCACTAATAATCGTAAGTCATATCAAATAAATGTTACCACTATCATGAAGTACAATAAGTCACAAAAAAAAGTGACCTCAGAATCAGTGGGATCCATTGAAAAATATTTAGGATTGAGAGTCCTCAGTGGTTGATACCTTTTAATGGCTAACTGAAAAGATGGTAATAAATTGCAAGCTTTCGAGACTACACAGGTCTCTCCATCAGGCAAAGACTAAAAGAAATTCATTGGGATCCATTGAAGCATTCCAGAGTTATAACCTCAAAGCGAAAGTGGTCAGAATTGAAAAAAAATTGGCCTGGTCAGGAAGGTAAAAAACTTTGTTATATTTTAGTTTTGCACTTGTTTAAAAAAGAAAAAAAAAAGAAAAAAATTAAATCTTCAAAACTTCTAGATACACATGCGGCTGGACAACTATTAAATAAGGCATCTATTTAAAAATTGCCTTGTGTATCTTCCCAATTAATTGCCAAAGATGTATTGCAAAATACTGTGCAGATTGAGTCATTTATTCGCTAAGATTTGAAACCATCATTTCATTGCTTGCCTGGAGCAATGTAGATATATTGCTTTGGAAAGATACTGTATGCGCAGTGGTAATAGAAAAGCAAATGGATTTAGGGAGGGGTAACATGCATATATCACACATCTTCAAGAGATGCAAAAAGTCCCATCTGCGGTGTGGAAATGATAGGACTTCGCTTATGCACATCCCATACTCCGATGCCCTAGATTTGTCAAAGCTGAAGTGTTTTAAAAGCAATGCAATAATTTTCAGCCTCGTAGAGTTGCAGTTACTAACACTGAGCTACCTGCACACTGTTACCGCCAATGAAGAGACACTGACTCCTAAAAAGAGTGTTTGATCTCCTAGAAATACCCTGAAAGCCAAATGTTTGAAGTGTCGGCATCACAGATGAAAGTTATTCCACCGACTTTCTGCTAAAACTCAGCTAAATTCTGAAAAGAAGTTTATTACTGAGGCAGAAACAAAAGTTTCTTTCATCAATGTAGGCCACAAATATCGAAATCATATTTTCAAGGATGGGCCTATGGGAGGCCACTGGTTGCAAAGTGATTTCTTTCCCGTGGCGATAGCTCTTTGCGGACTACACCCGTTAGACATCCCCTTGTACATTCTGTTATTTACCACCTGAATATGAATTCACTTGTCAAGCACAAGAAGCTTTCAGGAACTCTGCTTTCATAGAGTTTTGCCAACTATTCTAGGAGTACGGGAGGTTTACCGTTTTTCAGTCAGGGAGAGACGGCAAGAATTTAAGAAAAGTAGATGGAGACGACCATGTGGCCGCCTTACAAATGTCTTCAATCGACACCTCTGATCTCTCTGCCCAGGAAGTAGCCATGGCTCGAGTGGAGTGAGCCTTTATACCTACCGGGATCTGCATGTCACCTGCTGAATAAGCTAAAGAAATTGCCTCTCTGATCCATCTAGCTAGTGTGTTTTTGGACACTCTAAGCCCCTTTCTAACTCCCTGAAAGAATACAAATAGGGAATTATCTTTCTTCCAAGAGCTAGTAGCTGAAATATGTCTAAGAAGACACCTTTTTTAAATCTAGAGAATGTAATTTTTGTTCTTTATCATTGGTGGGATTAGGACAAAATGAAGGTAGAATAACTCCCTGCAATCTATGAAATTTTGAAGCTACTTTTGGAAGGTAAAGAGGATCAGGTTTCAAAATGACTATCTTCTCTAAACTGCATGTGTGGAGGCTGTCTAGACAGGGCTTGAAGATCGCTAACCCTTCTTGCGGATGTGAGAGCGACTAAAAGGGCCGTTTTAAAAGATAGGATTTTAATTGGGACAGTATCAATAGGTTCAAATGGCGCTTCCATCAGAGCTGAGAGCACAAAATTTAGGTCCCATGGAACCAATTTTTGCTTAATGACTGGCCTGGACCTAGTTGCAGCCTTGAAGAACCTAGTTATCCAGTGATTGCTGGCTAAATTACTATTGTACAGCACCCCCAGAGCCAACACTTGAACCCTAAGAGTGCTTGTGGCTAAACTCATTTCTAATCCCTTCTGTAAGAATTCCAAAAAATTTTTAATACAGGACTTTTTGGCCAATATGTGCCCCTGAGACCTCTAAGAACTTTTTCCAATTTCTAACAAATGTTTGTTGTAGACACCTTTCTACGCTTCAGTAATGTTTTTACTAGGTCTCGAGAAAAACCCTTTGCCTTTAGTAATGACCTCTCAAATTCCACGACGCTAGATGTAAATTGGCGACTCGTGGATGGAGAATTGGGCCCTGGGAAAGGAGATCTGGTATTTCTGGGAGAATCCAAGGCTGGGAAATGGACATCTTCCTCAGCCAAGGAAACCATGACCTTCTGGGCCAGAACGGGGCTACCATGTTTGCCCGGGCCCTGTCTTCCTGTATCTTCCTCAGAACTATCGAAATTAAGTTTAGAGGGGCAAAGGCATAAGAGAGATTGAAGTGCCACGAAATTAGGAGAGCGTCCACCGCATATGGGTTTTCCCTGGGGTTTAAGGAGCAGAATCGATGTAACTTTCTGTTTTCCTTGTTTGCATAAAGGTCTATGTCTGGGCACCCCCATATACGATCTGGTTGAAGATGGTCTGATTCAATGTCCAATCTCCCTGTCCAAGTTTGTTGCAGCTTAGGTAGTCAGCCACGACATTGAGCTTTCCTTTTATGTGAAGATCCGTAAGGGATAGTAGATAATTTTCGGCCATCTGAAAAATACGACCCGCAACTTCCATTAATGAATCTGACTGAGTACCTCCTTGATGGTTAATATAATCTATGGTCACCTGGTTATCTGAGAAAAACCCTGACATGTCTACCCTGTAAGGGTATAAGAAAATTATTTAAAGCGCGTTCTACCGCTAATAATTATTCTAAGTTGGACGATGAATTCTGCTCAGATTGAGACCACAGTCCCTGGACCCAACTATTTTCCATGTGCGGCCCCCATCCCCTGAGACTAGCATCTGTAGTTACTATTCGGGACACATTGTTTGTCCAGGGAACACCTCTACGTAAATTTGGTGTGTGTGGGTCCACCAATGTAAAGATTGTATAGATTCAGTGGATAGTGAAAATTTACTGTCAAGATGGCCTCTCAGGTGACGGGTGTTACGTAATACGTCCCACTGTAGTGTTCTGGTGTGATATTGAGCCCAGAGAACCGCCGGGATACATGATGTGAGTGATCCTAACAGTGACATTGCCCCTCTTACAGAGACTGATGGATTATTAATCACTTTAGTTACCAGCTGTTGGATCCTATCCACTTTTGTATCTGGAAGACGATATTTCTGCCCGCTAGAATCTATGACAAGACCAAGAAACTCCTGTACTTTAGAGGGTTGTAAACGGGATTTTTTAAGAATAATGATCCACCCCAATTTCTGCAATACTGATGTCACCTTCCCAAATTGGTCGATGCAATGTGATTCAGAATGTCCCACAATTAATAAGTCATCTAAGTAGGGAATTATTAAGATGTCCTGTTCGTGAAGGTGTGCCATGACCTCTACCATTATCTTAGTGAATACACGTGGTGCGACCGCGACTCCAAAGGGAAGAGCTCGGTATTGAAAATGCTCTACCGTATCATTGATTGAAACTGCCACTCTAAGAAATTGTTGGTGTTCTGTATGTATTGGGACATGATAAATAGGCATCTTTCAAATCTAAGACAGCCATGAAGCAATTGTTAAACATAAATTTTATTGCCGTCTTTGCAGATTCCATTTTGAAGGAGGGAACCAGTAGAAACCTATTTAGGCCCTTTAAACTAATGATAGTACGGAAGGATTCATCAGGTTTTTTAATCAAAAAGAGAGGGGAATAAAACCCCTTACCTCTCTGTACTGTGGGCACCTTAATCAGCACTCCTTTTTGTGAAGTTCCTGGACTTCTGACTCTAGTGACAACTGTTCTGTAGAAGAAGAGCAGATGGGTGTTAGACAAAATCTGTTTTGAGGAATCTTTTGGAACTCAAACCTTAGACCAGTTACAATAATACTGAGGACCCACGGGCTATTGGAAATTTTCAACCAGGCAGGGTAGAAGGCTGAAAGTCTGCCCCCCACCTGGTCCAGCAGTCATTGAGGCTTTTTATAGTCCCGAGAGGTGTTAAACATATATCTTCTACCTCTTTTTCTGTTACTGTCATATCTGGATCTTTCTCTATTTGATCTTCTTAAACCATCCTCTATTGTAATCCCATCTGTATGAGGGTCTTCCTAGGAAGGGGAATCGTTTTTTATTATCGCCCGCTTTTTCTAACAGTTCATCAAGTACTGGCCCAAACAAGTGCGCCCCCTCAGAGGGAATGCCACATAGCTTTTATCTGGCCTGCAAATCTCCTGGCCAACACTTTATCCATAAAGCCCTGCGGGCCGCATTAGAAAGGACTGAAGATCTAACTGCCAATTGTACAGAATCTGCCGAGGCGTCTGAAAGGAAAGCTGCTGCCTCCTAAAATTATAGGAAGGGAGGATAAGATCTCATTTCTAGGGACTTTGTTTTTGAGTTGATCCCCCAGGCAGTCAAGCCACACCATTAGCGACCTTGTTGTACAAGTAGCCGCAATTGCTGGTCTCAGAGATCCTGCCGCCATTTCCCAGGCACCTTTAAGAAAAACGTCAGCCTTTCTGTCTAAGTAGTCTTTTAGATTCCCTAAATCCTCAAATGGTAGCGAAGTCTTTTTGCACGCCTTGGCTACTGCCGCGTCTAGTTTCGGGGCTTTATCCCATGAGGATGATGCTACTTCCTCGAATGGATACCTCCTCTTAAGTGAGGTGGGAGTGATCCTTTCCTCTCAGGTTTCTTCCATTCCCTTGTAATTAACGTGTTTATCTTATCAATCACCAGGAAAGATCTACGGGATTTTTTTATCTAACCCCTTAAACATTATGTCCTGCATGGACCACTCTGACTGGGGCTCCTCAATCCCCATTGTATTATTTACCGCTTTAACCAGACGATTAATTCTACCCAGTGGTAAACAGGAGTGACTCGACTCAGCGTCCATGGATGAAGAGAAAGATGGAGAGGAATCTGAGCTTAGTTCACCAGAGTCTGAACCAAAATCTGAAAATGGGGATCTAATTTTTTCCCCTTTTTAAAATCTGTCTTTTGGGATATGGATTTAATAGAACCCTTGATTTCTTGTCTAACCATATCCTTTAAGGTGGAAGTAAGGTCAGGGGCCTCCTCCTCTACTTAGCGTTGTATACAAGGTTTGCACAACCTTTTCTCATGACCATCTGGGAGCGGTTATCCACACTCGGCACACTCCCTGTGTTTGGCCTTGGTGGAACATTTTCTCCCCTAATAAGGAGAGAGGGAACATAAGGAGGAACAGAAGATCACAAAGTGAACTTTCACGTAGATCACTTACCCAGATGCGTAGTGAATGGTACCGTAGCTAGTGGGGGATCCTTCCTAGCCGGCGATGCTTTACGGCTTGAGGACTTGCTCGACTTCTGAATACTCTTAACTCCACCAGCGCAACTACTGCTACTAGATCGATGCTGGGAGACAGCATGGGTCTCTTCTACGGGCTGAGGCTGCTGCCGATTCTCAAGCTGCGGTGCTTCTGGCTCTGGCAACTCCATTTGAAAAATGGGTCTGAGACATCAAGCAGCCCCCATACACATCTTAAATATGCCCCCAATGGTACTGCCCTGTTGTGAGTTCTGTTTTTGGGCTCCCTCTGGTGGTTACTGATGGTACTGGGTGATTTGTGTTCTGCTGTCTCTGGTGTCCACCTGTTCTATTAGGATTTGGGAGTTTCCTATTTAACCGGGCTTTCTTGTCATTTCCCCGCCGGCTATCAAGGTTATCAGAGTGTTTTGTTACCTCAGCTTCTGGCTTCAGTAATCTTCAGGACAAGCTAAGTTTTTGATTTTCTTGTTCCTCGTTTTGCTTTATTTTTGTCTTGTCCAGCTTGCATATACAGGTCCTTCTCAAAAAATTAGCATATAGTGTTAAATTTCATTATTTACCATAATGTAATGATTACAATTAAACTTTCATATATTATAGATTCATTATCCACCAACTGAAATTTGTCAGGTCTTTTATTGTTTTAATACTGATGATTTTGGCATACAACTCCTGATAACCCAAAAAACCTGTCTCAATAAATTAGCATATTTCACCCATCCAATCAAATAAAAGTGTTTTTTAATAACAAACAAAAAAACCAACAAATAATAATGTTCAGTTATGCACTTAATACTTGGTCGGGAATCCTTTGGCAGAAATGACTGCTTCAATGCGGCGTGGCATGGAGGCAATCAGCCTGTGACACTGCTGAGATGTTATGGAGGCCCAGGATGCTTCAATAGCGGCCTTAAGCTCATACAGAGTGTTGGGACTTGCGTCTCTCAACTTTCTCTTCACAATATCCCACAGATTCTCTATGGGGTTCAGGTCAGGAGAGTTGGCAGGCCAATTGAGCACAGTAATACCATGGTCAGTAAACCATTTACCAGTGGTTTTGGCACTGTGAGCAGGTGCCAGGTCGTGCTGAAAAATGAAATCTTCATCTCCATAAAGCATTTCAGCCGATGGAAGCATGAAGTGCTCCAAAATCTCCTGATAGCTAGCTGCATTGACCCTGCCCTTGATGAAACACAGTGGACCAACACCAGCAGCTGACATGGCACCCCACACCATCACTGACTGTGGGTACTTGACACTGGACTTCAGGCATTTTGGCATTTCCTTCTCCCCAGTCTTCCTCCAGACTCTGGCACCTTGATTTCCGAATGACATGCAAAATTTGCTTTCATCAGAAAAAAGTACTTGGGACCACTTAGCAACAGTCCAGTGCTGCTTCTCTGTAGCCCAGGTCAGGCGCCTCTGCCGCTGTTTATGGTTCAAAAGTGGCTTTACCTGGGGAATGCGGCACCTGTAGCCCATTTCCTGCACACTCCTGTGCACGGTGGCTCTGGATGTTTCCACACCAGACTCAGTCCACTGCTTCCTCAGGTTCCCCAAGGTCTGGAATCGGTCCTTCTCCACAATCTTCCTCAGGGTCCGGTCTCCTCTTCTCGTTGTACAGCGTTTTCTGCCACATTGTTATCTTCCAACAAACTTACCATTGAGGTGCCTTGATACAGCACTCTGGGAACAGCCTATTTGTTGAGAAATTTCTTTCTGGGTCTTACCCTCTTGCTTGAGGGTGTCAATGATGGCCTTCTTGACATCTGTCAGGTCCCTAGTCTTACCCATGATGGGGGTTTTGAGTAATGAACCAGGCAGGGAGTTTATAAAAGCCTCAGGTATCTTTTGCATGTGTTTAGAGTTAATTAGTTGATTCAGAAGATTAGGGTAATAGGTCGTTTAGAGAACCTTTTCTTGATATGCTAATTTATTGAGACAGGTTTTTTGGGTTATCAGGAGTTGTATGCCAAAATCATCAGTATTAAAACAATAAAAGACCTGACAAATTTCAGTTGGTGGATAATGAATCTATAATATATGAAAGTTTAATTGTAATCATTACATTATGGTAAATAATGAAATTTAACACTATATGCTAATTTTTTGAGAAGGACCTGTATTTGTTTCTTTGCTGCTGGTTGCTCTAGTGGGCTGTAATTGCTCCTCATGTTCCATGAGTTGGAACATGAGTTCAAGTAATTACAGGATGGTTTTTTGAAGGTTTTTTGCTGACCGCGCAGTTTACTTTTGTATCCTCTGCTATCTAGTTTCAGCGGGCCTCATTTTGCTGAATCTGTTTTCATACTGTGTATGTGCCTTCCTCTCATTTCACCGTCATTATATGTGGGGGGCTGCTATTTCAGTGGGGTATTTCTCTGGAGGCAAGAGAGGTCTGTGTTTCTTCTAATAGGGGAAGTTAGATCTTCGGCTGGTGCGAGACGTCTAGGATCAACGTAGGCATGTTCCCCGGCTATTGTTATTTGTGTGTTCAGGTTTAGGGTCGCGGTCAGCTCAGGTTCCATCACCCTAGAGCTCGTTGGTGCTTGTCCTTTTGTGATTCCCTGCCATTGGAATCATGACAGTATAGCCGGCCAAAAATGTTTGGGCTGAAGTAGGAGGAAAAGTAGTCTGAGGAAGTTTTTTTTTTTTTTTTTTTTTCTCCTCTGAGGTTGCTGCCTAGCCCTAATTGCAGCCTGGCTGATTTTTTTTTTTTTTTTCCTCCTCTTAATCCTTGAATGGCTCTGACCTCAGCTGTTTATCATGGACGTCCAGAGTTTAGCTTCCAGCTTGAATAATCTTGCTGCTAAGGTTCAAAATATACAAGATTTTGTTGTACATGCTCCTATGTCTGAACCTAGAATTCCTATTCCAGAGTTCTTTGCTGGAGATAGATCTAGTTTTCTGAATTTTAGGAACAATTGCAAGCTGTTCCTTTCTTTGAAATCTCGCTCTTCTGGAGACCCTGCTCAGCAGGTTAAGATTATTATATCTTTCCTGCGGGGTGACCCTCAAAATTGGGCATTTGCATTGGCACCAGGGGATCCTGCGTTGCTTAATGTGGATGCGTTTTTTCTGGCATTGGGTTTGCTCTATGAGGAACCTAACCAAGAGATTCAGGCTGAAAAAGCTTTATTAGCTCTCTCTCAGGGGCAAGATGAAGCAGAAATATATTGTCAAAAATTTCGGAAATGGTCGGTGCTTACTCAGTGGAATGAGTGCGCCCTGGCTGCAAAGTTCAGAGATGGCCTTTCTGAGGCCATTAAAGATGTTATGGTGGGGTTCCCTGCGCCTACGGGTCTGAATGAGTCTATGACTATGGCTATTCAGATTGATCGGAGTTTACGGGAGCGCAAACCTGTGCACCATTTGGCGGTGTCTTCTGAACAGGCACTTGAGACAATGCAATGTGATAGAGTTCTGTCTAGAAGTGAACGGCAAAACTATAGGCGGAAAAATGGGTTGTGCTTTTATTGTGGTGATTCAGCTCATGTTATATCAGCATGCTCTAAACGCACAAAAAAGGTTGATAAGTCTGTTGCCATTAGTACGTTACAGTCTAAGTTCATTCTGTCTGTGACTCTGATTTGCTCATTATCATCCATTTCCGTCGATGCCTATGTAGATTCAGGCGCTGCCCTGAGTCTTATGGATTGGTCATTTGCCAATCGCTGTGGGTTTAGTCTTGAGCCTCTGGAAGTCCCTATTCCTTTGAAGGGAATTGACTCTACACCTTTAGCTATGAATAAACCTCAGTACTGGACACAAGTGACCATGCGTATGACTCCCGTTCATCAGGAGGTGATTCGCTTCCTGGTATTGTATAATTTACATGATGTTCTAGTACTTGGTCTGCCATGGTTACAAACTCATAATCCAGTCCTTGACTGGAAAACAATGTCTGTGTTAAGCTGGGGATGTCAGGGGGTTCATGATGATGCACCTCCGATTTCTATTGCTTCATCTACTCCTTCTGAGGTTCCTGTATTTTTGTCGGATTATCGGGATGTTTTTGAGGAGCCTAAGCTCAGTTCGCTTCCTCCTCACAGGGATTGTGATTGTGCTATAGATTTAATTCCTGGTAGTAAATTTCCTAAAGGTCGTTTGTTCAATCTGTCAGTGCCAGAGCATACTGCTATGCGGGATTATGTTAAGGAGTCCTTGGAAAAGGGACATATCCGTCCATCTTCGTCCCCTTTGGGAGCAGGTTTTTTTTTCGTGGCCAAGAAAGATGGGTCCTTGAGGCCTTGTATAGATTATCGTCTTTTGAATAAGATTACCGTAAAATATCAGTATCCTTTGCCTTTGTTGACTGATTTGTTTGCTCGCATTAAGGGGGCTAAATGGTTCACTAAGATTGATCTCCGGGGTGCGTATAATCTTATACGAATAAAGCAAGGTGATGAGTGGAAAACCGCATTTAATACGCCTGAGGGCCATTTTGAGTATTTGGTAATGCCTTTCGGACTTTCTAATGCTCCTTCAGTAGTGTTGAGCGATACCGTCCGATACTTGAAAGTATCGGTATCGGATAGTATCGGCCGATACCCGAAAAATATCGGATATCGCCGATACCGATATCCGATACCAATACAAGTCAATGGGACATCAAGTATCGGAAGGTATTCTCATGGTTCCCAGGGTCTGAAGGAGAGGAAACTCTCCTTCAGGCCCTGGGATCCATAAGGATGTGTAAAATAAAGAATTAAAATAAAAAATATTGATATGCTCACCTCTCCGGCGGCCCCTGGACTTCACACTGCTAACCGGGAGGCTTCTTTGTTTAAAAAGCGCGCCTTTCGGACCTGTGAATGACGTCCCGGCTTCTGATTGGTCGCGTGCCGCCCATGTGACCGGCACGCGACCAATCAGAGGCCGCGACGTCATTCGCAGGTCCTCAATTCCTATAATTAGCAGTTTTGTGAATGAGAATGACGTCGCGGCTTCTGATTGGCCGCGTGCCGGTCACATGGGCGGCACGCGACCAATCAGAAGCCGGGACGTCATTCACCGGTCCGAAAGGCGCGCTTTTTAAACAAAGAAGCCTCCCGGATAGCAGCGTGAAGTCCAGGGGCCGCCGGAGAGGTGAGCATATCAATATTTTTTATTTTAATTCTTTATTTTCCACATCCCTATTGATTCGATACCGATACCCGATATCACAAAAATATCGGATCTCGGTATCGGAATTCCGATACCGCAAATATCGGCCGATACCCGATACTTGCGGTATCGGAATGCTCAACACTATCCTTCAGTCTTCCAGTCCTTTATGCACGATATTTTCCGTGAATATCTGGATAAATTTATGATTGTGTATTTGGATGATATTTTGGTTTTTTCTGATGACTGGGAGTCTCATGTTCAGCAGGTCAGGAAGGTGTTTCAGGTCCTGCGGGCTAATTCCTTGTTTGTAAAGGGCTCAAAGTGTCTCTTTGGAGTCCAGAAGATTTCTTTCTTGGGGTATATTTTTTCCCCTTCTACTATTGAGATGGATCCCGTCAAGGTTCGGGCTATTTGTGACTGGACGCAGCCTGCATCTCTTAAGAGTTTGCAGAAGTTCTTGGGCTTTGCTAATTTCTATCGTCGTTTTATAACTAATTTTTCTAGTGTTGTTAAGCCTTTGACGGATTTGACTAAGAAGGGTGCTGATGTTGCTGATTGGTCTCCTGCGGCTCTGGAGGCCTTTCAGGAACTTAAACGCCGGTTTTCTTCTGCTCCTGTGTTGCGTCAGCCTGATGTTTCGCTTCCTTTCCAAGTTGAGGTTGATGCTTCCGAGATTGGAGCGGGGGCGGTTTTGTCACAGAGAAGCTCCGATTGCTCGGTGATGAAGCCATGTGCGTTCTTTTCTAGAAAATTTTCGCCCACTGAGCGGAATTATGATGTGGGTAATCGGGAACTTTTGGCCATGAAGTGGGCATTTGAGGAGTGGCGTCATTGGCTGGAGGGTGCTAGACATCGTGTGGTGGTCTTGACTGATCACAAAAATCTGATTTACCTTGAGTCTGCCAGGCGTCTGAATCCTAGACAGGCTCGTTGGGCACTGTTATTCTCTCGTTTCAATTTTGTGGTTTCATACCTGCCAGGTTCAAAGAATGTGAAGGCGGATGCTCTTTCTACGAGTTTTGTGCCTGACTCCCCTGGAAATTCTGAGCCCACTGGTATCCTTAGGGATGGGGTGATTTTGTCGGCAGTCTTCCCAGACTTGCGACGTGCTTTGCAGGAGTTTCAGGCGGGTAAACCTGATCGTTGTCCGCCTGAGAGACTGTTTGTTCCGGATAGTTGGACCAGTAGAGTCATCTCCGAGGTCCATTCTTCTGCGTTGGCAGGTCATCCTGGAATATTTGGTACTAGAGACTTGGTGGCCAGGTCTTTTTGGTGGCCTTCCTTGTCGAGGGATGTGCGTTCTTTTGTGCAGTCTTGTGAGGTTTGTGCTCGGGCTAAGCCTTGCTGTTCTCGAGCCAGTGGATTGTTGTCACCTTTGCCTATCCCGAAGAGGCCTTGGACGCACGTTTCCATGGACTTTATTTCGGATCTCCCTGTCTCTCAAAAAATGTCCGTCATCTGGGTTGTGTGTGACCGCTTTTCTAAAATGGTTCATCTTGTACCCTTGCCTAAGTTACCTTCCTCCTCTGAGTTGGTCCCTCTGTTTTTCCAGAACGTGGTTCGTTTGCATGGGATTCCGGAGAACATCGTTTCTGACAGGGGATCCCAGTTTGTGTCTAGATTTTGGCGGACGTTCTGTGCTAAGATGGGCATTGATTTGTCCTTTTCGTCTGCATTCCACCCTCAGACGAATGGCCAGATGGAGCGAACTAATCAGACCTTGGAAACTTATTTGAGGTGTTTTGTTTCTGCTGATCAGGATGACTGGGTTACCTTTTTGCCGCTGGCCGAGTTTGCCCTTAATAATCGGGCTAGTTCTGCTACCTTGGTTTCTCCTTTCTTTTGTAATTCGGGGTTTCATCCTCGTTTTTCCTCTGGTCAGGTGGAGCCTTCTGATTGTCCTGGAGTGGACATGGTGGTGGATAGGTTGCATCAGATTTGGAGTCATGTGGTGGACAATTTGAAGTTGTCCCAGGAGAAGGCTCAGCAGTTTGCTAATCGCCGTCGCCGCGTGGGTCCTCGACTTCGTGTTGGGGACTTGGTGTGGTTGTCTTCTCGTTTTGTTCCTATGAAGGTCTCTTCTCCTAAGTTCAAGCCTCGGTTCATCGGTCCTTATAGGATCTTGGAAATTCTTAACACTGTGTCGTTTCGTTTGGATCTCCCGGCATCGTTTGCTATTCATAATGTGTTCCATCGGTCGTTGTTGCGGAGGTATGAGGTACCTGTTGTTCCTTCGCTTGAGCCTCCTGCTCCGGTGCTGGTGGAGGGAGAATTGGAGTATGTTGTGGAGAAGATCTTGGATTCTCGTGTTTCCAGACGGAAACTCCAATATTTGGTCAAGTGGAAGGGTTATGGTCAGGAGGATAATTCTTGGGTGGTTGCCTCTGATGTTCATGCTGATGATTTGGTCCGCGCTTTTCATAGGGCTCATCCTGGTCGCCCTGGTGGTTCTCGTGAGGGTTCGGTGACCCCTCCTCAAGGGGGGGTACTGTTGTGAGTTCTGTTTTTGGGCTCCCTCTGGTGGTTACTGATGGTACTGGGTGATTTGTGTTCTGCTGTCTCTGGTGTCCACCTGTTCTATTAGGATTTGGGAGTTTCCTATTTAACCGGGCTTTCTTGTCATTTCCCCGCCGGCTATCAAGGTTATCAGAGTGTTTTGTTACCTCAGCTTCTGGCTTCAGTAATCTTCAGGACAAGCTAAGTTTTTGATTTTCTTGTTCCTCGTTTTGCTTTATTTTTGTCTTGTCCAGCTTGCATATATTTGTTTCTTTGCTGCTGGTTGCTCTAGTGGGCTGTAATTGCTCCTCATGTTCCATGAGTTGGAACATGAGTTCAAGTAATTACAGGATGGTTTTTTGAAGGTTTTTTCCTGACCGCGCAGTTTACTTTTGTATCCTCTGCTATCTAGTTTTAGCGGGCCTCATTTTGCTGAATCTGTTTTCATTCTGTGTATGTGCCTTCCTCTCATTTCACCGTCATTATATGTGGGGGGCTGCTATTTCAGTGGGGTATTTCTCTGGAGGCAAGAGAGGTCTGTGTTTCTTCTAATAGGGGAAGTTAGATCTTCGGCTGGTGCGAGACATCTAGGATCAACGTAGGCACGTTCCCCGGCTATTGTTATTTGTGTGTTCAGGTTTAGGGTCGCGGTCAGCTCAGGTTCCATCACCCTAGAGCTCGTTGGTGCTTGTCCTTTTGTGATTCCCTGCCATTGGAATCATGACACTGCCCCCGGATGGGGGTCAGCAGGATCTCCATGTGACCTGCCCGGCACCATCCTGAAGATTGGCCTCCCCCTCCCAAGGCCGCGCCCCCAGCTGACAATAGGGCCTCCCCAGGCCCGGCCGCACCTCTGTTCTCACCGCCAATCATCAGAGAGACACCTCCAGCCAGCGTGGCTCTACCACGCATGCCCAGCTGCATCATCAGGCTGCGCTGCTGGCCACCTCACCAGGGAACGCCCCTTCCGGTCGTGACCGCGGCAAGTCTATGCACGACCGAACATGCCGGCCACCGCCCGGATCAATGCGCACACCTCAGCAGGACGCGACCATCTCCGGAAGGCCCCGCCAGACACGGCCCCAGAAGCAGGCACCATATACTTACCACGTACCTGCGGCGACAGGTCACTAAGAAGCAAGCCGCTCTGAAGGCTGCTTCTCTCTGCTGACACCTGACACAAGCAGTCCATCTGCTGAGTGGGGCTTCCGGCGTCCTGGACAGTCCGAGGTAGGGGACCCCTGCTACCTGAATTGGACTGCCAGGACTGGGTAGTCTTCTTTTCTTCGACCTTCTTCATAAGGCCAGTCTGAAGAGGTTCACCTGTCAGGGACAGGAAACCAACTGATGCAGGAGAGAGGTGCCGCCCTTTTATGTCTGTAGATTTCCTGTCCCTGAAGGGCGGATCCCCTCTCTCGTGGTGCTGTCATGGCGACTGAATAAAAAATTCATAGCGTAGTACCAGTTACAACCCTTAAAGGTCATTAGTTAGCCTTTTTTCCTTTTTCTACATACACGAGTGTTTTCTCCTTTAAGTAAGCATGTATTATGTGTCATCTGGATAGAACTGCCCCCTCAGCTCTCCGAGAAGAAAGAGCTTTGCAGTCATGTTTTCCCGGGCTTTCTGAAGATACACGTGTGTCCTGACTCTCTCTCTCTTCACTCTTTTCACCATTATCAATACCATCCACTACTATTGTCATCCATTATCATCGGTTATCGTTCACATTACCATCTCAATAAATATAGACTTCAGAATCCATACAGTCTGTTTACTGAGAAGTGGATTAAAGGTTTATCTGTATGCTGGAATCCACACAGTATCATACGTGGAGGAAGGCAGAACACCGCCATTGTATGAATTGAACATGAAGAGGGATTTGGGGTTTTGCAGTTGATCCAGTACTTCCTCTTCATGTTCAATTCATACGAAGGCGGGGCCAGTGATGCCAGCGCTGATTGGGCCCCAGGCTCACATGTGAGAACAACCGCATGAGTCCCCCGAGAACGTGAGTGCCCACACCGCCACAATGGAGCCAGCACGGGAGTGGAGTATAAGCTTTTTTATTTTATTGGGCCCAATCATTTAGATCAATAAGGGGTTGTCCTAGAAGTGGACAACAAATAATTAACTGAGGTCAAAACAGGTGATCGACACAACTGCAATATCACTGGAGCTTAAGAATGTACCTTCCCTGGGATCTTGGGTGCCAACCCATATGAAAACAAAAATGACAACGTCTCCATTCAAATAAGGAAATGAGGGTTGCACACACCATCCCAATAAAATGTCCTTTATTCAGATTCACATTTAAAAACAGAGGCAGGAGACTTCTGTGTGAAGAGTCTGAAGACACATCGGATGATGGCTGTTTCGTGCTGGTATGCGCTTCTATGGGTCCCCAGGTAGAAGCGCATACCAGCGTGAAACGGCCATCATCCGATGTGTCTTCACACAGAACTCTCCTGCCTCTGTTTTTTAATGTGAATCTGAATAAAAGACATTTTATTGGGATGGTGTGTGCCACCCTCATTTCTTTCTTTGAACAGAGACATTGTTACTAGTAGTTGAGAACTTCGACTATTTTATCTGTGACTGCATCTGAGCATTTTAGGGTTTAGTGTGAAATTATGTCCAATGTACCCTTTTTCTCTGCTTTTTGTGTTGTTCCAATACACACAATGGAAATTAACATGTGCATAACAAGTTGTGTAATTGCAGAAATTTTCAAGGAGAAATACTTCAGTTTCTGGAACAACAGTGCCAACACTTTCAGCCATGTCTGTATATTGGTAAAACCAACTCCTTGGTTTTGCAGCTCTTGAAAGCACTGAGCATTAATGTACCGTATATACTCGAGTATAAGCCGAGATTTTCAGCCCACTTTTCTGGGCTGAGAGTAACCCTCTCGGCTTATACTCGAGTCATACCCAAGGGTCGGCAGGGGAGGAGGAGGGGAGCTGTGTAATAATACTCACCTGCTCCTGGGGCGGTCCCTGCAGGTCCCTGGTTCCCCGGCAGCTTCTTCCTGTAGTGAGCGGTCACATGGTACCGCTCATTACAGTAATGAATATGGACCCTACTCCATTCCCATAGGGATGGAGCCGCATAGTCATTACTGTAATGAGCGGTACCATGTGACCGCTCACTACAGGAAGGAGCTGCCCGGAGAACAGACATGCAGGGACCGTGCCAGGAGCAGGGGAATATGGCGGGGGCAGTGCACGATATTCACCTGCTCCCCATTCCACCATCGGCGCTGCTGTGTCTTCCGCGTCCTCTGCAGTGACGCGCAGGTCAGAGGGCGCAATGACGCGATTAGTGCGCGCCGCTCTCTGCCTGAACAGTTAGTGCAGAGGATGCGGAAGACACAGTGGCGGTCATCGGTGGAACGGGAAAGGTGAGTATAGCAAGTGCCGGGGGCCTGAGAGATGAGTATGTAATTTTTTATTTTTTTAATCGCAGCAACAGCATTTGAGGCAAATGTCTGTATGGAGCATCTTATGGGGCCATGTGCAGCATTATATGGGGCAAATATCTGTATGGGGCTATGTGCTGCATTATATGGGGCAAATATATGTATGGAGCATCTTATGGGGCCATGTGCAGCATTATATGGGGCAAATATCTGTATGGGGCTATGTGCTGCATTATATGGGGCAAATATCTGTATGGGGCATCTTATGGGGCCATGTGCAGCATTATATGGGGCAAATATCTCTATGGAGCATCTTATGGGGTCATAATCAATATTTGTGCAGCATTATATGGGGCATATTTTAATATGGAGCATCTTATGGGGCCATCATGAACTGTATAGAGCATTATATGGGACTCCCGATTCAATATGGATATTCAAAAACACTTAACCTACTGATGTCGCAATTAATTTTACTTTTATTGGTATCTATTTTTATTTTTTAAATTAACCAGTAGCTGCTGCTTTTTCCACCTTGGGCTTATACTCGAGTCATTAAGTTTTCCCAGTTTTTTGTGGCAAAATTAGGGGGTCGGCTTATACTCGGGTCGGCTTATACTCGAGTATATACGATAATAGCTAAGCTCATTACTCTTCCTCTGTGTTTCCACAAGTTCCATCGAAGGTTACTTGCCTTTTTTCAGTTATGTTTTTTTTTATCACTTTTTTTGCTGCAGATTTAGGCATTTATAAGGAGGCATTTCATCTGACATCTAATTAAATTTATTGTTATCACTACCAGTATGTGTGCATGTATCCTTTGTGGGAAGGGTGCTTGTGTGTGAATGAAACTTAAAAATTTTTTAAAAAAATAAAATAAATTGGCTCCACCTGTTGGTATTACTTTGCTACTCTTTGGCATTTCAGAAACATATGTTGGTATGAAGTACATTACATCCGTACTTTGTGGGTTTGTCAATATATTGTAGGGTGTGGAGTTGTAAAAGAAAAAAAAAATAGCATGGTGTAGATCTGCTGTATGTCTGCGCATGCTGCTCCTCGATGTGGTTTTGATCAGCGTTTATGATCTACATATTCAAGTCTAATATAATGCCCTCTCCTCATGCACTACACCAGTAATAGGAAATAAAGGTTTATGGATGACACTGAAGAGCAAGTTCTTTGGGCCTCACTAATAAGAAAGGCCTTGTTGCCCGCAGCAACCAACCCCAGTTGAAAGCCAAGCACTAAATACTTGTTAATGTGCAGAAGGACATTCTGATAAGTGAGGCCTAAAGAACTTACTCCAAATTCTCGTCCTTGTGTAAGAGGGTGTGCCGCGGAAGATGATATCCCTCAGAGCTGTATGTCATTGGTGATCAAAGACTGCCACCTACTGTCCAAACCCAACTCTGCGGAACCAATAAGAAGGGGAAGTGTTTCTAGAGGGACGAGTTTAGATGGTGCACCAGGTCAGGTGACAGCCATAATAAAAATAATCTTTATTTTTATATAGCGCTAACATATTCCGCAGCGCTTTACAGGTTGCACACATTATCATCGCTGTCCCCGTTGGGGCTCACAATCTAAATTCCCTATCAGTATGTGTTTGGAATGTGGGAAGAAACCAGAGTATCCGCATACCTCCCAACTTTTGAAGTTGGGTAAGAGGGACAAAGTTTGCGCGGCAAATTTTAGGCCACACCTCTGACCACACCCATTCACTAGTCACACCCATATCCACGTCCCAACCACACCCATTTAGCACTGCTGATCACACTGTTCATAAAGAATAATTATAAACAAAAAAAATATGGCCACACTGCTCCATACTGTATAATGGCCACACAGTGCTCCATACTGTATAATAGCCCCACATGATGCTCCATACTGTATAATGGCCACACATGATGCTCAATACTGTATAATGGCCACACATGATGCTCCATACTGTATAATGGCCACACATGATGCTCCATACTGTATAACGGCCACACATGATGCTCCATACTGTATAACGACCCCACATGATGCTCCATACTGTATAATGGCCGCACATGATGCTCCATACTGTATAATGGCCGCACATGATGCTCCATACTGTATAATGGCCACACATGATGCTTCATACTGTATTATGGCCACACATGATGCTCAATACTGTATAATGGCCACACATGATGCTCTATACTGTATAATGACCGCACATGATGCTCCATACTGTATAATGACCGCACATGATGCTCCATACTGTATATTGGCTGCACATGATGCTCCATACTGTATAATGACCCCACATGATGCTCCATACTGTATAATATCCGCACATGATGCTCAATACTGTATAATGGCCACACATGATGCTCCATACTGTATAATGGCCGCACATGATGCTCCATACTGTATATTGGCCGCACATGATGCTCCATACTGTATATTGGCCGCACATGACACTTCGTATCGTATAATGGCCACGCATAGCTACTCCTACACTTTGCACACACGGCTCCGCTCCGTACACACGGCTCCACTCCATACATCTCATACACACACGGCTCCGCTCCGTACACCTCGTACACATTCAGCTCCGCTCCATACACCTCATACACGGCTCCGCTCCATACACCTCATACACACACGGCTCCGCTCCATACATCTCATACACATGGCACTACTCCGTACACCTCATACACACACCGCTCCGCTCCATACACATTGCACATGCTGCTCTGCTCCGTATACCTTCCACACACACGGCTCCGCTGCGTACACATACGGCTCCTCTCCATACATCTCATACACACACGGCTCCGCTCCGTACACCTCGTACACATTCAGCTCCGCTCCGTACACCTCGTACACATTCAACTCTGCTCCGTACACCTCATACACGGCTCCGCTCCATATACCTCATACACACACGGCTCCGCTCCATACATCTCATACACATGGCACTACTCCGTACACCTCATACACACACCGCTCCGCTCCATACACATTGCACATGCTGCTCCGCTCCGTATACCTTCTACACACACGGCTCCGCTACGTACACATACGGCTCCTCTCCATACATCTCATACACACACGGCTCCGCTCTATACACATTGCACACGCTGCTCCGCTCCTTATACCTTGTACATGCATGGCTCTGCTCCGCACACCTCGTACACACGTGGCTCTGCTCTGTACACCTCGTACACATGGCTCCGCTCCATACACCTTTCACACTCTGCTCTGATCCGCACACCTCTTAGGCCGGCTTCACACTTGCGAGTTTTACGGACGTAAGAGCGCAGAAACTACGTCCGTAAAACTCGCAAAAAATACGGCACAATTATTCTCTATGCCCCTGCTCCTATCTGCCGTATTTTACTGATCAGTATTATACGGCTTTCTACGGCCGTACAAAATCGCAGCATGCTGCGTTTGTCACCGTACTGCGCAAGAAATACGCCAATGAAAGTCTATGGAAGCGTGAAAAATACGGATTACACACGGACAAGCAGTGTGACTTGCGAGAAATACGCAGCGCTGTTAGAGAGAAAAGCCGGTAATTCAGTGCGGTGTACAGTAAAATCACACTGACAGCTTACAGTCCAATAGGTAGAATAAATGTGTACACATAGAATAGGTATATATATATATATATATATATATATATATATATATATATATATATATATATATATATATATATATATATATATATATATACATATATATACATACACAGTGGGGCAAAAAAGTATTTAGTCAGTCAGCAATAGTGCAAGTTCCACCACTTAAAAAGATGAGAGGCGTCTGTAATTTACATCATAGGTAGACCTCAACTATGGGAGACAAACTGAGAAAAAAAAATCCAGAAAATCACATTGTCTGTTTTTTTAACATTTTATTTGCATATTATGGTGGAAAATAAGTATTTGGTCAGAAACAAAATTTCATCTCAATACTTTGTAATATATCCTTTGTTGGCAATGACAGAGGTCAAACGTTTTCTGTAAGTCTTCACAAGGTTGCCACACACTGTTGTTGGTATGTTGGCCCATTCCTCCATGCAGATCTCCTCTAGAGCAGTGATGTTTTTGGCTTTTCGCTTGGCAACACGGACTTTCAACTCCCTCCAAAGGTTTTCTATAGGGTTGAGATCTGGAGACTGGCTAGGCCACTCCAGGACCTTGAAATGCTTCTTACGAAGCCACTCCTTCGTTGGCCTGGTGGTGTGCTTTGGATCATTGTCATGTTGAAAGACCCAGCCACGTTTCATCTTCAATGCCCTTGCTGATGGAAGGAGGTTTGCACTCAAAATCTCACGATACATGGCCCCATTCATTCTTTCATGTACCCGGATCAGTCGTCCTGGCCCCTTTGCAGAGAAACAGCCCCAAAGCATGATGTTTCCACCACCATGCTTTACAGTAGGTATGGTGTTTGATGGATGCACCTCAGTATTCTTTTTCCTCCAAACACGACAAGTTGTGTTTCTACCAAACAGTTCCAGTTTGGTTTCATCAGACCATAGGACATTCTCCCAAAACTCCTCTGGATCATCCAAATGCTCTCTAGCAAACTTCAGACGGGCCCGGACATGTACTGGCTTAAGCAGTGGGACATGTCTGGCACTGCAGGATCTGAGTCCATGGTGGCGTAGTGTGTTACTTATGGTAGGCCTTGTTACATTGGTCCCAGCTCTCTGCAGTTCATTCACTAGGTCCCCCCGCATGGTTCTGGGATTTTTGCTCACCGTTCTTGTGATCATTCTGACCCCACGGGGTGGGATTTTGCGTGGAGCCCCAGATCGAGGGAGATTATCAGTGGTCTTGTATGTCTTCCATTTTCTAATTATTGCTCCCAATGTTGATTTCTTCACTCCAAGCTGGTTGGCTATTGCAGATTCAGTCTTCCCAGCCTGGTGCAGAGCTACAATTTTGTTTCTGGTGTCCTTTGACAGCTCTTTGGTCTTCACCATAGTGGAGTTTGGAGTCAGACTGTTTGAGGGTGTGCACAGGTGTCTTGTTATACTGATAACAAGTTTAAACAGGTGCCATTACTACAGGTAATGAGTGGAGGAAAGAGGAGACTCTTAAAGAAGAAGTTACAGGTCTGTGAGAGCCAGAAATCTTGATTGTTTGTTTCTGACCAAATACTTATTTTCCACCATAATATGCAAATAAAATGTTAAAAAAACAGACAATGTGATTTTCTGGATTTTTTTTCTCAGTTTGTCTCCCATAGTTGAGGTCTACCTATGATGTAAATTACAGACGCCTCTCATCTTTTTAAGTGGTGGAACTTGCACTATTGCTGACTGACTAAATACTTTTTTGCCCCACTGTATATATTAATATTTATTCCAGCGCTATACAGCTGGAAAGCCGGTAATTCAATTACCGGCTTTTTCTTTCTCCTTGCTAAACCCGACATGATTTGAGACATGGTTTACATACAGTAAACCATGTCTTCTCTCCATTTTTTTTTCAGATTCCACACTACTAATGTCAGTAGTGTGTATCTGCAAAATTTGGCCATTCTAGCTCTTAAAATAAAGGGTTAAATGGCGGAAAACATTGGCGTGGGCTCCCGCGCAATTTTCTCCGCCAGAGTAGTAAAGCCAGTGACTGAGGGCAGATATTAATAGCCTGGAGAGGGTCCACGGTTATTGCCCCCCCCCTGGCTAAAAATATCTGCCCCCAGCCACCCCAGAAAAGGCACATCTGGAAGATGCGCCTATTCTGGCACTTGGCCACTCTCTTCCCATTCCCGTGTAGCGGTGGGATATGGGGTAATGAAGGGTTAATGCCACCTTGCTATTGTAAGGTGACATTAAGCCTAATTAATAATGGAGAGGCGTCAATTCTGACACCTATCCATTATTAATCCAATTGTAGTAAAGGGTTAAATAAAACACAAACACATTATTTAAAATTATTTTAATGAAATAAAAACAATGGTTGTTGGAGTATTTTATTCTACGCCCAATCCAGTCACTGAAGACCCTCGTTCTGTAAGTAAAAAAACATAATAAACCAACAATATACTTACCCTCCGCAGATCTGTAACGTCCAACGATGTAAATCCTTCTGAAGGGGTTAAAACATTTTGCAGCAAGGAGTTCCGCTAATGCAGGCTGCTCCTTGCTGCAAAACCCCGGGGAATGAGGCTAAATATAGATCAATGATCTATATTTAGCTTCATTTGCGGTGAGGCGCCCTCTGCTGGATGTTCATAGATCGTGGGAACTTTCCTTGAAAGCTCCCAGGCTTTCAAGGAAAGTTCCCACGATCTATGAACATCCAGCAGAGGGCGCCTCACCGCAAATGAAGCTAAATATAGATCATTGATCTATATTTAGCCTCATTCCCCGGGGTTTTGCAGCAAGGAGCAGCCTGCATTAGCGGAACTCCTTGCTGCAAAATGTTTTAACCCCTTCAGAAGGATTTACATCGTTGGACGTTACAGATCTGCGGAGGGTAAGTATATTGTTGGTTTATTATGTTTTTTTACTTACAGAACGAGGGTCTTCAGTGACTGGATTGGGCGTAGAATAAAATACTCCAACAACCATTGTTTTTATTTCATTAAAATAATTTTAAATAATGTGTTTGTGTTTTATTTAACCCTTTACTACAATTGGATTAATAATGGATAGGTGTCAGAATTGACGCCTCTCCATTATTAATTAGGCTTAATGTCACCTTACAATAGCAAGGTGGCATTAACCCTTCATTACCCCATATCCCACCGCTACACGGGAATGGGAAGAGAGTGGCCAAGTGCCAGAATAGGCGCATCTTCCAGATGTGCCTTTTCTGGGGTGGCTGGGGGCAGATATTTTTAGCCAGGGGGGGGCCAATAACCGTGGACCCTCTCCAGGCTATTAATATCTGCCCTCAGTCACTGGCTTTACTACTCTGGCGGAGAAAATTGCGCGGGAGCCCACGCCAATTTTTTCCGCCATTTAACCCTTTATTTTAAGAGCTAGAACGGCCAAATTTTGCAGATACACACTACTGACATTAGTAGTGTGGAATCTGCAAAAAAAATGGAGAGAAGACATGGTTTACTGTATGTAAACCATGTCTCAAATCATGTCGGGTTTTAGGAAGGAGAAAGAAAAAGCCGGTAATTGAATTACCGGCTTTCAAGCTGTATAGCGCTGGAAAAAATATTAATATATATACATATATGTGTCTACTGACATATATATATATATATATATATATATATATATATATATATATAGTGTATATATATATATATATTTTTTTTTTTTTCTTTTTGGGACACATGGATCACTTCTATAGCGGTATGTTGGTTTTGCAAGCCTGCGAGAAAACCACACAGTACGGATGCCATACGGATTACATACGGAGGATGCCATGCGCAAAAAACGCTGACACACCCTGCCTACGGAGGAGCTACGGACCACTATTTTCGGGACTTTTCAGCGTATTACGGCCGTAATATACGGACCGTATTTTCATACGCTGAGTGTGAAGCCGGCCTTACACACGACTCCGCTCCGTACATCTTTCACATGCTGCTCCGCTCCGTACACCTCGTACACAGGCGGCTGTGCTCCGTACACCTCGTACACATGCGGCTGTGCTTCGTACACCTCGTACACATGCGGCTGTGCTTCGTACACCTCGTACACATGCGGCTGTGCTTCGTACACCTCGTACACATGCGGCTGTGCTTCGTACACCTCGTTCACACGGCTACGTACACCTTTCACAGTACGAGGTGCACCGAGCGGAGCCGCGTGTGTACGAGGTGTACCAAGCGGAGCCGCGTGCGTGTGTGAGGTGTACCAAGCGGAGCCGCGTGTGTGTATGAGGTGCACCGAGCGGAGATGCGTGTGTGTGTGTATACACGAGGTGAACCGAGCGGAGACGCGTGTGTGTCTGTGTACGAAGTGTACCGAGCGGAGCCTCAGCCGCGTGTGTGTACCGAGCGGAGCTGCAGCTTGCAATTAGCACATGATGATACAGTGACTGACTGTCATAGGGGCTTAGGCTTAGCACTTTTATGCCTGGGGAAAAAAAGCAGCCACATTGATTAGTGTCACTATCTCCCAGGAGGCTGCTGCTGCTCCTCCTCCACAATGCACTGGACGGAGGAGTCATCTCTGTGACATCCACTACTCACTGATCTGCATCTGTCCGATTAGCAGCCTCCAGTCCACTCATGGTCTGCTGCTTACATTGCCGCCGGCACCCAGGCTGTGTCCGGCTGTGTTATGTCCCCTCAGGTGTCCCCTCTCTCTGAACTGTGAGGCACACTGGAAGACTCAGGAACACACCGACGGGGAAGGGGCGTGGCCTAACAAAAGGGGGCGTGTGACAGCAGCTTCAACTGTTCTGTCTGCGGGAAGCTCTGCGTCCCGTGCAGGACAGCCGGGACAAGCATGAAATCCGGGGCATTCCCGCACAATGAGGGACGGTTGGGAGGTATGGTATCCGGAGGAAACCCATGCAAACACGGAGAGAACATACAAACTCTTTGCAGATGTTGTGCTTGGTGGGGTTTGAACCCAGGGCTCCAGTGCTGCAAAGCTGCTGTGTTAACCACTGCGCCACCGTGTAGTCATGAAGCAGTTCACCGATATAAAAAGCCAGAGAGCCAAGGCAGGAAAGGATTTGGCACCAAAGAAGCACTTGAGCTTGAGGGTGCGGCAAGGTCAAGATACCAGGCAGCACTCGAGAGATCAGACAAGCGGGCAGCTGTGCACCCACAAATCAGATCCAGACTGCGCCAAGCAAGATCTGGGGACCAGATTACACCAGGCAAGACTCCAACCCCAGCCCTAGTCTGTGTAAGATTATATATTAAATATATATAGTTAATAACGCCAAGCTGCAAGAGTTATATTGTGGTGATGACAACCTTGACATTATTGTATATTGAATACGGCACTCTGTAATTACCCTGCTATTCACAAATTACCCTTTGTTCACAAATTGCTGGAGACCAATCAGAGCAGCACATATAAAAGATGAAGACGACGACAGCCAATTATAAGAGTAAGTGCAGGGACCTTACATTAGATTGAAGAAAAAGCAATAAATGCTTTTAAGACTAATCTCTAAAATCATTGTTCTAAAAACATAAGATTTTGTAATAGGATACTGTAATTTAAAGATATGCCCCTGCTCAAGCAACCTTAGTCAATTATTTTCTAAAGGCATCACTAAATTGAGACTGTGGCATAGCATGGTGTCCTGGGACTTGAGGCAACTCAAGTATTGCAGCCCATAGCCCAGTAATAATGTCCTCTTAAAAACTAATGATCCCCCCCCCCCCCGGGTGATCTCATCAAAAGTAATAATACCAACTTAGCGCCACTTCCACCCAAACATAGTTCACCTAATTTTCACTGACCAAGTGTTCTTCTCTCCTACGCACAGACGGCACAATGCAGTGACATCAATGTGCCACCTGTGCCCGGACGCTGATGTCTTGTAGGCCATAGGACTACGTAGCCTGTATAGTATAGAGAATCCTACTATACAGGTGTCATTTTGAAGCCAATACAGCTTACAGTGGCATTTGCCGAGCAATCTTCTGCATTTGTCACAGTACTTTACATTTATTTACTTTTTTTTTTGTTCTTTTCAGAAATTTCATGTGCCTAACATTTTGGGCCCATGGCAAACGTCCCTGTAGCCTTCAACTGGGTTGAGATACTGAGATAGGCCATATTCACAATTTGTAACTCAAAACCAGGAGTGGGTGATAAATGCAGAAGTGGTGATGTGTTTCTATTATACTTTTCCTCTGATTGTTCCTCTCCTGATTTTGGCTTACAAATACTGAGGTAAAATACTGACCAAATACTGACCTTGGCCTTATCCTTAGTAGTCCATGGTGAATTTTCATATCTGCAGTGTGCCCTGTCTGTCACAGGCTAGTGGGACATGCTGCAATCTAGATGGCATCCATAACTTTCATATTCATCTACTATGCAGGTGCATATGAGTGGAAACACCTGCTTCAATGTAATGGCTTATTCAGGTATATAACCGGTAAGTGGACAATTTTGGGGCAGCCATTAGTTTTAGCCATATAGGAGGGATGACACTTAAGGTGTTCTACGATTGATAACACCAAAATATTACACTATATTCAGTACTCCTCACATTATATACCACACTCATTGTTAGGGAGCAGTCAGACGGCAGTATGAATCAGACCGAGATCGGATGCAGCGCACGGACTGACCGGCGTTCTCTCGACCTGAGCATGACAGTTGCATAAAAATATAACTAACACTCCTCCAATCAGCCTAAGGTGTTTTTAAATGGAGCTTGATCCTACCTGTCCATATAATAGTAGGCTTTTAGCTTTAATTTATAGTTTTAGGGGTACGCCTTGTCGCTGGCTGTTGGGTTCACATAAATTGGTCGATTTGTGCGCTTAGTACAAACATTTTTTAACATGTTTTCCACAGCAGTAATGCAATTCCAATTTCATATATTCAATATTTGCATAGTATAGAATTTCAGAGTGCAGCTTTAATGTATTAGTTATATAGAGTGGCTCTCTTAGGCTACTTTCACACTAGCGTTTTTTTAAATCCGTCACAATGCGTCGTTTTGCAGAAAAAACGCATCCTGCAAAAGTGCTTGCAGGATGCGTTTTTTCCCCATAGACTTCTATTGACGACGCATTTGCGACGGATTGGCACACTTCGCATCCGTCTTGCGACGGATGCGTGGTGCTTTGGCGGACCGTCGGGAGAAAAAAACCCTACATGTAACGTTTTTTTCTCCCGACGGACCGCTTTTTCCGACCGCGCATGCGCGGCCGGAACTCCGCCCCCACCTCCCCACACCTTACAATGGGGAAGCGGATGCGCCGGAAAAATGCATCCGCTGCCTCCATTGTGCAATGCAGCAAACGCTAGCGTCGGAATCTCTCCCCGACGCATTGCGACGGGGAGATTCCGACGCTAGTGTGAAAGGAGCCTTAGCTTGCACTTGTTCACATTTGTCTTTTTCTGTTTGGACGTGCCAGTCATTATTTTTTATTTTTTGTTTTTCTATTAGCTGCATCGAAATATTAGGCTATAACAATTGGATCAGGAGAACCGCCGGCCAGTCCGTGCATTGCGGTCGGATCTCAGTCCAATTTTTAGGAACGTCTGACTGCGTCTTTACCCATGTACCCACACGGCTGTAATTTCAGTCTAGGCCACGTGTTTCAATTTTTTTCATCCCTGCTTTTCTCAGGATCTGTTCCAATTTTTAGTGATAAGTACTGTATTTTTCAGACTTTATTATGAAATTTTGGAGGAAAAATGTGGTGCATCTATAGTCCAAATGTACTTTAGCAGGGGAAAGAGGCAGTGGAGCATGGTTCACAGGCGGCTGCGTCGCCACTGCAGGAAGTCGACGTTGGCAGGAATAGGGCGATGCTGCAGGCACTATGCTGAGAGGAGAGGGTGTCCTGGTGGTGTAAGGCAAGAGCCATTGATCTACCGGTGGTGGGCTTTAAGAAAATAACAAGTAGACATCTCAATCTGCGCAAGCGCCGACTTTGTAAGTTAAATTCAGACTATAAGAGACCCCAATTTCACATTAAGGCTATGTGCACACGTTGCGGATTAGGCTTAGGAATTTCTGGTGCGCATTCTGCCTCTCCTGGCAGAAAACGCACCTGCGGTTCCGCAGCATTTTTTGTGCTGTTCCGCAGCTTTTTTGTGCATTTTTGCTGCATTTTTCTTGCGGATTTGCTGCGGTTTTTACCCCTGCGGTTTTCTATAATGGAATGGGTACAAAAACGCTGCAGATTCACAAAAAAGAAGTGACATGCTACTTCTTTTAAACCGCAGCGTTTCAGCAGCGGATTTTCCGCAAAGTGTGCACAGCATTTTTTTTTTCTCATTGATTTACATTGTACTGTAAATCAATTGCGGATCTGCAGCGTTTCTGCACCTCAAAAAACACTGCGGATCCGCAGAGAATCCGCAACGTGTGCACATACCCTAAAAATTCTTTTGTCTCACTGCTCTCCTCCTCTAAACTTGGGGTGCGCGATATAGTCCGAAAAATTATGGCCTACAGAATTGAAAAATGCCTGCTTGATTGCACCTTATGACTACATTGCCATGAGCTTTTGATGTTGCAGATTTTCTCGATCATATCTGCACCTATTATGTTAATTAGTTACTTGCATTTTTTATTTTATATGCATTTTTAACCTTAGAGTATTTGCACACAACAATTTTTTTTTTCCGCTCCTGGTCTACATTGAAACTCACTTGAAAAAGCGCCACCTAAACACTCAAAAGAATTAACATATGTATTGCAATGGAATAAAGAGTACTTATTCATTTGTTTAGGCATTTAAGAGTCTTTTAACCACTTCATGTTGCCAAAGATTCCAAGCGCTTTCTTCAGGTGTTTTCCATGCTGAAGACTCTCCATACATCTGATGCAAGCCAATCGTAAGGCTCAAGGCAAGACTGGGCTTCTTTTTGAGCATTTTACCAACGTTTTTGTTTAAAAAAAACTGCTAGGCAACGTTCACACATTCAACATTTGTAAGCCAAAACCAGGAGTGGGTGATAAATGCAGAAGTGGTGCATATGTTTCTATTACACTTTTCCTCTGATTGTTCCACTCCTGGTTTTGGCTTACAAATACTGAGGTAAAATACTGACCAAATACTGAACATGTGAACGCTGCCCTAGAGGGCTTCTCATTGTTGAATGGAGTTAAAATGAACATCTTGAAAATAAGATGCCCCCAAAATGTTGGAAACATGTTGTTATCTCTTCCTGCAATTGGCCAAAAGTCTAGAAAAAGTGATCAATAAACAAAACAAACAAACAAAAAAATAAATAAAAATGTTGGTGTTTTCTGTAGCACCTGACTAGGGAAGACATATTTAGCAGGAAAGGCTCACTTTAGCTTTTAGAGCATATAATCTTATTATAAGCAATTTCCGCAATATTTGAAAATAGGGTCACCTATCGGTGGAGTATTGGGGGACAGAGTGAACGTAATGGATCGTTATGTCGGGACACCTCATGACGATCATAAAATCCCATCTGTATAAGGATAGGTGTAGACGACCGTAGTTTAGGTCCAAGAGCAATCTGTCAAAACATCAGATCGCACTCGCAATGTTCTTCAGTTTCGCAGAGCACATGTCCGAGTGCGGTTTGATTTTCACAGACCGACAGAATGGCGATTATTTATTCTTCGCATCAAAGAAAAATGCATCCCACCCTGATCAGCTTAATCGGAACAATTATCCCAGATGCAGAACATACGGTCACGTGTCCCTAGCCTTATGTTCATGGCGCCAGAAAGAGCAGCCTATGCCTCGTCTCCATTTTTCACTTATGGGAAGGATAAGTAAAAAATGTATCAGAGCCGAGTTTGTCATTTAGCATAACTTTTTGTGATGTCTTGATGCGATCTCAGCAGTTTTCCTCAGAGCTGCAGGAAAAAAGCATTATCAAAAGAAATCCTTAAAAGACTAATCCAGCTCTGCTCCATCTGTACATATTTCCTACTGACTAATCTCATCGTTATGGCTGCACGAGCAGACACTCCCCCTTAGGATATTTATTGGTTTTATTCCCGTAATATTTATTACAACGTATACATTCCTCCATCTACAATGCTGACAATGCAATAAGTGAGGACACTATAGTGGGGCGTGGGGGACGGGAAAAAGCCGCAATATTACAGTAATGCACTTATTAACTAATAAACTGTTAACTAAACTTCGTACAGGACCCATTTACTTTACCTTGAGTTTCTTCACAGCCTTACTAGTGTCTTGTTCCTGGCTCCAGACCGTCACTCCTCCCTTGTTGTATTGGCACTGCCAGCCATCAGGACTCTCACACTGCTCCCGGAAAGAGTTAAAATCTGCATCGTCTGGAATATGCACCATCTTCCCAGCACTTGTTCAGTAACTCAAGGGGTTAACGTTGACCTGTCTGTACGATGCACATTAAATGATTGCCTTCTTTACATGGATCTCCGCTCTTCCCTAGAACTTGCAGTTGGGTAGAGAAGGTCTTGCCTTGCGTTAAGCTTTGCGGAAGATAATTCTCTGGATTTCCATATTCCCTCTCTCCGGGTATTAGTTTGTGAATATATTCACTTATTATTACAGTTCTCCACCTTGCAATGAATTTCCCAGGATAACCTCAAGATTTCTGTGCCTTTTCCCAGGCTCAGTGATCCCAGAACTGAAGTCCACCCCTCCAGGCTTGTATTCCAATAAGCTCAGCTCCTTGTCTCTGGTTTCCTACAGCCGAGCTCTCCTAGTGTATATTATTTAGCAGGTAACATCATACAGGTGTCTTGGATTCCTCACCCAGCCCATTGCATCCACTCCCTCTCTTCATTCCCAAAGCATCCTCCCCTCTCTCCCAGCCTAATCTCCATCTGTTTGACTTTGCAGCAGTTACGGTTTCAGCTCATCGCCAGGCAGCTTTGTCATCAGGTCCATTAAACAGGCCCGGAGCATAGGTCTTAATTAAGTGTAGCTTTAACTAAAGGCTCGTGTCAATGACGAGAGACGTGAGCAATGCAGCAGTCGCCAAAGCGGCCTTGTACTGCACTAACACTGCAGAGGATTGAGCAAGATCTGAAATAGAGTTGTAGCCAGAGAATCTCCTAAAGTATCCGGAAAAGACATGATCCATAAAATAGGTCAATGCAGCTTCTAAATGGGCTGCAGCCTTCTCCGAGCAGTGCTGTAGATCATCCTCTCTGCAGTGCACTGCATCCAAGTGGTGCAGAGAGCCGTGTAATGGATATAGCTCAGTATTACGATAGCAGGGTGCACTGGAGATGCCGCTGGATAATGATTCCAGGAGGGGACGTAATGTTAGATACATGCAGAAAAAGAAAAGATGTAGTGGTTAACGAACAGTGGAAAGCCGCAGACAACACACATTTAGGCTACGTTCCCAGGATGACTATTGATGCTGCAGTGTTTGGGCACTAGCGAGACATGCAGCCGCGGGGACTCGGACATATTTTTTCGAGCACGCTGAAGACACTCGGTTAGCACCCGAGCATGGCGGATAACACCTTATCCAAGCACGTTCAATTATCGACTAATCAACACCTATTGTTTTTTTTTACTTTTATTTACGTGTGTTTTTGACACTGTTTTATGTTGTCTCCTTTTGATTTGTCATATTTAAATAAAGCTGCTTTGTTTTTGATACTTCCTGGTATTTGGCTTTGACAAAACTTTATTGACACACAGTCTGAAGCAGAAAAAAAATGCATATGTGTTTTTTAACTCTATATTTTCCACATCTATTCCAATTCTATCGAGAAAAAACACACATAAAACTCAGTGTACCCACAAGAGACATTGACAAGTGGCAGATTTCAAACAGTTTAAAAAAAAAAAAGCCCAGTGGGATTCAGATTTTTTTAAAATCCCATTCGCTTTGCTGGAACTGTGAAACACTGCATTATTTGTGCAATGAATATACGAAGTGTAAAAAGCTCACTACTTGAAGGAACTTACAGGGGTATTCTTATCTCCAAGATATCACCAATTAGAAATGTAGTATAGTTCTTCTGATTCGCTATGTTGCTCACTGCATGTGCAGGGCATTGCAGTAGCTTAGGTATCCAAGGTTACAACAAAGGGCCGTCACCAGTGACATTACAGTATATGCAGAGCTCCTGCATATACTGCAATACATATATATTATACAGGCAAGGCTATCTCCAGGTTTTCGTGGGTCCTGGGCGAAAGAGTCTCAGTGGGCCCCTTTAACACATGCCACGATTCATGAGGGACAGATGCAGCAGAGGTATATAATATAGGTATAGTACAATGCCAAAGATTTCTTACTTCTTACATTTTATGAGTGATATGTATTGTAAATTGTACAATAGCTCAGAAACCGGTAAATCTTCATAGCGAAAAGAGCGTGCCCTGGGGGAATTCAAAAGTTTACATTTTAGACCTGAGAGTACAGTCCTCCATACAGTATTATGGGCACCACATTGTCCTACATGCAGTATTATGGGCACCAAATAGTCCTCCATACAGTATTATGGGCACCACATAGTCCTGCATGCAGTATTAAGGGCACCACATAGTCCTCCATGCAGTATTATGGACAACACATAGTCCTCCATACAGTATTATGGGCACCACATGCTTCATACAGAATAATGGGCCTCATATAATACTCCATACAGAATAATGGACCCCATATAATGCTCCATACAGTATAATAGGCCTCATATAATGCTCCATACAGAATAATTTATACCATATAATGTTCCATACAGAATGAACCCCGTATAATGCTCCATATAGAATAATGGACCCCATATAGTGCTCCATACTGAATAATGGACCCCATATATTGTTCCATACAGAATAAGGGACACCATATAATGCTCCATACACATTAATGGACTCCATATAAAGTTCCATAAAAACGGACCCCATATAATGCTCCATACAGTATAATAGGCCTCATATAATGCTCCATACAGAATAATTTATACCATATAATGCTCCATACAGAATGAACCCCATATAATGCTCCATATAGAATAATGGACCCCATACAATGCTTCATACAGAATAATGGGCCCCATATATTGTTCCATACAGAATAAGGGACCTCATATAATGCTCCATACAGTATAATGGACCACATATAACATAGTAACATAGTAACATAGTAACATAGTTAGTAAGGCCGAAAAAAGACATTTGTCCATCCAGTTCAGCCTATATTCCATCATAATAAATCCCCAGATCTACGTCCTTCTACAGAACCTAATTGTATGATACAATTATATGATATAATGCTCCATACAGAATAATAGACCCCATATAATGCTCCATACAGAATAATGGACCCCATATATTGCTCTTTACAGAATAAGGGACCCCGTATAATGCTCCATACAGATTAATGGACTCCATATAATGTTCCATACAGAATGGGCCCCATATAATGCTCCATACAGTATAATGGGCCCCATATAATGCTCCATAAAAAATGGGCCCCATGTAATCATCCATGCAGAATGGGTCCCATATATTGCTCCATACAAAATAATGGGCCCCATATGATGCTCCATACAGAATAATGGGCCCCATATGATGTTCCATACAGAATAATGGGCCCCATATATTGCTCCAGACAGAATGGACCCCATATAATGAGCCATACAGAAAGAGCTCCATATATTGCTCCATTCAGAATGGGTCCCATATATTGCTCCATACAGAATAATGGGCCCCATATGATGTTCCATACAGTATGGGCCCCATATATTGCTCCATACATTTAAAAAAATCAAAAACTTACTTTTTCCTCACTGTCCACAGATCCAGACTCCTCAATGTCCCCATCCTCAGGCTTTCTGCACTGTGACTGCTCAGAGCAGAGGGCGCACTGTAGTGACGTCATCATGCTCTCTGCCCTGAGAGGTCACAAAGTCAGAAAATGCGGTAGACCCCAGAGCTGCAGGGGTATGCCTTCCTAGTAGCAGGTCCTAGTGATTGCACCATCAAATCAAAGTTTACCAGGAGGCCAGATTACATACTGTAGATGATCCGGGAGGGGGGTGGCACACTGCTCCGCTACCGAAGCCAATGTCTGAAAGCGTTCCCACTGAAATAGAGAAATGGAGTCAGCTAAACAATTGTTTCCCCAGCACATGACTAGCACTTAACCATGCATTTAATCCTAAATCCCACAACATCATATGTGCCTGAAAAGGTTCACAACAGGAAGAAGCAGACAAACTATTAATAACTTGTACCACCGCCAAATTATTGCTGTAAAATTCTACTTTCTCGTTATGAAACAATTCAACCCAAACTCCAATTGTTGCTACAATTGGAAATAATTTCAAAAGTGCCATATTACCAGTGACGCTGCTACTATGAGGCGATTTGAGCTCTTTAACTCAGGAAGAGAGGGGGCGGCAGATTCTGTAGTATTATACTCACCTACTCCTGGCGCGGTCCCTGGAAGTCCCTGCTTCTTCCAGCGCTGCAGATTTTCTTCCTGTACTGAGCGGTCACATGGTACCGCTCATTACAGAAATGAATATGCAGCTCCACCTCCCATAGGGGTGGAGCCGCATATTCATTTCTGTAATGAGTGGTAACTGTGACTGCTCAATACAGGAAGAAGATGCAGTGGTGGAAGAAGCACGGACGCAGCGCCAGCAGTAGGTGAGTATACGGGGAGGGGGAGTGCAGCGCTGCGCGATATTTACTTCTCCTCGTTCCAGTGCGGCTCCGTCTTCAGCGTCCTCTGGCAGTGATGCTCAGGTCAGAGGGTGCGGTGACGTAGTCAGTGCGCGCCCTCTGCTGAACGTCAGTGCCGAAGAGGGAGCCGCACGAGGAGCAGGTAAATATTGAAAGTGCCGGGGTCCTGAGCGAAGAGAGGTATGTGATTTTTTTTTTTTTATCGCAGCAAAAGCATATGGGGCAAGTGACTATACGGAGCATCTTATGGGACCAGAACTCTTGTGCAGCACTATAAGGGGCAAGTGACTATACGGAGCATCTTATGGGGCCATAACACTTGTGCAGCACTATATGGGGCAAGTGACTATACGGAGCATCTTATGGTGCCATAACACTTGTGCAGCACTCTATGGGGCAAGTGGCTGTGCGGAGCATCTTATGGGGCCATAACACTTGTGCAGCACTATAAAAGGCAAGTGGCTGTGCGGAGCATCTTATGGGGCCATAACACTTGTGCAGCACTATATGGGGCAAGTGGCTGTACGGAGCATCTTATGGGGTCATAACACTTGTTCAGCACTATAAGGGGCAAGTGGCTGTACGGAGCATCTTATGGGGTCATAACACTTGTGCAGCACTATAAGGGGCAAGTGGCTGTACGGAGCATCTTATGGAGCCATAAAACTTGTGCAGCACTATATGGGTCAAGTGGCTGTACGGAGCATCTTATGGGGTCATAACACTTGTGCAGCACTATAAGGGGCAAGTGGCTGTACGGAGCATCTTATGGGGCCATAACACTTGTGCAGCATTATAAAGGGCAAGTGACTGTGCCGAGCATCTTATAGGGCCATAACACTTGTGCAGCATTATAAGGGGCAAGTGACTGTATGGAGCATCTTATGGGGCCATAACACTTGTGCAGCATTATAAGGGGCAAGTGGCTGTACAGAGCATCTTATGGAGCCATAACACTTGTGCAGCACTATAAGGGGCAAGTGGCTGTATGGAGCATCTTATGGGGCCATAACACTTGTGCAGCACTATAAGGGGCAAGTGACTGTACGGAGCATCTTATGGGGCCATAACACTTATGTAGCATTATAAGGGGCAAGTGGCTGTACAGAGCATCTTATGGAGCCATAACACTTGTGCAGCACTATAAGGGGCAAGTGACTGTACGGAGCATCTTATAGGGCCATAACACTTGTGCAGCATTATAAGGGGCAAGTGGCTGTGCGGAGCATCTTATGGGGCCATAACACTTATGCAGCACTATAAGGGGCAAGTGACTGTACGGAGCATCTTATAGGGCCATAACACTTGTGCAGCACTATATGGGGCCATAACGTTTGTGCAGCACTATATAGGGCAAATATCTCTATGGAGCTTCTTATGGGGCCCTTATTACCCTTTATGCATATGGGGCATATTTTAATATGGAGCATCTAATGGGGCCCATCAAACTTTATGGAGCATTATATGAGGCTCCTGATTCAATATGGATATTCAAAAACACTTAACCTACTGGTGTCTCAATTAATTTTACTTTTATTGGTATCTATTTTTACTTTTGAAATTTACCGGTAGCTGCTGCATTTTCCACCCTAGGCTTATACTCAAGTCATTAAGTTTTCCCAGTTTTTTGTGGCAAAATTAGGGGGGACGGCTTATACTACTGGGGTCAGCTTATACTCGAGTATATACGGTATCTGGATTTGCGCTGCTAGGTTTTTTTTTTTATAAAACTCCGGGGTCAAGTGCCCGGGGGGGTGTGGGAGGGGGGGGCCATTTTTCCGTTCGCCTCAGGCAGCAGAGAGGCTAGGTTCACCCCTGCATATTACGCACCAAGTCCTTCTCTCTCCACTCCTCCCACCATGTACCAGAAAACCATTTACCTTGAAAATAAGCTCCAAAACCATGAGATGCCGAGGCATGAGTGAACAATTCCAAAACCAGGCTGTCCACCCATTCCTCCATCAAAACCAATCTGCCATTAAACTGATCCAAAAAGGAGGCCAACATCCTCAAATTCACCTTGTGATTAGAAGATAGCTGGATGAAATGAACTAGATAATGAACTCCCATAGTACCTATTGCCAAACTTCTACAAAAAATACAACCCATTGGCATCATGTGACATGTAAAATTAAGTTTACTCAGTAAAGACTAATGCTGCTTCAAGTGCAACTTCTTTGCTGACAAAGTCATCTAAACCTGCAATCTCAAAGCCAGAATCTTGTCCATGGGTAAATGACATCCCATTACCACCTAATCTAATTTAAAAAAAAACACATACAGTAATAGTGGTTTGGACTTGAAAAGTATCCCTAAATTCTTAGATACCTGTTCGATCATATGCAATAGGTGAGAGCATACCGTGGACTGTACCGGACCAATACATAAAAAATCGTTCAGATGATGCAACACAGACTGCTGACCCAACTCCATTCTAAAAACCCATTCCTCAAACATATCAAAAGTCTCAAAATAAGAACATGAAATGGACCAGCCCATCGGCAAACAACAATCAAAGTAAAATTCCTTATTCCACATGCAAACCAAAAGGTGAAAGCAACCTGGATGCTCAGGGAAAAGGCGGAAGGTGGCTTCAGTATCCGTCTTAGCCATGAGGGTCCCCTGCCCACACCTGCGCAGCGAATGCAATGCCTTATCAAACCACATGTAATAAACTGAACAAAATTAATCATTGGTACCATCATTTACTGATTGACCCGCTAGGTAAGATAAATGATGTATTAACCGTAGCCCTTTGGGCTCCTTTTTAGGTACCACTCCTGAAGGAGAAACCTGCGGGTGAGGCCAAGGCAGGCTCAGAGCCACCTCCTAGGAAAGCTTGTCTATCACCACCGTCAGGTGGAGATAAGGAGACTTTAGAGTATTCAGGCAGAAAACTGCCTCATCTGGCAAAAAGGAAATTTTGAAACCAAACGTCAAACCTTCTCTGCGGCAAACAAATCTGCGGCAACTTTATCCAGATAATCCCTTATATATTGCAGCATCAATTCTATTCTCACCAGCATCGACCCCTTTTTGCTTCTCATCGTTGGCACGTCCTTTTGACTTTTTGATTATGCATGATTCCTGTCACAAAAGGAACATTTGTGTTTGAAACAACAGCTTGTGCCATAACGGTCGTGACTGTCGTGAAATTGCCAGCAACACCCTGGTCTCTGGACAATGTTGCCAAACCTGAGGTTGAACCCCTGGCCCACGTACGAAATGGCTGCATAGGAGCTTGATCAGACACCTTAAGACGCATCCAAAAAGCGATATCCTTTTGTCCCATCTCAGTCTTGGTCTAACGGCCTTTCTTTGACTAAACTGTTCGACATAACTGAGCCAAGCAATACTGCCAAAAACTCTATATGCTTCAACTATAGATTCTATGTAGCAATTTAATGGGGAACAGCTTTGCGGAGACGTTTCTCCAATCACGCAAACCAAAATAGTGAAAGCCTGTAGCCAGTTAGAGAAGGTACGAGGTATTAGATGGTATTTCCTCCTCCCCTTTTTTGCTTTCATCTGGCTTAACTTAACTAACTAACTTAACTTAACTCCCACAAGTCGAAATGGCAACATTTCCAGGGCGAGCCACCTGGTAATGTGGGTGTTTAGCATTTGGGCCTGTGGGTGGGGGGCTGTATGTTTCCGCTTTCTACTGTAGTTAATGTCTGGTGTAGGGGCAACTGAACGCTGTGCTGGGACAACAAAGTGAACGTGGTTGCTGACTGTTGTGTGTGCAACCGCTGGTTGTGGGCAGGAGGCATCAGTGCCTGCTTCTTGGTCAGCAGATTGGGAAGGCAGTGGAAGGGGCAGTGGTGGGCAGACAGATTTGGTATGCATGCTGGTGGTGCTCAGGTTGGCAGGGCTCTTGCCTCTTCCTAACTTGGTTTGGCAGATGCTGCAGATTACAGTTGTTTTATCTGAAGGACTTTCAGAAAAAAACTGCAATACAGGGTAACAACGCACCCTTGGCCTGTTATCTAGTCATTTGGGGGGGCGCTCTGTGGAACAGTTGACCGAGTTCTTGCCTTCGTCTTGCCTGTTTTCTTGGTATAAATCCATCCCTCTCTGCAATGCTGTGCTTACTAAGCGTGCCACTGTGCCGGGTTGGATCAGTGGCCTCATCATCGACCATGTCATCTTCCAATTCCTCAATCTGATCTTCATTCTGAGCTGCGATTTGAGGCTGACCTGATTACAAGTGTGCCTCATGATTATTCTCCACCTTTTCAGACATCAGTTGACCTTCCCCAACGTGCCTTTCTCCTGGCCGTGGGTGTGCAAGTAGGTTGCGGGATGCAAAGACGCAACAAAGGCAGAGCAATTTAATTTATCAGTAAGAATACTCCTCGCTGGGAAAAGAACAGTTAAATGGCAAATGATAGGGTAAATAAATGACAACAAAGTGATAACAGTCCACTCAATAAACTTATCGTGTTCGTGGCTTCCTCAGCCGCAGATGATCCGATGACGGTTGTAGTTCCAGCAACAGCTGAAGAAAGGTCCTCAGAAAAATGGTCCACAGCTCACGGTCCATCCTCTGGTGGCTGTTATGGCTGGCAATCAGGCAACACAGCGTGCAGTAATCAGCGCACATACAGAGATCTGGCAATAACCAAAAACAATAGGACGAGCTCTGAGACGTGGAATCTCTGTAGACTGCAGTACCTGATCTATCCTCACACAACTATAAGCAGCAGTGGATTGCGCCTAACAACTACCTATGCAACTCGGCACTGCCTGAAGAGCTGACTAGCCTGAAGATAGAAATACAAGCCTGACTTACCTCAGAGAAATACCCCAAAGGAATAGGCAGCCCCCCACATATAATGACTGTTAGCAAGATGAAAAGACAAACGTAGGAATGAAATAGATTCAGCAAAGTGAGGCCCGATATTCTAGACAGAGCGAGGATAGCAAAGAGAACTATGCAGTCTACAAAAAACCCTAAAACGAAAACCACGCAAAGGGGCAAAAAGACCCACCGTGCCGAACTAACAGCACGGCGGTGCACCCCTTTGCTTCTCAGAGCTTCCAGCAAAAGACAATAGCAAGCTGGACAGAAAAAAACAAAAAACAAACTAGAAGCACTTATCTAGCAGAGCAGCAGGCCCAAGGAAAGATGCAGTAGCTCAGATCCAACACTGGAACATTGACAAGGAGCAAGGAAGACAGACTCAGGTGGAGCTAAATAGCAAGGCAGCCAACGAGCTCACCAAAACACCTGAGGGAGGAAGCCCAGAGACTGCAATACCACTTGTGACCACAGAAGTGAACTCAGCCACAGAATTCACAACAGTACCCCCCCTTGAGGAGGGGTCACCGAACCCTCACCAGAACCCCCAGGCCGACCAGGATGAGCCACATGAAAGGCACGAACAAGATCTGGGGCATGGACATCAGAGGCAAAAACCCAGGAATTATCTTCCTGAGCATAACCCTTCCATTTGACCAGATACTGGAGTTTCCGTCTAGAAACACGAGAATCCAAAATCTTCTCCACAATATACTCCAATTCCCCCTCCACCAAAACAGGGGCAGGAGGCTCCACAGATGGAACCATAGGTGCCACGTATCTCCTCAACAACGACCTATGGAATACATTATGTATGGAAAAGGAGTCTGGGAGGGTCAGACGAAAAGACACCGGATTGAGAATCTCAGAAATCCTATACGGACCAATAAAACGAGGTTTAAATTTAGGAGAGGAAACCTTCATAGGAATATGACGAGAAGATAACCAAACCAAATCCCCAACACGAAGTCGGGGTCCCACACGGCGTCTGCGATTAGCGAAAAGCTGAGTCTTCTCCTGGGACAAGGTCAAATTGTCCACTACCTGAGTCCAGATCTGCTGCAACCTGTCCACCACAGAATCCACACCAGGACAGTCCGAAGACTCAACCTGTCCTGAAGAGAAACGAGGATGGAACCCAGAATTGCAGAAAAATGGAGAGACCAAGGTAGCCGAGCTGGCCCGATTATTAAGGGCGAACTCAGCCAACGGCAAAAATGACACCCAATCATCCTGGTCAGCGGAAACAAAACATCTCAGATATGTTTCCAAGGTCTGATTGGTTCGTTCGGTCTGGCCATTAGTCTGAGGATGGAAGGCCGAGGAGAAAGATAGGTCAATGCCCATCCTACCACAAAAGGCTCGCCAGAACCTCGAGACAAACTGGGAACCTCTGTCAGAAACAATATTCTCAGGAATGCCATGTAAACGAACCACATGCTGGAAGAACAAAGGCACCAAATCAGAGGAGGAAGGCAATTTAACCAAGGGCACCAGATGGACCATTTTAGAAAAGCGATCACAGACCACCCAAATGACCGACATTTTTTGAGAAACGGGAAGGTCAGAAATGAAATCCATCGAAATATGTGTCCAAGGCCTCTTCGGGACCGGCAAGGGCAAAAGCAACCCACTGGCACGTGAACAGCAGGGCTTAGCCCTAGCACAAATTCCACAGGACTGCACAAAAGCACGCACATCCCGTGACAGAGATGGCCACCAGAAGGATCTAGCAACCAACTCCCTGGTACCAAAGATTCCTGGATGACCGGCCAGCACCGAACAATGAAGTTCAGAGATAACTTTACTAGTCCACCTATCAGGGACGAACAGTTTCTCGGCCGGACAACGATCAGGTTTATTAGCCTGAAATTTCTGCAACACTCTTCGCAAATCAGGGGAGATGGCAGACACAATGACTCCTTCCTTGAGGATACTCGCCGGCTCAGATAACCCCGGAGAGTCAGGCACAAAACTCCTAGACAGAGCATCCGCCTTCACATTTTTAGAGCCCGGAAGGTATGAAATCACAAAATCAAAACGAGCAAAAAATAACGACCAACGGGCCTGTCTAGGATTCAAGCGCTTGGCAGACTCGAGATAAGTCAAGTTCTTATGATCAGTCAATACCACCACGCGATGCTTAGCACCCTCAAGCCAATGACGCCACTCCTCGAATGCCCACTTCATGGCCAGCAACTCTCGGTTGCCCACATCATAATTACGCTCAGCAGCAGAAAATTTCCTGGAAAAGAAAGCACATGGTTTGAACACTGAGCAACCAGAACCTCTCTGTGACAAAACCGCCCCTGCACCAATCTCAGAAGCATCAACCTCGACCTGGAACGGAAGAGAAACATCAGGTTGACACAACACAGGGGCACAGCAAAAACGACGCTTCAACTCCTGAAAAGCTTCCACGGCAGCAGAAGACCAATTAACCAAATCAGCACCCTTCTTGGTCAAATCGGTCAATGGTCTGGCAATGCTAGAAAAATTACAGATGAAGCGACGATAAAAATTAGCAAAGCCCAGGAATTTCTGCAGACTTTTTAGAGATATCGGCTGAGTCCAATCCTGGATGGCCTGAACCTTAACCGGATCCATCTCGATAGTAGAAGGGGAAAAGATGAACCCCAAAAATGAAACTTTCTGCACACCGAAGAGACACTTTGATCCCTTCACAAACAAGGAATTAGCACGCAGTACCTGGAAAACCATTCTGACTTGCTTCACATGAGACTCCCAATCATCTGAGAAGATCAAAATGTCATCCAAGTAAACAATCAAGAATTTATCCAGATACTCACGGTAAATGTCATGCATAAAAGACTGAAAAACAGATGGAGCATTGGCAAGTCCGAACGGCATCACCAGATACTCAAAATGACCCTCGGGCGTATTAAATGCCGTTTTCCATTCATCTCCCTGCCTGATTCTCACCAGATTATACGCACCACGAAGATCAATCTTAGTAAACCAACTAGCCCCCTTAATCCGAGCAAACAAGTCAGAAATCAATGGCAAGGGATACTGAAACTTAACAGTGATCTTATTAAGAAGGCGGTAATCAATACACGGTCTTAGCGAACCATCCTTCTTGGCTACAAAAAAGAACCCTGCTCCCAATGGTGACGACGATGGGCGAATATGTCCCTTCTCCAGGGATTCCTTCACATAACTGCGCATAGCGGTGTGTTCAGGTACGGACAAATTAAATAAACGACCCTTAGGGAATTTACTACCAGGAATCAAATCGATAGCACAATCACAATTCCTATGCGGAGGTAGGGCATCAGACTTGGACTCTTCAAATACATCCTGAAAGTCCGACAAGAACTCTGGGATGTCAGAAGGAATGGATGACGAAATAGACAAAAATGGAACATCACCATGTACTCCCTGACAACCCCAGCTGGATACCGACATGGAATTCCAATCCAATACTGGATTATGGGTTTGTAGCCATGGCAACCCCAACACGACCACATCATGCAAATTATGCAGTACCAGAAAGCGAATAACTTCCTGATGTGCAGGAGCCATGCACATGGTCAGCTGGGCCCAGTACTGAGGCTTATTCTTGGCCAAAGGTGTAGCATCAATTCCTCTCAACGGAATAGGACACCGCAAAGGCTCCAAGAAAAATCCACAACGTTTAGCATAATCCAAATCCATCAGATTCAGGGCAGCGCCTGAATCCACAAACGCCATGACAGAATACGATGACAAAGAGCACATTAAGGTAATGGACAAAAGGAATTTGGACTGTACAGTACCAATAACGGCAGAGCTATCGAACCGCCTAGTGCGCTTAGGACAATTAGAAATAGCATGAGTAGAATCACCACAATAGAAACACAGTCTGTTCAGACGTCTGTGTTCTTGCCGTTCTACTTTAGTCATAGTCCTGTCGCACTGCATAGGCTCAGGTTTACTCTCAGGCAGTACCGCCAGATGGTGCACAGATTTACGCTCGCGCAAGCGACGACCGATCTGAATGGCCAAGGACATAGACTCATTCAAACCAGCAGGCATAGGAAATCCCACCATTACATCCTTAAGAGCTTCAGAGAGACCCTTTCTGAACAAAGCCGCTAGTGCAGATTCATTCCACAGAGTGAGTACTGACCATTTCCTAAATTTCTGACAATATACTTCTACATCATCCTGACCCTGGCATAAAGCCAGCAGATTTTTTTCAGCCTGATCCACTGAATTAGGCTCATCGTAAAGCAATCCCAGCGCCTGGAAAAATGCATCAACATTACTCAATGCAGAATCTCCTGGTGCAAGAGAAAACGCCCAGTCCTGTGGGTCGCCGCGCAAAAAAGAAATAATAATCAAAACCTGTTGAATAGGATTACCAGAAGAATGAGGTTTCAAGGCCAAAAATAGCTTACAATTATTTCTGAAGCTCAGGAACTTAGTTCTGTCACCAAAAAACAAATCAGGAATCGGAATTCTTGGTTCTAGCATCGATTTCTGATCAATAGTATCTTGAATCTTTTGTACATTTACAACGAGATTATCCATTGAGGAGCACAGAGCCTGAATATCCATGTCCACAGCTGTGTCCTGAAGCACTCTAATGTCTAGGGGAAAAAAAAAGACTGAAGACAGAGCTAAGAAAAAAAAATGATGTCAGGATTTCTTTTTTCCCTCTATTGGGAATCATTGGTGTGGCTCCTTGTACTGTTATGGCTGGCAATCAGGCAACACAGCGTGCAGTAATCAGCGCACATACAGAGATCTGGCAATAACCAAAAACAATAGGACGAGCTCTGAGACGTGGAATCTCTGTAGACTGCAGTACCTGATCTATCCTCACACAACTATAAGCAGCAGTGGATTGCGCCTAACAACTACCTATGCAACTCGGCACTGCCTGAGGAGCTGACTAGCCTGAAGATAGAAATACAAGCCTGACTTACCTCAGAGAAATACCCCAAAGGAATAGGCAGCCCCCCACATATAATGACTGTTAGCAAGATGAAAAGACAAACGTAGGAATGAAATAGATTCAGCAAAGTGAGGCCCGATATTCTAGACAGAGCGAGGATAGCAAAGAGAACTATGCAGTCTACAAAAAACCCTAAAACGAAAACCACGCAAAGGGGCAAAAAGACCCACCGTGCCGAACTAACAGCACGGCGGTGCACCCCTTTGCTTCTCAGAGCTTCCAGCAAAAGACAATAGCAAGCTGGACAGAAAAAAACAAAAAACAAACTAGAAGCACTTATCTAGCAGAGCAGCAGGCCCAAGGAAAGATGCAGTAGCTCAGATCCTACACTGGAACATTGACAAGGAGCAAGGAAGACAGACTCAGGTGGAGCTAAATAGCAAGGCAGCCAACGAGCTCACCAAAACACCTGAGGGAGGAAGCCCAGAGACTGCAATACCACTTGTGACCACAGAAGTGAACTCAGCCACAGAATTCACAACAGGTGGCAGCAGGCTGTCTCTGGTCTCATCCGTTAGGCCCCTAGTCCATAAACTCATGCAGCCAAATTCAAGGTTGCTGCAAAACCCCAATATCAAGTGTGGTCTCTAATGCGCTGGTCAGCAAGGGAGATCGCAGCACCAGGTCCTGTACACGGCCCACTCTTTTATGCATGAACGCGGTCCAAAACTTAACTGAGCCTACGACACTGTCTCAGCTCACAGTCCCGGTGCAGTGCTCATGGGGCGTCAGCCGCAGCCTGTCGTGATGCTGTTGCCTGGAACCCGGAGCACGCTTCACACACTCCTGCTCTGTCTCTGCCGGTGGAAAACTGCCCATCGCTGCGCGCGCTTTTCTGTTTGCCCCACCCCCTGCTTTCAGGTGAAGTGGTCTGTCCAGTTCCTTATTCTTTCCCTCAGACAAACTGGGACGCAGCCTCGACATTTCTTTACCCGGCGCAGTTCAGGTGCCTGCAGCCTGGTCTTCCTCTTTACAGATGTTCATGGATCGCCCCCAGACACAGGGCCACGAGTTCTCGGTACCGGGCCTCTCTGGTTCGGTTCTGAGGCTGTCACGGTGGCTAGACCCGGTCCGCGACCCTGCTAAGGGGCTTCCAATAAAGGTGGTACAGTCTGTCAGGGATTTGTGATGCCACCTGTGGTGTTCGGTCAGGGTGACTGACGCTGCTGTGGGGTCCGCTGGTGTGATGGAATGGCAGCTGGATGGTATACCTTCCCACAGGTGAAGTATGTCACCAGGGCTTCCCAGTGAGGTAGATGGTGATGGTGTGAGGTGCAGGTAATAACGAGGACACAGGGTTGCAGTCTCTTTACCTCTTTACTGAAGACTTCAGGATCCTCAATCCAGAGCACGATTAACAGGGCTTTCTGAGACCGGCCGGTCCGATGGGCACATCCAGAGTTCCCTTTGCAGGTGGAAATCAGTGCCTACCACTAGCGCTTGTGTGTTGTAGTGCTACCCTGCTGAGCATTCGGAATAGTCCTCACAACTGCTGTTCTCGTTCGTTTGTTCTTTCTAATTCTCTCTCTCTTGTTCCAGAAGTTACTAGTTTCTCGTCCCCCAGGTATGTTATGGCTAGGACGCACTCGTATGACGGGAAGGCTCGGAGCTCTTCCAGGACCCTAGAGATGCCCCTCTCCACGCGTTGCCCCCTATGTCTTCGTAGGAAATTTAAGGTAGACAGCCAACCTATAATTAACTGTCCTGCGGAGTTCGAAGTAAGGCCTAGAGTCAGTTACTCCCGTGGTGTTCCGGCCACCGGCTACGCGCCTCAGTAGGATGTTGCCTCGGTCTCACGGCATGACTCCTACTGGCTCTCCTTTGTGCTTGATCTCGTTTCTCACTGTTCCACAATATCCTTCCCTTCGTGTCACGTTCTTAGGATACCGCCACGGGGTGTGCAGGCGCGGTTCCGTAACGTTCTGCTCTGTTCGCTAGGCACCTGCCAGGTTCCCACGCCTGACAGGGACCCCCCTGTGTCTTCTCCCTGCAACACTCCCTGCCACGGGATGTTGCCTGAATCCAACCCAGTCAGCTTCTGACTAACTTCCTATCCAACCCCTAGTTTTACCAGTGTGAGGAGTGGCCCAATAAATAAAGCCTTTTTCTCCCCCTAGTGGCCTGAGTATGAAGTGTAATGTGTGCTGGTGATACCTGGTCAGTAGAATTCCTTCAGTGCCATCAGTAGTACCATCACTCCCCTTAGCGGCAGAGTGTCATACTGCAACGACCAGATCTCTGGGGCGCTGCACTCACTGCACGCCACCTCCTCATGACCCTCTTTAATGGTGTACGTAGAGAGGCCGGACAAATTACAAAGGAACATAAACAGTTCCTCAGAATGGCCAGTATTGGGGTCATATGTCTCCTGGGACTCTTGATGGGCGGAGGAAGAAGGACCAGCCTCTTGGCTACTGAGACTGGACCATTTGGAAGACTTCATGGTGCTGCTTGTCAACATACTGAAGCCTTTGTCTGCCATCCAACCAACAACATCCTCGCACTTGTTTGATTAGTGTAGTTAGTGTCTGTGGATCGCCCCGTCAGGGCAGTGGGGTACTCGGTACCAGGTCCAATGTTCACTGGGGAATGTCACGTTGACTGACCCGGTCCGTGGCCCTGGGACATCCGTGGAAAAGGGGGAAAGGTTTTTAAAGGGGTAGAGTTTATGTTCGTGATGCCACCTGTGGTATTCGGTCAGGGTGACCGACTCTGCTTTAAGGGGTCCGCTGGGGTGATGTTATGGCAGCTAGATGGTATACCTTCCCACAGGTGAAGTATGTCCCCAGGGCGTCCCAGTGTGTAGACGGTGGATGGTGAGAGGCGCAGAGAAGAACGAGGACACAAGGTTACAGTCTCTTTACCTTTACTGAAGACTTCAGCATCCACAGTCCAGGGCACCAGATCACAGGGCAGGCAGAGTCCGGCCGGTTTGGAAGCAAGTCCAGAGACCCCTTGTCCAGGTGGAAATCAGTAGCCTTCCCTTTTGCTGCGATGGTGTAGTCCCTTACTGCCTATGAATAAACCTACAAAAAGGGCACTGGAGGTAAAAAGCTCCGCCATAATATATAATATAGAAACCCAAAAGAGAAATGGACACTAAGAGCTAAAATATAACAATTTTATTGAAAAACCATATAGACAAAATACAGATATTCAGAGTAAAAACCAAGTAACAAGATGCAAAAAAAGAAGATAAAAGAGGCGACACTAGTGCCACACACGGAACAAGTGATATATTTATAGAGCAAAGAAATAGGTCAATTATACTGATACCATAAGTACAAATATCAAACAGCCCTCAATAAGATCAATATATATTGCGTAGTGCAAATAGTAGAGGTCAAGCTGATGTATTAAATGTATAAGTATATGAACATATGGCAACCGAAAGTAATTAACAAATGATATATGCTCACAGATAGCGTGCAGATGCAGGAAGATACACGGTATGCAATAAAAAATATATTTTTAAGTAAAGTGCCTAGTGCAGAATGATGTATACTAAGCAGTAACAAGTAATATCAGTGGAGAACTAAGTATAAGTTAAATGTGGCAAAGTATACTATATGGCACAGATTTGCCAAGACCGAAGGCATGGATGAGTCATCGAGGGAGAGTCCCATATAATTATATAGAGCCTAAAGTCTGCCTGCGAAATGTTGAAAAAACAGTGCATACACAGAGTACCAACCTCCCCCCGAGGAAGCAACATATGCGAAACGCGCATCGGGGCTCCCTCTCCCGCACACGGCTGCAGGTTGGTACTCTGTGTATGCACTGTTTTTTCAACATTTCGCAGGCAGACTTTAGGCTCTATTTAATTATATGGGACTCTCCCTCGATGACTCATCCATGCCTTCGGTCTTGGCAAATCTGTGCCATATAGTATACTTTGCCACATTTAACTTATACTTAGTTCTCCACTGATATTACTTGTTACTGCTTAGTATACATCATTCTGCACTAGGCACTTTACTTAAAAATATATTTTTTATTGCATACCGTGTATCTTCCTGCATCTGCACGCTATCTGTGAGCATATATCATTTGTTAATTACTTTCGGTTGCCATATGTTCATATACTTATACATTTAATACATCAGCTTGACCTCTACTATTTGCACTACGCAATATATATTGATCTTATTGAGGGCTGTTTGATATTTGTACTTATGGTATCAGTATAATTGACCTATTTCTTTGCTCTATAAATATATCACTTGTTCCGTGTGTGGCACTAGTGTCGCCTCTTTTATCTTCTTTTTTTGCATCTTGTTACTTGGTTTTTACTCTGAATATCTGTATTTTGTCTATATGGTTTTTCAATAAAATTGTTATATTTTAGCTCTTAGTGTCCATTTCTCTTTTGGGTTTCTTCCTTACTGCCTATGGCTTCACATAAGGGTCTAACAGATGTGGTGTTTCGTTCTCTCTGTCCCCCATATAGGATAGGACAATACCCGTATGACTGGTGAGTGGAGCCTGATTATAGCGACTCTTAGATAACCCGGCTCTGTAGGTGTCACCGTGCCTCCTGGGTGTAGGTGCGGACAGGTAACCTGCAATTAGCTGTCCTGTCGGTCTCTGAAATAAGGCGTAGAGGTCCTTACTCCCTCGGTGATCCGGCTACTGGGATTTTGCACCTCAGAAGGAGACAGCTTGAGCGGGGCTGGTCCCCTTCTGGTATCCTCTCCTTTGCTTCGACTTCCTTCACACTTGCTGCAATACAGTTCTGCCTTTCAATGTCTCTTTCTGGGAGCTGCAGCTCTGAGGGCATGCACAGCTCCTTTAACCTTCTGCCCTCCTCAGACTCTGGTTTGGAACTAACTGAGCTGAGCTCAGCAAGAAACTGACTAACTTTCCCTACAGACTACCAGTTATATATATATGGGGAGTGACCTCATAAATAGGAGCAAAAGCTCCCCCTGGTGGTCTGGAGTGTGAAATGTGTTGCATGTTTGTGATACCTGGATGTAGTTATCCTTCTTTGCCTCAAAACGTAGCATCACTCTCCCCGAGAGGAAAGCAATACCACTGCGACGACCAGGACCCTGGAGCGCCGCATCTGCCATCCAACCCACAACATCCTCGCACTTGGTTAGTTAGTGGTGTAGTGTGCAGACCAAATTTTGTCAGGAACTTGGAACGAGATACAGTCACCTTCAGATCTGTCACACGGCCTTGGCGGGCACCACCACATCCACGTCCCTTAATGTCACCCTTTCTCATCTTGAATGTGTTATGCTTATGAAACAAAAGAATACTGGCTTTAGTTTTCAGAAACACCCTTACAAAGGTCTTATGTACAAATCCACTGTATCTAGCAATGTGTGGCTATTTTTTTGGAGATCGTCTTGCTGACACACTCCAAATGCGGAGTAATGAAGATTATTGACCCTACTAAATTGTCACGCAAGATTATCTGTACCCGGATTGTGCCAGTCGCACAACTCCTAGACAAATATTAGGTATTTGAAGTGGAAAGTACAAGAGAGCTGCAGCATGCACTTGCAATGCTGAGAACACCCAGGTGTCTGCCTGCCTTTCACCCTCCCTCCTATTAAATGTATTCCTACTTAAATCCCCACCTAACAAACAAGAAATCTCTTGACAATCTTCATCCCTTAAAAGAGCTTTTTGGAATAAATAATGCTCATTATACCTTTCAATCACTGTACCTATGCTCTTTTCCCTGTCCCAAAATTCATACTACGCTCTCCCTACTCTGATTCCGGCTGCAGTGTGTGCAAGATCGCCCGGAGCCTTTAAATAGTCCCTTTGACACTGGAAGGCCAGCCAATCACAATAATGTCAAACCAATGATGGCACGGGCATTCCTGTGATTGAAAAGCCAGCCCAGCGTGTTCACTGGCTGCAAATAAAGCGCCAAACATGCTGCGCGGGTCAGTTGAATACACCAAGGTGAATACCTAATTTCTCGCCAAGTAACGAATAGCCCGAATGCCGTACTATTCGTGTGAGTAACGAATAGTGCCAAATTTATTCGCTCATCACTGTTACATACTTTTCTGCTGCTGTGTGACACATATAGTGGCTAAAAAGAAGTCATTAACTGGCTATGTTCACATGTTGAGTTTTTACTGCGTTTGATTGCTGCAAATTAAAAGCTGCGTTTTACAGCATCAGCAAAATCTATGAGATTTCAGAAATCTCATGCTCACACACATTCACACATTGTTTTTTTTCCTAATTGAACTGAAAATTGTTGCATTTTTCGATTGTGGAATGTGCAGCATGTCACTTCTTTCGGTGTTTTTTTCACCCATAGAAAGCAATTAGTAAGTGCAAAATGCAGCAAAAAATGCAGATATCAGGTCTTGCTGCTTTTTTTGGTGCAGTAAACTCAGAAACAGCAGGATTTGACCTTATAGGAAAAGGAAATAGAGAGCTTTGGGTGTGGTGTAATGAGTTTTAGTGATCCGCAATAATTGTAGAGATCTATAGTGAGATGCAGTGATCTGTAGTGAGGGGTAGAGATCTAGAGTGAGATGCAGTGATCTGTAGTGATCTGTAGTGAGGTAAAGTGAGGAGTTTATGGCAGCAGCATATTATTTATTTATAATATTTTACCAAGTATAAAAGAGCCTAATAATAATGTCTTGGTATTGTTAAATGAGCATAAATGTTCCAAGTTTAATCATGCTGGTAAGTAGTTTTTACTTGTAATGCAATTGCACATAATTGTTGTTAAAGCAATCCTTTGTTTCTTCCCCCCCTGCTTGCAAAGTTAATTAAAATAGTGATATGTATTAATATTAAACAATAGACGACAAATTCAACCTCCCCTGCTGCTAGGTTTGTAATTGTGTACTTTTTTTTATGCATAACTCATGCAGTGTTAGTTCATGGCTGCACTGTTTTTTAAAGCAATCTGATTGCTTCTCCACACAGCAAACAAACACAGCTCAAAAATAAAGGGAACACTAAAATATTACATCCTAGATATCACTGAATGAAATATTCCAGTTGCAAATCATTATTCATTACATAATGGAATGTGTTGAGAATAAAACATAAAAATGATCAATGTAAATCAAAATAAATATATCATGGAGGTTTGGATTTGGAATGATAGTCAAAATCAAAATGAAAAATCAAATTACAGGCTGATCCAACGTCAGTGGAAATGCCTCAATAAGAGGAAATGATGCTCAGTAGTGTGTGTGGCCTCTACTTGCATGTATGACCTCCTTACAACGCATGGGCATGCTCCTGATGAAGAGACAGATGTTCTCCAGAGGGATTTTCTCCCAGACCTTGATTAAAGCATCAGTCAACCCCTGGGCATTCTGTGGTTCAACGATATATGATATCACAGATGTGCTCGATAGAACTCATGTCTGGGGACTGGGCTGGCCAGTACATAGCATCAATGCCTTCATCATGCATTAACTGCTGACACACTTCAGCCACATGAGGCCTAGCTCTGTCATGCATCAGAAGGAACTCAGGGCCCAGTGCACCTGTATACGTTCTCACAGTGGGTCTGAGGTTCTCATCCAGCTTCCTAATTGCAGTCAAGGTACTTCTGGCAAGCACATGGAGGGCTGTGCAGCCCTCCAAAGAAATGCCTCCACACATGATTACTGACATGCTGTCACACTGGTCATACTAGAGGTTGTTACAGGCAGCAGAATGGTCTCCACAGTGTATCACGTGTGTCACATGTGCTCATTGTGAACCTCCTGTCATCTGTGAAGAGCACAAGATACCAATGCCGAATATGCCAATCTTTGTGTTCTCTGGAAACTGTCAGTTGCCCTGCATGGTGTTGGGCTGCAAGCTCAACACCTACTTGTGAATGTCAGGCTCTCATACCACCCTCAAGGAGTCTTTGTGTAACAGTTTGTGCAGACACATGGATAGTTAGTGGCCTGCTGGAGGTCATTTTGCAGGGCTCTGAAACTGCTCCTCCTGTTCCTTCTTGCAAAAAGGAGGAGGTAGCAGTCCTGCTGCTGGGTTGTTACCCTGCTATGGCCCCTCTCCAGGGCCGGCGTCAGCACCTGACGTACCCGGGCAAGTGCCGGGGCCCTGGCGAGATGGGTGGGGGGGCCCATTTACGGTAGTAACGGTTGGTTCACAACAAGTAGTACTGTACACTCACACACTCCACACAGACACACTTCCATTATGCGCTCCTGGGGGGGCCCGCTGATGCTGTGCTGTTGTGTGACAGTCTCCCAGCCAGGACTCGGAGGCAGAGCACATCCATCATCACCGCCCCGCTGCACAGCTGGAGGAATACTCACCTCCGGGACCGTCACCAATGATACGCTTACAGAGTCACTTCCGGGCCGTCTGTCCAGTCACTTCTGGTCGGGTGAGAGCTCGTCATCCTAAGAGCTCAGAGAAGAGATCTGTCACCCACGTCCTCCACCGTCCAGGTCCAGGCATCCAGTGGCAGCGCAGGCACAGCGCCAAGTAGAAAGATGAGCAGGGGGCAGCAGAAGCAGCACTGTAGTCAGGTGCATGGACGGTGCAACCCGGTCCCTGTCCCTGTGTCCACAACGGAAGCAACGGTGAAGTGTGAGTCTTCCCAAGTTCCTGGAGGTCCCAACGCATTGCGGGGGCAGGGGGGATGCAGCCTGCTGTGAGCCTGGGAGTCACAGTGGATCATCATGCCTGTTCTCTGCTCTGTGCAACTTTTCTCTGTCTGGGACTTGTGCAGTGTGCAACAATATGGTATGTTAGCGATGCTGGGACTTGTAGTCCTAAACTGTCTGTATGTACAAAATGGCTGGCTGAGTTATATACTACGTATGTGGGCTATGTTATATACTACTTCATGGCCCGGGCCTGTGCTATATACTACGTGGGAGGCTGTGTTATATACTATGTGGGTGGCTTTGCTATATACTGCGTGGGCTGTGCTATATACTGCGTGGGCTGTGTTATATATGGCATGGGCTGTATTATATTACTGCGTGGGCAGTGTTATATTACTGCGTGGGCTGTGTTATATACTGCGTGGGCTGTGTTATATACTGCGTGGGCTGTGTTATATACTGTGTGGGCTGTGTTATATACTGCGTGGCTGTGTTTTATACTACGAGGCTGTGTTATATTACTGCGTGGGCTGTGTTATATACTGCGTGCTGGGCTGTGTTATATACTGTGTGCCGGGCTGTGCTATATACTGCGTGGGCTGTCTTATATACTGTGTGGGCTGTGTTATATACTGGGTGGGCTGTGTTCTATACTGCGTGGCTGTGTTATATACTGCGTGGCTGTTCTGACTCCAGGCCAGAAGGGGGAGCTCTACACCCGACTTCAGGGGAGCTGCTCTCTGGTCGGGAGGAGGAGTTAGTTGCTAGGCAGCTGCTAGGCAGTTGGAAAGAATTAGACAGTTGGTGCCAGACAGCAGACTGGAGCGGTCTGATGCAGAAGAACAAGGGAAGGGGCCGTACAGCCTGAGGTGCTGTAGCTCCTAGAGAGATAGCCAAAAGCTGTTCTTCCTTCTCTAACAGGCCAGAGAGCGAGGCACAGGAGAGTGACAACAGGGGAGAATAGCTGGGACTGGGCTACATCCCTGATTGAGTGCAGACACCGGTAGCAGGAAGACAGAGGCTTTTGTGGGACTCTAAGGCACATAGCAGAAACTGGCTGGACAGCTGGATTATATATCACCTGTACGGCCTAACACCCAGGAGACACAGTGACACAGAGACCGGGTCGTGATAGATACTCTGTAAAAAGGCTTGAGTTACCTGTCATACGGGTTTGTGTCCCACTTCAACAAAGGACAGAGATAACTGAGAGGACCTTGGTACAAAGCCATAGGCAGTAAGGGACTATAACAACACAGCACTAGAAGGAAGGCTTTTAACTCCACCTGGTAAAGCTGGACTCTGAACTCGCTTCCAAGCCGGCCAGACTGCCTGTACCTGTGATCTGGTGCCCTGGACTGTCGCTACCTGCTACCATCAGTAAACCAGGTAAATAGACTGCACAACTGTGTGCTTCATTCTTTACTGCACCACTCACCATCCTCCATCTATTCACCGGGAGCCCTGGGGACCTACTTCACCTGTGGGAAGTTATACCATCCGGCCGCCATAACATCACCCCAGAGGACCCCTTTAGCGTCGGTCCCCACTGACCGAATACCACAGGTGGCGGCACAAACTTTCTTAATTTCAAAAACCCCTTTAAAGACCTTTCCTTTAACATGGATGCCCAGGGCCACAGACTGGGTTGCTGCCGCCGTGACACATCCCCTTAAAGTAACGGACCTGGTACCAAGTACCCCACGGCCCTGTCGGGTGTTTCACTGACAGACACAGCTACCCTTTTTGCCATAGCTCACATTGATGTACCATCCTGGATAAGCTGCACTGCCTGAACAACTTCTGCGGGTTGTAGACGCCACCTCATGCTACTGTACCTCTAGGGATGAGAGCAATGACAAAATGCAAAAGTGACCAAAACAAGAACAGAGAAGTGATCTGTGGTCACCCCCCTGTAGAACCACTCCTTTATAGGGGTTGTTTTGCTAATTTACTAACATTTCTACCCATTGTCTGTTCCATTTGCACAACAGGAGAAATTGATTCAGAATCAGTGATGCTTCATGTTTGGACAGGTTGATTTCACAGAAGTGTGATTGAGTTGGAATTACAAAGTGTTTTTTTAAGGGTTCCCTTGATTTTTTTGAGCAGTGTAGTTAAGCCCTTATCAACATATGATGACGTACTGTACAGTTACTTCACATGTCAGCTCCCTAACTTTGATGCATGAATTAATCTCTGACAATGGTGTGCATCAATCCATGTTCTGATCGGTGCCCCCGTGACATAATTGTGGCCAGGGGTCTACTGATGATCCCTGGGCCTGTCATGACAGTTCACATACAGTGATTTTTGCTATATAGAGCAATACTATAAGCAATCAGATGTTTGCAGGTTCAATTTCCTAAGAGGACTAAGGTCTCTTTCATAAGTCTTGGTAATTCCACTACTGAAGAAACGAGTATTGGTGAGATCCGTGGTCCATGCCCATGTGGGAGCATCCGTGTCACATACACATGTTTGTATCCTCCGTGTGCCGTCCGTGTGCACACATTTAAAACAAAACAATGCCCTAACTAATAGTCTTTGAAAAAATGTTTTCCTCTAAATAACCAACCTGTTTATGGTTTCACATATGTCTTGCATTGGTGGCCTAATACCTTGTATTGTTTATCAAAGCCTGGTGGAATCAAAGCCCGAACTTTGGGATACTGCTGCAGCCAACTTCAGCAATCGGCATAAAAAGGCCGATTCCTGGGCAATTGCATGTCTCAAATTATTTCCACGCTGGGATGAAGCCAAAGCTCAGGTTCAGTGGGAGATTAAGTAGAATGTATCCATTTTATTTGTGACATAATTAAAAGCGGATATTAGGGGCTTTAAAAAAAAAGTGCCGAAGCACTGACATGCAGGTGGTTGGTATTTACCTTCTTCTTGTGCTCATAGCCGTTCTTCGCCAGCCCGTGATTTAGCTGCTTCTGTGACGTACTATCAAGAGAGTGGTGGCTTCTTTTCCACTCTGCCCTGTTGACTTGGTGGGTCTGCCAAAGTCATGGTGATTGACAGCAGCTCCTCGCTGCTTAACTGGTGGAGCCAGCTCTTAATCACTATGGCATTGACTGTTACACCCAGTTGACAGGGAAAAGCAGAAAAGACGCCCCTTTTCTAGCAATGTGACTTCACAGAAGTATCTGAATCACAGGCAGAAGCGTTCTATGACCCCTCTGTGTTGTCGGTCTGTGTTGTCGAAAAACGGCACTGGGCACAATAGGCAGGTAGGTACCAACTATCTGCCTGTTATTGCTTAGGCACATTTTTATTTTCTATGGAAAGTCCCCGATAGCACGCATGAATCTTTGCGGATGTTGAGCAGAACATTGCTGTATTTATTGTACAATATAAAATCATAATTTTTTTTTAACTTGTAGATCGTGATGTGAGAAAATGATGGCGATTAGTCAGAGACAGACTCCATAAAGTTGTTTCTTCCCAAAATAAAAGTGGTTCCTCTCATAGCACAAAAAAAATGCTAATTATAATGAATTGTTATTTATGCTTACAAGTAAGGAGGTACAGTTGAAACTAGAAGCTTACATACACTATATAAAAAGACACATCTGCAGGTTTTTCTCAATATCTGACATGAAATCACAATAAACCTATCCCGTTTAAGGTCAATTAGGATTACCATAATTATTAATATTTGCCAAATGCCAGAATAATGAGAGAGAGAATGTTTTAAGTAATTTTTATTACCTACTGCAAAGTCAAAAGTTTACATACACTCAGATTACTATGCCTTTAATCAATTCTGGACTGCCCATATGATGATGTCATGTGTTTGGCAGCTTCTACATAGCAGATCCCCATTTAACATCGTCACATTTTCGAACGCTCCTTTAAGAGTTAAGTCCCTGAGTTGGGCAGTTACAAAGTTTCCCTCGGACACCTCGAGCTCAGGGATGTTGGCCTCAGGGGATGCTGCCTCATCCTCGTCGCCAATAAGAACAAAAAAGGGAAACTCATCCACTTCGGCCTGCAACAAGGTTTCTTTAAGGGGTAACTGGCTGTTGTTCAAGCAACCAGGCATCCCCACTTTCCACACAATTCCCAGAACAATGCAAAGTTCCATCCGATGATTATGGGATGCAATAAGTCTTTGACAACCCCCACTTCCTGAGACGCAGTGCCACAGTCTGCGCTTGCATCCATCTGATAGTTCTAAGCGTCTCCATGGATACACCGGATGTTCACCACCTTCCTTGAGACCAACCGACGAGGAAGTGTGGGCCTTATCAGGGTTACCAAGCTCCCTGAGTCCAACAGTCCAGTCACTCTCACCCCATTTACAGACATTGGGCATCCCTGAAGGCCCTCTCCAGGTTGACGAACCATGCTGCAGGCGGGGTAGGAAAAATAAGAGCAATGCCGACCTATACTGCAGTCCATTGTCTCAGAGTTCATGGCACACCAGATGGCAGGGCTGGCTTCAGATTTTTGAGGGCCCCGGGTGAAAGAGTCTCAGTGGGCCCCCCTTTAACACATACCACAATTCATGATGTACAGATAAGAAATAAAAGTATATAACACAGCCCACGCAGTATATAACACAGCCACGCAGTATATAACACAGCCCACGCAGCATATAACACAGCCCACACAGTATATAACACAGCCCACACAGTATATAGCACAGCCCGGCATGCAGTATATAACACAGCCCACGCAGTAATATAACACAGCTCACGCAGTATATAACACAGCCCACACAGTAATATAACACAGCCAACGCAGTATATAACACAGCCCATGCAGTATATAACACAGCCACCCACGTAGTATATAACACAGCCACCCACATAGTATATAGTACAGGCCCGGGCCGTGATGTAGTATATAACACAGCCCACGTATGTAGTATATTACTCAGCCAGCCATTTTGTATATACAGACAGTCTAGGACTACTATTCCCAACATCACTAACATACCATATTGTTGCACACTGCACAAGTCCCAGACAGAGAAAATTTGCACAGAGCAGAGAACAGGCATGATGATCCACTGTCATTCCCAGGCTCACAGCAGGCTGCATCCCCCCGCCCCCGCAATGCGTTGGGACCACCAGGAACTTGGTACTTGGGAAGACTCACACTTTGCCGTTGCTTCTGTTGTGGACACAGGGACAGGGACCGTTTTGCACCGTCCATGCACCTGACTGCAGTGCTGCTCCTGCTGCCTCCTGCTCGTCTTTCTGCTTGGCGCTGCGCCTGCGTTGCCGCTGGATGCCTGGACCTGGACGGTGGAGGACGTGGGTGACAGATCTCTTCTCTGAGCTCTTAGGATGACGAGCTCTCACCCGACCAGAAGTGACTGGACAGACGGCCCGGAAGTGATTCTGCGAGCGTATCCATGGTGATGGTCCCGGTCCCAAAGGTGAGTATTCCTCCAGCTGTGCAGCGGGGCGGTAATGATGGACGTGCTCTGCCTTCGAGTCCTGGCTGGGAGACTGTCACACTGTGTCACACAACAGCACAGCGTCAGCGGGGCCCCCCCAGGAGCACATAACGGAAGTGTGTCTGTGTGGAGTGTGTGAGTGTACAGTACTACTTGTTGTGGACCAACCATTACTACCGTAAATTGGCCACCATCTCGCCAGGGCCCCGGCACTTGCCCGGGTATGCCGGGTGCTGAGGCCAGCCCTGCCAGATGGCTACATGGCCAGGGGCATGACACGTCCATCAGATAATGACGTGGGACTGATCACTCGGCTGCAACCCAGATGCCTCGTGAGACTTTGGACGCTGTTATGATCTGGTGGTTTAGGAGCAGCATGGGACGAGCTCTGAAGGAGGTGGTACCTGTACTGACCGCAGTCCCTAAGCTCAACACAACACTAGAAGTAGCCGTGGGATGCTCCTGTCACTCCCTAGGCACCTCGTCACAGCCTGAGAACTAACTACCCCTAAAGATAGAAACAGGAAAACTATCTTGCCTCAGAGAAAATCCCCAAAGGATAGATAGCCCCCCACAAGTAATGACTGTGAGTGGAGAGGGAAAAGACATACACAGAATGAAACCAGGATGTAGCACAGGAGGCCAGTCTAGCTAGATAGATAGGACAGGATAGAATACTGTGCGGTCAGTATTAAAAACTACGAAAATCCACACAGAGTTTACAAAAATCTCCACACCTGACTAAAGGTGTGGAGAGTAAATTTGCTTCCCAGAGCTTACAGCTTAACTGAATTAATCCATACTGACAAGCTGGACAAAACATAGAATGCACAGAACGAATAAGTCCACAACATGTGGACAGAAAAGAGCAAAGCAAGGACTTATCTTCCCTGAACTGGTCAGGATAACAGGGAAATCCAAGAGAGATGTGAATCCAACCAGGAACCATTGACAAGTGGCACTGGCTGAAGGGAAGAGCCAGGCATAAATAGCCGAGCAGAAAGACAATCAGTGGAAGCAGCTGCAGACTGCTAAATCCAAGAAGCAGCCATACCACTTAAAACCACCGGAGGGAGCCCAAGAGCAGAACTCACAAAAGTGCCACTTACAACCACCGGAGGGAGCCCAAGAGCGGAATTCACAACAGTACCCCCCCCCCTTGAGGAGGGGTCACCGAACCCTCACCAGAGCCCCCAGGCCGATCAGCACGAGCCAAGTGAAAAGCACGAACCAAATCGGCAGCATGGACATCAGAGGCAACAACCCAAGAATTATCCTCCTGGCCATAACCCTTCCACTTGACAAGATACTGAAGCCTCCGCCTCGAAAAACGAGAATCCAAAATTTTCTCAACCTCATACCATTTAGTGAGCACAGACCATTTCCTAAATTTCTGGCAGTATAATTCTGCCGCTTCCTGACCTTGACACAGGGCCAACAGGGTTTTCTCTGCATGATCCACAAAATTAGGTTCGTCATACAATAATCCGAGCGCTTGAAAAAATGCGTCTACATTCAGCAATGCCGGATCCCCTGATTCAAGGGAGAATGCCCAGTCCTGAGGGTCACCACGCAGCAAGGATATGATGATTTTAACTTGCTGAATGGGATCACCAGAAGAACGGGGTTTTAAAGCAAAAAACTATTTGCAGTTATTTTTAAAGTTCAAAAACTTAGATCTGTCCCCAAAAAACAAATCAGGAGTAGGAATTTTAGGCTCCAAAGCCGGAGTCTGGACAACATAATCTTGGATACTCTGTACTCTTGCAGCAAGTTGATCCACACGAGAAAACAAACCCTGAACATCCATGCCAGAGCATAAATCCTGAACCACCCAGAGATCAAGAGGAAAAAAAAGACAAAACAGAGCACAGAAAAAAAAAATGGCTCAGAATTTTTTTCCTTTCTTTTGAGATGCATTTAATTCATTTTTGGCCACTTGTACTGTTCTAGTCAAAATCCTATCACATTGCATAGGCTCAGGACTCTGCTCAGAGGACACTGCCATATGGTGCACAGCTTTGCGCTCGCGCAGACGCCGATCAATCTGAATGGCTAGAGACATAGACTCGCTCAAACCAGCAGCCGTAGGGAAGCCCACCATAACATCTTTAAGAGCTTCAGAAAGACCTTTTCTGAAAATAGCAGCCAGAGCATCCTCACTGGACAGCGGTCAGGCTTATCAGCCTGAAATTCCCGAAGCACCCGCAGCAAATCAGGGGAGATGGCAGAAAGAATCACCCCTTCCTTAAGAATGCCAACCGGCTCAAGGACTCCAGGAGAATCAGGCAAAAAACTCCTAGAGAGGGCATCAGCCTTAACATTCTTAGATCCCGGAAGATACGAGACCACAAAATCAAAACGGGAGAAAAACAGGGACCATCGAGCCTGTCTAGGATTCAGCCGCTTGGCCGACTCGAGGAAAATCAGATTCTTATGATCAGTCAAGACCACAACGCGGTGCTTAGCTCCCTCAAGCCAATGTCGCCACTCCTCAAACGCCCACTTCATAGCCAACAACTCCCGATTGCCGACATCATAATTGCGTTCCGCAGGCGAAAACTTTCTGGAAAAAAAAGCACACGGTTTCATCAAAGAACCATCAGAATCCCTCTGAGACAAAACATAGAATGCACAGAACGAATAAGTCCACAACATGTGGACAGAAAAGAGCAAAGCAAGGACTTTTCTTTGCTGAACTGGTCAGGATAACAGGGAAATCCAAGAGAGATGTGAATCCAACCAGGAACCATTGACAAGTGGCAATGGCTGAAGGGAAGAGCCAGGCATAAATAGCCGAGCAGAAAGACAATCAGTGGAAGCAGCTGCAGACTGCTAAATCCAAGGAGCAGCCATACCACTTAAAACCACCGGAGGGACCCCAAGAGCAGAACTCACAAAAATGCCACTTACAACCACCGGAGGGAGCCCAAGAGCGGAATTCACAACAGGATGCCCTATTAATGTGGATATATTCCCCTTCTTTTGAGAGCCAACCCCTTTTTGGGAACCCCAAAAAAGTGACTGTTCCCCTTCTTGACCACCCAGGGAACCTTCGACCGTCCGGTGCCTCTCCATTAGGGCCAACAGGTTGCCTGTTTTTTGGGGATCTCCCTGGTGAACAAAGGAATTGCCTTCAGCATATATTGGATAAACCTATCCTTGAGCACTCTTTTGACCATCTAAGCTGGGAAACAAGTCTCTGGCTGCAACCTCTTGTCAACCAGGTGCAGAAGGTCAAACATTTGTGACCAGGGAGATTTGTCCCTGTGAAAGCCCCAGATGTGGACGCGTTGTGCCCTGACTGCCAGGGTTACATACAACTGAGACAAGACCTCAGCCTTAATTTTGTCTTACTCTTTGGCATCTTGAGGCCAGATCAAAGCACATTTTCTGTGGCTCTCCTGTCAGATATGACGCCAGAACCAACTCCCAATGCTGCAGTGGCAGTCTCATAATCCACCACCGTCTCAACATGTCCAGAGACACCTCAACGTCATCCTCCAGAATCATTACGACACCCTTCTCATAGTTTTCCTCACCTGGGTTTCGTTGCTTTGTTGTGCGGCTTCCCTGATTTGGACAGCCTCTGCCAGAAGTGTCATCTTTTCCTGCTTCTGTAGCTGGAAGTGTTGTGTGCTAGTCTCCTGTTGAGATTGCTGCTGCTGCAGATTTTCCTGTACAAGTTGTTTAATCAGCTCCTCCATGGTTGCAGATCGCTCTTGGACATCTACACCTGCCTTGACCCAGGACATGAAGTTTTCAAACAGCAATCACCTGTCCTTTGTGATTTCTGCCTGCATTTGCAGCACCAATTTTGAGGGATCGACTCAATGGTAGTTGCTGATTCACACACAAGGATTCAATTTGTTGGTTCAAATAAATGGCGGCTCGTTAAACGTCAATAATATGTCTAGTTTAACAAAATAAAAAAGCCTCCTTCAGGTACAAAAAGACAGAACAAAAAACACCATGAAAACACCTCTAAACATTATGTGTGCTGGAGCCTGCATTCTCCGGATCTTAAATCACTGAGGCTTTTCACCTCAGGGACCCATGTCTCCTGTTTACTAACTGTCCAGCTGCCAACTTACAGTGGATATGGGCGCACCAGGTTTGATACCAACAGAAAAACCTCATCTAATAAAATTACAAAGGGGAGTGAATGTGTGGAACCTGGCAAAGGCCTGTCAGATGGGAGTGTTCCGCAGTCTTAGAGAACTTGTATTCCAATATGTGACATTCGCAACACCTGAGAGTCACCAGTACTGACATCGCCAACATCACTGGCAACAAAACGGTAATATGCATCAGCCACCGCCATCATGACTACAGAAAAATACTTCTTGAAATTAAAGAAGCGTGATCAACATTGAAGAAGGTGTTGACCCCTTATATGTTTAACATCAACTGTGCCAATGAAGTTAGGGAAGTTGGCCAAAGTCTGAAAGCCTGCTGCAGCCTGCAGCCAAGTCTGCTCTGATGGGGAAGGCATCATGATGGGCTGCAATTTCTCCCAGATTCCCCCAGTTGCAAGTACACTTAACAATGTTGGAAATTGTGGATTTCCTGACACAAAACTGGAGGTACAGTGATGAAAAGCTCTCTCCCATGGTCAAAAACCTGTAAAAAAGGGAAAAATAAGTTATGAGAATCACATTAATTATATTGTTCATTTTAGAGGTTGTTCTCTACCTTTAAAACCCTTTTTTAAATAAAGTATTCCACCTTATACAATTAAAACACTTTATACCGAAATCACGAACCGGCACCGTTTCAGCGATTTTGGTGCTTGGTGTCCCAGGGCTCGTGTGACATTATTATACCACGTGAGCCCTACAACCAATCTACGGTCGCTGAACTCTCACTTCTTCCATTTGTCCACGGTTCATCCGAAGGCATGAACCTCAGACAAATGGAAGAATTGAAAGTGCGTCAGTCATTAGGAGCCGCTGATTAGCTGCCGGACCCACATGGTATAACAATATCACACAAGCCCTGGGAGACCAAGCACCATCATCACTGAAATTGGACTTGTTCTTGATGTGGGTGTAAAGTGTTTTTATTTTATAAGGCGGAATACTTTATTTAAAAATGGGTTATACAAGTAGTGAACAACTCCTATAAGCAAAAAAACAATCTGCAGATCTTACCGTTTGACACTCTCAATGAATCCAATGATTACTAAAGGACAATATTTGACAGTCATGAAGACTGCACTTATATACAGTAAAATTAAAGAGAACTTGTTAGAATGCGTAACACCATTAAAGGGGTTATCCAGAGCTTTGGTTAATTTGCACTATGAGGCTAAGAACTTAATGGCAAGTAGTTGCTAAGTACTTGCCAGTCCGGCAAGTCAATGATCTCTCCTGCCTCAGGCAGCAATTCCCCTGCTTCATTTCACCTCATGTCGACAGAGCAGCGCCTTCTCTTCCCATCTACTCTGTCGATGCAACATTGACATTAACGGAGCACAATTGTTGGCAGGAGCACTCTGTGACTGCTGTGAGGAGAAAGAGATTGGCATAGTGCAAAACAAGCAGGTAGTTAGTAAATATCTTCCTGTAAGTTCTTAGCCCCATATGAAAAAATAAGAAAAGTGCAGGATAACCGCTTTTAACCTATATCGGTAACCGGACAGATTCCCTTTAATTAACTAAAAACTGGTCTCGGTTTCAGAACTTACTACAGAGCAGCCTTTCCTCAGCCAAAATTGCCTTTCTCATCAAGGTGTGCTGAAATGTGAGATGGGGCCACAATAAGTTCAACAGCCGGTCAAATGCTGGTATAGACAGTTGACAAAATGAAGCAAACTTATATGAGTATCTAAAAATAGCAATGAATGAAAAGCAAAATTTGAAATTCAGTAGGAAATTTGGGAACAGAGGAACAATTTTTACTGCAAAATAATATTTGTCTGCAATTATAAACAAATGTTAATTTACCATCTTTAATCTTGGTCCAAATTTGTAAAATGTCCTTCTTGTGTGCGATCCCAGATAATTGGATGCACCCACATTCTGACATGTGAGGAATTCTGAAAGGAAAAAAAATTAAAAGTGTATAGTGTCAGTGTACAGGAAAAGTGTACAGGAAAAGATTTGACCACCAGTAACATTATTCACAGGAGCTCTGTATATAGTATACTGGTAATACAGTAGTCACCAGTAACATGACAATATAGACAGAGCTCCTGTGTGTATAGTATACAGGTTATACAGTGATCACCAGTGCCATTACACACTGGAGCTCTGTATATAGTGTACAGGAAATACGGTGACCACCAGTAACATTATAAACAGGAGCTCTGTATTTAGTATACAGTGTATAGTGTCATTGTACAGGTAACACACTGACTCACCAGTGACGTGTGCAGTTGAAGTCATTCATCTTCTTCATCCAGTGCAGGCCGCCATCACTTCTTCTATCTAGGGCTCTGCAGAAAATAAGACACAGTTATCTAAAGCTGATCACTTCCAGAGCACATTCCCCAATTTTTCCCCAACTTCTACACTATGATAGATAAAGAAAAAAGCAACATAGTGCCACTCTGCACAGTAGATGCTGAAGACACTGGAGCTGCTCAGCTGCGGGGAAAAAAGAGAGATGAGTATTTGAGGGGAGGGCCCAGGGCCAGCTCCCCCAACTAATGGCCCCATCGCATCCCATTGTCTTTGATGACGAATGGGCCCCTCCGTTTGTCCAGGGCACCAGGTGCGCCAGGTGGTGATGTCAGCCCCAGTTGTCACAGCATGTGAGGTTGAACCCTATATGCGCGTGTGCACCCCCATGCTTGCGCTTTTAAAGGGTCTGAGCCCTTAAAGGGGAATTTTTCTTCCCCCTCCTTATTCTCTTTTTTGGGCCCAATGGGCATTTCACTGGTACCCTGCTAGGCCAGTCCAACCCTGGTATCATGTATATCTTTCCTGTCATAGTCAATCAAGCTGTAAAATATTAGAATTAGAATTGTTAGCAGGAATACCTCTTATATGGCCTTTTTTAGTCGCTAGGGATGTACAGGCTCCATGTTCCTCAAAGTAAATCACTGATAAAAAAAAAATGGGCGGCTCAACAGGAAGTTGCATTATGGTTTTTTTTTTGGTTCACTAAATTTATTCAGCATGCACAGGAGACAAATGTACCTGAAAACTGCAGCGCAGAAAAGCAGCAAAACCTGCTTTTGTAAGCAGCTTCTTTATTGCCAAGGGAGCAGAAAAAAGCAGCAAAAAAACAATATGTGAACATAGCCTTAGAAATATATTTACTTAGAAAATTTGTGACATGTTCAATACTTATTTCACCTGCTGTATAAGAAAAATGTGTATATTTCTGGAATCGGAGGTCGGATCACAGGTATCAAGGTATCATTTAACCCTCCGTCACATACAATATTCGGACTAACGAGTTCACATACAATGTGACTGTCAGGCGCCTGCTGGAAAAATACCTATAATATCTAATGTTTACAATTTCAGTGCTCTAAAAGTGATCAGTGACCTTCATAGGGACGTAATAAAAGAGACTACACATAATCAGTTGAAAAAAAAAACATTTACTTAACATAAAACTAATAACTATGAAATACAAACTTTTCAAAACTCCCGCCAAATAGTCCCCAGTTCGACTCTCTCAAAAAAATGTACAAAGAAAATTTTTGAACACAAACTTAATTTTAAGGTACCTTAAGTACTATTAAAAACATATTCAATCAGAAGTAGATGCTGAGGTTTCCCCAGAAAAGTCACACTTGCAGAGCAAATAGCAAGAATTACACACCATTTTTGCATGTGTCAGGCAAATTGCTTTATGACATTTGAGACATTCATAATTTGAAAGCCTTCTGGTTCCGCTTTCCGTTTGGCAGGTGGTGCATCTCCTTCTTTTGTGAGGTGGTGCAGATGGTGACTTTTCACCATCATCTTCTGGGCGGAACCTTTTGAGCTGAACTTGAAGGTGAGAGGGGATACCGATTGTTTTCACGCTTCTCCTGCGTAGCTCTCCAAGTACTAGTTCATGGGCCAATTTTTTCAGATCCAATCGTCTACGGAGTGGTTCAAGCTTGTTTTCAAGATAAAATACTTGTGAATTTATACCACCCAAATTCAACATAGCAAAAAATATGACCATTGGCCAGCGTTTGATGTTTCTGCTGACGTTGAAAGTGGAGCACATCTGATCTGCTGTATCCACACCCCCTTTGGTGGCATTGTAAAATGTAATTATCTCCGGGTTTTTTTCTGCCCCAGTCCCAGATCGATGGCAGCATCATCATGAAGTGTTGATAGAAGAAGTACGATTTTTTTGGCATGTGGTACATAGGAAACTAAAGCCTTTCCATTATGGAATGCAAACATACTGCTGTGCTGTTGTCTCTCTTTCACACTTACAAACTGTGGCAGCAATTCCCTTTTGTTTTTTCTTACAGTTCCCACATATGACAGCTTCTGAATTTTCAGATAATCAATCAGATCACAACTTGTAAACCAATTGTCAGCTGTAATATTGCGACCCGATCCAAATAAGGGTTCAGCCAGTCTTTTTACAACATCAATGGGTTTGTTGCTCACACAGTAAGGACCTTCTGGTTGTTTTCCTGCATAAACTTCCAGGTTGTAAGTGTAGGTCTTACTGGCATCAACAAGGGCATAAATTTTTATTCCATATTTGTTTGGCTTTGATGGAATATATTGACGAAAGGCACATCTACCACGAAAACCAGGGAGCATTTCGTCAATAGTGAGATTCTCTCCAGGGTAATAACTTTGTTTACAGTTTACAACAAATCTTTGAAATATATCACGAATTGGAGCAAGTCGGTCATGTGTTTTGCGTTCGGTTCGGGTAGTTCTGTCGTCAAACTGAAGGCAACGAATTAGAATCTTGAATCTGTTTATGGACATAACAAGGCTAAATTTTTCAACTCCATCCCCATCTTTACCCCAAAGTTCCTCCAAACTTTGTCTATTTGCCCCATAAGCTCCTGCAAGGTACAGTAATCCAAAAAAAGCACGCAGTTCTATTTCATCTGTGGGCTTGATGGTTCTGTTGCAGATGTACTTATCCTTTATAATGTCTATATATTGGTTGGTATATGTGACAATAGAGTCCAGAATGTCATCTGTAAATATACTGTTCCAGCATTCAACTGCAGTTTTTGCATTACATGCAGTTCCTATTACTGCAGGAAGGTGAGCAATAATGTTTAAAGGTTCCCTACGTTTATTCTGGAATGGCTTCTTGTTCCATTTAGTATTTTTATCTTTTCCAATATAATATGATCCAACTTCTTCATCCTCACCACTGTCACCATCTTGCTCTGTTTCAGAATCCAGGACACATTCTTCCACCTCATCATGAGAATCAATCTCACTTTCCTCTCCTAAATCCTCATTCAGTGTGAGGTCTCTATCATCTAACAGCATGTTTGTTTGTTTGTTACTTCCTCAACATCAAGTTGTTTGGATAAATTGTACATTTTCCTCTCCATTTCAGCAGATAATCTGAAGCAAGAGAAGGAATATGTTAGGGAACTACTGTATATGCCTGAGCAGCACACTTTCTTTTATAAAATCTCCCTTATTTCTATGAAATATCCTCACATTTTGTGCTATATATTCATAAAACAAGCTAAATAAACTATTGTGATGAATAAAAACATAAAATACCAACCTTACTGAATGTGACGTATTCACATACAATGAGCCTGAGAGATCTGTGCAGCTATATCCTCTCCCCTGAAGCTTTGAAATCCAACTGTGATATCAGGTTTCACAGACCTTCAAGAGACAGGAGACTACCTGGAGGGAGGGGGTTTCCTCACAATCTGGTGAGGAAGGAGAAATGAAAGTAAAAGAGAAGCGCCTGTCAGATCAGTTGTATGTGACGGAGGGCTAATTCAACTTTCTGTGACCTACATGCCCAAATGACTTAGGAGCATTTGCTCTACTGACAGATTCATATTACGCATATGAGAGAGTGCATGATATGTGTACATACTATGCTGCATACTCACATATCAGGATAGTACTAAGATCAAAGCAATTATTATTTGAATTAGGATAAAGGAGTACAAAAAGGAGCCATTATGAGTGTCCTGAAGTGCTTGGTATGCTAAGAGTAGGATTGAATGAGATTCTATTGGCAAACTTTTTATAATTCCATTCATTTTTAGGCACATAGGTTACATTAGAACAACAGTCCGAGTACAGGATCTTAAAGAGTAAATGTTTTTTTCCCCCATAAATCAACAGTATGTGTGAAGATAAGAAACTGTAATGTATCTTATAAGAAAAATCCACCTCTTTCTCCTTTCGGACTGAGCTTTAATTCTCAAAGTTCTCAATTCATGGGTAAAATTTGTCCTCAGAGAACACAGATATTTCTCTTACTGAGATAGGAGAGAATTCACCATCAAAAATTGCACCGTAAAAATATATATTGTAAAAATTGACCTTTATTGATTATTACGGTACTTAAAATTAGTTATCTACTAAATCTTAGACATACAAGACTATCACCAAACCAGCAAATTAATGAGGGATCAATCTAAACTGAGAAGGGTATATCAACCTATTAAGTGACTTTTATACCTTGCCTTGCCAGAGTGGTTGGCACCCTATATTGTACAATTGGTGCCCCTGCTCACCGACAGCTGGCCTTATAGTTTTTAGGCCCTAACTACCAAAATCTTAGTATGTACAACAGGTTAATTCCATATAATAATATAAAGTGCATGCTATAGATGCATAGTGTAAGATGGGAGCTGGACATGTCCTTGAGGGGAGATATGTATCATCAAGGTTGGTAGCTTCAGTGATGAAAGTCTGGGAAAGCAGGCTCCAGTGCATATAGTCCTGAGAGAATTAATAGAGCGCCTCAGGGCTGGGTTTTACGAGCAGTCAAAGAGATAGCTGTGACTGACTGCTAGTGCAGCGCCCCAGAGACCTGGTCATTGCAGTATGACACTCTGCCACTAAGGGGAGTGATGGTACGTCTTATGGCACTGAAAGAATTCTCCTGACCAGGTATCACCAGCACACATTACACTTCACACTCCGGCCACTAGGGGGAGCAAAAGGCTTTATTTATTGGGCCCCTCCTCACACTGGTAAAATAGGGGTTGGATAGAAAGTTAGTCAGAAGCTGACTGGGTTGGATTCAGGCAACATCCCCTGGCAGGGGGTGTTGCGGGGAGAAGACACAAGGGGGTCCCTGTCAGGCGTGGGAACCTGGCAGGTGCCTAGCGAACAGAGCAGAACGTAACGGAGTCACGCCTGCACCTCCTTGCGGCGGTATCCTGAGAAAGAGACAAGAAGGGAAGGATATTGTGGAACAGTTTAAACGAGATCAAGCAAAAAGGAGTACCAGTAGGAGTCGTGCCGTGAGACCGAGGCAACATCCTACTGAGGCGCGTAGCCGGTGGCCGGAACACCGCGGGAGTAACTGACTTTAGGCCTTACTTCAAACTCCGCAGGACAGTTAATTATAGGTTGGCTGTCTACCTTAAATTTCCTACGAAGACATAGGGGGCAATAGTGGGAGAGGGGCGTCTCTAGGGTCCCGGAAGACCTCCAGGACCTTTTCTGTGGCCTGCTGCTCTGCTTAGATAAGTGCTTCTTTGCTTTTGTTGCTACTTTTTCTGTCCAGCTTGTCAATTCGTTTCGCTGGAAGCTCTGAGACGCAAAGGGTGTACCGCCGTGCCGTTAGTTCGGCACGGTGGGTCTTTTTGCCCCCTTTGCGTGGTTTTTTGCTTTAGGGTTTTTTGTAGACTGCAAAGTTCTCTTTGCTATCCTCGCTCTATCTAGAATATCGGGCCTCACTTTGCTGAATCTATTTCATCCCTACGTTTGTCTTTTCATCTTGCTAACAGTCATTATATGTGGGGGGCTGCCTTTTCCTTTGGGGTATTTCTCTGAGGCAAGTCAGGCTTGTTTTTCTATCTTCAGGCTAGTCAGCTCCTCAGGCTGTGCCGAGTTGCATAGGTAGTTGTTAGGCGCAATCCACAGCTGCCTTTAGTTGTGTTTAGGATAGGTTCATGTATTGCGGTCTACAGAGATTCCACGTCTCAGAGCTTGTTCTATTGTTTTTGGGTTATTGTCAGATTACTGTATGTGCTCTGATTGCTGGCACACTGTGTCACTGGATTGCCTACATAACAGTACAAGGAGCCCACCTAATGATTCTCAATAGAGGGAAAAAAGAAGTTCTGACATCATTTTTTTTCTCAGCTCTGTGTTCAGTCTTTTTTTTCCCCTAGACATTTGGGTGTTTCAGGACACAGGTATGGACATGGATATTCAGGGTCTGTGCTCTTCAATGGATAATCTCGTTACAAATGTACAAAGGATTCAAGATACTATTGATCAGAAATCTATGTTAGAACCAAGAATTCCTATTCCTGATTTGTTTTTTGGTGATAGAACTAAGTTTCTTAATTTCAAAAATAATTGTAAGCTATTTCTGGCCTTGAAACCTCATTCTTCTGGTAATCCTATTTAACAGGTTTTGATTATTATTTCTTTTTTGCGCGGCGACCCTCAGGACTGGGCATTTTCTCTTGCGCCAGGAGACCCTGCATTGAGTAATGTCAATGCGTTTTTCCTGGCGCTCGGATTGCTTTACGATGAGCCTAATTCAGTGGATCAGGCTGAGAAAAATTTGCTGGCTTTGTGCCAGGGTCAGGATGATATAGAAGTATATTGTCAGAAATTTAGGAAGTGGTCAGTACTCACTCTGTGGAATGAATCTGCGCTGGCAGCTTTGTTCAGAAAGGGTCTCTCTGAGGCTCTTAAGGATGTCATGGTGGGTTTTCCTATGCCTGCTGGTTTGAATGAGTCTATGTCTTTGGCCATTCAGATCGGTCGACGCTTGCGCGAGCGTAAATCTGTGCACCATTTGGCGGTATTGTCTAAGATTAAACCTGAGCCTATGCAGTGCGATAGGACTATGACCAGAGTTGAACGGCAAGAACACAGACGTCTGAATGGTCTGTGTTTCTACTGTGGTGATTCCACTCATGCTATTTCTGATTGTCCTAAGCGCACTAAGCGGTTCGATAGGTCTGCCGTCATTGGTACTGTACAATCCAAATTCCTTCTGTCCATTACCTTGATATGCTCTTTGTCATCGTATTCTGTCATGGCGTTTGTGGATTCAGGCGCTGCCCTGAATCTGATGGATTTGGATTATGCTAAACGTTGTGGGTTTTTCTTGGAGCCTTTGCGGTGTCCTATTCCGTTGAGAGGAATTGATGCTACACCTTTGGCCAAGAATAAACCTCAGTACTGGACCCAGCTGACCATGTGCATGGCTCCTGCACATCAGGAAGTTATTCGCTTTCTGGTGCTACATAATCTGCATGATGTGGTCGTGTTGGGGTTGCCATGGCTGCAAACCCATAATCCAGTATTGGATTGGAACTCTATGTCGGTATCCAGCTGGGGTTGTCAGGGGGTACATGGTGATGTTCCATTTTTGTCTATTTCGTCATCCACTCCTTCTGAGGTCCCAGAGTTCTTGTCTGATTATCAGGATGTATTTGAAGAGCCCAAGTCCGATGCCCTACCTCCGCATAGGGATTGTGATTGTGCTATCAATTTGATTCCTGGTAGTAAATTCCCTAAAGGTCGATTATTTAATTTATCCGTGCCTGAACACGCCGCTATGCGCAGTTATGTGAAGGAATCCCTGGAGAAGGGACATATTCGCCCATCGTCATCACCACTGGGAGCAGGGTTCTTTTTTGTAGCCAAGAAGGATGGTTCGCTGAGACCGTGTATTGATTACCGCCTTCTTAATAAGATCACTGTTAAATTTCAGTATCCCTTGCCATTGTTATCTGACTTGTTTGCTCGGATTAAGGGAGCTAGTTGGTTCACTAAGATAGATCTTCGTGGTGCGTATAATCTGGTGAGAATCAGGCAAGGAGATGAATGGAAAACTGCATTTAATACGCCCGAGGGTCATTTTGAGTATCTAGTGATGCCGTTCGGACTTGCCAATGCTCCGTGTTTCAGTCTTTTATGCATGACATCTTCTGTGAGTATCTGGATAAATTCCTGATTGTTTACTTGGATGACATTTTGATCTTCTCAGATGATTGGGACTCTCATGTGAAGCAGGTCAGAATGGTTTTCCAGGTCCTGCGTGCTAATTCTTTGTTTGTGAAGGGATCAAAGTGTCTCTTCGGTGTGCAGAAAGTTTCATTTTTGGGGTTCATCTTTTCCCCTTCTACTATCGAGATGGATCCGGTTAAGGTCCAAGCCATCCAGGATTGGACTCAGCCGACATCTCTGAAAAGTCTGCAAAAATTCCTGGGCTTTGCTAATTTTTATCTTCGCTTCATCTGTAATTTTTATAGCATTGCCAAACCATTGACTGATTTGACCAAGAAGGGTGCTGATTTGGTTAATTGGTCTTCTGCTGCTGTGGAAGCTTTTCATGAGTTGAAGCATCATTTTTGTTCTGTCCCTGTGTTGTGTCAACCAGATGTTTCTCTTCCGTTCCAGGTCGAGGTTGATGCTTCTGAGATTGGAGCAGGGGCGGTTTTGTCACAGAGAGGTTCTGGTTGCTCAGTATTGAAACCATGTGCTTTCTTTTCCAGGAAGTTTTCGGCTGCTGAGCGTAATTATGATGTGGGCAACCGAGAGTTGCTGGCCATGAAGTGGGCATTCGAGGAATGGCGTCATTGGCTTGAAGGAGCTAAGCATCACGTGGTGGTATTGACTGATCATAAGAACCTTACTTATCTCGAGTCTGCCAAGCGCTTGAATCCTAGACAGGCCCGTTGGTCGTTATTTTTTGCCCGCTTCGATTTTGTGATTTCGTACCTTTCGGGCTCTAAAAATGTGAAGGCGGATGCTCTGTCTAGGAGTTTTGTGCCCGACTCTCCGGGTTCATCTGAGCCGGCGAGTATCCTCAAGGAAGGAGTCATTGTGTCTGCCATCTCCCCTGATTTGCGGCGAGTGTTGCAAAAATTTCAGGCGAATAAACCTGATCGTTGTCCGGCGGAGAAACTGTTCGTCCCTGATAGGTGGACTAGTAAAGTTATCTCTGAACTTCATTGTTCGGTGTTGGCTGGTCATCCTGGAATCTTTGGTACCAGAGAGTTAGTGGCTAGATCCTTCTGGTGGCCATCTCTGTCACGGGATGTACGTACTTTTGTGCAGTCCTGTGGGATTTGTGCTAGGGCTAAGCCCTGCTGTTCACGTGCCAGTGGGTTGCTTTTGCCCTTGCCGGTCCCAAAGAGGCCTTGGACACATATTTCGATGGATTTCATTTCTGACCTTCCCGTTTCTCAAAAGATGTCAGTCATTTGGGTGGTCTGTGATCGCTTTTCTAAAATGGTCCATCTGGTGCCCTTGGTTAAATTGCCTTCCTCCTCTGATTTGGTGCCTTTGTTCTTCCAGCATGTGGTTCGTTTGCATGGCATTCCTGAGAATATTGTTTCTGACAGAGGTTCCCAGTTTGTTTCAAGGTTTTGGCGAGCCTTTTGTGGTAGGATGGGCATTGACCTATCTTTTTCCTCGGCTTTCCATCCTCAGACTAATGGCCAGACCGAACGAACCAATCAGACCTTGGAAACATATCTGAGATGTTTTGTTTCTGCTGACCAGGATGATTGGGTGTCCTTTTTGCCGTTGGCTGAGTTCGCCCTTAATGATCGGGCCAGCTCGGCTACCTTGGTCTCTCCATTTTTCTGCAATTCTGGGTTCCATCCTCGTTTCTCTTCAGGACAGGTTGAGTCTTCGGACTGTCCTGGTGTGGATTCTGTGGTGGACAGGTTGCAGCAGATCTGGACTCAGGTAGTGGACAATTTGACCTTGTCCCAGGAGAAGGCTCAACTTTTCGCTAATCGCAGACGCCGTGTGGGTCCCCGACTTCGTGTTGGGGATCTGGTTTGGTTATCTTCTCGTCATATTCCTATGAAGGTTTCCTCTCCTAAATTTAAACCTCGTTTTATTGGTCCGTATAGGATTTCTGAGATTCTCAATCCTGTGTCTTTTCGTCTGACCCTCCCAGACTCCTTTTCCATACATAATGTATTCCATAGGTCGTTGTTGCGGAGATACGTGGCACCTATGGTTCCATCTGTTGAGCCTCCTGCCCCGGTTTTGGTGGAGGGGGAATTGGAGTATATTGTGGAGAAAATTTTGGATTCTCGTGTTTCTAGACGGAAACTCCAGTATCTGGTTAAATGGAAGGGTTATGCTCAGGAAGATAATTCCTGGGTTTTTGCCTCTGATGTCCATGCTCCAGATCTTGTTCGTGCCTTTCATGTGGCTCATCCTGGTCGGCCTGGGGGCTCTGGTGAGGGTTCAGTGACCCCTCCTCAAGGGGGGGGGGTACTGTTGTGAATTCTGTGGCTGAATTCACTCCTGTGGTCACAAGTGGTACTGCAGCTTCTGAGCTTCCTCCCTCAGGTGTTCTGGTGAGCTCGTTGGCTGCTTTGTTATTTAACTCCACCTGATTCTGTCTTCCTTGCTCCTTGTCAATGTTCCAGTGTTGGATCTGAGCTTCTGGATCTTTCCTGTGGCCTGCTGCTCTGCTTAGATAAGTGCTTCTTTGCTTTTGTTGCTACTTTTTCTGTCCAGCTTGTAAATTCGTTTCGCTGGAAGCTCTGAGACGCAAAGGGTGTACCGCCGTGCCGTTAGTTCGGCACGGTGGGTCTTTTTGCCCCCTTTGCGTGGTTTTTTGCTTTAGGGTTTTTTGTAGACTGCAAAGTTCTCTTTGCTATCCTCGCTCTATCTAGAATATCGGGCCTCACTTTGTTGAATCTATTTCATCCCTACGTTTGTCTTTTCATCTTGCTAACAGTCATTATATGTGGGGGGCTGCCTTTTCCTTTGGGGTATTTCTCTGAGGCAAGTCAGGCTTGTTTTTCTATCTTCAGGCTAGTCAGCTCCTCAGGCTGTGCCGAGTTGCATAGGTAGTGTCAGGCGCAATCCACAGCTGCCTTTAGTTGTGTTTAGGATAGGTTCAGGTATTGCGGTCTACAGAGATTCCACGTCTCAGAGCTCGTTCTATTGTTTTTGGGTTATTGTCAGATCACTGTATGTGCTCTGATTGCTGGCACACTGTGTCACTGGATTGCCTACATAACAGTGTAGAGAACGACGAACGAGAACAGCAGTTGTGAGGACTATTCTGAATGCTCAGCAGGGTAGGACTACAATACAAAGGCGCTAGTGGTGGGCAACGATTTCCATCTGCGAGGGAAACTCTGGAAGTGCCCATCAGGCCGGCCTGTCTCTGATAGCCCTGTTAAACGTGCTCTGGATTGAGGATCCTGAAGTCTTCAGTAAAGAGGTAAAGAGACTGCAACCTTGTGTCCTCGTTATTGCCTGCACCTCACACCATCTCCATCTACCTTACTGGGAAGCCCTGGGGACATACTTCACCTGTGGGAAGGTATACCATCCAGCTGCTATTCCATCACCCCAGCGGACCCCACAGCAGCGTCGGTCACCCTGACAGAACACCACAGGTGGCGTCACGAACTCCTGACAGACTGCACCACCTTTATTGGACGCCCCTTAGCAGGGTCGCGGACCGGGTCTAGCCACCGTGACAGCCTCAGAACCGAATCAGAGAGGCCCGTTACCGAGAACGCGTGGCCCTGTGTCTGGGGGCGATCCAACTTGGCGTCATGAACAGGATCATACTTAAGCCTGAAGAATTGTGTGCCTTGGAACTGTGATTGAAACGTGTTGGACTGTGATTTATTGCAAGGACTGTGTATTGCTATCTGCCGCAAGATTCCCGCCAAAACTGCCGCCATTATAGCGCCACGAGGAGCGCAAGAGAAGAAGGGCGTGGAAGTGGGCGTGAGTAAGCTGGAGAGCGCGAAAGATAATGGCCGCCCAGTCTAAATATTTCTGTACTGTGAGGACGTGTCCGTCAGCAGCTGAGATCCGCCTCCTAATCCTCAATATTCTGTGGTGGGGCTGCATTATTCTCTCAGGGAACATTATATTCTGGGGGCTACATCATACTATGAGGGGGCAGCATTATGCCCTATGAGGGGCATACAGTATACTCTATAGGGGCTGCATTATACTATATGAGGTTGCTACATTATATTCTATGATGGGGACTGCATTATATCTTATGAGGAGGCTACATTGTATTCTATGAGGGGGGCAACATTATATTCTATGAGGGGGCTACATTATATTCTAGGAGTGGGGCTACCCCAACCCCTGCTACATAATGAAGATGTGTATTACCTTATATTATACCCTGATATTAGCGTGTTTTACCACACAATTGGTGGTCTTGTATTTATTTCTATGTAGCTACATATTGGGCCCCAAGAATGATTTTCTCTGGTGGGCCCAAGGTGCTCCAGTCCGACGCTGTCTCTGAAAAGGGTCACCTAGTGAATATCCGTACACATATCCCTTCACTCCACCACCATGGGCCATTTATCCTACTATGATGTAATGAGACAACTAGAAGCTGTAATGTAATGTTTATCTCCCCCGGATATGTCTGTGACTACTGTAGACTATAAAAGATCTCAGTAAGGGGGTCTCTATCAAATAAATGTTTTAATAGAGCTAATATCACTATTAGGTCTAAGGAAGTGGACCCTCTGGGTCACGGCTTCAGAGCCCCCGAGTATGAGTGGACCAGATGATGCCACGCCCTGTACAGGGAGAGTTAGGGACAGGCCCAAGGAGGGTGAAGCCGCAACTGCCGGAGCCAAAGGGACGACTGAATTTAGAACACAGAGAGAACAACAGGCAGCGGGGAGGCAGAACTAGTGAAGTGACTAAAGTGGCAGAGGCTCTGGATAGATGGAGGCAGCAAAGACAGGGTACTAACCGGTAAGATGCTAGTACTCGACAGATGGAGACATCAGAGACTCTGGACTGGCAGGGTACGGCAGGAACACAGGACTGGCAAGGTATGACAGGAACACTGAGCTGGCTGGACACGGCAGGAATGCAGGACTGGCAGGACAAGGCAGGAGCACGGGACTGGCAGGATACGGCAGGAACACAGGACTGGCAGGACACCGCAGGAACACGGGACTGGCAGGACACGGCAGGAACACAGGACTGGCAGGACACGGCAGGAACACAGGTGTTGTGAGTTCTGTTTTTGTGCTCCCTCTGGTGGTTACTGATGGTACTGGGTGATTTGTGTTCTGCTGTCTCTGGTGTCCACCTGTTCTATTAGGATTTGGGAGTTTCCTATTTAACCGGGCTTTCTTGTCATTTCCTGGCCGGCTATCAAGGTTATCAGAGTGTTTTGTTACCTCAGCTTCTGGCCTCAGTAATCTTCAGGACAAGCTAAGTTTTTGATTTTCTTGTTCCACGTTTTGCTTTATTTTTGTCTTGTCCAGCTTGCATAGACTTGTTTCTTTGCTGCTGGTTGCTCTAGCGGGCTGTAATTGCTCCTCATGTTCCATGAGTTGGAACATGAGTTCAAGTAATTACAGGATGGTTTTTTGAAGGGTTTTTTGCTGACCGCGCAGTTTACTTTTGTATCCTCTGCTATCTAGTTTTAGCGGGCCTCATTTTGCTGAATCTGTTTTCATACTGTGTATGTGCCTTCCTCTCATTTCACCGTCATTATATGTGGGGGGCTGCTATTTCTGTGGGGTGTTTCTCTGGAGGCAAGAGGTCTGTGTTTCTTCTAATAGGGGAAGTTAGATCTTCGGCTGGTGCGAGACGTCTAGGATCAACGTAGGCACGTTCCCCGGCTATTGTTATTTGTGTGTTCAGGTTTAGGGTCGCGGTCAGCTCAGGTTCCATCACCCTAGAGCTCGTTGGTGCTTGTCCTTTTGCGATTCCCTGCCATTGGAATCATGACACACAGGACTGGCAGGATACGGCAGGAACACAGGACTGGCAGGACACGGCAGGAACACAGGACTGGCAGGAAACGGCAGGAACACAGGACTGGCAGGACACGGCAAACAGAGGAAGTAAGAGACACTGCGGAGATAACACGGATCAGAGCCAAGGAAACTAAGGGAATGCTGGCGGTTAACCAGCGAACGCAATAGACGCAAAGGCGTCTAAGCAGGGCAGGCGCTGGGAAGAAGTACCCAACGGGTGCCGCTATATTGGAGGCGGAGCCGCCGGGACACGACCTCCCAAAAGCCCCAGCGACGAAAGGAGCGCGTCTGCGCATGCACGAAGCACAGGACGGATGAGTGCCAAAAAAGCAGGAAGACAGAGAACAGGAGGGAGCATCGGGAGCGCGCCGGCCGGACAGGTGAGTATGAGAAGGTGGCGTAACAATCACCATAGAAGGTACCCATGCAGAGCAGCTATTGCTTTGGATGACACAGCCTGACCATATATTACATGATGATTCAATAAAAGATCTTCATTCTAGTGACCGAAGTATCGAAAATTCACTGCAGAAGAAAAATTATGGAAACAGACCAGCAGTCATGAGCTGGTCGCCAGGAGAATGGTTTTATTGAAAAGGGGTTGCTTTCATGAGACCTTTCCTGTATACTTCAAAAGAATCAGTGCTTCAAGGTCTAGATTTCTCTGTAGTGAATAATTTAGGATTTCTTTCTCACAGATTCTATATAAATCTGTGTATAAACCGAAACTTAGTATGAAAACCAAGAGATAAGAAAGTATAATGTGTGCCCAGAAAATTCTGTGATGTATCTTACAGATATAACAAAGTGAGGCTTAGTTTAGACAACTGTTTTTTTTTGTGCTATTTGTGTGTGCACACAAACTAGTTGTAGCCTACGATTCTAGCGAAGATATGTGGTTTTCCACGTGGACCTCACGGCTGCATGGAATTGCAGCATGTGAAGGGGGGGTCAGGGGGGGTTAGCACAAAAAAAAACAGTTGTCTAAACTAAGCCTCACTTTGTTATATCTGTAAGATACATCACAGAATTTTCTGGGCACACATTATACTTTCTTATCTCTTGGTTTTCATACTAAGTTTCGGTTTATACACAGATTTATATAGAATCTGTGAGAAAGAAATCCTAAATTATTCACTACAGAGAAATCTAGACCTTGAAGCACTGATTCTTTTGAAGTATACAGGAAAGGTCTCATGAAAGCAACCCCTTTTCAATAAAACCATTCTCCTGGCGACCAGCTCAGGAACAGGAACCTGTCATGTGTGTTAAGTGCTGTGGAGTGGACTTCTTTTTGTACTCACTTGTCCTTGTTACCTCCCCGTTCTCAGGACCAGATACAGTTGTACACATAACAGGAGACATTTGGTCCCGTTCAACTGGTTCAAATTTACTGTGTTCAACAGGTTTGGCTTTATCTGTGTAATCTGTGTAATTCAGATACATACGGCTGCGGCATGCAGAATGAGACAGAGTCCCTTCTGGTTGATGTTCCCTTTTCCCAGTATACTATCAGTTTTACCTCTGTTTTGCCTGACCTGCCCCTACCTCAACAGACTATGTTGGTTCCAGCGGTTTCCTATCCGACATTACAGAGTTCTTGAGGTCCACCATCCTTTCCTCTCACTGTGATCTGACGATCCTCTTGCACTTAGCGGAGAAAGAGCCATGGAATTCAATGCCTCTGCTGGGCCCTAGGCCGCCCCAGGATTTGAGCAAAACTTCAGATACTATATAGAGTCTGCCTATGAGGCGTGCATTATACAATATAGAGTATGCCCATGGGGGTGCATCATAGAATATAGTGTCTGCCTATGGGGAGTGCATTATATTATATACAGTCAGGGTATGTGGAAATGCATCATACTATAAAGTCTGCCTAAGGGGAGTGCATTATACTATATACAGTCTACCTATGGGGAGTGCATTATACAATATAGTGTCTGCCTATGGGGGGTGCATTATACAATATAGAGTCTGTCTATGGGAGTGCATTATATTATATACAGTCAGCTAATGGGAGGTGCATTATACTATATAGAGTCTGCCTATGGGTAGTACATTATATAATATAGTGTCTGCCTATAAGGAGTGCATCTATATATATAATCGTCTAAGGGGCACTTCCATCTGTTTGTCTGTCACAGAAATTCCAAGTCGCTGATTGGTCGCGGCAAAATGGCCACGACTAGTGTTGAGCATTCCGATACCGCAAGTATCGGGTATCGGCCGATATTTGCGGTATCGGAATTCCGATACCGAATTCCGATACTTCCCGCGTATCGGATACCGGAATCGGAAGTTCCCAGAATTCAAATTGAACGCAGCAGCCAATGAGGAATGAATGAAAGTGTGGGCACATCCTGTTTAGCATGGTGGGCATGTAAGTACTGGCAAGGCTGGGATTGGCTGCTGAAATGATGTCACTCTGCACTATAAAAAAGCGCTGCCGCCATTTTGCGCTCACTCTGCTGTGATTTCAGTTAGGGACAGGACGCTGTGTTCTAACTGAGGGCCAGTCGAGCTTGCTAATTGCTTTATTTTCCTTTCCAAAGGCTAATTTAGCAAAACGCTGTGTGTTCTTCACTGTTCACCTTGCTCTTGCCTTGCAGCGCTGTTTTAACAGTGTTCTGCAAGGTCTCTGTGTGTGTGTGTGTGTGCAGCTCACTCTGTAGTCTGTGTGCAGCCATATACCCGGTTGTATTCAGCTCAGGGGGGGTTCACACTGCCTCACACAGTTGTTCTTTTTTGCTCTTAGTGCAGCCTGCTGCACATTTTTTCTCAAATTTCCTATTAGCGTTTTTCCACCAGTCTCCAGCTCTATTGTGGAAAAACACTACATAGGATAACCTAGAGGGGGGTTTTAGGGCCTTGCAGCGCCGTTTACGGCTGTCTGCACGGTCTCCGTGTGAGCCCAGCTCGCCCTGTAGTCTGTGTGCAGCCATAGCCGGTTGGATTCAGCTCAGGGTTCGTTACTGGCTCATACCTTGAGAAAAATTTTCCTTTTTTTCAAATAGTGCAGCCTGTTTAAAATTTGAAAAAAAAAATTCCTATTAGTGTCTTTCCACTCGTATCCAGCTAAATAGTGGAAAAACACTATATAGGATAACCTAGAGGAGGGTTTTTTGGCCTTGCAGCGCCGTTTACGGCTGTCTGCACGGTCTCCGTGTGATTTAAACTAGCTCTGTAGCCCGATCTGCACCAAAAAAAAAGTTAAGTTCACCAAACACAACTTAACACTTGTGTAGGCCACATTTGAAAAATAATAAAGTTTAGTCCACAATTTACAACATTAGTGTTTCTTACACCTGTTAGGAGGAGCATTACAGGAATAAGCACACTAAGGCCTTAGTACTTTTCTGCTTATCTTTATCTGTCAACCAAGATGAAGAGGGCAGGGAGTAAGGCACGTGGGCGTGGGCGCGGAGCAGGGAGAGGAGCAGGGAGAGGACGTGGTGATTCTGTGCCTGCTGCGGGCGCCGGTGACTCGTCGTCACTCAGTTTCAGCAGGGAACAGTCCTTCATGCGCAGCTTTGTCGGAGAGCGCCGTGCACCGCTGCTGCGTGAAGACCAAATTGAAGCCGTTGTCGGGTGGATGGCAGCTAACGCCTCGGCATCGACTTCAGTTAGTGCCACATCCTCTCAGGCACAGAGCACTGGAGAGCAGCCATCTGTCTCTTCACCACCTGCCAAATTGGCCAGGCAGTCAGAGAGCCCAGGACAGGAGCCGTCTCTACTTCTGTTCTCTGAATCTCTTGGCTTGGAAACAGGGGGCCAGCCAAGCAGCATTGGAGAAATGGAAGAAGAGGCAGTGTGCAGTGATGCCCAACACCTTTTTCTCTCTGACTCTGAAGAGGCAGGTGGGCCAGTGCCTCCGGTGACCACAGCGCAGTACGCATCTGATGATGAAACTCAGGTGCCGCTTTCTCGTGCGTACTGTGCTGCTGAGACTACCCAGGAGGAGCAGTTGGTGGCAGAGGGTAGTGGAGATGATGAGGTCCTTGACCCATCGTGGCGTGAGGAACAGGAAGGTGGTGGGAGCAGCTCAGAGGAAGAGCTTCCTCTTACGGGCCAAAGAGGGAGAGGGAGGGGGAAGACTGCGGAGCCTGTAGCCTCCACTTTGGCACCCGTTAGGAGCCTGTCTCTTTCCAAAGCCAAAAAGGACGCTCCCAAGACTTGCAGTGCCTGGTCCTTTTTTGACACAGTTGCAGATGACATTTGTTTTGTCAAATGCAAGCTGTGTCATCAGAAAGTAAAAAGAGGGAAAAATGTCAGCAACCTCAATACCACAAATATGTGGAAACATGTGCGGACCAGGCACGCGGTGGAGTTACAGAAACACACTGAAGATGTAGGCCAACCAACAGCGGCAGCTACCACCTCTTCAGCTCGTGTTGCCTCTTCCTCCAGCTCACGCACAGCTGGTTTGGCTTCCTCCCAGAGACCTTGTGTAATTCCACCCACAGCACCACCTTCCCAGTCATCCTCACACTCCCAGTCTACTCTACAGCCATCGGTAGTACAGGCATGGGAGAAAAGGCGGGCATTCTCGGCCAACCACCCCCGAGCACAGGCTCTGAATGCAGGCATTGCCAAACTGTTGTCCCTGGAAATGCTCTCGTTCAGGCTGGTGGAGACTGACAGCTTCCGTGACTTGATGGCATTGGCAGTCCCACAGTACAAGGTGCCCAGCCGCTTTTACTTCAGCAGGCAGGCTGTCCCTGCCCTGCACAGGCATGTTGAGGCAAACATAAAACATGCGCTACTGAACGCCGTCAGTAGCAAGGTCCACCTCACCACCGATGCGTGGACCAGTCAGCATGGACAGGGGCGATATGTTTCCCTCACTGCCCATTGGGTTAATGTTGTTGAGCCAGGTACAGATCGTGCGAGTGGCGCAGGACGTGTCCTGCCCACTCCAAGGATTGCAGGAATCCAGTCTATACGCATCGACTCCTCCTCTTACACCAGTTCCTCTGATTCCTCTCTGCAGGATCCGTCACAGTCCACCCCCACATGGACCCGTGAACGTTTACCTATGACCGACATGAGCACAGCCGTGGCCAAACGTCAGCAGGCCATCTTGAAACTAGTTTCATTGGGGCATCGAAGCCACACAGCGCAGGAGCTCTGGAATGCCATCAAGCAGGAGAGCGATGTGTGGTTACTGCCAGCGAATCTCCAGCCAGGCATGGTAGTGTGTGACAATGGCCGAAATCTGGTGGCAGCTTTGGCCCTTGGCAACCTCACTCACATCCCATGTCTGGCACATGTGCTCAATTTGGTTGTGCAGAGTTTTCTGAGGGACTATCCGGATCTTGATGCCCTGCTGCACAAGGTCCGCCTAGAGTGTGCTCACTTGCGGCGTTCCTGCTTGGCCAGATCCCGCATTGCTGCTCTGCAGCGCAGATTCCGCCTTCCGGAACACCGCATCATATGTGACCTACCTACCCGGTGGAATTCCACGTTACATATGTTGGAGCGGTTGTGTGAGCAGCAGCAAGCAGTTATGGAGTACCAGCTGCATCAGGCGCAAAGAAGTCGCACTCAGCGCCGATCAGACTTCACAACCACAGAGTGGGCCACTCTGAAGGACGTCTGCCAGGTTTTGCGTCCTTTTGATTATTCCACGCGGATGGCAAGTGCAGATGATGCACTAGTCAGCATGACTGTCCCCCTTATCTGCCTGCTTCAGCAAACTTTGCAAGGGTTAAGGGATGATGTGGTGGAAGAGGTGGAGGATGAGGAGTCACCTTTTCCATCAGCTTCTGGAGAGTCAGCGCCACGTGGTTCCTCACAAAGGGGTACGCAGGGGCCAATTTGTGAGGAGGATGAGGAGGAGTCAATGGACGAGGAAGAGCTCCGTCCAGAGGAGGGAGCGACACAATTGTCCAGTGGTCAGTGTGTACAGCGAGGGTGGGGTGATGACGAGCGGGCAGAGATCATGTCTCAAGCAGGGGACAGCGTTTCTGGGCCGGTTGGCACTCTGCAGCACATGGTGGATTTTATGCTGCAGTGCCTGAGAAACGACCTCCGCATCGACCACATTCTCAACATGCCTGATTATTGGGTGTTCACCCTCCTCGATCCTCGCTACCGGGACAACGTCCAAAACCTCATCCCTGCGTTGACCCGGGAGCGTAAATTGCGGGAGTACCACGACACACTGGTGAATTCCATCATCTTCTCCTGTCCAACTGAGAGGAGTGCTGCTAGTGCTTTACAAAGCAGCTCAGTGCGTCGAGGCAGTGGGGGAGGCTCTGCCCAAAGAGGGAGCAGAAGCAGTGCCTCTGCCCAAGGCAAGCCGAGTATGGCACAACTCTGGCACACTTTTGTGTGCCCGCCCCAAATGTCTACACCATCACCGGCGGCTCCAGTCAGCAGGAGGCAACGGTTCCGTAAGATGGTGACAGACTACATGGCTTGCCCTCTTACTGTACTCCCCGACGGCTCTTCCCCGTTCAAGTTTTGGGTCTCTAAGCTGGATACATGGCCAGAGCTAAGCCAGTATGCATTGGAGGTGCTGGCTTGCTCTGCGGCTAGTGTCTTATCGGAACGTGTCTTTAGTGCCGCAGGTGGTGTACTAACAGACCGTCGCATGCGACTATCCTCCGATAACGTTGACCGGCTTACTTTCCTGAAAATGAACCAGGCCTGGATCTCGCAGGAATTTGCCACTCCTCTGCCTGATTAATTAATTGGGTGTCATCCAGGTCTTCTGCTGTGTTCATCTTTCTACCACCTGAACTGCTATTCCTGGGCTCCAACACCGCCAGTTGCGGTTCAGAAGTGCAGGCTGCACAGTCAAAACATACGACCCAGTGTTATTGGGTTTCAGTAACGTCAGCTGATCCCCAGCTGTGTAGCCGGCAATGTGTCCTGCGACCGCTACGCTGGCACTACAACCTGAATGTAAGGGAACCTGCCCCATCCCCCCCCCCCCCGTCGTTTGTTACTGAAAGAGCCATCTTGTGCAGCAGTAATGCTGCACAAGGAAAAGGTAGCTATTTTTTTTTGGCTCCTTGCACACGCAGAACTTAACACTTATAAAATGTGTTCACTGATACCGTTATACCGTCCCGGAGCTGGGACTTTCCTTCGTAATGTGACGCAGCACAGCCGTCATTCCTACCCCCTTGGTGCCATGCGCTGCCTCCTCAGCGTTGTTTTAAGCTGTCACGGAGCCTGCGCTGTTCTGTTATCCCTTGGCCATGCCCTATTTGCGCTGCCTGTCTTCTGACATAATTTGGTGTCAGGCTGGCTGCGCCTGTGCGGCCGCGCTGCCATAGATCCCGCCTCGCAGTGTCTTCTGATTGAGTCACACTGCGGGCCTGGGATCCATGGGCATGCGCAGTGCATATCTTCCCCTCGGGCTCTCGCTCATTTCCCTCCGCCTTCTTTAGACTGTGCGCCGTCAGCTGATCCCTAATAGCATGCCACGGTCGTGACAACGCACAGTCTGAAGAAGAGGGAAGGAGGGGAGTGAGAGTCGAGGATATGCACTGTGCATGCCCATGGATCCAAGGCCCGCAGTGGGATTACGTTAGACGAGACTGCGAGGTGGGATCTGGAGCAGCGTGGACGCACAGGCACTGACAGCCTGACACCAAATTATGTCAGAAGACAGGCAGCGCTAATTGGGCATGGCCAAGGGCTAACAGAACAGCGCAGGCTCCGTGACAGCTTAAAACAACGCTGAGGAGGCAGCACACGGCACCAAGGGGATAGGAATGACAGCTGTGCTGTGTCCCATTACGAAGGAAATTCACACCTCCGTGACGGTTTAACGGTATAAGGGGACACATTTTTAGTGTTTACTTCTGTGTTTGCAAGGAGCATAATTAAAAGAGCAACCTTTTCCTTTTGCATCCTTAGCGCTGCACAAGATGGCTCTTTCAGCTACAAACGTCTTGGGGGGGGGGGGTTAAAGGTTCCCTTTCAACTTGCTCCAATCAGGCTTCGGCCTACACTCTGTTCCTCTGCTCCTCCTGCTGTCCCTGGGCTCTAACACCACCAGTTGGTGCCTGGAAGTGCTGTGTGCACAGTCAACAGTCGCTCCTCTGTTATTGGGGTTCAGTAACGTCAGCTGATCCCCAGCTGTGTGTGCGGTAATACCTCCAATCTGCTCCTCCTGCTGTCCCTGGGCTCTAACACCGCCAGTTGGTGCCTGGAAGTGCTGTGTGCACAGTCAACAGTCGCTCCTCTGTTATTGGGGTTCAGTAACGTCAGCTGATCCCCAGCTGTGTGTGCGGTAATACCTCCAATCTGCTCCTCCTGCTGTCCCTGGGCTCTAACACCGCCAGTTGGTGCCTGGAAGTGCTGTGTGCACAGTCAACAGTCGCTCCTCTGTTATTGGGGTTCAGTAACGTCAGCTGATCCCCAGCTGTGTGTGCGGTAATACCTCCAATCTGCTCCTCCTGCTGTCCCTGGGCTCTAACACCGCCAGTTGGTGCCTGGAAGTGCTGTGTGCACAGTCAACAGTCGCTCCTCTGTTATTGGGGTTCAGTAACGTCAGCTGATCCCCAGCTGTGTATCCGGCAACGTGTCATGCGACCGCCACGCTGGCACAACTAAAATGTAAGGGGACCTGTCCCCCCCCCCCCTAGGCGTTTGTTACTGAAAGAGCCACCATGTGCAGCACTAATACTGCACAAGGGAAAGGTCGCTCTTGAAATTATGCTCCTTGGAAACGCTGAACTACACACTCATGTAATGTGTCCCCTCACACCGTCCAACCGTCCCAGAGGTGGGACTTTCCTTTGTAATGTGACGCAGCACAGCCGTCATTGCTACCCCCTTGGCACCGTGCGCTGCCTCCTTAGCGTTGTTTGATTCCGTCATGGACCCTGCACTGTTATGTTATCCCTTGGCCATGCACAGTTTGCGCTGCCCGTCCCCTGACATCATTTGTTGTCGTCCTGGCTGCGCCTGTGCGTCCACGCTGCCCGAAATACCACCTCGCAGTGTCGTCTAATGTGATCCCACAGTGGGCCTGGTATCCATGGCCATGCGCAGTGCATATACTAGCCTCTCACTCCCCTTCTTCATGCTTCTTCAGACTAGGCGGCGTCAGCTGATCCCTAATAGCATGCCACGGCCGTGACGCCGCACAGTCTGAAGAAGCATGAAGGAGGTGAGTGAGAGGCGATGATATGCACTGCGCATGCCCATGGATCCCTGGCCCGCAGTGGGATTACATTTGATGACACTGCAAGGTTGGATCTCGGGCAGCTTTGACGCACAGGCACTGCCAGCCTGACACCTAAATGATGTCAGAAGACGGGCACCGCTAACTGTGCATGGCCAAGGGATAACATTACAGCGTGGGCTCCGTGACAGAACCAAACAACGTTGAGGAGGTGGCGCACGGCACCAAGGGGGTTGGAATGACGGCTGTGCTGTGTCACATTACAAAGGAAAGTCCCACTTCCGGGATGGTTTGACGGTGTGAGGGGACACATTATATGAGTGTGTACTTCAGCGTTTGCAAGGAGCATTATTTTCGGAGCCACCATTTTCCATGTGCAGTATTACTGCTGTACAAGATGGCTCTTTCAGCAACAAATGCCTGGGGGGGGGGGGTTAAAGGTTCCCTTTACACTTGCTCCACTGCAGGCTTCGGCCTACACTCTGCTCCTCTTTGATTCCCTGGGTTTCAACACTGTCAGTTGACACCTGGAAGTGTTGTCTACACAGAAAAAACACTAGGTGATGTGTCAGTGGGGTTCAGCACCGCCAGCTGTTCCCCTGCTGTGTAGTCGGCATCGTGTCCAGCACAAGCCACGCTGGCACAACCGACCAAAAGCTTCCACCAGTGCAGGCTTCAGCCTACACTTTGCTCCTCTCCTCCTCCTGCTGACCCTGGGCTCAAACACCGCTAGTTTTTGCCCGGAACTGCTAGCTGCACAGAGAAAAACACCAGCCAATGTGTTAGTGGGGTTCAGCAACGCCAGCTGTTCCCCTGCTGTGTAGCTGGCAACGTGTCCTGCAAACGCCACGCAGGCACATGAACTGAAATTGAAGGGAGCCTGGCCCCCTCTCCCCCAGGTGTTTCTATGTACAACAGCCACCTTGTACAGCAGTACTGCTGCATTTGTACAAGGTGGCTGATGTTTTCTCCTTGCCCACGTGGAACTCAACACGTACAAAATGTGTCTCTTTGAGACCATTCCACTGTCCCTGAGGTGTGACTTTCCTTTCTAATGATACGCAGCACCCCCCTTGGTAGCGCTTCCCGTCTTCTGACATCATCGGTTGGCTAGTTGCGCCTGTGCGTCCGCCCTGCCTGAATAAAATGCTCCTCGTTGTCTTAATTATTTTGACTGCGAGGGTGTGATTGATGGGCACGAGCAGTGCATATCTTCGCCTGTCTTAACTCATCTCCTTCCGCCTTCTTCAGACTGTGCAGCCTCATGGCCGCGGCATGCGAGAAGGGATCAGATGAGGCCGCCCAGTCTGAAGCAGGTGTAAGGACATGTGTGAGCGGCAAACATATTTAGTGCACCAGGGCACGAATCCCAGCACCGCAGTGTGATTTTTTAAAAACACACTGTGGGTCTGGGATTCATGTCCACCGCTAACCGCAACGGCCAACATGAAATGAGGTCATAAGACATGAAGCGCTCACAGCGCATGGCCAAAGGATCACAAGAGCGCAGACTCCTGTACAGCAACTAACAACGCTCAGGAAGCTGCGCCTATGCAAAAAGGTGTTGTTTTCGACACCTGTGCTGCTTTTCTTTAAAAAGACAAGTCACGCCTCCACTACTGTTTAACAGTATAATGGGCTAAATAGTGTACGTGTTGCATTCAGCGTGTGCAAGTAGACAAATTAATAGAGCAACCTTTTACTTGTGCAGCATTAATGCTGCAGAAGGAGTGGCTCTTGTACTTTGTAACACCTGAGGGGGGGTTAAAGGTAACCTTTGAAATTGGTTCAACTAGGCTTCGGCCTACACTCTGCTCCTCTCCTCCTCCTGCTGACCCTGGGCTCTAACAACGCTAGTTTTTGCCCGGAAATGCTAGCTGCACAGAGAAAAACGCCAGCCAATGTGTTAGTGGGGTTCAGCAACGCCAGCTGTTTCCCTGCTGTGTAGCTTGCATCGTGTCCAGCACAAGCCACGCTGGCACAACCGACCAAAAGCTGCCACCAGTGCAGGCTTCGGCCTACACTTTGCTCCTCTCCTCCTCCTGCTGACCCTGGGCTCTAACACCGCTAGTTTTTGCCCGGAACTGCTAGCTGCACAGAGAAAAACACCAGCCAATGTGTTAGTGGGGTTCAGCAACGCCAGCTGTTTCCCTGCTGTGTAGCTTGCATCGTGTCCAGCACAAGCCACGCTGGCACAACCGACCAAAAGCTGCCACCAGTGCAGGCTTCGGCCTACACTTTGCTCCTCTCCTCCTCCTCCTGCTGACCCTGGGCTCTAACACCGCTAGTTTTTGCCCGGACATGCAATCTGCACAGAGAAAAACACCAGTCAATGTGTCAGTGGGGTTCAGCAACGCCAGCTGTTCCCCTGCTGTGTAGCTTGCAACGTGACCTGCAAACGCCACGCAGGCACATGAACTGAAATTGAAGGGAGCCTACCCCCCACCCCCAGGTGTTTCTATGTATAACAGCCAGCTTGTACAGCAGTACTGCTGCATTTGTACAAGGTGGCTGACTTTTTCTCCTTGCCCACGTGGAACTCAACACGTACAAAATGTGTCTCATTAGAGACCATTACAATGTCCCTGAGGTGTGACTTTCCTTTGTAATGACACGCAGCACCACCCTTGTTAGCGCTGCCCGTCTTTTGACATCATTGGTTAGCTGGCTGCGCCTGAGCATCTCCCCTGCTCGAAACAACGCCCCTCGGTGTCTTATTTTTTTGGACAGCGAGGGTGTGATTGATGGGCATGTGCAGTGCATATGTTTGCCTGTGTTCACTCATCTCCTTCCGCCTTCTTCAGACTGGGTGTCCTCATGGCCGCGGCAGGCGATAAGGGATCAGATGAGGCCGCCCAGTCTGAAGCAGGTGTAAGGACATGTGTGAGCGTCAAACCTATTTACTGCACAAGGCCACGAATCCCAGCCACGCAGTGTGATTTTTTGAAAACACACTGTGGGTCTGGGATTCATGTCCATCGCTAACCGCAACGGCCAACATAAAATGAGGTCAGAAGACAGGAAGCGCTCACAGCGCATGGCCAAGGGATCACACAATAGCGCAGACTCCTGTACAGCAAATAACAACGCTCAGGAATCTGCGCACAGCAGCTATGTGTTAATTTTGACACCTGTGCTGCATCTCCGTAAAAAGGAAAGTCACGCCTCCACTACTGTTTGACAGTATAATGGGCTAAATAGTGTACGTGTTTTATTCATCGTGTGCAAGGAGCAAATTAAATAGAGCAACCTTTTACTTGTGCAGCATTAATGCTGCACAAGGTGTGGCTCTTGTACCTTGCAACACCTGAGGGGGGGTTAAAGGTAACCTTTGAAATTGGTTCAACTAGGCTTCGGCCTACACTCTGCTCCTCTCCTCCTCCTGCTGACCCTGGGCTCTAACAACGCTAGTTTTTGCCCGGAAATGCTAGCTGCACAGAGAAAAACACCAGCCAATGTGTTAGTGGGGTTCAGCAACGCCCGCTGTTCCCCTGCTGTGTAGCCGGCATCGTGTCCAGCAAAAGCCACGCTGGCACAACCGACCAAAAGCTGCCACCAGTGCAGGCTTCGGCCTACACTTTGCTCCTCTCCTCCTCCTGCTGACCCTGGGCTCAAACACCGCTAGTTTTTGCCCGGAACTGCTAGCTGCACAGAGAAAAACACCAGCCAATGTGTTAGTGGGGTTCAGCAACGCCCGCTGTTCCCCTGCTGTGTAGCCGGCATCGTGTCCAGCAAAAGCCACGCTGACACAACCGACCAAAAGCTGCCACCAGTGCAGGCTTCGGCCTACACTTTGCTCCTCTCCTCCTCCTGCTGACCCTGGGCTCAAACACCGCTAGTTTTTGCCCGGAACTGCTAGCTGCACAGAGAAAAACACCAGCCAATGTGTTAGTGGGGTTCAGCAACGCCAGCTGTTCCCCTGCTGTGTAGCTTGCAACGTGACCTGCAAACGCCACGCAGGCACATGAACTGAAATTGAAGGGAGCCTGGCCCCCACCCCCAGGTGTTTCTATGTATAACAGCCACCTTGTACAGCAGTACTGCTGCATTTGTACAAGGTGGCTGCTGTTTTCTCCTTGCCCACGTGGAACTCAACACGTACAAAATGTGTCTCATTAGAGACCAATGCTAATGTCCCTGAGGTGTGACTTTCCTTTTTAATGACACGCAGCACCCCCATTGTTAGCGCTGCCCGTCTTCTGACATCATTGGTTGGCTGCCTGTGCCTGTGCGTCCGCCCTGCCCGACACAACGCCCCTCGTTGTCTCATATTTTGGATGCGAGGGTGTTATTGATGGGCATGTGCAGTGCATATGTTCGCCTGTTTTAAGTCACCTCCTTCCGCCTTCTTCAGACTGGGTGTCCTCATGGCCGCGGCATGCGATAAGGGATCAGATGAGGCCGCCCAGTCTGAAGCAGGTGTAAGGACATGTGTGAGCGGCAAACATATTTAGTGCACAAGGGCAAGAATCCCAGCACCGCAGTGTGATTTTTTTAAAAAACACTGTGGGTCTGGGATTCATGTCCACCGCTAACCGCAACGGCCAACATGAAATGAGGTCATAAGACAGGAAGCGCTCACAGCGCATAGCCAAGGGATCACAAGAGCGCAGACTCCTGTACAGCAACTAACAACGCTCAGGAAGCTGCGCCCATGCAAAAAGGTGTTATTTTCGACACCTGTGCTGCTTTTCTTTAAAAAGACAAGTCACGCCTCCACTACTGTTTAACAGTATAATGGGCTAAATAGTGTACGTGTTGCATTCAGCGTGTGCAAGTAGACAAATTAATAGAGCAACCTTTTACTTGTGCAGCATTAATGCTGCAGAAGGAGTGGCTCTTGTACTTTGTAACACCTGAGGGGGGGTTAAAGGTAACCTTTGAAATTGGTTCAACTAGGCTTCGGCCTACACTCTGCTCCTCTCCTCCTCCTGCTGACCCTGGGCTCTAACACCGCTAGTTTTTGCCCGGAACTGCTAGCTGCACAGAGAAAAACACCAGCCAATGTGTTAGTGGGGTTCAGCAACGCCCGCTGTTCCCCTGCTGTGTAGCCGGCATCGTGTCCAGCAAAAGCCACGCTGGCACAACCGACCAAAAGCTGCCACCAGTGCAGGCTTCGGCCTACACTTTGCTCCTCTCCTCCTCCTGCTGACCCTGGGCTCAAACACCGCTAGTTTTTGCCCGGAACTGCTAGCTGCACAGAGAAAAACACCAGCCAATGTGTTAGTGGGGTTCAGCACCGCCAGCTGTTCCCCCGCTGTGTAGCCGGCATCGTGTCCAGCACAAGCCACGCTGGCACAACCGACCAAAAGCTGCCACCAGTGCAGGCTTCGGCCTACACTTTGCTCCTCTCCTCCTCCTGCTGACCCTGGGCTCAAACACCGCTAGTTTTTGCCCGGAACTGCTAGCTGCACAGAGAAAAACACCAGCCAATGTGTTAGTGGGGTTCAGCAACGCCAGCTGTTCCCCTGCTGTGTAGCTTGCAACGTGACCTGCAAACGCCACGCAGGCACATGAACTGAAATTGAAGGGAGCCTGGCCCCCACCCCCAGGTGTTTCTATGTATAACAGCCACCTTGTACAGCAGTACTGCTGCATTTGTACAAGGTGGCTGCTGTTTTCTCCTTGCCCACGTGGAACTCAACACGTACAAAATGTGTCTCATTAGAGACCAATGCTAATGTCCCTGAGGTGTGACTTTCCTTTTTAATGACACGCAGCACCCCCATTGTTAGCGCTGCCCGTCTTCTGACATCATTGGTTGGCTGCCTGTGCCTGTGCGTCCGCCCTGCCCGACACAACGCCCCTCGTTGTCTCATATTTTGGATGCGAGGGTGTTATTGATGGGCATGTGCAGTGCATATGTTCGCCTGTTTTAAGTCACCTCCTTCCGCCTTCTTCAGACTGGGTGTCCTCATGGCCGCGGCATGCGATAAGGGATCAGATGAGGCCGCCCAGTCTGAAGCAGGTGTAAGGACATGTGTGAGCGGCAAACATATTTAGTGCACAAGGGCAAGAATCCCAGCACCGCAGTGTGATTTTTTTAAAAAACACTGTGGGTCTGGGATTCATGTCCACCGCTAACCGCAACGGCCAACATGAAATGAGGTCATAAGACAGGAAGCGCTCACAGCGCATAGCCAAGGGATCACAAGAGCGCAGACTCCTGTACAGCAACTAACAACGCTCAGGAAGCTGCGCCCATGCAAAAAGGTGTTATTTTCGACACCTGTGCTGCTTTTCTTTAAAAAGACAAGTCACGCCTCCACTACTGTTTAACAGTATAATGGGCTAAATAGTGTACGTGTTGCATTCAGCGTGTGCAAGTAGACAAATTAATAGAGCAACCTTTTACTTGTGCAGCATTAATGCTGCAGAAGGAGTGGCTCTTGTACTTTGTAACACCTGAGGGGGGGTTAAAGGTAACCTTTGAAATTGGTTCAACTAGGCTTCGGCCTACACTCTGCTCCTCTCCTCCTCCTGCTGACCCTGGGCTCTAACACCGCTAGTTTTTGCCCGGAACTGCTAGCTGCACAGAGAAAAACACCAGCCAATGTGTTAGTGGGGTTCAGCAACGCACGCTGTTCCCCTGCTGTGTAGCCGGCATCGTGTCCAGCAAAAGCCACACTGGCACAACCGACCAAAAGCTGCCACCAGTGCAGGCTTCGGCCTACACTTTGCTCCTCTCCTCCTCCTGCTGACCCTGGGCTCAAACACCGCTAGTTTTTGCCCGGAACTGCTAGCTGCACAGAGAAAAACACCAGCCAATGTGTTAGTGGGGTTCAGCACCGCCAGCTGTTCCCCCGCTGTGTAGCCGGCATCGTGTCCAGCACAAGCCACGCTGGCACAACCGACCAAAAGCTGCCACCAGTGCAGGCTTCGGCCTACACTTTGCTCCTCTCCTCCTCTTGCTGACCCTGGGCTCTAACACCGCCAGTTTTTGCCCGGACATGCGATCTGCACAGAGAAAAACACCAGTCAATGTGTCAGTGGGGTTCAGCAACGCCAGCTGTTCCCCTGCTGTGTAGCTTGCAACGTGACCTGCAAACGCCACGCAGGCACATGAACTGAAATTGAAGGGAGCCTGGCCCCCACCCCCAGGTGTTTCTATGTATAACAGCCACCTTGTACAGCAGTACTGCTGCATTTGTACAAGGTGGCTGATGTTTTCTCCTTGCCCACGTGGAACTCAACACGTACAAAATGTGTCTCTTTGAGACCATTCCACTGTCCCTGAGGTGTGACTTTCCTTTCTAATGATACGCAGCACCCCCCTTGGTAGCGCTTCCCGTCTTCTAACATCATTGGTTGGCTAGTTGCGCCTGTTCGTCCGCCCTGCCTGAATAAAATGCTCCTCATTGTCTTACTTATTTTGACTGCGAGCGTGTGATTGATGGGCACGTGCAGTGCATATCTTCGCCTGTCTTAACTCATCTCCTTCCGCCTTCTTCAGACTGTGCAGCCTCATGGCCGCGGCATGCGAGAAGGGATCAGCAGAGGCCGCCCAGTCTGAAGCAGGTGTAAGGACGTGTGTGAGCGGCCAAAATATTTACTGCTCAAGGCCACGAATCCCAGCACCGCAGTGTAGCTTTATGAAAAGACACTGTGGGTCTGGGATTTATGGCCATCGTTAACCGCACCGGCCAACATGAAATGATGTCATAAGATGGGCAGCGCTAACAGGGCATTGCCAAGGGATAACACAAGAGCGCAGACTCCTGTACAGCAAATAACAACGCTCAGGAAGCTGCGCAAAGCACCAAGGCGTTATTTTGGACACCTGTGCTGCGTCTCATCAAGTCACGCATCCACTACAGTTTGACTGTAGAATGGGGTAAATTGTGTATGTCTTTCATTCAGCGTGTGCAAGTAGACAAATTAATAGAGCAACCTTTCACTTGTGCAGCATTAATACTGCACAAGGTGTGTCTCTTGTACTTTGTAACACCTGAGGGGGGGGTTAAAGGTTTCCTTTGAAATTGGTTCAACTAGGCTTCGGCCTACACTCTGCTCCTCTCCTCCTCCTCCTGCTTCAACACGGGCTCTAACATCGCTAGTTTTTGCCCGCAAGTGCTAGATGCACAGAGAAAAACACACGCCATTGTGTTAGTGGGGTTCAGCAACGCCAGCTGTTCCCCCAGTGTGTAGCCGGCAAAGTGTCCTGCAAACGCAACGCAGACACAAAGCTGCCTCCAGTGCAGGCTTCGGCCTACACTCTGCTCCCCCTGCTTACCCTTTGCTCCAACACCGCTAGTTGGGGCTCTAGGAAGACAATCTTTAATAGGCAAGGCAACGCATCTGGGTTCCAGCACCGCCAGCTGGTTCTCGGCAGTGTTCTTGTCACAGGTACTCCCTCGTGCCAAGCCTGGTTTCAGCACCGTCAGCTGTTTCCGGGTTGTGTCAACTTCACTGAGACGCCTATGCTTGCCCCGTCGTGTTGCGGTAGAGTTAGCGAACTCCAGGGTGCCTCCAGTTTAGGAGCTTCCTATGTGGGCTGCGTGAACTGGTAGTCAAGGCTGGTTCTGTATTGCCAGTAGGCCCAGCTCCCCCTGTAGGACTGTTGGGGTTCGGTAACTGCGGCTGCCTCGCGGCCTAGCTGTTCTCTCCTCTCCTGTGGACCTTCGGGTCCACCACCTGGTTCCAGCACCGTCAGCTGGTTCCGGGCCGAGCCTTTGGCTTAGGTGCCTCCTCCTGGGTATCCGAGTTCCGCCAACGCCAGGCGGTGCTTGGTAGTGCTTTTAAGCGCGGGCACCTACAGCTTAGTAACCGGGTTCCAGCACCGTCAGCTGGTCCTCGGTCGTGCCATTGGCTCTTGCACACTGGGGCAACGCATCTGGGTTCCAGCACCGCCAGCTGGTTCTCGGCAGTGTTCTTGTCACAGGTACTCCCTCGTGCCAAGCCTGGTTTCAGCACCGTCAGCTGTTTCTGGGTTGTGTCAACTTCACTGAGACGCCTATGCTTGCCCCGTCGTGGTGCGGTCGGGTTAGCCAACTCCAGGGTGCCTCCAGTTTAGGAGCTTCCTATGTGGGCTGCATGAATTGGTAGTCAAGGCTGGTTCTGTAGTGCCAGTAGGCCCAGCTCCCCCTGTAGGACTGTTGGGGTTCAGTAACTGCGGCTGCCTCGCGGCCTAGCTGTTCTCTCCTCTCCTGTGGACCTTCGGGTCCACCACCTGGTTCCAGCACCGTCAGCTGGTTCCGGGCCGAGCCTTTGGCTTAGGTGCCTCCTCCTGGGTATCCGAGTTCCGCCAACGCCAGGCGGTCCTTGGTAGTGCTTTTAAGTGCGGGCACCTACAGCTTAGTAACCGGGTTCCAGCACCGTCAGCTGGTCCTCGGTCGTGCCATTGGCTCTTGCACACTGGGGCAACGCATCCGGGTTCCAGCACCGCCAGCTGGTTCTCGGCAGTGTTCTTGTCACAGGTACTCCCTCGTGCCAAGCCTGGTTTCAGCACCGTCAGCTGTTTCTGGGTTGTGTCAACTTCACTGAGACGCCTATGCTTGCCCCGTCGTGGTGCGGTCGGGTTAGCCAACTCCAGGGTGCCTCCAGTTTAGGAGCTTCCTATGTGGGCTGCATGAATTGGTAGTCAAGGCTGATTCTGTAGTGCCAGTAGGCCCAGCTCCCCCTGTAGGACTGTTGGGGTTCGGTAACTGCGGCTGCCTCGCGGCCTAGCTGTTCTCTCCTCTCCTGTGGACCTTCGGGTCCACCACCTGGTTCCAGCACCGTCAGCTGGTTCCGGGCCGAGCCTTTGGCTTAGGTGCCTCCTCCTGGGTATCCGAGTTCCGCCAACGCCAGGCGGTCCTTGGTAGTGCTTTTAAGCGCGGGCACCTACAGCTTAGTAACCGGGTTCCAGCACCGTCAGCTGGTCCTCGGTCGTGCCATTGGCTCTTGCACACTGGGGCAACGCATCCGGGTTCCAGCACCGCCAGCTGGTTCTCGGCAGTGTTCTTGTCACAGGTACTCCCTCGTGCCAAGCCTGGTTTCAGCACCGTCAGCTGTTTCCGGGTTGTGTCAAGCTCACTGAGATGCCTATGCTTGCCCCGTCGTGTTGCGGTCGAGTTAGCCAACTCCAGGGTGCCTCCAGTTTAGGAGCTTCCTATGTGGGCTGCGTGAACTGGTAGTCAAGGCTGGTTCTGTAGTGCCAGTAGGCCCAGCTCCCCCTGTAGGACTGTTGGGGTTCGGTAACTGCGGCTGCCTCGCGGCCTAGCTGTTCTCTCCTCTCCTGTGGACCTTCGGGTCCACCACCTGGTTCCAGCACCGTCAGCTGGTTCCGGGCCGAACCTTTGGCTTAGGTGCCTCCTCCTGGTTATCCGAGTTCCGCCAACGCCAGGCGGTCCTTGGTAGTGCTTTTAAGCGCGGGCACCTACAGCTTAGTAACCGGGTTCCAGCACCGTCAGCTGGTCCTCGGTCGTGCCATTGGTTCTTGCACACTGGGGCAACGCATCCGGGTTCCAGCACCGCCAGCTGGTTCTCGGCAGTGTTCTTTACACAGGTACTCCCTCGTGCCAAGCCTGGTTTCAGCACCGTCAGCTGTTTCCGGGTTGTGTCAAGCTCACTGAGACGCCTATGCTTGCCCCGTCGTGTTGCGGTCGAGTTAGCCAACTCCAGGGTGCCTCCAGTTTAGGAGCTTCCTATGTGGGCTGCATGAATTGGTAGTCAAGGCTGGTTCTGTAGTGCCAGTAGGCCCAGCTCCCCCTGTAGGACTGTTGGGGTTCGGTAACTGCGGCTGCCTCGCGGCCTAGCTGTTCTCTCCTCTCCTGTGGACCTTCGGGTCCACCACCTGGTTCCAGCACCGTCAGCTGGTTCCGGGCCGAGCCTTTGGCTTAGGTGCCTCCTCCTGGGTATCCGAGTTCCGCCAACGCCAGGCGGTCCTTGGTAGTGCTTTTAAGCGCGGGCACCTACAGCTTAGTAACCGGGTTCCAGCACCGTCAGCTGGTCCTCGGTCGTGCCATTGGCTCTTGCACACTGGGGCAACGCATCCGGGTTCCAGCACCGCCAGCTGGTTCTCGGCAGTGTTCTTGTCACAGGTACTCCCTCGTGCCAAGCCTGGTTTCAGCACCGTCAGCTGTTTCCGGGTTGTGTCAAGCTCACTGAGACGCCTATGCTTGCCCCGTCGTGTTGCGGTCGAGTTAGCCAACTCCAGGGTGCCTCCAGTTTAGGAGCTTCCTATGTGGGCTGCGTGAACTGGTAGTCAAGGCTGGTTCTGTAGTGCCAGTAGGCCCAGCTCCCCCTGTAGGACTGTTGGGGTTCGGTAACTGCGGCTGCCTCGCGGCCTAGCTGTTCTCTCCTCTCCTGTGGACCTTCGGGTCCACCACCTGGTTCCAGCACCGTCAGCTGGTTCCGGGCCGAGCCTTTGGCTTAGGTGCCTCCTCCTGGGTATCCGAGTTCCGCCAACGCCAGGCGGTCCTTGGTAGTGCTTTTAAGCGCGGGCACCTACAGCTTAGTAACCGGGTTCCAGCACCGTCAGCTGGTCCTCGGTCGTGCCATTGGCTCTTGCACACTGGGGCAACGCATCCGGGTTCCAGCACCGCCAGCTGGTTCTCGGCAGTGTTCTTGTCACAGGTACTCCCTCGTGCCAAGCCTGGTTTCAGCACCGTCAGCTGTTTCCGGGTTGTGTCAAGCTCACTGAGACGCCTATGCTTGCCCCGTCGTGTTGCGGTCGAGTTAGCCAACTCCAGGGTGCCTCTAGTTTAGGAGCTTCCTATGTGGGCTGCGTGAACTGGTAGTCAAGGCTGGTTCTGTAGTGCCAGTAGGCCCAGCTCCCCCTGTAGGACTGTTGGGGTTCGGTAACTGCGGCTGCCTCGCGGCCTAGCTGTTCTCTCCTCTCCTGTGGACCTTCGGGTCCACCACCTGGTTCCAGCACCGTCAGCTGGTTCCGGGCCGAGCCTTTGGCTTAGGTGCCTCCTCCTGGGTATCCGAGTTCCGCCAACGCCAGGCGGTCCTTGGTAGTGCTTTTAAGCGCGGGCACCTACAGCTTAGTAACCGGGTTCCAGCACCGTCAGCTGGTCCTCGGTCGTGCCATTGGCTCTTGCACACTGGGGCAACGCATCTGGGTTCCAGCACCGCCAGCTGGTTCTCGGCAGTGTTCTTGTCACAGGTACTCCCTCGTGCCAAGCCTGGTTTCAGCACCGTCAGCTGTTTCTGGGTTGTGTCAACTTCACTGAGACGCCTATGCTTGCCCCGTCGTGGTGCGGTCGGGTTAGCCAACTCCAGGGTGCCTCCAGTTTAGGAGCTTCCTATGTGGGCTGCATGAATTGGTAGTCAAGGCTGGTTCTGTAGTGCCAGTAGGCCCAGCTCCCCCTGTAGGACTGTTGGGGTTCGGTAACTGCGGCTGCCTCGCGGCCTAGCTGTTCTCTCCTCTCCTGTGGACCTTCGGGTCCACCACCTGGTTCCAGCACCGTCAGCTGGTTCCGGGCCGAGCCTTTGGCTTAGGTGCCTCCTCCTGGGTATCCGAGTTCCGCCAACGCCAGGCGGTCCTTGGTAGTGCTTTTAAGCGCGGGCACCTACAGCTTAGTAACCGGGTTCCAGCACCGTCAGCTGGTCCTCGGTCGTGCCATTGGCTCTTGCACACTGGGGCAACGCATCTGGGTTCCAGCACCGCCAGCTGGTTCTCGGCAGTGTTCTTGTCACAGGTGCTCCCTCGTGCCAAGCCTGGTTTCAGCACCGTCAGCTGTTTCTGGGTTGTGTCAACTTCACTGAGACGCCTATGCTTGCCCCGTCGTGGTGCAGTCGGGTTAGCCAACTCCAGGGTGCCTCCAGTTTAGGAGCTTCCTATGTGGGCTGCATGAATTGGTAGTCAAGGCTGGTTCTGTAGTGCCAGTAGGCCCAGCTCCCCCTGTAGGACTGTTGGGGTTCGGTAACTGCGGCTGCCTCGCGGCCTAGCTGTTCTCTCCTCTCCTGTGGACCTTCGGGTCCACCATCTGGTTCCAGCACCGTCAGCTGGTTCCGGGCCGAACCTTTGGCTTAGGTGCCTCCTCCTGGGTATCCGAGTTCCGCCAACGCCAGGCGGTCCTTGGTAGTGCTTTTAAGCGCGGGCACCTACAGCTTTGTAACCGGGTTCCAGCACCGTCAGCTGGTCCTCGGTCGTGCCATTGGCTCTTGCACACTGGGGCAACGCATCTGGGTTCCAGCACCGCCAGCTGGTTCTCGGCAGTGTTCTTGTCACAGGTACTCCCTCGTGCCAAGCCTGGTTTCAGCACCGTCAGCTGTTTCCGGGTTGTGTCAACTTCACTTAGACGCCTATGCTTGCCCCGTCGTGGTGCGGTCGAGTTAGCCAACTCCAGGGTGCCTCCAGTTTAGGAGCTTCCTATGTGGGCTGCGTGAACTGGTAGTCAAGGCTGGTTCTGTAGTGCCAGTAGGCCCAGCTCCCCCTGTAGGACTGTTGGGGTTCGGTAACTGCGGCTGCCTCGCGGCCTAGCTGTTCTCTCCTCTCCTGTGGGCCTTCGGGTCCACCACCTGGTTCCAGCACCGTCAGCTGGTTCTAGGCAGTGTCTTTTGCTCTTGTACCTTCTGCTCCCCATCCTGGTTCCAGTAACGTCAGCTGGTTCCGGGCAGAGCCTTTGGCTTAGGTGCCTCCTTCTGGGTATCCAAGTTCCACCAACATCAGGTGGTCCTTGGTAGTGCTTTCAGGCACGGGTACCTCCTGCTTAGTAACCGGGTTCCAGTAACGTCAGCTGGTCCTCGGTAGTTCCATTGGCTCTTGGACCTTCGGCTACCCATCCGGGTTCCAGTACCGTCAGCTGGTTCTCGGCAGTGTCTTTTGCTCTTGTACCTTCTGCTCCCCATCCTGGTTCCAGTAACGTCAGCTGGTTCCGGGCAGAGCCTTTGGCTTAGGTGCCTCCTTCTGGGTATCCGAGTTCCGCCAACGTGAGGCGGTCCTTGGTAGTGCTTTTTAGCACGGGTACCTCCTGCTTAGTAACCGGGTTCCAGTAACGTCAGCTGGTCCTCGGTAGTTCCATAGGCTCTTGAACCTTCGGGTAGCCATCCGAGTTCCAGTTCCATCAGCTGGTTCTTGGCATTTTCTCAGACTTCTTGTACCTTCTGCTACATTTCCAAGTTTAAGACCCTAAAGTCGACGACCCGGAAGACCACCCCGATGACGACGACGACGACGACCCGGAAGACCACCCCGATGACGACGACGACGACGGCGGAGACGACGACGGCGGAGACGACGACGACGACGACGGCGGAGACGATGACGGCGGAGACGACGATGGCGGAGACGACGACGGCGGAGATGACGACACTGAAGACGACGACCCTGGAGACGACGACATGGAAGACCGAGAAGCAGAAGAACAAGAGGCTGCAGAACAAAGAGCAGAAGAACATTAAGCATAAGACTTAATATCAGAGCAAAAGATATTATCTAAATTATATGCAGAAGAAGACTAAGCAGTGTATGGGGGTGAGTCCGTTCCTCCTCGTGGTGCCCCTGGATAAAGCCTGATGCGGCAGGCCAAACTGAACGCGGACAAATGTAACTTTTGTGACTGGCAGAACGGAAGGTGTAATCTTCCAACTTTTATAGATAACAACTACGGGAATGCCTGTCACAAATGAGAATATGATGAAGAAGTAGAATAGGAAGAATAATAACAGTGGAATAAAAAGAATATGTAGAATAGGAAGAATAATAATAGTTGAAGAAAATGAATATGAAGAATGTAATAAAAAAAAAAAATAGGTAGAAGATGAAGAAGAAGATGAATAAGGTGAAGAAGTTGATGTCAAAGATGCTGATGATGATGAAGATGAAAGTGTGGGAAAAGGAAAAAAAAGAAGGGGAAGGTCGTGGAATAGTGAAACATCAATATCTGACAAAATAAAAAAAAATTTACATAGTCAATATCTTTTTCAATCCGAACGTCTTTAAAAAAAAAAAAATCATGCTATTCTATTTGATTGGGCTAAACCTCATTGCCTTTAATGTCTCCGCCACCTCCCCCAATACATCCTACATTATTCTTAGTTGTTTTCCTTCATGTAGAATGAACCTACAAGGAAAGAAAGGGTTTATTTTAATTCCGATATTTTGGTCCCATTGACTTGCATTGGGATCGGGTATCGGTATCGGCGATATCCGATATTTTTTGAATATCGGCCGATCCAAACCGATACCGATACTTTCCGATATCGGAAGGTATCGCTCAACACTAGCCACGACCAATCAGCGACGGGCACAGTCCGGCGGCAAAATGGCCGCTCCCTACTCCCCCGCCGTCAGTGCCCGCTCCATACTCCCCTCCAGTCAGTGCTCACACAAGGTTAATGGCAGCATTAACGGACCGCGTTATGCCGTGGTGTAACGCACTACGTTAACGCTGCTGTTAACCCTGTGTGACAAACTTTTTACTATTGATGCTGCCTATGCAGGGTCTTTCGGACTTCGCCAGTACTCCCGGTACCAGCTACTATTCAAGCACCCGGTATCTTCCGGTCAGCTCTGCAGCATCCGCTAACCCTGCTGGTCCATCGGTTCCGCTGGACATCCGCCACGAGTACGGGGTCTAACTGGAGGTAGCACCCGTGTCCTCCAGACATTCCACTCTCTCCCTGTTCAGGGGGACTTACTACGGGTGTTTGGGGCTCACACAGTAACGCCCCCTTCGGAGCCTCCCCGACCGTGGTCTAGTGGTTCCACATCTAACCTCAATAAATACGAATGTGAACTTCTACCTCTGTGCCTCCTTTTCCATTTGTTACATAGAGCCTGCCTATGGGGGTGCAAATATCACTCACTTGTCCAGCTCATGCAAATATTGAATGGAGGAGATGAAAATAGAATAAAAATATTGTCCTTTATTAGTGCATCATAAAAACAAGCTGACGCGTTTCAGGCAATACTGCCCTTAATCATAGGATGGTAAAAACATATTGCAACACAGTATATAAAGGCATATAACAAAAGGCTACAACCAATCACAATACATGTCAACTACGCACCTGCTCCTGGGAGATCTGTCAGGGCGGCTTCTTCTTCTGGTTATGGATGAAGGGGGCCATCAGCGCAGGCACATATCGACATGGACGGGCTTCAGTTGGAATTCCTTTTCCCCTCCATTTATCGGTTCCCCAGTTCACTGCCAGTTGTGAGGATGCTGGGATTTCATCATCAGGCATCTGAGTAACAGGCAGGCAGGGGCAGCATGGTGGATGGGCATCTGGACCCAGGATTTCTGGCTGGAGTGCTCACAGCTCCCTCGCAGCCCGGTGAGTATGATTCCATGTTTGGTCTCTGTCTACATCAGTTGTCTTCTCTTGTTTTTAAAGACAGTCAGGTTGGGGTAGCCAGTGCTAATGTGGGGGTGGAGGTTTATTTGGATTTGGACAGTGCGGGGGTTAGGGATGTACTGGCTAATGTATGGGATTTGCGTGCACGGTTGGAATGTGGGGAGGCGACATCAGTGCATGTAGCGGTTTGGATAGGTCCACGGGTTGGTGGTTTAGATTGCCCATTTGGGGTGGTTGAGGTGCCGGGTAGGATTGCAGTGCCTGTGTCGGTGTCGGTACAAACAGAGAAGGAAAAGGAGTGCCGAATTCATTTGGATGACAGGGCTCATGGCGAGGTCTACATGTGCTTTGAAGGACCGTTGGGGCGCCCCTTAAGAAGGAGGTCAGGGAAAAGATCTGGAAGGACGAGTTGGTCGAAATCTTTTCGCTTTAGAGAAATTTAATCTGGATAAGGGAAAAAAGGATGACAGTAAGAAAGAGGAGGAAGAGAAGTGCAGGTAGCGGATGATACCTCAGATGTTTGTCAATTGGCTTCAGACATTTGCCATTTTGGCAAGCGTTATAGGTGAGTAGGTGCCAGAAAATTGCTCCTCATTATTCTGTTACATGGACTCCATAGGTGAAGCCCATAGGGTTTATGGGGGGGTGGGGGGGCAAGCTTGGCTTAGGTACGATGACCAGTTTCGGCAGAGGAAGGCCATTCGGCCTGCGTTTAGGTGGGATCAGAAGGACATGAGTCTTTGGTTGCGGGTCATGGCACAATATAAGTTTGGTCGCCCCTTCTACAGTGGGTCCGGGAACACCGGCCAAGGAAATAATCAGCCCAGTACATCGGGAACAGAGGGTCAGGCAGGGCAGTCCAGAGGGCAGAAATTGGGCCTGTGCTAGCAGTCCAACGAAATGTAAATTTGGAGCCAATTGCAAATTTAAACACTTATGCTTGCACTGCAGTGGCTCCTCTCATGAGGCTGCCAAATATTTCAAGAAGGACAAACCTAAAGCAGGGGGTGGTAATATGCAAGGGAGAGACACCAGTGAAGCTGGAAAAGATGGCCCCTTATCTAAATAGATATCCAGATAAGGCCAAAGCAGACTTGCTGCTTTCCGGATTTCGGGTCAGTTTTGTTATTCCGGCTCCTTCTTTTTCTATTCCTCACGATCTTAAGAACCTTCGGTCAGCAGTGTTGTACGGGGATGTGGTTTTGGAGAAATTGGGTAAGGAAGTTGCTTTGGGTTGTATGGCAGGTTCTTTTACTGATCCGCCTTTTGTGGCTTTGGTAGTTTCTCTGCTGGGGGTTATGCCTAAGAAGGGGCCGAATAAATTTTGGTTGATTCATCATTTGTCTAATCCTCGAGGGATGTCAGTGAACGACGGTATTGACCCTGAACTCTGTTTGGTGGTTTACGCGTCTTTTGATGAAGCAGTAAAGTGGTTTAGGAAGTGTGGCAAGGGGCTCTCTGTTATGATCCGGTGACCTTGGAGCCGCATGAATAACTTTCACTGGAGTAGGTGGTAACTGTACTGACCGCAAATCCTGATCTGACACCGCAACTAGAAGTAGCCGTGGGGTGTGCCTAAAAAACCCTAGACACCTCGTCACAGCCGGAGGACTAAATACTCCTATAGATGGAAATAGGAATACTATCTTGCCTCAGAGCAGAACCCCAAAGGATAGGCAGCCCCCCACGAATATTGACTGTGAGTAGGAGAGGAAAGACACACGTAGGCAGAAAACAGGATTTAGCAAAAGAGGCCACTCTAGCTAAAATAGGAAAGGATAGGACAGAATACTGTGCAGTCAGTATAAAACCCTTCCAAAAATATCCACAGCAGATTATACAAAAAAATCCTCCATCTAACTAAAGACATGGAACGTATATCTGCAACTCCAGAGAATCCTACACACAGAGCAGAAATACAATAAAAAATCCAGCACACAGCATGTGTGCCATAGGAAAAAAACCAGACACTTATCTTTGCTGAATTGGCAGCTAAGCAGGAGAAACCAGACAGAGGTCCAACACCTCCCAAGAACCATTGACAACTGGAAAGGACTAATGAATCCTGCAAACCTAAATACCCCAGTCAGAATTGCAATCAGCAGATACACCTGACCAGGACAGCAGCCCTGGGACAACTGCATTACCACCTACAACCACCGGAGGGAGCCCAAAAGCAGAATTCACAACAGCTCTCATGGCTAAGACAGATATTGAATCTGCATTTTGGTTGTTGCCGGTTTATACAGATAGTGTTAAATTGTTGAGTTGTTATTGGGAAGGGTTTTTTTATGCAGATAGGTGTTTGCTTTTGGGCTGTTCTTTATCCTGCACCTTTTTTGAGGCTTTTAGTTCATTTTTGGAATGGGTAGTTAGGGAGGTGTCAGGTCTTGATTCTATCATTCATTATCTGGATGATTTTTTCTGTGTTAGTCCAGCCGAGTCGGAGTGTTGTCACAGGATTTTGAGAGCAATCAAGAGGGTGGCTGGGCCTTTCGTACTTCCATTGGCTCCAGGCAAGACATAGTCCTTCAACCGGATTCGGACTCTGAGCTGTCTTCAGGTTAGATTTTTTCAAATTACCTATTTTTATTTCCTGACTATCTTTTTGCTAGGTTCACATTTGAGAGGATTTCAGTTCCCTGCGAATCCAGGGAACGTATCTTGAGGAGTTCTCTGTGCGAGGGGGATGCGGTGGTGCGAATCGCACTCCCCGCAGCCCGCTGTGTAGCTGGTAACCAGTAAACACAGCGGGTTGCTAGGGACCGCGTTCCCCGCTCTCCCGCATGCGGGGAACATGCGAAGGCTGAGAAAATTTCTAAGTTCCCTGCTGGATTCGCAGGGAACTGAAATTCTCTCAAATGTGAACCTAGCCTTATTTAGAACCAAAACAAAATGTTAATTTGAAATTATTTATCTTGCAGATGAGGAGACTCCTCCTCTACCACAAAAGAGAGCTCGGTTGGCGAGTGAGCCGACAGAGACCGCAAAAGATGGCACAGTGTGGCGTGAAGTACAAGTGGGGAAACGTCTCCATTTCACCCCAATAGAACCGTACCCCACAGATGGAGAGCCAAGTGCTAAGGTCAGACGAAGTGTCCGGAGTCATCTTCAGAGCTTCCTCTGTTTTATCTCTCTTGACATGCTTCGTAGCATTCAAGAATGGACTACTCAACATGCACGTCACATGGAGCGGGTGGATTGGTTCATGGGTCTCCCGGAACTAATGGCATTTATTTCAGTCTGCTCTTGGGCTCCCTCTTGTGGTTTCAAGTTGTATGGTTGCTCCTTGGAGTTAGCTGTCATTAGCTGCCTCCACTCTCTTCGGCTCGGCTATTTAGGCCTGGCTCTTTCTTCAGCCAGTGCCACTTGTAAATGGTTCCTGGTTGGTTTCACATCTCTTTGGATTTCCCTGTTATCCTGACCAGTTCAGCAAAGCTAAGTTTTTGCTTGCGCTTTTCTGTTCACAGATTGTGGACTTATCCATTCAGTGCTTTCTATGTTTGTCCAGCGTTGTCAGTATGAATTAATTCTGTCTTGCTGGAAGCTCTGGGAAGCAGATTTACCCTACACACCTTTAGTCAGGTGTGGAGATTTTTTTTGTAAACTCTGCTTGGATTTTTGTAGTGTTTTATACTGACCGCACAGTATTCCTTCCTGTCCTATCTATCAAGCTAGACTGGCCTCCTGTGCTCATCCTGGTTTCATTCTGTGTATGTCTTTTCCCTCTCCACGCACAGTCATTATTTGTGGGGGGCTAATCTATCCTTTGGGGATTTTCTCTGAGGCAAGATAGTTTTCCTGCTTCTGTCTTTAGGGGTAGTTAGCTCTTAGGCTGTGACGAGATGCCTAGGGAGAGTTAGGAGCATTCCACGGCTACTTCTAGTGTTGTGTTGAGCTTAGGGACTGCGGTCAGTACAGTTACCACTTCCTTCAGAGCTCATTCCATGTTGCTCCTAGACCACCGCATCATAACAGTATCCTGTACTATCCTTTCCTATCTAGGTAAAAGTGCCTCCTTTGCTTATCCCTGTTTTCTGTCTGCGTGTGTCTTTTCCTCTCCTACTCACAGTCATTATTTGTGGAGGGCTACCTATCCTTTGGGGGTCTACTCTGAGGCAAGAGAGTTTTTCCTATTTCCATCTTTAGGGATATTTAGTCCTTAGGCTGTGTCGAGGTGTCTAGGTCTGGTTAGGCACACCCCACGGCTACTTCTAGTTGCGGTGATAGGATCAGGGTTTGCGATCAGTAAAGTTACCACTGCTCCAGCGAAGGTCATTTCATGCTGCTCCAAGGCCACCTGATCATAACAGAAAGGCAGAGACAGCCGCAGAGGACCAATTCGCCACATCCGCGCCTTTCTTAGTCAAATCAGTCAAGGGTTTAACCACGCTGGAAAAATTAGCAATGAAACGGCGATAAAAATTTGCAAAATCCAAAAATTTCTGAAGGCTCTTCACAGATGTGGGCTGAATCCAATCATGAATAGCCTGAACCTTAACCGGATCCATCTCTATAGATGAGGGAGAAAAAATGAAGCCCAAAAAAGAGACCTTCTGCACCCCAAAGAGACACTTAGACCCTTTCACAAACAGGGCATTGTCACGAAGGATCTGAAATACCATCCTGACCTGTTCCACATGAGACTCCCAATCATCGGAAAAAATCAAAATATCGTCCAAATATACAATCAAGAACTTATCAATATAAGTCCAAAAGATATCATGCATGAAGGACTGAAAAACAGATGGAGCATTAGTGAGTCCGAATGGCATCACAAGGTATTCAAAATGGCTTTCGGGCGTGTTAAACGCAGTTTTCCATTCATCACCCTGCTTAATGCGAACAAGATTATATGCCCCCCGAAGGTCAATCTTAGTAAACCAACTAGCTCCCTTAATCCTAGCAAACAAATCGGTAAGCAAAGGCAAAGGATATTGAAACTTGACCATGATTTTATTCAAGAGGAGATAATCAATACAGGGTCTCAAGGAACCATCTTTTTTAGCAACAAAAAAGAACCCCGATCCCAATGGTGAAGAATATGGCCGAATTTGTCCTTTCTCCAAAGTCTCCTTAATATAGCTCCGCATGGCGGTATGTTCAGGCACAGACAGGTTGAAAAGTCGACCCTTAGGAAACTTACAGCCTGGAATCAAATCAATAGCACAATCGCAGTCCCTGTGCAGTGGAAGGAAACTGGACTTGGGCTCATCGAATACATCCTGAAAATCAGACAAAAACTCTGGAATTTCAGAAGAGGAAGAAGAGGAGATTGACATCAAAGGAACATCATTATGAACCCCCTGACAACCCCAACTAGTCACAGACATGGACTTCCAATCCAACACAGGATTATGTACCTGCAACCACGGAAAACCCAGCACGATAGCATCATGCAAATTATGCAACACCAGAAATCGATAATCTTCCTGATGGGCTGGCGCCATGCGCATGGTCACCTGTGTCCAAAACTGGGGCTTATTTTTAGCCAAGGGTGTAGCATCAATGCCCCTTAAAGGAATAGGGTTCTGCAAAGGCTGCAAGGAAAAACCACAACGCCTGGCAAACCCAAAGTCCACTAAATTCAAGGCGGCGCCTGAATCCACAAACGCCATGACAGAAAATGATGACAATGAGCAGATCAATGACACAGATAACAGAAATTTAGGTTGTACAGTACTGTTGGTAAATGAACTAGCAATCCTCTTTGTCCGCTTAGGACAGACTGAAATGACATAAGAAGCATCGCCACAATAATAACACAACCCATTTTGACGTCTGAATCCTTGTCGTTCTGTTCTAGACAGAATCCTATCACACTGCATTGGCTCAGGAATCTGCTCTGAGGACAACGCCACAGCGCGCACAGTTCTGCGCTCCCGCAAGCGCCGGTCAATCTGAATGGCCAGAGACATAGAATCACTCAGACCAGAAGGCTTGGGAAACCCCACCATGACATCTTTAACGGATTCAGAAAGACCCCTTCTGAAAATTGCCGCCTAAGCATAATTATTCCATTTAGTCAACACAGACCATTTTCTGAATTTCTGACAATATAATTCTGCCGCCTCTGGACCCTGAGACAGGGCCAACAAGGTCTTCTCAGCTTGATCCACAGAATTAGGTTCATCATATCATATAATAATCCCAAAGCCTGAAAAAAGGAGTGTATATTAGGCAAAGCCGGATTCCCAGATTCCAGGGAAAACGCCCAATCCTGCGGGTCGCCACGCAGCAGGGAGATTACGATTTTTACCTGCTGAATGGAATCACCGGAGGATCGAAAAAATTTGGACCTGTCACCAGAAAACAAATCAGTAGTAGGAATCTTCAGTTCTAAAGCAGGAGTCTGAACAATATAATCTGAAATACCCTGTACCCTGGCAGCAAGCTGGTCTACACGAGAAGCTATTTCCTGAACATTCATGCTAGCACAAAGCTCCTCAGCCACGCAGAGATTAAGAGGGAAGAGAACAGAAAGCAGACTGAAGAAAAAAAATTGGCTCAACACCTTTCTTCCCTTCTTCTGAGAGGCATTTAACTCATTATTGGCCAGTTGTACTGTTATGATCCTGTGACCTTGGAGCAGCATGAAAACTTTCACTGGAGTAGGTGGTCACTATACTGACCACAAATCCTGATCTTAACACCGCAACTAGAAGTAGCCGTGGAGTGTACCTAACCAATCCTAGACACCTCGTCACAGCCGGAGGACTAAATACCCCTAAAGATGGAAATAGGAATACTATCTTGCCTCAGAGCAGAACCCCAAAGGATAGACAGCCCCCCACAAATATTGGCGGTGAGTCGGAGAGGAAAAAACATACACAGGCAGAAAAACAGGATTTAGCACAGGAGGCCACTCTAGCTAAAATAGGACAGGATAGGACAGAGTTCTGTGCGGTCAGTATTAAAACCCTTCAAAAATATCCACAGCAGAATATACAAAAACTTCCTCCATCTAACTAAAGACGTAGGAGCGTATATCTGCAAATCCAGCGAATCCTACATTCAGAGCAGGAATACAATCAAAAACAAGCACACAGCCTGTGTGCCACAGAAAAAGAAACAGACACTTATCTTTGCTGAAATGGCAGCCAAGTAGGAGAAGCCAGACAGAGATCCATCATGTCCCAAAAAACATTGACAACTGGCAAGGCCTAATGAGTCCTGCAAGCCTAAATACCCCAGTCAGAACTGCAGTTAGCAGATACACCTGTCCAAGACTGCAGCCCAGGAACAACTGCATTATCATCTACTACCACCAGAGGGAGCACAAAAGCAGAATTCACAACAGCTTAGTAGATCAAATCCGGCAGTACCTGTGCGCATGTTGAGGTACTTCTAAGACCCGCGTGACGTTTTTGGTCATGTGACTCCCGCAGTCATGTGGTATTGATGCAATCTAGTACGGTGTGAGAAGAGGACCACTACCTCGACGTGCGCACAGGTGCCGCTGGATCTGATCTACTAAGGCCGGGGCAGCGCTTCAACAGTCGATACTTACCAGCTGCCACACCGCTATCGGCAAGCTACTCTTTTCATCTACTTACCAAGACCCCTATATCTGGAATCAACTATTATTGAGACACCAAGGGGATCTCCTGCAAGCACGAGCTTCTTTATATCACCACAGGTAAAATACCATTCTATTTCTAACTCTGTGGATTTGACGTGCTTGCATTTCTCCTAGGCCTGTATTGAACCCCTTTTAAGCTCTTAAATGTAAACACAGCCTTTGGATTATCCAAGTGACGTATATAACTGATGAAATGGTTGCTTACTGGTGATCATAGACAGTCTGTGTAATAACACACAGCAGAGTTTTCTTTTTTTATTTATTAAAAAAACTGTCCAAAAATTATCCCTTTTTTCTTTTGTGATCAGCAACATCATTCTGCCATTGCCTGTAAGTTCATGAGAATGATTGACATTTCCGTTAGAGTTGGTAGTTTAGAATTAACCTCCTTGGGCCTGTTGCCTAAGTGAAACTTAATTTACCATAATTTACTATAAATGAGGCATACAAGGTCCTGGACCTGATAGCAGCTAACCATACTTGTAGCAATGACACTGAGTCTTTGGATGGTATTAGTGCCAAGAAATGAAGAATGCATATTTGAGAATTGTACTGAAGCTAAAGAACCGCCAACTAAGAATTAGCATTACCTAATGTAAATTTAAAAAATTGTTTCTCTTTCAGTGGAATCCACTGGAGTGACATCCCCCTGTAGGACCTTACACATGATTTGGCACAGAGTCCTAATGGGGATAGTCACCTTAGGTGGCTTGGCATTGATGGTGAACTTAGACATGTGGGAGTTCAGTTTACACACAAACAGACCATTTAAACCATGTTTCTTGGACACACAAAAGACTAACTGAGAGAACAGAGGTATAGTATGAAGAATATAGAAAGAAGTAGCTCAGAATGATGATGTTCGCGATCATCACTAGAATTATCCCTGACCCATGCCTGATTTCCGCCTTTTGATTTGCCCTAACTCAGATTGCCAATACCAATACTAGAGCAACTACCGCAATGGCTGACAGCCAGCTAGGCATTTGAATCATGTTCTCCATCTTCTCTTACTCCAAGTCATCTGAGTATCGAGGCTGATTGTCCATCTCATCCAATTTTTTGTGATTTTTGCCATTTTCATCCCACTTTCATGTCAGGACAGGGGCTTGATACTGCAGCGCCCCAGGGTCCTGGTCGTTGCAGTGATGTAATTCTTCCACCAGGGGGAGTGATGTTACTTCTGAAGGCAATAAAGATCTCTTTACCAGGTATCAGAAACCATGCAATACACTTCACACTCCAGTCCACCAGGGGGAGCTATGCTCCTATCTATTAGTGCACTCTTCACAATTAGGTAAAACTGGTGGTCTGGATAGGAAGTTAGTCAGAATCTGACTGGGCTTCACCCAGGCAGTAGCTGTCAGGCAGACAGAGGGGAAGGAGGAACATCTAATAGCTGCTGACAGGGTGGTCCCTGACAGGGGTGGGATCCTGTCAGAGGCCGAGACAGAAGGCCATGGAACTGCGTCGGCCCGGCGATCGGCAGCATCCTAAGAAAGTGACACGAACAGCAAATTGTATTGTAGAGGGTGAGAAACGAAGTCATAGCAAAAGGAGAGGAAACCAGGAGTTCTGCCCTGCAAAGGCTGCATCCTTTCTGAGGCGCAGGATCCGGTAGCCGGAACACTGAGGGAGCAACGGTCTCCATGCCTTGCTCCAGAGACCAGCAGGACAGCTAATTCCAAGTTACTAATTCGCCCTATACCAAGGAGGCACGGTGGCTACTTGTGGGGGCTGGGGCGTGCTAGAGTCCCAGTAAAAAGCCTCAGGCCATCAGTCATACGGGTTTGTCCTATCCTTACCATCTGGGGGACAGAGAAAGAGACATAACATCTAGAACATCTACGACAGTTGTAAGGACCTTATGAGAGGCACAGCAGTAAGGTACTACAACATCCAGGCGCTAGAGGAAGGCTACTGATTTCCACCTGAATAAGGGGACTCTGGATTTGCCTTCAGACCGGCCGGACTCTGCCTAACCTGTGACCTGGTGCTCTGGACTGTGGATGCTGAAGCTTTCAGTAAAAAGGTAAAGAGACTGCAACCTTGTGTCCTTGTTCTTCTCTGCACCTCCCACCTTATCACTATCTACACACCGGGAGCCCGGGGGATACACTTCACCTGTGGGTATATATATTATCTAGCTGCCATAACATCACCCCAGCGGACCCCCTAAAGCAGCGTCGGTCATCCTGACCGAATACCACAGGTGGCGTCACGAACATGTCCCTTTAAAGACTTTTCCCCTTTTACAATGAACGTCCCTAGGGCCACGGACCGGGTCAGCCACTGTGACATCCCCCTTGAAAACTGAAGGGCTCGGTACCGAGTACCCCACTGCTCTATGGGGGTGCTCCAATACCACAGCTAGTCTAATCAATGAGGTGTGTGTATGTGTCTCCAATTGGCAAACTTAAAATGGTCTGCCATCGGTGTGCTGTCTGTGATTTTCATATAGCCATATCCATAGCTCCCAACCGTCCCTCATTGTGCGGGACTGTCCTGGTTTTGATGCTTTGCCCCGCTGTCCAGCACGGGACGCTCTGATTCCCGCAGACAGCAGGAGAAGCAGCCGACACACCCCCTTGTATTAAGCCACGCCCCTTCCCCTTAAGTCTGTTTTTCTTCCAGTGTGCGGTACAGCTCAGAGGGAGAGAGAGGGGACATTTCTGAGGTACGTGTGACGCCCCCTTGTGTTAGGCCACGCCCCTTCCAGTATGTTCCTGAGTGAGTCTCCAGTGTGCATGCGGTACAGAACTTCAGAGAGGGAGACACTGAGAGGGGACACTTCTGTTCTTTGAAGTACATAAGTTACAACACAGTCACCACCTCCAGGGCTTATCTGCCGAACAAAGCCCTGGGTGCCGCAATAATCAGCAGACCAGTGGACTGCTGAGCTGATCATGCCTGGCTAGTAAACTAATCGTGCTTGGAATGAGTGGGGCTGAGCAGGGTGGGATGGACTCACTCACAGCCTCCTCTGTTACCGACCTCTGCTGCTGTGATTGCAGATCAACGTATCAGGTATGGAGAAGTCTGTGCAGTTAGCCGTGTGTGTATGAGGTGTATGGAGCGGAGCCTTGTGTATATGAAGTGTATGGAGCGGAGCTAAATGTGTATGAGGTGTATGGAGCGGAGCTATGTGTGTACGAGGTGTATGGAGCGGAGCCGTGTGTGTATGAGGTGTATGGAGCGGAGCCGTGTGTGTACGAGGTGAATGGAGCTGAGCCGTGTGTGTATGAGGTGTACGGAGCGGAGCCGTGTGTGTATGAGGTGTATGGAGCGGAGCCGTGTGTGTACGAGGTGTACGGAGCCGAGCCTTGTGTGTATGAGGTGTATGGAGCGGAGCCGTGTGTGTACAAGGTCAGGTGTATGGAGCGGAGCTAAATGTGTATGAGGTGTACAGAGCGGAGCCGTGTGTGTATGAGGTGTATAGAGCGGAGCTGTGTGTGTATGAGGTCAGGTGTATGGAGCGGAGCTAAATCTGTACGAGGTGTACGGAGCAGAGTTGTGTGTGTATGAGGAGTACGGAGCGGAGCCGTGTGTGTATGAGGTGTATGGAGCGGAGCCGTGTGTGTATGAGGTGTATAGAGCGGAGCTGTGTGTGTATGAGGTCAGGTGTATGGAGCGGAGCTAAATTTGTACGAGGTGTACGGAGCAGAGCCGTGTGTGTATGAGGAGTACGGAGCGGAGCTGTGTGTGTATGAGGTGTATAGAGCGGAGCTGTGTGTGTATGAGGTGTATAGAGCGGAGCTGTGTGTGTATGAGGTCAGGTGTATGGAGCGGAGCTAAATGTGTACGAGGTGTATGGAGCTGAGCCGTGTGCGTATGAGTTGTATGGAGCCGAGCCATGTGTGTACGAGGTGTAGGTAGCAGAGCCTTGTGTGTATGAGGTGTATGGAGCAGAGCCTTGTGTGTATGAGATGTATGGAGCGGACCCAAGTGTGTACGAGGTGTATGGAGCGGAGCCGTGTGTGTATGAGGTGTATGGAGCGGAGCTGTGTGTGTACGAGGTGTACGGAGCGGAGCCTTGTGTGCATGAGGTGTATGGAGTGGAGCCGTGTGTGTAAGAGGTGTATGTAGCGGAGCCGTGTGTGTACGAGGTCAGGTGTATGGAGCGGAGCTAAATGTGTATGAGGTGTACAGAGCGGAGCCGTGTGTGTATGAGGTGTATGGAGCGGAGCTGTGTGTGTATGAGGTCAGGTGTATGGAGCGGAGCTAAATGTGTACGAGGTGTACGGAGCTGAGCCGTGTGTGTACGAGGTGTATGGAGCGGAGCCGTGTGTGTATGAGTTATATGGAGCGGAGCCGTGTGTGTATGAGGTGTATGGAGCGGAGCCGTGTGTGTATGAGGTGTATGGAGCAGTGCCGTGTGTGTACGAGGTGTATGGAGCGGAGCCGTGTGTGTACGAGGTGTATGGATCGGAGCCGTGTGTGTACGAGGTCAGGTGTATGGAGCAGAGCTTAATGTGTACAAGGTGAATGGAGCGGAGCCATGTGTGTATGAGAAGTACGGAGCAGAGCCGTGTGTGTATGAGGTGTATGGAACGGAGCTGTGTGTGTATGAGGTGTATGGAGCGGAGCTGTGTGTGTACGAGGTCAGGTGTATGGAGCGGAGCTAAATGTGTACGAGGTGTACGGAGCGTAGCCGTGTGTGTATGAGGAGTACGGAGCGGAGCCGTGTGTGTATGAGGTGTATGGAGCGGAGCCGTGTGTGTATGAGGTGTATAGAGCAGAGCTGTGTGTGTATGAGGTCAGGTGTATGGAGCGGAGCTAAATCTGTACGAGGTGTACGGAGCGGAGTTGTGTGTGTATGAGGAGTACGGAGCAGAGCCATATGTGTATGAGGTGTATGGAGCGGAGCCGTGTGTGTATGAGGTGTATAGAGCGGAGCTGTGTGTGTATGAGGTCAGGTGTATGGAGCGGAGCTAAATGTGTACGAGGTGTACGGAGCTGAGCCGTGTGTGTATGAGGTGTATGAAGCGGAGCTGTGTGTGTATGAGGTCAGGTGTATGGAGCGGAGCTAAATGTGTACGAGGTGTACGGAGCAGAGCCGTGTGTGTATGAGGAGTACGGAGTGGAGCTGTGTGTGTATGAGGTGTATAGAGCGGAGCTGTGTGTGTATGAGGTGTATAGAGCGGAGCTGTGTGTGTATGAGGTCAGGTGTATGGAGCGGAGCTAAATGTGTACGAGGTGTATGGAGCTGAGCCGTGTGTGTATGAGTTGTATGGAGCAGAGCCTTGTGTGTATGAGGTGTATGGAGCGGACCCAAGTGTGTACGAGGTGTATGGAGCGGAGCCGTGTGTGTACGAGGTGTAGGGAGCAGAGCCTTGTGTGTATGAGGTGCATGGAGCAGAGCCTTGTGTGTATGAGGTGTATGGAGCGGACCCAAGTGTGTACGAGGTGTATGGAGCGGAGCCGTGTGTGTATGAGGTGTATGGAGCGGAGCCGTGTGTGTATGAGGTGTATAGAGCGGAGCTGTGTGTGTATGAGGTCAGGTGTATGGAGCGGAGCTAAATGTGTACGAGGTGTACGGAGCGGAGACGTGTGTGTATGAGGAGTACGGAGCGGAGCTGTATGTGTATGAGGTGTATGGAGCGGTGCCGTGTGTGTATGAGGTGTATAGAGCGGAGCTGTGTGTGTATGAGGTCAGGTGTATGGAGCGGAGCTAAATGTGTACGAGGTGTATGGAGCTGAGCCGTGTGTGTATGAGTTGTATGAAGCCGAGCCGTGTGTGTACGAGGTGTAGGGAGCAGAGCCATGTGTGTATGAGGTGTATGGAGCAGAGCCATGTGTGTATGAGGTGTATGGAGCAGAGCCTTGTGTGTATGAGGTGTTTGGAACGGAGCCGTGTGTGTACGAGGTGTATGGAGCGGAGCCGTGTGTGTACGAGGTGTATGGAGCGGAGCCGTGTGTGTATGAGGTGTATGGAGCGGAGCCATGTGTGTACGAGGTCAGGTGTATGGAGCGGAGCTAAATGTGTATGAGGTGTACGGAGCGGAGCCATGTGTGTATGAGGAGTACGGAGCGGAGCCGTGTGTGTATGAAGTGTATGTAACATAGTAACATAGTAAGGCCACAAAAAGACATTTGTCCATCCAGTTCAGCCTATATTCTATCATAATAAATCCCCAGATCTACGTCCTTCTACAGAACCTAATAATTGTATGATACAATATTGTTCTGCTCCAGGAAGACATCCAGGCCTCTCTTGAACCCCTCGACTGAGTTCGCCATCACCACCTCCTCAGGCAAGCAATTCCAGATTCTCACTGCCCTAACAGTAAAGAATCCTCTTCTATGTTGGTGGAAAAACCTTCTCTCCTCCAGACGCAAAGAATGCCCCCTTGTGCCCGTCACCTTCCTTGGTATGAACAGATCCTCAGCGAGATATTTGTATTGTCCCCTTATATACTTATACATGGTTATTAGATCGCCCCTCAGTCGAGCCGTGCCGTGTGGAGCCGTGTGTGTATGAGGTGTATGGAGCGGAGCTGTGTGTGTACGAGGTGTACGGAGCAGAGTCTTGTGTGCATGAAGTGTATGGAGCGGAGCCGTGTGTGTACGAGGTGTACGGAGCGGAGCCGTGTGTGTATGAGGTGTATGGAGCGGAGCTGTGTGTGTACGAGGTGTACGGAGCAGAGTCTTGTGTGCATGAAGTGTATGGAGCGGAGCTGTGTGTGTACGAGGTGTACGGAGCGGAGCCTTGTGTGCATGAGGTGTATGGAGCGGAGCCGTGTGTGTATGAGGTGTATGGAGCGGAGCTGTGTGTGTACGAGGTCAGGTGTATGGAGCGGAGCTAAATGTGTATGAGGTGTACAGAGCGGAGCCGTGTGTGTGTGAGGTGCATGGAGCAGAGCTGTGTGTGTACGAGGTCCGGTGTATGGAGCAGAGCTAAATGTGTACGAGGTGTACAGAGCGGTGCTGTGTGTATGAGGTGTATGGAGTGGAGCCTTGTGTGTATGAGGTGTATGGAGCGGAGCCGTGTGTGTACAGCATCATGTGTGGCCATTATACAGTACGAAGCATCATGTGGGGCAATTATACAGTATGGAGCATAATGTGGCCATTATACAGTATGGAGCATCATGTGTGTTCATTATACAGTATGGAGCATCACGTGGGGTCAGTACACTGTACGCAGCATCATTTGGGGCCATTATACAGTTTGAGCATCATGTGTGGCCATTATACAGTATGCTACATCATGTGGGCCCATTATACTGTATGGAGCATCACGTGGGGCCAGTACACTGTACGCAGCATCATTTGGGTCCATTATACAGTATGGAGCATCACGTGGGGCCAGTACACTGTATGCAGCATCATTTGGGGCCATTATACAGTATGGAGCATCATGTGTGGCCATTATGCAGTATGGAGCATCACGTGGGGCCAGTACACTCTATGCAGCATCATTTGGGGCCATTATACAGTATGGAGCATCATGTGTGGCCATTATGCAGTATGGAGCATCATGTGGGGCCATTATACAGTATGGAGCATCATGTGTGGCCATTATACAGTATGGAGCATCATATGGGGCCAGTACACTGTATGCAGCATCATTTGGGGCCATTATACAGTATGGAGCATCATGTGTGGCCATTATACAGTATGGAGCATCATGTGGGGCCATTATACAGTATGGAGCATCATGTGTGGCCATTATACAGTATGGAGCACTGTGTGGCCATATTTTTTTTGTTTATAATTATTGTTTACGAAACATTGAGATCAGAAGTGCTAAATGGGTGTGGTTGGGGCGTGACTAGTTGTGAAATGGGTGTGGTCAGGGGTGTGGCTTAAAATTTGCCAAACTTTGTCCCTCTTTCTCTTCCTCAAAAGTTGGGAGGTATGCATATACAGATGAAAAATAGACAGTCCGCAAAAACACAGACATATACACAGCTCAAAAGATCATAACTGGTATGTTTTTATCTATGAAAACTATGTCTAGAACATATATGTAACAAAGGGAAGTCTGAATGAGGCCTAAAGGAAAGGACTAAATGCCTATCACAGTTCAGCCGCACCCTGTGTCTAAATATTTGAACATGACCTTTGGTTTATGAGTATCAGAAAAATAGGTTCATTTTTCTTTTCCTCTGTCAGCCATGGTGTCTGCTGATCTGAGAGGTGAGCTGGACTGCTCCATCTGTCTGAGCACTTATTTATTATTATTATTATTATTATTAAGTTGTTTCCACATCTCAGCATTACAGGATCTGTATAACTTATACAGATCCTGTAATGCTGAGATGTGGACACAACTTGGACTAGTGGATGGTACGCGCAAAATCTGTGTTGCAGGCACCCAGAAGGAGCAGAAGTGTGCCGGAAGAATTGTAGTAAAAGTAAAAATGAGAGAAGGTGTAAGGTCTTAGATATATAAAGTATATGTTACTAATATTGGGGCAAAAACAGAAGAAAGAATATTGGATAACATAACATAATATTTCACATGCAAATATGAAATCACACTCAACATGAGAATCACATCTTATGATAAAGTAGCATATAAATGTCTAATCAAAGCCAAGAGCCTAGAAGGGAAGAGAGTATCTTCCAGAAGACGCAATGAAATAGGGCGCACTACCAACATATAAACCTAATATAAAAAAATATATCCATAAATACGGGGTGCAAGCGAGTGAGAAAACGACCAAATATAACCAGCAGAAAGAAAAGAAAACCAGCAGAAAGAAAAGTATCACTCCAGTTATGCACACCACGTATAAAAAATGAAAACATAATGTAGGAAAAAACACAAGATTTTATTGACACACAACATAATAAAACATACTTAAAAACAGAAAGGCAAGGCCCTGTCCATAACACTCAGTAAATACAGAGTACAATAATATATATAACCCATAATAAGCATACTGATAACCAATGCTATAAGCCTGCCTGTACCCTAGGACTAGATGCAAACCATACGTGGCCAGCTCACAGGACAAACTAACCAACCCAGGCGGATGTATACAAAATCCTAAGTGGCCAGTAAACACCCAAATAGTGCATTTAGCCCGAACGGCTCATGGGACAAAAATATATACCCTAAGCCAGTAAGGCAACAGGATCCCAAAATAACAGTGGGAGAAAAAAAAAAAGCACTGGAACTGCCAGGAAAAACCTCAGAGCACTAGAAGAAGGGGTTACCCAAGTGGTGACCAGAGCGGAGTCCGTGGGCAGCCAGGCAAGCAAGCAGGACAGGGACCAGAGCAGCCCCACGCGTATCGCCCTTCAAGAGAGGGCTTTGTCAGGGGAAGTACCAACATGTGTCCCAAACCCTGTATAAATACCATCCCAATAAATTAGAACAAACTCGGCTTTGGGAAAATGGCCGCCGCGATCTCTAATGCGCACGCGCGGCATCCCGCGGCCATTTTCCTGAAGCCCCGTGCAGCAGAGCACTCGATCTGCGCACGCGCGGCCCCAGGAAGATGGCCGCCCCCACCGACGAAAGAGATGACAGCGCAGATCGCGCGCTGCTTGTTCACCACTACGCCACTACGCCACCAACGTAAAGCTGAGGAAGAACCAGCGATGTCACCACGCCCTCCCGACCTGACCAGCCTGATTGACAGGCGAAAACGGCGACTTTGGTAAGTTATTTCTCAGCATAGGTGGGGAATCGGGGTACACTACATACACTATAGGAACACACAGCGCAGGCCCTATTTAACAGTATTTATAGCTCAATCTAAAAAAACGGGGTGACAGGTTCCCTTTAAACCCTGAGGGGCCATAGTGCCTAATCTATAAATCCACCGGCTGTGGTCCCAGTTGCGCATGCGCCGCTATTCCCGTTCTTTAACTAATACACGCACACGTTCTTTTAGTAATGTATGTATATGTGTGTTAATTTCCATGGTGCCTGTGAAGGGAAGATTATATTAGACATCTTTTCCTCTGGTCGATATATGGCTACATGTTAGTTGAAATGGTTCCATTCATACAGGAAAGTTTTTCTTATATTGTATATCCCTAGGGCGGGTGTTTTAAGTATCCATGTGATAGGTCTGTTGCTTCTTTGGAGCATCTTGGTTGTTAGGTCACTTTGTAGTTAATAACTTTATCATCTGTGGCTGGGCACCTTCGATATTACTAGATTATTGAGATCTCTCTGGTTGCTAAGTAATATGTTGTATTTGTAAGACCATCCCTTTTGCAATGTGATTTTTTGACCATATAGGATAGGCGTTTAGCTACGCCAAGTAATTACGGGGCAGCTTTGTTTACCTAGAGCGTCTTGGTTGCCGGGTAATGCCGCACTGAATGGTGTCTTTATCCCTGCACACTCGCAGCTGTGTATTATGGCTGGCGCTCGGGCATGCCGAGTAAATACGAGGTAGCTCGGCTTACCTGGACCGTCTTGGTTGCCGGGCAACGCCGCACCTATGACTTTGCTGTCCTTACTCATTTCCGCAGCTGCGCACTACACATGATGGGCGTGTTTTAGCATGTTAAATAGTTATGGGCGGCGCTCGGGCATGCCGAGTAAACACGAAGCAGCTCGGCTTACCCGGAGCGTCTTGGTTGCTGGGCAACACCGCACTGAATGACTCCACTGTTTCTCTTCATTTTTTGCAGCTGCGCACTACACATGATAGGTGTGTTTTAGCCTGTTGAATAATTATGAGGCGGCTTTACCAGTCTGGAAGTGTCATGGACGGTTGCTAAGCAACATGGCACTGAACCACTACGTCACCACCGGTCTGGTGCTCCGGATGTAGCGTTTAATATTTCCATACACATGCGGTAATGCTGGCATATTGATGATTGGCTGGATTGTTATTTAAATAGACCCTCATTTCCCCTCCTTACCACACGCCCCCGGAAGAAGAACATATCGAAACGCGCGTAGGGGTTTCATGCTGGTCCTGCGCGTGTGCATATAGGTAACTATGATCTCTTGATTATGCCATAGTTAGGTGTATACCTGACCGTATTGTTAGCATTTTGAGCTTGGGTGCCATATAACACGTTGTGGCTGTGTCCACATTTATGATGGAGTAACTCAAATGTGCATTATTATTATACAAGCCTTATAGGCTGTTTTGATAACTAGTTATTTATCCTAGCACACCGGCACTTTAGCAGATAAAATACTTGTTTCAGGCAAATCATTTGACATAATTGAGTTAACAATAACCAAGGAATAAGCTATTTTGTGACTTACCTCACTATCTACAAGAAAGGTGTTATTGTTCAGATATATGTACCGCACTTAAAACCAGTCATTGGTTTGGAGGCACTTTTCACATTATGAAATTGTATATGTTAATTGATGGATTTTTTTATTATTTCTTTTTGTTATAAATAAAGGAGGCCTCGGTTGGTGTACCATTGAGTTGAATGTGTTCTGTGTAAATTTCATTTTTTTGGACTAATATGTATAAACGTTTGATTTCTGTTTCCAAACAGATAGTCCCTAACATTATAAAGTATTATAATGCCAGAGAATCAGCCTGGCGTTAAAAAGGCGACTAATATGTTTAATGTGGGTGCCTCCGCGTCCAATGTTGCTACATCTGTATCAGATAAAGAAATGTTCAGACAGTATAAGAATGTGATGTATAAAAAGACTAGACTTTGGTGGACAAAAACCACGTTGGAGAATTATGTTGATCAAGAAATTGTGCCCAGGGGACTAAGAGTGCAGCTGTTCCCGACATTTGACTTAAAAGATGACAAGTTGATTAAGCGATGGACTAGTGCCGCTACAGCCGGTTCCCTTGAGTTTCTGAAAATTATTATTGATAGTAATATACAGGCCATCTCTGAAACTGAGAGCGAGTTGGAAAAATTAGAAGAGGCCATGAAAAAAGAAATAAAAAAAGAACCGTTAGAGGCTTGGTCCAATGATTTCAACAATGATATGGAGAAATGGGAAAATGACATATGTCAGAGAAAGAGTAAAAAATATCAAAGAGACTTAAGAGATTACGAGGAGAACAAAGTGTATAGGTGGCAATAGAAAAAGCATCACACTGAGACTAACAGACAACGACAACCGTCGTTTAGCTCAATGTCATCAATGTCTGAAACGAGTATTGGCAGTAATAATCGGGGGTCAAATATGACCACAAGGTTTGGAGCACGCAAACATGAACAAAAAAGACAGGCAGATATATTTTCCAGAACATCCAAGAATAGGGATGATAATTTTAAGGTAATAAATTTATCTAATCACTCTCTTACTGACATCCAATATGAGGTTTTGGCTAAAGGATTAACATTCTCTCCTTCCCAATATCTAGATCCGTTCATAGCGATTAAAGACCTTCACCTCTTTTCGCGAAAAATGATTTTAAAAAGGATGCAGAGGATTACAGAATTAGATGACCTTTTTCCATCTACCCAAGAAAGGAATGCACTAGCCGATTTGGAAGCCCTTGCCGAGGAAAATAGTACCACATCGGTAAGCCAAAAATTCCCTATATCTCTTTTAGGTAAATCTAAAAAATTTCCCTCTCTCAGTTTGTGCCCTGCTATTGATGTTTTTACTAGATTGGTGACCACAGAGATCGAGAAACTGTGCCAACAAGGCTATGGTGGCTCTAATTGTGGCAAAGCTGAGAGAGAGGCAATTGATACCTTGACCAATCTTACCGATGGGGTCTTTAAACCCTCGGACAAGGGCGGAAACATAGTTATCTGGCCCAACGCCATGTATGAGAAACAGGCAATGAAATTATTGAATGACAGAGAATGCTACCGCAAACTGATCAGTAACCCTATGCATTCCTTTCAGAATGAACTGGTCAAAATATTGGAAGATGCCTTTGCCAATGGAACCATCCCAAAAAAATTTCTGGATGTCATCAAAGACATGCATCCACGACTCCCGACCCTGTTATCATCTGGTGGCCTTGGAGCAGCATGAGACGTACTCTGGAGAAGGTGGCCCCTGTACTGACCGCAAACCCTGAACCTAGCAGTGCAACTAGAAGTAGCCGTGGGGGGTACCTAACACTCCCTAGACCCCTCGACACAGCCTAAGAAACTAACTACCCCTAAAGACAGAAACAGGAAACCTATCTTGCCTTAGAGAAAATCCCCAAAGGACAGACAGCCCCCCACAAATATTAACTGTGAGAGGAGAAGGAAAAAACATACGCAGACATGAAATCAGGATTTAGCATAGGAGGCCATACTAGCTAAATAGAAAGAATAGAACAGAGTACTATGCGGATCAGTATTAAAACACTAGAAAATATCCACCACAGAAAATACAAAACACCACATCTGACTAAAGACATGGAGGGTATATCTGCATCTCCAGAGACACAGCAAGGCTGCAAAAAATACTTCACAGACAAAGCTGGACAAGACAAAACATGAAAATGCACAGAACTATAAGGTCCACAGCAGGTGGACAGCAAAAACAAAGCCAGGACTTATCTTTGAAGAAAAGCACAGCGAACAGGAGAGACCAGAAGAGATGTGAATCCTCCAAAAACAATGGACAACTGGCAGGGACTAAAGAGTCCTGCAAAGCTATATACCCCAGTCAGCTTTGCAATTAGTAGATACACCTGTCCAATCCTGCAGTCCAGGCACAACTGCATTACCCTCTACAACCACCGGAGGGAGCCCAAAAGCTGAATTCACAACACGACCCTATATTTGATCCCAAAGGTTCACAAGGACCTTATTGTTTTTAATTGTGCCTTTTTTTCATTTCTTTTTCATATGTCTATATTTTTCATCGGACATCAATTACTTTCCAGTCTCCTGCTACCGGCATAATTGTTTAGAGTCATAATGAACTTGCAATTGAGGATACATGGACGTGCGTTACGTACATGCCTTTTACTATGGTCAAAGATGCATTTCCATCCCCTTGAGAAACGCGCGTCGGGGGTCGCTCTCTGGCTGCGCCCTTCCCTCCTCATCCCTCCTGCGGTAAGCCATCTGGTCACTTTTACTTTCTTGCCCTCCTTGTTCCTCGGGTGCACTGTTTTACCCCTCAAGTATATATGTATGTATGTATGGGGTATCTTCACATTAGCACGAAGCACTTTAATGTATAGTTGTCTTATTAACCCTATTTACAGTTTCTAGTATCTTTGTATACATGTTATTAATGTTCTCACAGTAGGCTATCATAATTGGCATTTACACTGATTTTTTCCAAGTCATTATTGGTTGATTATTGGAGTGTCATAAATTCTTTGCCTATTATGGCCTTAATAGAAACAGGATGTGAGCATGGCACTGGCTCCATGGCCGCACCTTCTCACTCCCGGAACAGGTTGGGTTTCCCCCACCTCACCCCGAACCACATGTGACTCTACCTATGTCATTTATCTACTTAAGTGCCCCTGCGGTCTCGGATATGTTGATGAGACTACCCAACATATCCGAGACCGCATATCTCAACACAAGTCTACCATCCAGTGCAAGCGCATGATGCTACCAGTTCCTTTCCATTTTATTTCAGCTGGACACTCCGTGTCTCAACTGAGATTTCAGGTATTTGAAAATATCTCTCCCCTTAGACGTGGGGGTAACAGGATTCAGAGGTTAAAAGAGAGGGAGGCGTTTTGGATATTCACTCTCCAAACACTTCATCCACTCGGTATGAACAGAGAATATGAGGTTCTTCATTAATCAAACTGATCATAACGTGATTGTTATTTAAATATATGTGTCTAAAGTCCGACATGATATTATTTTGATTATATTGCTCTTTTTTCCCCCCTCTCCCTCTTCCTCTTAGATGCCACAGTGATTACTACAATTGATAGAGAAGGCGTCTTCTTCTGGAAGATATTCTCTTCCCTTCTAGGCTCTTGGCTTTGATTAGACATTTATATGCTACTTTATCATAAGATGTGATTCTCGTGTTGAGTGTGATTTCATATTTGCATGTGAAATATTATGTTATGTTATCCATAATTTCTTTCTTCTGTTTTTGCCCCAATATTAGTAACATATACTTTATATATCTAGGACCTTACGCCTTTTCTCATTTTTACTTTTACTACAGTTCTTCCGGCACACTCTGCTCCTTCTGGGTGCCTGCAACACAGATTTTGTGTGTACCATCCACTAGTCACTGCGGGAAACCGGATCTCACTGCGCATGCGCGTTTTTATATTCACTTCGGCTTTCTCCGGATAAACTCACGAGTCGGGCACCGGATATGATGTCACAGGTTGCACGGCACTTACACCAGACTTCCTGGAATGCCACACACTTCACTGCCTCTAATCTCTGGACGCACGCCGAGCCGTCACTAACACAGGTAAACACCGTTTATTGTGGGGAGCTAGTAGGGGTAGCCGGTTTCTTTACAACTGTGTCCTTTTTAACTATTTTTCTTTTTAACCATTTCTTGGTAATTACCTGTAACCAGTCACATTATTATGACTCTGAAGGACTCATTATATGTTGTTTTGGTCCTTCACTAGAACGCCATTCCGTTGTATATGCCTTGGGCATAGGATACACCACCGCACGCCAGTAACCTGACTTAGGTATTTTGACCTAATTATTTATATTGGGGACATGATTTATCCCTTCCTTTTTATCCCAATCTTTCTCTTCCGCTTTTTCCTTGCTTGGGTCCCTCTGCTTAGCAGACTATATGGACTATATATACTGGTTTGAGAAGTAGTTTTTTTCATGCAAACATGATTATATTATTTTGCTAACAGTTTTGGGTCACCAGCATTATCTATCTGCACATTTACCCTATTTGTTGATTTTTTTTCTGTAGTCACACATCAAATGTGTTGCAATGGTATTATAAACACACACATATATATATATATATATATATATATATATATATATGTATATATATGTATATATATGTATATATATATATATGTATATATATATATATATATATATATATGTATATGGGAAATATGTTTTCTATTATCATAGACTTCCTTGAAAAAGGCAGAGTTTGCCCAAACGTTGATGTGATGAAGTCTGTTGTTCTTTATATCGGCTGAATACCAGAAATAACAGAATTATCCTTTGAAACAGCATCTGTCTGTGGATCAATTGAGTGCCAAAGGTTATCTTATATGGCTATCTTATTTTCCTTTGAGCACCACCCATTTAATGAGTGCGCCACCCCTGATTTAAAGATTCTTCAAGAAGTTAAGTGAATGGGTGTAACTACAAGATTGCTAAGTATTGAGTAAAAGACACTTTCAGTTTCATTTCTCTGTTCCAACTTCCTCTGTCAGCCATGGCGTCTGCTGATCTGAGAGACGAATTGCTCTGCTCCATCTGTTTATCTATTTTTAAAGATCCTGTAATGCTGAGAAGTGAACACAACTTCTGCCGGGTCTGTATTGGTCGTGTGCTGGATACACAGGACGAGTCTGGAGTTTATTCCTGTCCTGAATGCAGAGAAGAGTTTCAGCAGCGGCCGGCACTGATGAGGAACATAAATCTCCATAATGTCGCAGAACGCTTCCTGATTACTCAGCAAGAACATGAGGAGATCACCGGGATCTGCTGCACTTACTGTGTGGACTCTCCGGTACCTGCTGTTAGATCCTGTCTTCGCTGTGAGGCTTCTCTGTGTGATAAACACCTGAGGGTTCACAGCAAATCACCAGAACACGTCTTATCTGATCCCAGCACTTCTCTGGAGAAAAGGAAATGTTCTGTCCATAAGAAAAACCTAGAATATTACTGCACTGAGGACGCTGCTGGTATCTGTGTGTCCTGCAGTTTGGGCGGAGAACATCGGGGACATCGGGTGGAGATGCTGGATGAGGCCTCAGAGAAGAAGAAAAAGAAACTGAGACATGCTTTACAGGAACTGGAAACAAAGAGAGAAAAGAGTGAGGAAAGAGTCCAGAGATTGGAGGAGCGCAGGAGAAAAGCTCAAGGAAAAGCAGCTGGAGAAGCCGAGAGAGTCGCTGCCCTGTGTACAGACATCAGGAGACGGGTGGACAACCTGGAGAAGAAGGTCCTGAGTGAGATCTCCAGGCAGGAGAAGGAAGAGTCACTGTCACTGTCTGCTCGGATCCATCAGCTGGAAATAAAGAAGGACGAGCTGTCCAGGAAGATGAGACACATTGAGGAGCTGTGTAACATGAGGGATCCACTGACTGTCTTACAGGAACCAGACACCGGTGACTTGTGTGATCCTGAGGAGGAGGGAGGTGATGAGGACACAGGAGGACATGATAAACAGCCCCATGATGGAGATGACCTGAATGTGGCTGTGATCTCACACACATTACACACATTATGTGAGGTAATATCAGGTATAAGGAGCGGGATCTATGTGGAGGGTCCTGCAGACATATTACTGGATGTAACCACAGCTCATAATAATCTCCTTATATCAGACGACATTAAAACTGCGACCGGGACAAAAGAGAATCAGAAACGTCCAGAAAGAGCAGAGAGATTCCAGGATTGTAATCAGGTGATGAGCAGGAGAGGATTTATCTCAGGACGACATTACTGGGATATGGAGATCAGTGGATCAGGGGATTGGAGTGTGGCGCTGTGTTATCCCAGTATAGACAGGAGGGGGCGTCAGTCACTGATTGGATATAATAACAAGTCCTGGTGTTTGTGGAGATCTAATAATCAGTATTCAGTGAGACATGACAGTGAAGTGATCAGATTACCTCACAAGATCTCCAGTTATAGAGTCAGGATATATCTGGATTATGAGGCCGGGCAGTTGTCCTTTTATGAGCTGTGTGACCCCATCAGACACTTACACACCTTCACTGCCACCTTCTTCGAGCCTCTTCACGCTGTGTTATATGTATATGAAGGTTCTATAAAGATATTAGGGAGAAGAAGTAGCTGGGTGAAACCATTATAACGTGATACATCCATTGATACGATAGAAAATATCTCAGATTTGTTGCAGTTAAATGTTTTAGATCATTCAACTAATTGCAGTATGAAATAAAGACAAGCTTAAAGATCAAAATGTGTTAAAATTCCAAGTGTTTGCCCCTTATAACTGGTTATATAGCTGCAATGATTCTTTTATTGTGAATTAATATTTAGCGCACTCTTTGCATAATTGTTTTAATTCTACTATTCTGGAGGGTTTTCTCGCATAAACTTCCCGATTCTGTCCTGTAACAATATCTCGAGGGTTATTATATATGATGTATTTGTTTGAAATAACAAAAAAAAAAACTGTTCAGAATAAAGTACCGGCAAATTAAATTAGATATTTGGAATGTTATGTGCATGATGCCTCATTTTCCGCTTGTAACTTGAACGGTGCAAATATTTAACATTTATCATGTCCATTGTTTCTGCATTTTGCTGTATTTTTTGGGTCATAGACATCAATGTGGAGCCCATTTTCAGAATAAAATAAGTGTTGCTCTAATGATTTCTACAGGAAGCGATATAAAATATAAAAAATGTAAGAAAATTGAAAAAATAGAGAAAAGTGTCGCTTTCTGGAGAAAGGAAATGTGATATCACAGGAGCAAGAAACAACAATCCAGCAGGAATATAAAATGTTGAACATTAAAAAAAAATCAAATACAAAATTTACTTGCAGATTTTCGCGAGTTTCATGCAATTTGTAAGTGAAAAAAACACATAAAAAATCCATTACATACATTGACCCAAATAGGGTCAGTATTCAAATTGCCCATTCTTTATTTTCTTTTAGAAGTGTCCTTATTGCTTTGATTCAGTCTACTGTCCGACAACTGAACCCAACGGTCCTTGATCTTTATTTTAGAGATGAACAACACTTGAAGCTGTCCCAGCAGCTACTTAAAGGTCAACGACAATCTATATTAACCCCTTCAAGTCGCGGCCCTTTTTCATTTTTGCGTTTTTCACTTCCCTCCTTCCCTGAGCCATAACTTTTTTATTTTTCCGTCAATATGGTCATGTGAGGGCTTATTTTTTGCGGGACAAGTTGTACTTTTGAACGACACCATTGGTTTTACCATGTCTTTTACTAGAAAACGGGAAAAAAATTCCAAGTGCGGTGAAATTGCAAAAAAAGTGCAATCCCACACTTGTTTTTTGTTTGGCTTTTTTGCTAGGTTCACTAAATGCTAAAACTAACCTGCCATTATGATTCTCTAGGTCATTACGAGTTCATAGACACGTAACATGACTAGGTTATTTTTTATCTAAGTGGTGAAAAAAAATTCCAAACTTTGCTAAAAAAAAAAAAAAAGTGCCATTTTCCGATACCCGTAGCGTCTCCATTTTTCGTGATCTGGGGTCGGGTGAGGGCTCATTTTTTGCATGCCGAGCTGGCGTTTTTAATGATACCATTTTTGCGCAGATACGTTCTTTTGATCGCCCGTTATTGCATTTTAATGCATAGCACTAGGCTATCTTCGGCTGAAGATAAGGGTTATCCTTTTCTGTAGCTATATATATATGTGTTTGTGCCTTGCCATTTTTGTGTATCCACACATGTGAGTCTTATCATTATCAGTCTGGGATTTAATATTAGGGCTTCCCAGGGCCAGTCGTCGCTGAGTGGGGGCGCCATTTCCGCTGACCAGTAGGGTGCCAACCTCCACAGCTAGGCAGGCTGCACAGCAGTAGGGTACAGAGGTAGTGAGGCCCATTTTTAATACACGAGCACTTTTTTGTTATGCACATTGTTGGTCTTTAGTCCGTGTATCTCACCCTGCCACAAACCTAGTTTATATGTATGACTATATATATATATATATATATATATATATATATATATATATATATATATATATACAGTGGGGCAAAAAAGTATTTAGTCAGTCAGCAATAGTGCAAGTTCCACCACTTAAAAAGATGAGAGGCGTCTGTAATTTACATCATAGGTAGACCTCAACTATGGGAGACAAACTGAGAAAAAAAAATCCAGAAAATCACATTGTCTGTTTTTTTTAACATTTTATTTGCATATTATGGTGGAAAATAAGTATTTGGTCAGAAACAAACAAATCAAGATTTCTGGCTCTCACAGACCTGTAACTTCTTTAAGAGTCTCCTCTTTCCTCCACTCATTACCTGTAGTAATGGCACCTGTTTAAACTTGTTATCAGTATAAAAAGACACCTGTGCACACCCTCAAACAGTCTGACTCCAAACTCCACTATGGTGAAGACCAAAGAGCTGTCAAAGGACACCAGAAACAAAATTGTAGCCCTGCACCAGGCTGGGAAGACTGAATCTGCAATAGCCAACCAGCTTGGAGTGAAGAAATCAACAGTGGGAGCAATAATTAGAAAATGGAAGACATACAAGACCACTGATAATCTCCCTCGATCTGGGGCTCCACGCAAAATCCCACCCCGTGGGGTCAGAATGATCACAAGAACGGTGAGCAAAAATCCCAGAACCACGCGGGGGGACCTAGTGAATGAACTGCAGAGAGCTGGGACCAATGTAACAAGGCCTACCATAAGTAACACACTACGCCACCATGGACTCAGATCCTGCAGTGCCAGACGTGTCCCACTGCTTAAGCCAGTACATGTCCGGGCCCGTCTGAAGTTTGCTAGAGAGCATTTGGATGATCCAGAGGAGTTTTGGGAGAATGTCCTATGGTCTGATGAAACCAAACTGGAACTGTTTGGTAGAAACACAACTTGTCGTGTTTGGAGGAAAAAGAATACTGAGTTGCATCCATCAAACACCATACCTACTGTAAAGCATGGTGGTGGAAACATCATGCTTTGGGGCTGTTTCTCTGCAAAGGGGCCAGGACGACTGATCCGGGTACATGAAAGAATGAATGGGGTCATGTATCGTGAGATTTTGAGTGCAAACCTCCTTCCATCAGCAAGGGCATTGAAGATGAAACGTGGCTGGGTCTTTCAACATGACAATGATCCAAAGCACACCGCCAGGGCAACGAAGGAGTGGCTTCGTAAGGAGCATTTCAAGGTCCTGGAGTGGCCTAGCCAGTCTCCAGATCTCAACCCTATAGAAAACCTTTGGAGGGAGTTGAAAGTCCGTGTTGCCAAGCGAAAAGCCAAAAACATCACTGCTCTAGAGGAGATCTGCATGGAGGAATGGGCCAACATACCAACAACAGTGTGTGGCAACCTTGTGAAGACTTACAGAAAACGTTTGACCTCTGTCATTGCCAACAAAGGATATATTACAAAGTATTGAGATGAAATTTTGTTTCTGACCAAATACTTATTTTCCACCATAATATGCAAATAAAATGTTAAAAAAACAGACAATGTGATTTTCTGGATTTTTTTTTTCTCAGTTTATCTCCCATAGTTGAGGTCTACCTATGATGTAAATTACAGACGCCTCTCATCTTTTTAAGTGGTGGAACTTGTACTATTGCTGACTGACTAAATACTTTTTTGCCCCACTGTATATATATATATATATATATATATATATATATATATATATATATATATATACAGTCAGCCAGTTAGTCTGCCTATCTTTTTCCTGTCTAGTATATATGCTGGTCTATATGTGACACCTATATTAGGATCTACATCAGGAGATACAGGGACAGCGAACGGTGATTGGGGGCGCCAATCTCGTATCTGTGTTTAGGGTGCCAACCTCCACTGCTAGGTAGGCAGTATTTAGAGGTTCTGTATGGCAGGGTAATCTAGAGTGCACGGTTGTGTGTTTTATGTGTTTATCTGGTTGTATTTGTGGCATGGTTTTAATTGGTATATTAATTAAAAGTTATATTTTATCTGTGTTATCATTAATATATAAAAGGTTGCTATTGGTTTAATCTTTATTAGAGATGAACAAATATGTTTGGAAAACGATCGCCAACATAAATTCGGCACAAATATGGCACATTCGGAATCACAAGCATTTTTGTCTTATATTCATTCGGTAAAAAGTGCGGGAAAATAATTGTGTTGCCACTAAAGTATTTTCAGCACTTTGGCTAGGATAGTGGTGGTGTATGATGAGCGGGGGGCACATGTTTGATGAGGGGAGTAGTGTGGAGAGCTCAGAGGAGCGGCGTGCTTGTAATTTTTGTTCTCTTAACTTTATGTATTCAAATTACGGCTAGCCAATCAGGGTGCAGGAAACATCCACAATGTCCAGACACAAGGGCTTGAGTCATTGGCTGCTTAAATCACATGTCCCTCTCTATATAAAGAGCGGATATCTTGTTTTAGCGCCATTTTGTCAATATAACAGCGCAGAGAGGCTGCTCCTGATGCTAGTCCTCGGTGCCAATAGATTTTAGCTAGTTAGCTAGGCGGTTGTTTCTAAGTCAGATAATTTAGCTAGTGTCCTGTGTGGCTGTGAAATCGACCTTCCAGCAGATTTTTTTTTCTAGCGCCATTAGTGAGGTCCACAGGCAAAGACAGCAGGGCACATTTCATAGAAGTGTGTTGTGCGTTTCTTCTATTGTGCTCCATGCAGTAATAGACCATTGGAAATCTATGTTTTTCAGTGCTAATGTGATCCAGCAAAGCATATGTCACCTTGTCATTTAGAGCCGCTGAACTTCATCTGTGTGCAGAGTAAGAAAGTAGGAATTAGGCTGCTTTAACACATCAGTGTTTTGCTGTCAGGCTCAATCCATCAAATTTTGAAAAAAACAGATCCGATGAATGATGCTGCCATATCCGTTTTTTCTCATAGACTTGTATTAGCGACGGATGACCTCACGTTTCACCCGTCGTTCGCCAGATCCATCGAAAATGGACAAAGTAAAGTTTTTTGTCTCCGGCAAAGAAACAGACAGTGCCGGATTCGGCGTTTGCTAGAATGGAAGCCTATGGGCACCGGAGGGCGACGGATCCGTCACATGATGGAGTCCGGAGCCAGATTCCGTTTTTTTTAACTGCACATGCTCAGATACAATTGGCCAGCCCACAATTAGGAAAGGTGTATATAAAGCCTGCTATGTAGGGCTTCACTCATCCATTTTCCAGCCAGCAAGACGCAGACCTGCCGCCAGAGCTTAAACCTGCCCCAGGCCAGCCAGCAACAGCTTGCCAGCAGCCAGCCACAGCCTGCCAGCCACAGCATGTTTTCTTCTGGGAGCCCTCCCCCGCGTCGTCAGCGCTGTGAGGTAAATACATTTTTTTCTTTTGTTTTGTTTTTTTTCTTTTTGGTGATGTTCACATAATATACAGTACAGACCAAAAGTTTGGACACATCTTCTCATTTAAAGATTTTTCTGTATTTTCATGACTATGAAAATTGTACATTCACACTGAAGGCATCAAAACTATGAATTAACACATGTGGAATTATATACTTAACAAAAAAGTGTGAAACAACTGAAATTATGTCTTATATTCTAGATTCTTCAAAGTAGCCACCTTTTGCTTTGATGACTGCTTTGCACACTCTTGGCATTCTCTTGATGAGCTTCAAAAGGTAGTCACCAGGAATGGTTTTCACTTCACAGGTGTGCCCTGTCAGATTTAATAAGTGGGATTTCTTGCCTTATAAATGGTGTTAGGACCATCAGTTGTGTTGTGCTGAAGTCTGGTGGATACACAGCTAATAGTCCTACTGAATAGACTGTTAGAATATGTATTATGGCAAAAAAATGCAGCGAAGTAAAGAAAATGAGTGGCCATCATTACTTTAAGAAATGAAGGTCAGTCAGTCCAAAAAATTGGGAAAACTTTGAAAGTGTCCCCAAGTGCAGTGTCAAAAAACCATCAAGCACTACAAAGAAACTGGCTCACATGAGGACCGCCCCAGGAAAGGAAGACCAAGAGTCACCTCTGCTTCTGAGGATAAGTTTATCCGAGTCACCAGCCTCAGAAATCACAGGTTAGCAGCATCTCAGATTAGAGACCAGGTCAATGCCACAAATAGTTCTAGCAGCAGACACATCTCTACAACACCTGTTAAGAGGAGACTTTGTGCAGCAGGCCTTCATGGTAAAATAGCTGCTAGGAAACCACTGCTAAGGACAGGCTACAAGCAGAAGAGACTTGTTTGGGCTAAAGAATACAAGGAATGGATATTAGACCAGTGGAAATCTGTGCTTTGGTCTGACGAGTTCAAATTTGAGATCTTTGGTTCCAACCACCATGTCTTTGTGCGATGCAGAAAAGGTGAATGGATGGACTTTACATGCCTGGTTCCCACCGTGAAGCATGGAGGAAGAGGTGTGATGGTGTGGGGGTGCTTTGCTGGTGACACTGTTGGAGATTTATTCAAAATTGAAGGCATACTGAACCAGCATGGCTACCACAGCATCTTGCAGCAGCATGCTATTCCATCCAGTTTGCGTTTAGTTGGACCATCATTTATTTTTCAACAGGACAGTGACCCCAAGCACACCTCCAGGCTGTGTAAGGGCTAATTGACCAAGAAGGAGAGTGATGGGGTGCTACGCCAGATGACCTGACCTCCACAGTCACCAGACCTGAATCCAATCGAGATGGTTTTTGGTGAGCTGGACCGCAGAGTGAAGGCAAAAGGGCCAACAGGTGCTAAGCATCTCTGGGAACTCCTTTCGATGATCAAAACCCAAAAGTAATGCATATTCTCAGAAAACATTGGAACGTCTTGAGAACTGACTCTGATATTGCTAAGTGGATTACACCCAGACCCTCGGTGACATTCAGACAGGGTAAATCAATAAAGGACCAACTTGTTAACAGTCACTTTGCCCCCCCCCTAAAAAAAGAAGGTACGTGGCTAGAAAATAGAGCCATAGGTACCTTCAGATGTGGGCATTGTAATTATTGGCGGTATGTAACGCCTTCCAGTACGTTCACGAGTACAGTCACCAAGAGAACATACAATAATAAACAGTTTGCAAATTGCAAAACGGTGGGTGTTGTTTACCTCTGTACGTGTTGCTGTCCATTAAACTATATCAGAAAGACCAAGAGACAGTTTAAAATACGTATTGGAGAGCATCTTGGCGACATACGCAAAAAGAGGGATACACCGTTGGCGCGTCATGTGAATATGCATCACGGGGGAGAATTGGGGTCAATTGCATTTAGGGTAATTCAAGTGGTGGAACCATCGGTCCGTCAAGGAGATTGGGATAAGAAAATCTTGCAGAGAGAAACAAGGTGGATCTTTTGGATGGACACCATCCACCCTAACGGACTTAATGAGCAGCTGACTTTCTCGAGCTTCATCTAGTTGTGATGGTGAGAGCATTTCCCATGCGAGGAAACAATGTAGCCTGGTTAATACATTGATATTGTGTTATCCATACAAATCCAGGTGGTAGAGGTACTCCTAGACCGCAACGTTCTTTAATATAGTCGGAGACGATTAAATGTTTTATTGGCTATTGAGCCTTAACATATATATGGAATTTCATATCTGGCAATTATTTGCCGTATAGCTTCCACTATGTTCCATATCCTCTCTCTACTTGATGTTCTGCTGGCACCCAGCAAACTGTATGTTATGCTGCGAATAAAGATACAAATGAAGTCCTATAATTGCCATTTAATTAGGTAGGATGGGATTGTGGCAGCTGATAAGTCATATTTTATGCTGTGGCTAAATATACAGTATGTGTAAACTATTAATTGTCATCTTGTCACTCAGGACATTGCCTGAATTAATAACATCACTTACTTATAATTTAAATGGCAGGCATTACTTGGGAACAATAATATGTTACCCACATTCAGCTGCTGGATTTAACGTACATCTGGGCAGCACACAAGGCAGGATTGCTATGTGCATGAGAAAGTGCAGGCGCATGCGCAGGACAGAAGCGGGCGCGATGAGAAATGGAGACATTATATCTCCGGGACCAACAATGCTGCTCTGAGGCTGCGCTGTACGCAGAGTTATGGTGGAGCGCATGTGCGTTCCACAGAACGCTCCTCATGTCATCAGTGTGAGTATATGCGTTCCACAGAGCGTCATCAGTATGAGCACATGCGCTCCAGAGAGCGCGCCTGACGGCATTAGGCTTCCTGATTCAGCACAGCACGTGTATTATGGTGCCGGACATAGGAGGACGCCAATGCCTAATTAAGGTGGGTGGAGATTAAAGCACTGCACTATATAAGAGAGTGGATATGGTAGCTGGTAGCACAGACTCTGGTATACAGCATCTTGATTCCTGCCTGTAGCTCTATGACCTATTAAGGATGAGCAATCTTCAAGTCCCCTGATGAACCCCCTGAGAAAATATTACGGGGGAGAAACGCGTTGGGACAGCGTGAGCTAATGTATTGACATGGCTGCTCTAAGGGAACGCCTGAGGAGCAAAGAGCTAAGTGGATGATTCTTATTAGCTATGATTTTTATATCACATGGCGCATATTTAGCATACTAAGTACTTGATTTTCTAAGGCATTAGTTATACATAACGTGTGTGGGTATATCCCCGTTATGATAAACTATGAAGATGGGAGTGTTCACCTAACTTATCTATGTAACTTACAGTATATGGTGCATATATAGCATATTAAGCACTTTATTGACTAAGGCATTAGTTATAGATGATATGTGTGTGGGTCTATCCCCTCTATGATAAACTATGGATATGGGAGCATTTTTCTAGCCTATCTGTATCTGTGCACTCAGTAAGGCAGTTTTTGATGTAGTATTTTCTAACAGTATCTTCTCAAGCTGTCAAAGAAAAACTTGTTTACAATCTATATATATAATTGCCTAAGGGTTTTTCCGCCTGTCTGTCTGTCTGTCTGTCTGTCCTGGAAATCCCGCGTCTCTGATTGGTCGAGGCCGCCAGGCCTCGACCAATCAGCAACGGGCACAGCGACGATGATGTCATAAAGGACGTAGACATCTCACGTTTCTGATTCAGCGACGGGCACAGTATCGACGTAGATGTCATAATGGTTGCCATGGCAACGATGATGTCATAAAGGTTGCCTCGACCAATCAGCGACGGGCACAGTGTGCCGCAAATTCTGGAATCATCATTGTCCATATATTACAGGGGCATGCATATTCTAGAATACCCGATGCGTTAGAATCGGGCCACAGTCTAGTATATATATATATATATATATATATATATATAGTACAGCTTAGGTGTATTATACCTTCCTGCTGATCGCAGACTTGTTACTACCCCATAGTTTTACATAGTTCTACAAACAACTAATCAAGCCCTTAGTGACTATTTATTATAAGCAAGTCATTTTTGTAAGGAATAGTGGTAGCCATAGTTGCAGTGTATATAGAAGTGCTTTTGTATTTTTACTATGGATCTAATCTGATCCATATATGTGTGTTTTTGTCTGTGGTTATTAGGTTTTTAGGGACTTCCTAGGGATATAAGGGACAGCCACCGTGGAGCAGGGGGCGCCATAGCGCAAATTTAGGGTGCCAACCTCCGCTGCAAGGAAGGATATCAGACTTTAGGGCCTATTAGGGTCAGAAGAGGCATATTATATGTAGCATTTTTTCATTTTTTCAATTTTTGATGTTTTTTTATTGTTATTTTTTATATTTTTTTTTCAGTTTTTCTATATGGGTTTTTTTGGTATCACAAAAATGTACTCTATATAAATGTCTCTATAGGTAGGCTGTGTCCCTAATTGCAGGAACTTGTAGTCCCTAATAGGGATGTTCTTCATTTAGATTTTTGTTGATCGTATGTATTGTACTTGATTATTAATAAAGACTGATGTTTTTAGGGGCAGGTTTGTTTTTTAGATCTGCAGGATGGCCAAGGGTCATGACTCTACCAGTCATTAGTTGATATGGGGTGATTGCAGTGCTCTTTGCATCCGTTCCCCGTATTGCCATTAGAATCGCAGGTAGGTGACACAGCCAATTACTTCCGGATTGCAAAACCATTTTTTTTTAATCTCTCCTTTAAAGTTCGATTCATTCTTTCTACTATCCCAGATGATTGCGGATGATATGATACATGAAACTTTTGTTCTACATTCAACATTTCACACATATTAGTCATGATTTTGCCGGTGAAATGTGTGCCTCTATCTGATTCAATGACTTTTGGAAATCCCCACCTTGAGAAAACCTCCCTTCATAATGCTTGCCTCACAGCTTCTAGTTCAGCTCTTGGTGCTGAGAATTTTCTTGGGCATTTAATGAGAATTTGTTCATTTGTTTGAGGACACCACAGGGCATAACCTGTGTAAAATTGTCCCTCTTCCCAATACCTTGATCCATCCACCCAATTTTTAGATCTTCCTTTCCTGCCACTAATGTAAACCCCTCCTGGGTCTTGGTCATGTGTACCTCCCCGCAGTCATGTTTTTCCCCTTTGTATTGCATCAATTGTGGCAGGATGTAGTTAGTATCATGAGTTATTGTGATGTTCCTAGGTGTCAAATCTACCAGCCATCTTGCTACTCTTTGGGAAGATACACCACTGAGTGTTCGCTCCAAGAGCATTTTGATGGGCGTGTGGGGTGTTTGCAGTATGATTTCAGAAAATCCTACTATGTATTCTGTGGATAGTATTGCCCAATGTACTGCCAACAGATTCCTCACACAGTCATCAAATCCTATTTCCACAGGACTTAACAATCTTGATAGTTATCCAACAGGAAGCCATTTTCCTTGCCTCTCCTGTAGCAATACAGAGACGTGAACATGCAATGAAAAATGCTGCCACAAGATGTCAGCCAATATTTCATCATCTGTTCTCAAAAGCATAGCTGGATCTAAAGATTCTGCCCCTTCGATTGAATCAATACCATAATTGTCAGTAACCATCTTTAAACAGCCTCTATACCGTGATCCTCTCCACAACATCCAGTTGCACAAATCCACAATAAGTCCATGTTCCTTCATAACATCTGACCCAACAATGGTACCTTCATGTGTTGGTGAAAGATATAAGCCATGCTCAACACATAGATTTCCTAGGTTTATTGTTACTGGCAAAGATTGCTCTGAAAATACTAATTGTCCTCCAAAACCTCTCAGGAAAATCTGTTTACCACTATTACCACTAAGATCCATCTTCAAATCCAGATTAGTTAAACTGACAGCAGCCCCTGTATCCAGTAAAGGTATCGTCACATTAAGCGACGCTGCAGCGATATAGACAACGATGCCGATCGCTGCAGCGTCGCTGTTTGGTCGCCAGAGAGCTGTCACACAGACAGCTCTCCAGCGACCAACGATGCCGAAGTCCCCGGGTAACCAGGGTAAACATCGGGTTACTAAGCGCAGGGCCGCGCTTAGTAACCCGATGTTTACCCTGGTTACCATTTTAAATGTAAAAAAAAAAAACACTACATACTTACATTTCGGTGTCTGTCGCGTCCCCCGGCATCAGCTTCCCTGCACTGTGCAAGCGCCGGCCGTGTAGCAGAGCGGTGACATCACCGCAGTGCTCTGCTTTACGGCCGGCCGGCGCTGACACAGTGCAGGGAAGCTGACGCCGGGGGACGCGACAAACACCGGAATGTAAGTATGTAGTGTTTTTTTGTTTTTTTTACATATACAATGGTAACCAGGGTAAATATCGGGTTACTAAGTGCGGCCCTGCGCTTAGTAACCCAATGTTTACCCTGGTTACAAGTGAACACATCGCTGGATCGGCGTCACACACGCTGATTCAGCAATGTCAGTGGGTGATCCAGCGACGAAATAAAGTTCCAGACTTTCAGCTCCGACCAGCGATGTCACAGCAGGATCCTGATCGCTGCTGCATGTCAACGATATCGCTATCCAGGACGCTGCAACGTCACGGATCGCTATCATTATCGTTCTAAAGTTGCTCAGTGTGAAGATGTTTGTACGATGGCCCCCTACTGTACCCTGAATACGGGGTCTCCTGCCCTTGTCCCTGCTAAGCTGACTCACTAGGAACAACACTGGGGCCTGACATCCCTATTGTTTTAGGTGGGATCTTTAATTCCTCTGGCTTTCCTGCCATTGCCTTTCCAATCTTCCTCAGCTCTTAAAGAAGAAGGCCATATAATGTTAGCCCCTCCCCCCCCCCCGCCAAGAGACTGAAATAAAGGGGGGGTCCCATGGCATCACAGATCTGGACGGTTTTTTGCCCCTCAATTTTAGCTGGGAGAAGCAGGTTTGGTTTTAAATGGGGTTCAAACAAAGGTCAATTTAAATGTCTGCACTGTGCTATTTTTAGAAAGACTGGTTTTATCTGGTGCCTTTTTGCGCCTTTTCTAACAGTTTTCATTGGTTTAAAATGGTTGTTGGGCAGATTTCTCTTATTATATAAGGCCCAGCTGTCACCTGAGAACTGTCATTCTATTGGAGCTGTGAAGAAACGAAGATCCCTCTCTGATGGAAGCACTTCTGCAGCAGATTCTTTCCAGGCCGGCGCGGAGGGCGGGGTTGATTGGCTAAAGAGCTGCCTTGCTATAGAACCTAATGCGGTAGCTGCTGAAGCCGTCTCCCCCCTATCTTACCAGCACCTCAGGCAGAGTCTCCGGGTCAAGAGGTTGCCTGTTCCACCGCCGGTCTGCGGAGCTTCCGGCTCGTCTGTGCCGCCGCCCCTTCCTCGAGCAGCGCTTCCTGTGAGGAGGTCCGGACGTCGCTCTCAAGCACCTGCCAGGAAGCCGCCCAGCTCGACCTCTAGAAGATCACGCAACCCAGCGCGAGATCTCCGGCCGCGTCATCACTGTCCGCCGGCAACGTCATCCAGGAGCGCCGACAGTGCAGGGGAAAGAAGCAGTCGTAAAAGCGCTGTAGGAACCCCTCTGTCAGGCGCTCTGTCGGCGGTGTCAGCCGCTTGCAGCGGCATCCAGGCTCCCCCTCCGGATCGTGTGTCCCTGCAGCCCGAAGACTCCATCAGGCCAGCATCGGCTGGCGTACCCTGGCGCTCGCCCAACACGGAGGGCTCGAGTGCTGGAGGATCGTCTGGACACGGCAGCGACGGCCGCAGAAGGGGCCCCTGTCTGTATCACACTCTGACATTAAAACTATGATTAGGGATGTGGTCTCTGAGACTCTGGGAGAAGTTTTGAAATCTGCTTCTCCCTCAGTTGTCAGTTCTGAGATTAACACTTTATCTACCACATCCTCCACAACGATTCCCCAGAATCATTTCAAAGAAGCTCTTACATGTGAGCTTTCTCCTCTGGGCTTTCATTTAAGCCCCGCAACTAAGGAGATGATCTGGAGCAATCAATACATTGATTTATTTTCGTTGCTTCCTCGCAGGGATCAGCCTAGTAAATTTGAAAGGCGTGATTGCAAATCTGACTCTGATGACCTGAAACGTGGTCACTCCAAATCTTTCAACAATTGGATTCAGGCCTTTTCCATTTACTTGGCTGTCCTAGGCGAGAAATCACCTAACTTATGTAGTAAATTATTTCAACACATTGATATAATTTTAGAGGCATACCGCAATTTTGGCGATTTTGCCTGGTTGAATTACGACGAATCATTCAGGCAAAAATTAGCTGTTCATCCAGATCTCTCCTGGGGTACGAATGAAGTAGGCCTATGGATTAATCTTATGTTGCCTCAGAGACAATCTGCATCTAAACAGGCGTCTTCGGTCCTCCCTAAGAGGGGCGTCTGTTTTGCCTTTAATGATTCGGTCTGTAAATGGAGCAACAATTGTAGATTTCGGCACGAGTGTTCATTTTGTGGAAATGCACACTCTATGTCGAGAGGCTTCAAAAAACAGTCAGCTCAGCAAGCGCTTTCCAGGGACACTAATTCAAAAGGCTCAGACGCCAGTGATCCTGGAAAGATTGGTGTACTGGCTAAACAGGTACCCAGATATTCCGAGCAGTAAACTTATTTTTGACGGGTTTGTTAAAGGTTTTTTTGTCCCGTCATATAAAGGGGTTGGTTGTAAGATGGTGAAAAATCTCTCCTCTTTGGCAGAGAACCCTGACATAGCCAGAGAAAAATTTTTCAGTGAGTTAGAGCTAGGAAGGGTTGCGGGTCCGTTTACATCACCTTTTCAGAATTTTCGTATTTCCCCCTTAGGTTTAGTTCCCAAAAAAGATTCAGGGTCTTTTCGCCTGATTCACCATTTATCGTACCCCGCCGGCTCATCATTAAATGATGAGGTAGATAAGGATGTTTGTTCCGTTACCTACGCATCATTTGATTCAGCCATTGCTATGCTCAGGTCTATGGGTAAGAACGCGCTAATGTCCAAATCGGACATTAAGTCGGCGTTTCGGCTATTACCTATAAACCCGGAAGGTTTCAATTCCTTGGGTTTTTATTTTGATAACCAATTCTTTTTTGACAAATGCCTTCCCATGGGTTTTTCCCTTTCTTGTTTTTATTTTGAGAGTTTTTCGTCATTTTTGCACTGGGAACTAGAATCCAATTCCCCTAACGTCTATATTTTACACTATCTGGATGATTTTCTTTTTGTGGGCCCCCTGGGCTCCACAATTTGCCTGGATACACTCAATAATTTTCTCAGAATGTGCAAGTATTTCGGGGTCCCTATTGCTCATGAGAAGACAGTTTTTCCTTGTAATTCTATCGAGTTTTTAGGCGTCACGTTAGATTCTGTTAAAATGGAATCTAGACTCCCGATGGACAAAATTTTAAAGTTATCCAGTGCACTATCTAACTTTTTGTGCAAAAGGAAAATTACGCTAAAAGAGCTTCAGTCTCTTTTAGGTTTACTTAATTTTGCTCTGCGCATCATTCCAATTGGTCGCGTTTTTTCTAGACGGTTATATGATGCAACTAAAGGTTTGTCATCCCCTTCTTCTCATATCAGAATTTCTGCTGAGTTGAGGGAGGATGTTAAAATTTGGCTTGAATTTGTTTCTGAATTTAACGGAAAGTCATGCTGGCAATCTGCTTTTATTTCTGCCGACTCGATCCCATTTTCTTTTTCAGTTAATCCCGCTTTTGGCTGTGGTGTTTTCTTGTTATCTCATTGGTGCGCTATTCAATGGCCATCTCGTTGGTTTGAGTGTCGCATCACAAAAAATGAGATGGTTTTGGAACTTTTTGCAATTTTTGGGGGGCTCTATTTATGGGGCTCTCTGATTCAGAACTCCAGAGTTATTATTTTTTCTTTGAATCAAGGAGTAATTTTCTCCATAAATACCTTGTCCTCAAAGAACAAATATGCTTCTTTGATTGTGAGGCAATTGGTCTTAACATGTCTTAAATTTAATATTTGGGTTAAAGCTAAGCATGGTGTTAGCAGTTGGGCTGCGGCGGCTGGTTCTCTGTGTGAACATGAGCGGTCAATTTTTTGCTTCCAGGTACCGAACGCGGATTTGGAACCAACTGCTTGCCCGCAGTCGATCTGGGATCTCATTTCGATCTGATTCCTCAGTGTATTAGGAACTCTCTCTCCGCTAGATCATGGGCCGACTATTCGGCTGCATGGCATAGATGGGTGAATTTTTGTGTTCTTAATAATTTAAGTTTTAACACTTCTAATGCTTTTGCGGGCCTGAGATTTGCGGAATCTCTGGCTGTATCGGGCCTTTCTCATTCAGCTATAGCCAAATCAATTGCTGGGGTATCGTTTTTTCTCAAATTAAGAGGTAGCCCCCCATTATCTAGTTTTTTCCCTTTAAAACAATTTTTAAAAGGTTTAAAAAGATTTAATTTTAAATCAGACTCTAGACGCCCAATTTCCTTTCAGATTTTGAAAGATTTGTGCTTAGCGCTTTCAGATGTCTGTACTTCTAGAGAAGAGAGTATTTTATTTTATGCGATATTTACACTTACATTTTTTGGAGCTTTGCGAGTTAGCGAAGTAGTCTCTGCTAAAAAATCCGAGCCTTCTGGTCTTTTAATTTCTGATGTAAGCATTTATGATTCTAATGTAGTAATGTATATTAGAAAATCAAAAACGTACCAGTTGGGTAGGGAGTCTAGGTTAAATATTAATGCCTTTCCTGAACCTTTAATCTGCCCGGTAGTTATTTTAAAGCGTTGGCTATCAATAAGGCCCGACATCAAAGGCCCTTTGTTTATTCATATGGACGGTTCACCTGTTACTATTTTTCAATTTAATGCGGTTTTGAGAAAATGTTTGGGTTTTTTGAAGTATGACCACCTGAGGATTACTTCACATTCTTTTAGAAAAGGCGCTGCGACTGAAGCATCCAGAGCAGGCCTAGATGACGCTTTAATTCAGAAATTGGGTAGATGGGAGTCTGGCAGATTCAAACTGTATGTTCGGCATGAGCTTTGTGATTATTAATTGTTAATTTACTTTTTCAGGTCCATCCATAGTCTGGATCATTGGACATTCGTTTATATTTTGGGCAGAGAAGAGGGCCAGACAGAGATTTTTTTCTGAGAATTTATCATTTAATTCAACCGAAGTTCAGATCTTCTGGCACAGTATTCAGGGCATGAAATTGTCCAATTTTTGTTTTGAGTTTAGAAAATGTGTTAAAAATTTTCCTTTTCCAGATTTAGTGATTTTTCATTTATCCGGTAATGATTTGGGCAAAATGAGAACTTTAGATCTTTTAGCTTTTATGAGATCAGACATTTGTAGCCTTAGACAGTCATTTCCGTCCGTAGGTTTTGTTTTTTTGGAAATAGTCCCTAGACTTTTATGATCAGATTCTAAATTTTTATTTATGGGTAAGATCCGTAAGAGAGTTAATAGGAGTATGAACAAATTTTTGCCTTTAATTGGCGGTTTTTCTTTTCGGCATGTAGAATTAGAAGGGTTTTTGCCAGGGCTTTTTCGGAAGGATTTAGTCCACCTATCTGATATCGGGTTAGACATTTTTAATCTAAATTTACAAACGATGGTTGAAAAGTGGCTGTGTGGTTTTGGGGGGGCCTCGCCTCTTTGAGGCTTGGCTCTTGGGAAAATCGCCCATTGTTATGGGCGGATTGATATTGGTGTTATTGGATTTATGGAAATTGATATGATTGCATTATTTAAGCTGTGTATTAATTGGTTTAACCCTTAATAAACATCACGGCCATTTTTCTTCCAATAAATAAACTTGTGTTGCGTCCTTTTTGTTTAATGGTAAGGATTAGATCTTGTGATGCCATGTAACTTCAGGAAGACTATGCTCTCCATTACTTGCATTTGGTTCTTGTTTTTGAGTTTGCTTCCTATCAATAAAAGGTCTATTATTGATAATTATTTTACTACTTCTGCATTCTTTCATAGTGTGACCTGTGTATCCACATCTATAACATTTCCCAACGAACCTTACTTTGCCTTCATTTTTGACTATCTCTGAGATTCGCCTTTGGGGCTTGTTGTCATGACTTGTGTCCTGAATCCAATCCTTCAATATATTTACAAAGGCTTGATAGGAATTTGCGTTTCTCAAGGCAACTTTTGATGGATAGTCAACAAAGGTGCATTTGTTAGCCACTGAATATAGAAAACTGTTATCATCAGGAGACATGTCAGGGCAGTTATAGGTAGAACGATATAATGTCAAATATTCACTTCAGAAAATAATTGGATCATCTCCTCTGTTTAGTTTTGCATTTTCTAAGGCAATAGTACCTCTTGTATCTCGTCCTCCCATGTCTCTCTTTAATTCCTCCATTCTGTCACTAGCATTTCCCCAATTGCATTCAAGATCTGCAGACAATCCTTTGTGATATCCTACAGGAGGCTGCAACTTTTCACAGAGTTGGGATGGGAGCCATACCCGAAGCCCTATTACCTAGTTTGTATTGTGTCACTACAGCCTCTAGCCTATTGGAGAGAGTAATGGCTGATGCGCTTGGGTCAAATGTCCCTAATATCTGGCATAGGTTTGTCTTTTCTTGTATGGTGAGTGTTGTGCAATGTACTTGATTGCTGCTCTTTATAAGTGAATTCTCCCTCGTTTGTCTCAATCTACCTGACTCATGGTAACACAAGCCCCACCATTCAAAATAAATAAGACAAGCACACCAGATTTAGTTTGGAATAAAAATTGGCCGTGGTGTTTATTTTTTAGGTAAAATGAAGAATAAATCTAATATATAATTGCCTAGAATACTACTTCCTGCAATTTGTGCCAACTTCCGTGGCTTTGTCCGGAGCTAATGTCCAGAGCTAATGTCCGGAGCTAATGTCCGGAGCTAATGTCCGGAGCTAATGTCCGGAGATAAGTGACGTCAACAGTGTCCAGTGTCTGATTGGTTGCCGCCTGCTGCGAGCGACCAATCAGAAACGTGCCGTACTGTGACACACTCCGCCCGCCATTTTGGTGTGATTTTTGAATTTTTACCTCACAGCAAGTTTCTACTGCGTGGAGGCGGGCCCAGTGACGTTGTTCTTCAAGCTCCTGCCGAATTTCGTCAAAAAAATTATAATACCATTTACCAAAACTATATATATTTAGTTGGGAAGTGGTTCAGTGACATTTTCACACCAATTTTGAACTTTTGTTTGGTGTTTTCTCCATATACTGCCTATTATTCACTGACTGTTATACTGAGAGACTGCCGTTTATTAACCTCTTCTTTGCCACATTGGGTATATTGCTCTATTATTTGCCACATAAGGACATTGTCTATTATTGCCCAGCAATTTCTCTGCAATATAAACTGCCTATTTATTACTATCTGCATTCCTGCAAAGAACTATTGCCTATTATTAACTGAGTATTTTCCTACTACCTGACACTGCCTCTTATTAACCTGTTGTTTGCCACCACCACGCTTAAAGCTGTTTAGCTTAGCCAACATGAGCTCTAATAGTAAGGATACTAATGACACAGAGCCCAAAGCTGCTGATGGCGCACGTAAGATTAGGTCTGATATAAAGTATACTAATAATGCAGAGCAAAAACACAAGTTGTCGTCTGATGTCTTTCATCCCTCCCCTCATAAGCATGTTCATGGATCCTGTGTAACTGTACCTTAAATAACAAGAATTGTCAAGAGCTGGTGAGTGCAGCCATTTTTTGTTCTTTCTTACTATTATTTATTAATTGTATTATTCTTACATTTGAATAAATAAAGTATATGTGGATTCTAGACTCCCGATTCTTTAGAATCGGGCTGCCATCTAGTTATTAATAAAATACCAACCAGAATTAAATAATCATTCATCAACTGAATTAAATTTCACCATTAAAAATCCAATCCACCCGACACCGGGCGATTTTCCCACAAAATAAACGACACGACAAGGTTACAACAGAACCAAAAAAGGGGGTGGGAGGCCGGGATCTTAAATCTTCTGAGGTAAACTAGTGACAGCGGCTCTGAACAGCTGTTTTTGTAGCCAGGAATTCCCTCTGTTCGGTATCTGTAAGCCAATCAAAACACTGGAAAAAAACCCGGGAAGAACAGTGGGGAAAAATAAGGGGAGGGCGTTCAGGAGTAAAGAGAGAGAACCTCTGATTTGGGTTACCTTTAGGGCTATCCGCGGTGCGTACAGGCTGCTCCTCCCGCCTTTTCCAGTCTTTCTTCCTGGTCATTAGATTTGCACATTTGATTACAGCAATGATTATTCACTTTAGTACCTTTCTGTGATTTCAAAGACATATTATCATGTTTTTTTAGTTCCAGTACATTAGCATCATGCAACTGATTTCTAAGTATTGTCATAACATCATTATACTTTGCTTCCTTTTCTTATAGCAAAGCAATTCGCTGCTCCCTAAGTTGACATCTTTCCTCATACTCTTCGAGCTTATCTTCTAACTCACAATTTTGGTCATTCATATTGTCTACCTCATCCCTTAGATTTTTCACATTCACAACTTTGATCTTCAGCACTAGCAATAGCCATACTGACTTCCTGTTCAATTTTGTCCACCTCACCACTTAATTGAGCTTTCTCTGAATACCAATGCAATTCCTTTCATTTTCAACAACATACACAAAACATTTGCTAACTTCTCTTTCTTTTTCGACAATTTACTCTCACTCTGCCCTTCACATTGTTTCATTAGGTCATTAAACTGACGTGTCAATGCATCATCTGCACAAGCATTAACCGAGCAGAGGCATACTTTTTGTTACTCCACGCTATACTTACCTGTCCAGCCGGCGCACTCTCGACGCTCCTCCTCGCTCCTCTCTGTCTGGATTCCCTGGCATTCATCCCTTCGGCGGTCCGTGCATGCGCAGACGTGCTCCTCTCACCGCCAGGACTTCTGGGAAGTCGTGACGCGCTGGCTCCGCCCCCAATATGGCGGCGCCCATCGGGTATTTCTCCCCTGCTTCTGACTGGGTAAGACGCCTTTGAGTCTATTGCGTTCGCTGGTTTACCGCCAGCATTCCCTTAGGTTCCTTGGCTATGATCTCTGTTATCTCCGCAGTGTCTCTTACTTTCTCTGTTTACCGTGTCCTGCCAGTCCTGTGTTCCTGCCGTATCCTGCCAGTCCCGTGCTGCTGCCTTGTCCTGCCAGCCCTTCATTCCTGCCGTGTCCAGCCAGCTCTGCATTCCTGTCATACCTTGCCAGTCCTGTGTACCTGCCGTACCCTGCCAGTCCAGAGTCTCCGTTGTCTCCATCCGTCGAGTGCTATCATCTTATCAGTTAGTACCCTGTCTTTGCTGCCTCCATCTGTCCAGTGCCTCCGCCATTCTAGCCTCTTCAGTAGCTCTATCTTTCCTCTGTCCTCAGTTCTCTCTCTGCGCTATCCTCAGTCATCCCTTTGGCTCCGGCTGTTGCGGCTTCACGCTCCTTGGGCCTGTCCCAAACACTCCCTGTACCGGGGGTGGTACCATCTGGTTCACTCGCCCTCGGGGGCTCTGAAGTCGTGACCCAGAGGGTCCACTTCCTAGTCTTGATACTTTTCAATAAACTTACTGACTATTTCCATGTTAATTATTTCCAACTATTTTCACAGAGGACAAATAAAAATAAACAAATCAACTTTCCAAACAGAAATTACAAATGAACTAAACACGACACAGAAACCAGTGAATATTACTTCACTAAACAGGGAATCAGACTGAATCCAATCTTCCCTCAGGCAATCACACTCCAATACTAGAGTCTTGTGACTTTACCAATATCTGATTGACAGTATCTCATGCACTTGATCAAATACAGATCCAAGATCCAGAGTGATCTCCTATTGAAGCATAAGGCTACTTCCCCTTATCATTAGATTTAGATTTTAACCTCTAAAGGTACCTTCACACATAACGATATTGTTAACGATATCGTTGCTATTTGTGACGTAGCAACGATATCGTTAATGAAATCGTTATGTGTGACAGCGACCAACGATCAGGCCCCTGCTGGGAGATCGTTGGTCGCTGAATAAAGTCCAGAACTTTATTTCGTCGCTGGACTCCCTGGAGACATCGCTGGATCGGCGTGTGTGACACCGATCCAGCGATGTCTTCACTGGTAACCAGGGTAAACATCGGGTAACTAAGCGCAGGGCCGCGCTTAGTAACCCGATGTTTACCCTGGTTACCATGCTAAAAGTAAAAAAAAACAAACAGTACATACTTACCTACAGCTGTCTGTCCTCCAGCGCTGTGCTCTGCACTCCTCCTGTACTGTCTGTGAGCCGGAAAGCAGAGCGGTGACGTCACCGCTCTGCTTTCCGGCTCCCAGACAGTACAGGAGGAGAGCAGAGAAGCAGAGCACAGCGCTGGAGGACAGACAGCGTTAGGTAAGTATGTAGTGTTTGTTTTTTTTTACTTTTAGCATGGTAACCAGGGTAAACATCGGGTTACTAAGCGCGGCCCTGCGCTTAGTTACCCGATGTTTACCCTGGTTACCGGCATCGTTGGTCGCTGGAGAGCGGTCTGTGTGACAGCTCTCCAGCGACCAAACAGCGACGCTGCAGCGATTCGGATCGTTGTCGGTATCGCTGCAGCGTCGCTAAATGTGAAGGGGCCTTAACTCACTTTCTTCTCAGAGAAGTCTGGTTTTATCCTTTAGATCTTTTGAGAAACTCAATCAACAGGGCGCTACCCTAACTTTACCGGCAACAATTCAACAACATTTAAACAAATAAAGACATACCAATAGGCCTAAACTTAACAGAAAAACATTAATAAACATAAAATATAATGCATGTATTAAATCTAATTAAAGGAATGTATGCTTACCAATTAAGCGCGTCCGCTCACTGATGAAGAATATCACAGAACTTCTGGTCAATATCTCAGGCGTTCCAGTTTTTCCACGAACCAGCGTGTCACTTGTTCACCGATAAGATGTTCTCCTTGGGTCTGTTTCCTTGAAGAAGGGCTTTCTTGTCTGGTCTTAAAATTGGATATTTTCAGGCGCTTGGATGAAGCAGTTGGGAACTTCTCGGTTCTGGGTAGAATGCTGTTTTTCCACGATCCGCTGGGGTGACAAATGTCGGTGGTGATTTCTCATCCTGTATCCTGTCCTGAATATTTCCTATACAATCAATAACTCAAGTTTGGGAAAATGACAAAGATATTTAATGACAAGTAAAATAAGATAGTAGTAAGACAATTCAAATAATAAAATAACAATAAAACCTCATCTTCAATGTCCTATAATTAGAGAAAATACCAAAATAAATATCTACAAGTATACTTAGCAATGATTCTTCATGGCAATAATGAGAGAGTTGGCCTTGATTCTTCCTCCATTTATACCAACATTTCACATCCACACCCACATACAAGCCATGACTCCACCATTGCTTCCGGTATCTTCTGTGGCAAAAGTCCAATCATCTTCCGGCAATGTGAACACTGTCATTGACTGCAGTAATCATCACCTTCCTGCAGATGGCGTCCTCCTACTTGGGAAGAAAGTTCTTGTGTAGGACAGGTTCAACTCCATTTGGGCTGGCTCCAACATGTCCATTCAAAGAACAATGGTTCATCATCCGAACACCACAGGCATTGTGTATCCATATACATATCCATAGGCCGAAGAGAGGATGTCTATCTCATGAGCAGTGGTTTAGAATGGAAACCCACAGGAGTTGTGTACATGTGTAGATAATGATAGGTCACAAACAGGATAGAGGCTATTGATTCAAGATTTCCACAGTGTATACCTGTGTCCTCCATTAGGGTGGAGGGCCAATATTCACTTAGTATGTAGATGCACCTCTGCCTTCTCACTAAAACAAAGGACATCACACAAAAGAAAAAGAACACAGGCCTGACCGCCTGATAGGTTTACAGTCTTGTATCTGGTTTATCTCATCAACAGAGTCCTGATCATATTCAGCACTCATAAATTCTATATATTTCTATGGTACGCACATTGTCCATGTTGTCTTCCAACACCCTATAATTAATAACCAGCAAAGGCTATGCAGACAGCTGCGGGAAGAAATTAATAGCCTAGAAAGAGGCCATGGATATTGCCCCCTCCCCCCCCCCCCGGCTAAACACATCAGCTCTCAGCCGCCCCAGAAAAGGCACAATTCCAAGATGCGCAAATTCTGGCACTTAGCCTTGCTCATCCTACTTGCCCTGTAGCGGTAAGCAGTAGCAAGTGGGGTTCATATTTGTTGAGTTGCACTTTTGAACGACACAATTGGTTTTACCATGTCTTGTACTCGAAAGCGGGAACAAAATACCAAGTGTGGTGTAATTGCAAAAAAGTGCAATCCCACACTTGTTTTTTGTTCACTAAATGCTAAAACTGACCTGCCACTATGATTCTTCAGGTCATTACGAGTTCATAGACACCAAACATGTCTAGGTTATTTTTTATCTAAGTGGTGAAAAAAATTCCAAACTTTGCTAAAAAAAACAAATAAAAAAAAATAGCGCAAATTTCCGATACCTGTAGCGTTTCCATTTTTCGGGATCTTGGGTCGGGTGTGGGCTTATTTCTTGCGCGCTGAGCTGACGTTTTTAATGATACCACTTTTGTGCCGATACAATCTTTTGATCGCACGTTATTGCTATTTAATGCAATGTCGCAGTGACCCAAAAAACAAAATTCTGGCGTTTAGAATTTTTTTATCGCTACACCGTTTAGCGATCAGGTTGATCCCTTTTTTTTTTTATAGATCGGGCGATTCTGAACAAGGCAATACCAAATATGTGTATGTTTGATTTTTTTTTACTGTTTTATTTTGAATGGGGCAAAAGGGGGGTGATTTAAACTTTTATATTTTTTTTTATTTTTTTCATATTTTTTAAAACATTTCTTATTTACTTTTGCCATGCTTCATTAGCCTCCATGTGAGACTAGAAGCTGGAACAGCTGATCGGCTCTGCTACATAGAAACGATGCTCAGATCGCCCCTATGTAGCTGAATTACAGCATTGCTATGAGCGCCGACCACAGGGTGACACTCACAGCAATCCGGCATCAACAACCATAGAGGTCTTAAAGAGATATCTGGTTGTCATGCCGACACATCGCTGACCCCATCGCTGAAAAACTATACACTGATTCCCAGGCTCCGGATGGCATCCGTGTGGGGTACGTGTCACATGGACTCATTGACTTGTGATCTATGCAGTCATCCATCACAGATCACGTGTGCAGTGCGCTCGCTACACTGAGCAGCCAATCACAGATCATGTGTGCAGTGCACTCACTACACTGAGCAGCCAATCACAGATCATGTGTGCAGTGCACTCACTACACCGAGCAGCCAATCACAGATCATTTATGCAGTGCACTCACTACACCGAGCAGCCAATCACAGATCATATGTGCAGTGCACTCACTACACTGAGCAGCCAATCACAGATCATGTAACATAGTAACATAGTTAGTAAGGCCGAAAAAAGACATTTGTCCATCCAGTTCAGCCTATATTCCATCATAGTAAATCCCCAGATCTACGTCCTTCTACAGAACCTAATAATTGTATGATACAATATTGTTCTGCTCCAGGAAGACATCCAGGCCTCTCTTGAACCCCTCGACTGAGTTCGCCATCACCACCTCCTCAGGCAAGCAATTCCAGATTCTCACTGCCCTAACAGTAAAGAATCCTCTTCTATGTTGGTGGAAAAACCTTCTCTCCTCCAGACGCAAAGAATGCCCCCTTGTGCCCGTCACCTTCCTTGGTATAAACAGATCCTCAGCGAGATATTTGTATTGTCCCCTTATATACTTATACATGGTTATTAGATCGCCCCTCACTAGTGCACTCACTACACTGAGCAGCCAATCACAGATCACGTGTGCAGTGCACTCACTACACTGAGCAGCCAATCACAGTAATGAATGTGTTCATGTGGGAGGAGCCCGGTCACAACAAAGCATTGCCAACCATTCCCCACTTGCTCACACTGCTCCAAGTCTCCTCCACATCACTAGCAGCCGGCAGAGGAAAAGCAGGAACCAAGGTAAGAGCTGCTCAAATAAGGGCAAAAAAAATCAGCTAGATGAGTGGGAAACGTCCGTAGGACGAGCATTAAGGAGCCGTGTGCGAGTCCAGAATCTTATTTATGGAAGTTCTTCTGTTGATACATTCAGATTCTTCAACTTTTATTCGTTTTTATTTGTGTTTTCTGAGTTTCTTTTATAACTTTTTATATGAACATTTCAAACTTCTAATTGTAATGAACATAAAAGAAATCTGGATGGAGCATCCACAGTATATAGAAAAAGTCATGTCTCTGGGAAGAAGGGAGCTAAGACAGAAAAGCACGCACACCTTTTGTGTTTTTTCTTTTTCATTTCCATCTATATGGCCGTGTAAGGCTATGTGCACACGTTCCCAATTTTTCGCATTTTTGCACGTTTTTTTTCTCAAGCAAAACGCTTCAAAAATGCTTAAAAACACATACATTAGTATCCCATAATTTATAATGGATTCTACATTTTTTGTGCACATGTTGGCGTTTTTTTCCGTTTGCGTTTGCGGGAAAAAAACGCATGCCGAAAAAAATGCAGCATGTTCATTAATTTTGCGGATTTTTTGCGGATTTCCCATTATATTATGGCATTGGGAACGTATATTGCTTTATACAGAGTGGGCCCCATATATTGCTCCCTACAGAATAGGCCCCATATAATGATCCCTACAGAATGGGCCCCATATATTTCTCCATACAGAATGGGCCCCATATAATGCTCCCCACAGAATGGGCCCTATATATTGCTCCGTACAGAATGGGCCCCATATACTGCTCTACAAGTAATTGGCCCCCATATACTGCTTTAAATATTATCTCTCGACGCTGTCCGACTCATCGGCGTCTTCCGGCTCTCTGCGCCGTGACTGTTCAGGCACAGGGCGCACACTAATCACATCATCGCGCCCTCTCACCTGAAACGTCACAGTCAAAGGATGGAAGACACCGCAGCCCAGAAACGGAGAGGCGAGTATCGCAAATCTCGGGGTTTGGAGCAAGCAGTGGGGGATCGGGCCCCCATAGCACGCCAGTGACCCCGATGGTGAGTGAGCCCCTCCACCTGCTCAGGGCCCCGGCACTTGCCCGCGTGCGCCGGGTGCTGATACCGGCCCTGTACATATTCATACATCATATATAGAGGACTGAATACCTGTTATAATTTTTCTGTATCCTGTGTCTACATAGCTGAACCCAAACTTTACTCTGAGTATTAAATAATTGTAGTTTATTTTCTCTCTTTTTCCATCAGCCATGGCGTCTATTGATCTGAGAGATGAGCTGCTCTGCTCCATCTGTTTAACCACGTTTAAGGACCCTGTAATGCTGAGATGTGGACACAACTTCTGCCGGGTCTGTATTGGTCGTGTGCTGGATACACAGGACGAGTCTGGAATTTATTCCTGTCCTGACTGCAGAAAAAGATTTCAGCAGCGGCCGGCACTGATGAGGAACATAAATCTCCATAATGTTGCAGCACGTTTCCTGATTACTCAGCAAGAACAAGAGGAGATCACCGGGATCTGCTGCACTTACTGTGTGGACTCTCCGGTACCTGCTGTTAGATCCTGTCTACACTGTGAGGCTTCTCTGTGTGATAAACACCTGAGGGTCCACAGCAAATCACCAGAACACGTCTTCTCTGATCCCAGCACTTCTCTGGAGAAAAGAAAATGTTCTGTCCATAAGAAGATCCTGGAATATTACTGCACCGAGGACGCGGCTTGTATCTGTGTCTATAGTTCAGCAGGAGAACATCGAGGACATCAGGTGGAGACGCTGGAAGAGGCCTCTGAGAAGAAGAAGAGGAAACTGAAAAATGTCCTCCAGAAACTGATCACAGAGGCAGAGGAGACTGAGGAAAGACTCCGGAGTCTGGAGGAGCACAGGAGAAAAGCTCAGGAAAAAGCAGCTGGAGAAGCCGAGAGAGTCACGGCCCTGTGTACAGACATCAGGAGACGGATGGACGACCTGGAGAAGAAGCTTCTGACTGAGATCTCCAGGCAGGAGAAGGAAGAGTCACTGTCACTGTCTGCTCTGATCCATCAGCTGGAAATAAAGGACGAGCTGTCCAGGAAGATGAGACACATTGAGGAGCTGTGTAACATGACGGATCCACTGACTGTCTTACAGGAACCAGACACCGGTGACTTGTGTGATCCTGATGAGGAGGGAGGTGATGAGGACACAGGAGGACATGATAAACAGCCCCATGATGGAGATGACCTGGATGTGGCTGTGATCTCACACACATTACACACATTATGTGAGGTAATATCAGGTATAAGGAGGGGGATCTATGTGGAAGATCCTGCAGACATATTACTGGATATAAAAACGGCTGTTAATAATGTCCTTATATCAGACGACCTGAAAACTGCAACCTGGACAGGAGAAAAGCAGAAACGTCCAGAAAGAGCAGGGAGATTCCAGGATTCACCTCGGGTGATGAGCAGGAGAGGATTTACCTCAGGATGACATTACTGGGATGTGGAGACCAGGAGATCAGGAGTGTGGAGGGTGGGGATGTGTTATCCCAGTATAGACAGGAGGGGACGTCAGTCAGTGATTGGATATAATAACAAGTCCTGGTGTTTGTGGAGATTTGATGATGATGATGATGATGATCAGTATTCAGTGAGACATGACAGTGAAGTGATCAGATTACCTCACAAGATCTCCAGTTATAGAGTCAGGATATGTCTGGATTATGAGGCCGGGCAGTTGTCCTTTTATGAGCTGTGTGACCCCATCAGATACTTACACACCTTCACTGCCACCTTCTCCGAGCCCCTCCATGCTGCATTATGTGTATATGATGGTTCTATAAAGATATTAGGGATAAGCAGAAACTAGAAGAAACCGTCATAATTTAAAGGGAAGGTCCCACCAGTTTTCTTGTAGTTTGTTTTTGTGTGAAATTAAGCTTAAAATAGTAATTAAAATGCATTAATGCAATGTGTGCACTGTTTGCAAACATTTCTATATGAAAAATATTATATATTTCCTTACAAACATATATATTTACCACTAGGGGGAACATTTTCCGTTTTAGACCTCTAGCAGCTATAGTAAGACTTGCCAGCTTTACGATATGTTTCCACAGTCAGGATTTGCTCAGGATTTGATGCAGGTAAAATCTAGACCTGAGGTCACTGGCAGGTCACCTGCGTTTTTCAAGCGTTTTTTTTTTCATGCGGATTTGTGTGTGTTTTTGTAAGCTAAATAAAGATATACAAAAAAAGAATTGTGATGTCACAAACGTTGTGAAACGGCCGTCGTTTGTACCTGTACACTCTGCTGTATGTACACCCCCGAGCCATGAAGATTTTATCGCAATAGTTACCTGTCTTGAAGATTGGCAAGTGCTGCCATTTTCTTCCTGCTTACGATTCGCATTTGTATGTCTTCCTGGCAAAGCACCCGAGATCATGGGGCCAGCTTCAGCAGACAGCCGGAGTGTTCAACAAGCAAGCGCTCTGGTGGTGCGGTCAGCTGTTTTCTTTGTGATTAAAGATAGATAGATCCATAAGATAGATAGATAGATAGATAGATAGATAGATATGATAGATAGATATGATAGATACGATAGATAGATAATGGATAAATACGATAGATAATAGATAGATAATAGATAGATACGATAGATACATACAATAGATATCTATTGTATCTATCTACTATATACCGATATATATATATATATATATCTATCTATAAATATATCTAATATAGACAAAATTGGAACAGCATCTAAAAAAATGCCTTAACGCAGTGCAAAGCTCTCCCAGCCAGTAGTCCAATGACTTCCAACAATATCAACAAAATAAGAAAAGCAGCACAAAAAAATAGAAAAAAGCAGACTTTATTGCCTGAACGGCGTGGCAATAACGTTGCCACGCCGTTCAGGCAATAAAGTCCACTTTTTTCTATTTTTTTGTGCTGCTTTTCTTATTTTGTTCATATAAATATATCTATCTATAAATATATCTATCTATAGATAGCTAGATAGATATATCGATAGATAGACAATAGATGATAAATAGATAATAGATACAATAGATGGATAGATAGATAATACATATAGATAGATAGATGATACGATAGATGGATCATACATGTGAGAAACGCGGACGAGTCTCTTATTTTAATACCCGGCACTCGGGAGCAGAGAGTGCAGGTACATGTATTTCTATGCAGCCGCACGCTCCGCTCCCGAGTGACGGCAGCAGAGCCGTGTATTAAGATAAGAGACTCGTCCGAGTTTCTCGCATGTGTGATCCCGGCCTTAAATAAGGACACACACACAAAATCTGCGTTAGTCCGGGGTCACACTTACGAGAAACTCATACGAGTCTCTCGCTTCAATACCCGGCACTGCCTCCGACACTCTGGGCCAGAGTGTGCGGCTGCATGTATTTCTATGCAGATGAACGCTCCGGTAGCGAGTGCCGGCGGCAGTGCCGGGTATTGACCCCGGCCTTAAACGCAATATGTTTAATTTAAAAAAAAAAATGCTGTGGGCTCCCACGCAATTTTCTGCGCCAGAGAGGGAAAGCCAGCGATTGCGGGACCGATGTTTGAAGCCTGGGAAGGGGTTAATACCCATGGAGCTTCCCAGGCTATAAATATCAGCCTGCAGCTGTATATTTAGCCTTTACTGGCTATAAAAATAGGGGGATCCCCCCAAAAATGACGTGGGGTCCTCCTATAATTTATAGCTAGAAAGGCTACGCAGACAGCTGCGGGGCTGATATTCATAGCCTAGAGAAGGATCATGGATATTGGCCCCCCGCTACAAATACCAGCCCCAGCCGCCCCAGAAATGGCGCATCTGTAGTGGAGGGAGCAGGATGACAGCAGCACAGAGTATTGTTATGATGCGGTGGTTAAGGAGCAACATGGAACGAGCTCTGAAGGAAGTGGTAACTGTACTGACCGCAGTCCCTAAGCTCAACACAACACTAGAAGTTGCCGTGGAATGCTCCTAACTCTCCCTAGGCATCTCGTCACAGCCTAAGAGCTAACTACCCCTAAAGATAGAAGCAGGAAAACTATCTTGCCTCAGAGAAAATCCCCAAAGGATAGATTAGCCCCCCACAAATAATGACTGTGAGTGGAGAGGGAAAAGACATACACAGAATGAAACCAGGATGAGCACAGGAGGCCAGTCTAGCTTGATAGATGAGACAGGATGGAATACTGTGCGGTCAGTATAAAACACTACAAAAATCCACGCAGAGTTTACAAAAAATCTCCACACCTGACTAAAGGTGTGGAGGGTAAATCTGCTTCCCAGAGCTTCCAGCAAGACAGAATTAATTCATACTGATAAGCTGGACAAACATAGAAAGCACTGAACGGATAAGTCCACAATCTGTGAACAGAACAGAGCATGCAAGAACTTAGCTTTGCTGAACTGGTCAGGAAAACAGGGAAATCCAAAAAGATGTGAATCCAACCAGAAACATTTACAAGTGGCACTGGCTGAAGGAACAGCCAGGCCTAAATAGCCGAGCAGAAGAGATGATAAGTGGAGGCAGCTGATGACAGCTAACTCCAAGGAGAAGCCATACCACTTGAAACCACAAGAGGGAGCCCAAGAGCAGAACTCACAAAAGTGCCACTTACAACCACCGGAGGGAGCCCAAGAGCGGAATTCACAACAGTACCCCCCCCTTGAGGAGGGGTCACCGAACCCTCACCAGAGCCCCCAGGCCGATCAGGACGAGCCAAATGAAAAGCACGAACCAAATCGGTGGCATGGACATTGGAGGCAACAACCCAAGAATTATCCTCCTGGCCATAACCCTTCCACTTGACAAGATACTGAAGCCTCCGCCTCGAAAAACGAGAATCCAAAATCTTCTCAACCTCATATTCCAACTCTCCCTCAACCAACACCGGGGCAGGAGGGTCAACCGAGGGAACAACGGACACCACATATCTCCGCAACAAAGATCTATGGAAAACATTATGAATGGCAAAAGAGGCTGGAAGAGCCAAACGAAAAGACACCGGATTAATCATTTCAGAAATTTTATAAGGACCAATAAACCGAGGCTTAAACTTAGGGGACGAAACCTTCATAGGAACATGACGAGAAGACAACCAAACCAAATCCCCCACACGAAGCCGGGGACCAACACACCGACGGCGGTTAGCAAAACGCTGAGCCCTTTCCTGAGACAACGTCAAATTGTCCACCACATGAGTCCAAATCTGCTGCAGCCTGTCCACCACAGAATCAACACCAGGACAATCAGAAGGCTCAACTTGCCCAGAAGAAAAGCGAGGATGAAAACCAAAATTACAAAAGAAAGGAGAAACCAAAGTAGCCGAACTAGCCCGATTATTAAGGGCAAACTCGGCCAACGGCAAGAAAGACACCCAATCATCCTGATCAGCAGACACAAAGCATCTCAAATAGGTCTCCAAGGTCTGATTAGTTCGCTCAGTTTGGCCATTAGTCTGAGGATGAAACGCCGAAGAAAAAGACAAATCAATGCCCATCCTAGCACAAAAGGCCCGCCAAAATCTAGAGACAAACTGAGAACCTCTGTCAGACACAATATTCTCCGGAATGCCATGCAAACGAACCACATGCTGAAAAAACAATGGAACCAGATCTGAGGAGGAAGGCAACTTAGGCAAAGGTACCAGATGGACCATTTTAGAGAACCGGTCACAAACAACCCAGATAACAGACATCTTCTGGGAAACCGGAAGATCCGAAATAAAATCCATGGAAATATGCGTCCAGGGCCTCTCAGGGACCGGCAAAGGCAAAAGCAACCCACTAGCGCGGGAACAGCAAGGCTTGGCTCAGGCGCAAGTCCCACAGGATTGCACAAAAGCACGGACATCGCGCGACAAGGACGGCCACCAAAAGGACCTAGCAACCAAATCTCTGGTACCAAAAATCCCAGGATGACCAGCCAACACTGAACAATGAACCTCAGAAAACACCTTACTTGTCCATCTATCAGGAACAAACAGCTTCCCCACAGGACAGCGGTCAGGCCTATCAGCCTGAAATTCCTGAAGCACCCGCCGCAACTCAGGAGAGATGGCAGAAAGAATCACCCCTTCCTTAAGAATGCCAACCGGCTCAAGGACTCCAGGAGAATCAGGCGAAAAACTCCTAGAGAGGGCATCAGCCTTAACATTCTTAGATCCCGGAAGATACGAGACCACAAAATCAAAACGGGAGAAAAACAGGGACCATCGAGCCTGTCTAGGATTAAGCCGCTTGGCCGACTCGAGGTAAATCAGATTCTTATGATCGGTCAGGACCACAACGCGGTGCTTAGGTCCCTCAAGCCAATGTCGCCACTACTCAAACGCCCACTTCATAGCCAACAACTCCCGATTGCCGACATCATAATTGCGTTCCGCAGGCGAAAACTTTCTGGAAAAAAAAGCACACGGTTTCATCAAAGAACCATCAGACTCCCTCTGAGACAAAACGGCCCCTGCCCCAATCTCAGAAGCGTCGACGTCAACCTGAAAAGGAAGAGAAACATCCAGCTGACGCAACACAGGGGCAGAAGTAAATCGGCGTTTAAGCTCCTGAAAGGCCTCAACAGCCGCAGAGGACCAATTCGTCACATCCGCGCCTTTCTTCGTCAAATCAGTAAGGGGCTTAACCACACTGGAAAAGTTGGCAATGAAACGGCGATAGAAATTAGCAAAGCCCAAAAATTTTTGAAGGCCCTTCACAGATGTGGGTTGAATCCAGTCATGAATAGCTTGGACCTTAACAGGATCCATTTCTATAGACGAGGGAGAAAAAATAAAACCCAAAAAAGAGACCTTCTGAACTCCGAATAGGCACTTAGACCCCTTCACAAACAAAGCATTATCACGAAGGATCTGGAACACCATCCTGACCTGCTTCACATGAGACTCCCAATCATCGGAAAAAATCAAAATATCATCAAAATATACGACCATGAATTTATCAAGATAATTGCGGAAAATGTCATGCATGAAAGACTGGAACACAGATGGAGCATTAGAGAGTCCAAATGGCATCACAAGGTATTCAAAATGGCCTTCGGGCATATTAAATGCAGTTTTCCATTCGTCACCCTGTTTAATATGAACAAGATTATTTGCCCCTCGGAGGTCAATCTTAGTAAACCAACTAGCCCCCTTAATCTGAGCAAACAAATCAGTAAGCAAAGGCAAGGGGTATTGGAATTTGACCGTGATCTTATTAAGAAGACGATAATCAAAACAGGGTCTCAAGGAGCCATCCTTCTTAGCAACAAAAAAGAAACCCGCTCCCAATGGTGACGAAGAGGGCCGAATATGCCCCTTCTCAAAAGACTCCTTAACATAACTCCGCATGGCGGCATGCTCTGGTACAGACAGATTGAAAAGTCGGCCCTTAGGGAACTTGCAACCAGGAATCAAGTTAGAGACACAAAAGAGAATAGTGAAACCAAAAACACTCAGTTTGAAAAAATGTTGCAGTAATCCGCAAGTGCTAGTAAAAGATGTAAAAAACAGGGTATTTGGTTGATACGTTTTTTGCAAAAAATGTATACTAAGCTGCTCTACCAATCTTCACGGTATACCCTTATCAGAGCAGTCCTAACTAATGTATGCAATCCCTATCTGATGTATTTAAAAACCTGATCATCTGTATATAACCTGTGTGAACAGGGTTCAGAGAGGAAAAATCCATGTGTGCATACAGGGTAGAACAGCTTTTGTGCAGATAGCCCAAGAGGAGTGGTGGAACTCCCCAGTCTTGTAGACACAAGAGAACAATTATGGAAACAGGAACACATGAGCTACTTGCACAGTGAACAAGTCTGTATGATCATGTTCACACACCACCAAGAAACCTGAAGACACAAAAGAGAATAGTGAAACCAAAAACACTCAGTTTGAAAAAATGTTGCAGTAATCCGCAAGTGCTAGTAAAAGATGTAAAAAACAGGGTATTTGGTTGATACGTTTTTTGCAAAAAATGTATACTAAGCTGCTCTACCAATCTTCACGGTATACCCTTATCAGAGCAGTCCTAACTAATGTATGCAATCCCTATCTGATGTATTTAAAAACCTGATCATCTGTATATAACCTGTGTGAACAGGGTTCAGAGAGGAAAAATCCATGTGTGCATACAGGGTAGAACAGCTTTTGTGCAGATAGCCCAAGAGGAGTGGTGGAACTCCCCAGTCTTGTAGACACAAGAGAACAATTATGGAAACATGGAATTATGGATTATGGAAACATAATTGTTCTCTTGTGTCTACAAGACTGGGGAGTTCCACCACTCCTCTTGGGCTATCTGCACAAAAGCTGTTCTACCCTTTATGCACACATGGATTTTTCCTCTCTGAACCCTGTTCACACAGGTTATATACAGATGATCAGGTTTTTAAATACATCAGATAGGGATTGCATACATTAGTTAGGACTGCTCTGATAAGGGTATACCGTGAAGATTGGTAGAGCAGCTTAGTATACATTTTTTGCAAAAAACGTATCAACCAAATACCCTGTTTTTTACATCTTTTACTAGCACTTGCGGATTACTGCAACATTTTTTCAAACTGAGTGTTTTTGGTTTCACTATTCTCTTTTGTGTCTTCAGGTTTCTTGGTGGTGTGTGAACATGATCATACAGACTTGTTCACTGTGCAAGTAGCTCATGTGTTCCTGTTTCCATAATTGTTCTCTTGTGTCTACAATACTGGGGAGTTCCACCACTCCTCTTGGGCTATCTGCACAAAAGCTGTTCTACCCTGTATGCACACATGGATTTTTCCTCTCTGAACCCTGTTCACACAGGTTATATACAGATGATCAGGTTTTTAAATACATCAGATAGGGATTGCATACATTAGTTAGGACTGCTCTGATAAGGGTATACCGTGAAGATTGGTAGAGCAGCTTAGTATACATTTTTTGCAAAAAACGTATCAACCAAATACCCTGTTTTTTACATCTTTTACTAGCACTTGCGGATTACTGCAACATTTTTTCAAACTGAGTGTTTTTGGTTTCACTATTCTCTTTTGTGTCTTCAGGTTTCTTGGTGGTGTGTGAACATGATCATACAGACTTGTTCACTGTGCAAGTAGCTCATGTGTTCCTGTTTCCAGGAATCAAGTTAATAGCACAATCACAGTCCCGGTGCGGTGGAAGGGAACTGGACTTGGGCTCATCAAATACATCCTGGAAATCCGACAAACTCAGGGACCTCAGAAGAGGGGGAAGAGGAAATTGACATCAAAGGAACGTCACTATGTACCCCTTGACAACCCCAACTAGTCACAAACATAGTTTTCCAATCCAGCACCGGATTATTTTCCTGTAACCATGGAAAACCCAGTACAACAACATCATGCAGGTTATGCAACACCAGAAAACGGCAATCTTCCTGATGTGCCGGAGCCATGTACATAGTCATCTGCGTCCAGTACTGAGGTTTATCCTTGGCCAAGGGTGTAGCATCAATACCCCTCAAAGGAATAGGGCTCTGCAAAGGCTGCAAGGAAAAACCACAGCGCCTGGCGAATTCTAAGTCCATTAAGTTCAGGGCAGCGCCTGAATCCACAAATGCCATGACAGAAAAGGACGACAATGAGCAAATCAGGGTCAAAGATATGATAAATTTAGGCTGCATAGTACTAATGGTAACAGACCTAGCGAATCTCTTAGTACGCTTAGGGCAATCAGAGATAACATGAGCCGAATCACCACAGTAAAAACACAGCCTATTCTGACGTCTGAATTCCTGCCGTTCTGTTCTAGTCAAAATCCTATCACATTGCATAGGTTCTGGACTCTGCTGAGAGGATACTGCCATATGGTGCACAGCTTTGCGCTCACGCAGACGCGGATCAATCTGAATGGCTAGAGACATAGATTCGCTCAAACCGGCAGGCGTAGGAAAGCCCACCATAACATCTTTAAGGGCTACAGAAAGACCTTTTCTGAAAATAGCAGCCAGAGCCTCCTCATTCCATTTAGTGAGCACAGACCATTTTCTAAATTTCTGGCAGTATAATTCTGCCGCTTCCTGACCTTGACACAAGGCCAACAGGGTTTTTTCTGCATGATCCACAGAATTAGGTTCGTCATACAATAATCCGAGCGCTTGAAAAAATGCGTCTACATTCAATAATGCCGGATCCCCTGTTTCAAGAGAAAAAGCCCAGTCTTGAGGGTCACCACGCAGCAAGGATATGATGATTTTTACTTGCTGAATGGGATCACCAGAAGAACGGGGTTTCAAAGCAAAAAACAATTTGCAGTTATTTTTAAAGTTCAAAAACTTTGATCTGTCCCCAAAAAACAAATCAGGAGTAGGAATTCTAGGCTCTAAAGTCGGAGTCTGGACAACATAATCTTGGATATTCTGTACTCTTGCAGCAAGTTGATCCACACGAGAAAACAAACCCTGAACATCCATGCCAGAGCATATATCCTGAACCATCCAGATATCAAGAGGAAAAAAGAGACAAACTAGAGCACAGAAAAAAAAATGGTTCAGAACTTTCTTTTCTTTCTTTTGAGCTGCATTTAATTCATTTTTGGCCACTTGTACTGTTATGATGCGGTGGTTAAGGAGCAACATGGAACGAGCTCTGAAGGAAGTGGTAACTGTACTGACCGCAGTCCCTAATCTCAACACACTAGAAGTAGCCGTGGAATGCTCCTAACTCTCCCTAGGCATCTTGTCACAGCCTAAGAGCTAACTACCCCTAAAGATAGCAGCAGGAAAACTATCTTGCCTCAGAGAAAATCCCCAAAGGATATATTAGCCCCCCACAAATAATGACTGTGAGTGGAGAGGGAAAAGACATACACAGAATGAAACCAGGATGAGCTCAGGAGGCCAGTCTAGCTTGATAGATAGGACAGGATGGAATACTGTGCGGTCAGTATAAAACACTACAAAAATCCACGCAGAGTTTACAAAAAATCTCCACACCTGACTAAAGGTGTGGAGGGTAAATCTGCTTCCCAGAGCTTCCAGCAAGACAGAATTAATTCATACTTATAAGCTGGACAAACATAGAAAGCGCTGAACGGATAAGTCCACAATCTGTGAACAGAACAGAGCATGCAAGAACTTAGCTTTGCTGAACTGGTCAGGAAAACAGGGAAATCCAAAAAGATGTGAATCCAGCCAGAAACCATTTACAAGTGGCACTGGCTGAAGGAACAGCCAGGCCTAAATAGCCGAGCAGAAGAGACGATAAGTGGAGGCAGCTGATGACAGCTAACTCCAAGGAGCAGCCATACCACTTGAAACCACAAGAGGGAGCCCAAGAGCAGAACTCACAAAGTGCCACTTACAACCACCAGAGGGAGCCCAAGAGCGGAATTCACAACAGAGTATTTCAGGAGAGCAGTGTGCTGGTCTATGGGGGGTCATAGAGGAGATATATGGTGGAGGGAGCAGGGTCACTACAGCACAGAGTATTTCAGGAGAGCAGTGTGCTGGTTTATGGGGGGTCACAGAGGGAGATATATGGTGGAAGGAGCAGGGTGACCGCAGCACAGAGTATTTCAGGAGAGCAGTGCGTTGAACTATGGGGGGTCACAGATGAGATATATGTTGGGAGGATATATGATCCCTGTTGTGTGCATGCTACCTCACACCCCTGTTTTGTGAGTAACGTTCTTGTCATCCCTCCACCTTAACCCTTATCCGGCTGAATAGGTACAATTGTAACTATTCCGTTTTAAAATTGCAATAACTTTTTTTTGAAAAGACGTAGAGGGCTGAAATTTCGTGACATCTCTACATTTTTGGTCCAGAATATATTGGCCAAATTTCAATAAAATATCTCCACCCGCTTCCGAGATAAGGGGTCGAGATCTTTTTGCATCCATAACAAGCTGCATAGGTACAAATGTACCTCATATATTTTGAATGAAGATAATGCAAGGGAAAAAGCATAAATTTTTTTTTAATGATAATGCTATTTAACTATTATAAACAAGTAAAAAACTGTTCATTTACATTATAAAAGAAAATGTAAGAAACTTTTTTTTATTGATTTTCTTTGCAAGTAATGCATGTTGGCTTTGCTACAGAGTGTTCATCGCAAATGGGTTTCACACAAACCACACAAGACTTTCTAGTCTTGCGTTGTTTTCGCCTCAGGTCTCTGCAGACATAGCAACTACCAACAACAGGGGAGGGTCCACGACTACCATGAGGTATTTTGGGGCCAGCTGCTGGCTGCGATGCTACCACAATGCATCGTCCAAGCACCATTTCTACTGCACCTCGAAGAAAATGGTTTCTCATTATCATTTTGTTTGTACTACGATCTTCAATTGCAATCATACACAGCTGATTTGCGAGATCTTTCAGGAACTTTCTTCGTTGATCCTTTGCCCTGAAGCTTGGATTGTGTTCTCTGTAGATGATGTAGGATGCTAACCCACTGACATCAATCATATTGTAGAAAAATGCCAAAGTCCAACGTGATGTTCGTCGTTTCACAGTGTACTCTCCCAACATTTTATCCATAACATCAACGCCACCTTTTGTTATGTTGTAGTATTTTATTATCTCTGGCTTGGCTGCTAGTGTCTCTTCAACTTCTCCCGTCATGTGCATAGATGATAGAAGCACGACTGATTTGTTCTTCTTTGGTACATATGAACAGACTGTTGCATCATGATTGTAGGCAAAATTTGTCGAGTATACAGGCCTTTCTTTGGCAGGCTGCATGTTGTTAGGTAGGAACCTTTTGTTTTTTCTCACTGTACCAACTAGTGTCATGTTCCAGGAGTTCAATACCTTAGCTAGTTCCATGGTTGTAAAGAAGTTATCGGTGGTGACATTTCTTCCAGAGCCTTTATACGAGCTCACTAGGTCCAATACTGTTCGTTCTCCAATGTTTACTTGTCGAGGACCATCAGTTGGTTTCCCAGTGTAGAGCTGACCTTGTAAAGGGTAGGCATTTGATGAGTCACAAGCCCAGAAAATCTTTATGCCATATTTAGCTGGTTTTGAAGGTATATACTGGGTAAATTTAGTATGACCTCTAAATGGAAATAATTGCTCGTCGACGGTGATACAATGATATGGCTTGTAGGCTCTCTCCAGATTACTGTTCAGCATTGTCCAGATGTCCCGTATTGGTGCAGCTTTATCTGTTTGCACACGTTCTGCACGTGTATTTTCGTTGTCAAACCTGATAAATCTGAGTATCATCTTGAAGCGGTCACGAGACATGGCTGCACGTATAAGAGGCAGAGCAGCAACATTCCACATTTCCTCCAGATTCTCTTTGTTGGCTCTGTGCACACCAGCAGCAATCAGTATGCCCAAAAATGCATGAAGTTCAGTTTCAGTAAATTGCTTGAATGTTTTTTGTGGTGGCCGTTTGGAAGAATCAGGAAAACGTTGTACCAGTTCGTTGTTGTAAGCATCACAAACTCTCTTGGCCTTTCGATTCGTTTCCCGTAATATGATGTCACACATCTCGGGAGTCATGATGGACTTGAATAGCTCTTTTGCTGTATATAGGTTGCTGATTGCTGCAGGGCCACCTCTTTGTCGTAGGACATTACGAGATTTTGTTTGTGCATTTGGCAGTGGATTACTGCACCATTGAGTTTCATCCTTAGCAGTCCAAATGTCGCCTGCACTTTGAGGCACAGAATCATCCTCAACACTTTCGTCTGATTCGTATTCATTTTCATGCTCTATGACCATTTCTTGTTCAATGTCTGAATCTTCTTCAGTAACATCCACTTGTGGTACATAGTTTTCATCATCAGATGGAACATATGGTTCATCCTCATGCTCAGAATCAGATTCTTCTAGCATTCGCATTATTTCGTCAGACGTAAATCTGTAAATATGAAAAAATGTAAAATAAATAATTTTCCGAAATACTACATTATTGGCTTTTCACAAAATTATACTAACCTGCAAACACGTTTTCTTGGATTATGGCGGAAACTAGATCCAGCATTACTATCACTCATGATGACTTGCTAGATGAATTTTGGCTTCGTATTTTGTGCTGAATATAAATAAAACATCGTAAAACAATATGTAGATACTAATTATTATCCATTTTTCGTATAAAAATTATACCTATAGTGATAAGTTTCATACAAAATATATGTAAGCCAAGTCCAAGCTGAAAGACAATTTGACTGTTCTGTCCCCACATAATGAGAATAAAGGTATAACTGGCTGTTAGATGCTGTGAGACTTTCCTACCTTCGTTTCCAAGAAATTGAAGACTTCACAAGCCTAGAAATGTGTGCTCACAGCAATGAGATGAACAGCAAAATGGCTAATGAGAGGAGGGAGGCAGGAAGACAAGTAGAAGCCACTCCCAGTTTGAATTAACTTAATTGACAGCAACATAAGTGACCAGTAACAACACTGAACAATAGATATCAGCATAACATTTGTAGCTGAATGAACTTTAGTTTCTGAAACCAAGTAAAGTCTTCCCACAGTGGAGGTATATGTGAAGGTACAATTGTACCTATGCAGCCTGTTAAGGTTGTAAAATTATGCAGCCTGACAAGGGTTAATCACTGTCCTGTCAGCTGTCTGTCTCTTTCGCTCGCCTTCCAGTGAAGATGGAGCTGCTTATCTTTATCCAGATATGACTGCCTCCTCTTCTCATTGCTTTGAGGTGCTCTGTGATCTCCTCCTTGTACCATGTTAGTTTGCCCCCTGAGCAGTGGCCCTGTTTGGTGTTCTTGTTTTTCTTGGGGATGACACATAATTCCCTGTATCCCAGGGGTGCCAGGGCTTCCTCCTCTGCTTGGACCCATGTCTCCAGGAGGATCTGGATGTCAATGTTCTTTAGCCTTTGTTTGAAGTCTGGGTCGTTTATCTTGTACCCAAAAGGTGACGCATTAAATCCTTGAATGTTCCAGCTGGAGATAACTAAGGATGTCATCTTTAGTCGATATGTCTTATAATGGAGAAAGATTTTCATAGGACATAACAGTTCAAGTGGTGGATTTAGGTGGCATGTTTTAGGGGTGTCCCATGAGTTTGCTGCATAATGTGTTGAGCACTGTCCTTCTGCCATGTTGCTGCCCTCTGTTATTTTGTGTTGCCATTGTGGGGTTTGTGGTCTCCAGTACTTTTGCCCTCTCTGTGGACTCTCACTGCGGATCACTGTGGGTTGCCATCTCTTTGGTGGGCGTCTTGCTTGTGGTCTCGGAAGTCTGTTTAGAACGATGACCTTTAGCTCTCTGGCTAGATGGCTGACTCCTTTGTTTATTGAGGTGCTTCTCGTCGTGTAGGTGATGGAGCGTTATTTCGGGTGCCTTGCCAGTTGAATGTTTGGTGTTAAGGCGATACTGGCGGCCAGCTCTGATTTGATTTGCTGGTTTACCTGTTGGTCTATGTCTATGGGATATTTTTGGTGGGCAGCTATTGCGAGTTTTGATAGGCCTTGGGTGGCTGTCTCTTGGTGAATATCGCTTGGGCCGGTGTGTAATATGAGATGTGTGGGCTCTGTGAAGTATGGGTTATTGATCACCTTCTCTGCTTGAGGGATTGTTGAACAGCGGATTTTTGTGACCTGTGCCACCGGGAACAGTCTCTTAGGGTCCAGGTATTTCCCGTTTGAGTCTATTATTAGGACAATGTCAAGGCCCGGTGTTTTATTTGGGCTGTTTGTTTTTTGTGTGTCCTTGGCTGTTGGTTGCCCTGGATTGCTGTGACGATGAGGCTGTATATTCGTTGTTATGATTGAGGGTAGGATATTTCTTGGGTTCAGGGGTTTTGGTTGCCCTGATTTGCTGTGTGGATGGGGGCTGTACTTTTATTTCTGGGGTGGTGTGTGGTGTCCTTGTGACTTAGGCTGTCACTGGTCTGTGATGTGTCAGGCACCAAGATGGTTGGTGCAGGTTTGGGTTTTGGGGGACAGCTTGTATTTTGAGGTGCCCTCTCTGGCTTTTGTTGCAGTTTGATGATTTTAGCTCTGTTATTTCTTCTTTGAGGTAAGCATTTTCTTCCTGCAGTCTTTGAAGTGACCTTTGCATTTCACACTGATCTCTTTTCAGCCTTGATAATTCCTCCTTCAGTTGGTCATTTGCATTTTTCTCACCTTGGCTTCTTTGAAATTCCTCTTTAAATTGAATAAACTCACTCCCTAGTTGGCACAGGCAGCCTCTGAGTAAGGCTACGTTCACACTAGCGTTGCGCCGCCCTGCGTCGGCGACGCAACGCGCGACGCACGAAAAAACGCGTGCGTCATTTTTTGACCAAAATCGGACGCACAGAAAATGCAACTTGTTGCATTTTCTTGCGTCCGACGCTAGCGTCGGAAACGACGCAAGTGTCGAAAAACGCCACCCTAAAAACGCACGCGTCCCCTATGTTAAACATAGGGGCGCGTCGCCGCTGCATCGCCGCTGCGTCGCCAGCGCAACAGCGACGCACATTGGCGGAACGCCAATGTGAACGTAGCCTAAAATATCCATGGGGGGTTGTGATGTAGATGGGCTGGGGGATGGCTAGTGACTCTATCTGCTGTGATCTGATCAGGAGTGGTTATGCTTCCTTCCTGCCTCAGGGTTTGCATTTCAAATTCATTCTTAATGTGCTGGAATAATGCAGCCCCCCTCATAGGGTATAATGATGTCTCCATAAGGAATAATGGTGCCCCCCTCATAGGGAATAATGAAGCCCCCTCATAGGGTATAATAATGTCCCCATAGGGAATAATGCTGCCACCATCATAGGGAATAATGCTTCCCCCCATAGGGTATAATGATGTTCCCATAGGGAATAATGCTGCCCACCTCATAGGTAATAATGCAGACCCCCTCATAGGGTATAATGATGTCCCCATAAGGAATAATGCTGCCCCCATCATAGGGAATAATGCTGCCCCCCATAGGGTTTAATGATGTTCCCATAGGGAATAATGCTGCCCCCCTCATAGGGAATAATGCAGCCCCCCACATAGGGTATAATGATGTCCCCATAAGGAAAAATGCTGCCCCCATCATAGGGAATAATTCTGCCCCCCATAGGGTATAATGATGTTCCCATAGGGAATAATGCTGCCCCCCCCTCATAGGGAATAATGCTGCCCCCCATAGGGTATAATGATGTTCCCATAGGGAATAATGCTGCCCCCCCTCATAGGGAATAATGCTGCCCCCATCATAGGGAATAATGCTGCCCCCCTCCATAGGGTATACGGTAATTCCCCCCATATGGTATAATACCCCCCGCATATGGAATAATGCTGCCCCGGACTCACTGAGATATATATATATACTGTATATATAGCAATACTCACCTCTCTTCCTCGCTCCCACGCTGATTCTGGTGGTGGCTCTGCTCCGATGTCAGGGGCTGTGCTGCAGTCGGCCTCGCACACAGCAGGTACGCAATGAAGTGACATCATCGCGCACCCGCTGTGTGTCAGAGGCGAGGGGAATGATGGAGAGGAAGCATCATCTGACATTCTCTCTCTCCTCCATTAATGCGCACTGGGGGCGGTGCTGGCGACGGGTCCCCCTGGCTTGTGGCCCCATAGTGTGGGTTGGGGGGCCCCTGAGGGAGCCGTGGCCGAGGCCCTAGTCTGCAGACCCTGATAGCGGGCAGTGTTAGCTGCAACATGCGGCAAACGCTGACCACTATTATAGTGAAACTAATTCACTCTCCACGCCAATGGGGGCGTGAGGAAGCGTGAATATTCATTTCACTTTAGCAGCAGGATCAGGCTTAGGTTTCCTGTCACCCGCTGCTGCTCCGCTGGCACCGGGGGCCCCATAGCAGCTGCATGGTGTGCCGCTATTAGCGACACCCCTCTGGCTGGGGGCCCCTGGAGCAGCGGGACGCCAAGGCAGCTGCTGACCCTGTAAGCCAGCAGGTGTCATGGCCTGGGCCCTCTGGAGAATTTTCCGGTGGCCCAGTCGGACCCTGGCGGAGAATATGTGTAAGCGGAGAATATGTGCGTGTCTGTGTGTGTGCGGGTGTCTGCGTGTGTGTGTGCGGCTGTGTGCAGTAACACTACCGCCAGTACTGTCGGTCACAGAGCTGTGGGATCATGCTGGCAGATGTCAGTGTGATGCTGGCAGCTGACTGTGACCTGCGGTAAACAAACAGGCGTGGGCTGATGAGACTACTGCTCCCATCAGGCTATGTCTGCTGTCACTGATAACAGCGACAACAGGTGCCGCTGATAGGAGCGTACTATTATCTGCCAGCGCCTGTGCTCACAGTTACATACATATTCACACAAAAATAAAAACCCATTATACTCACCTCACACCGAATCCCCGACGCCCTCGTCTCCTAGAAATAAAGTAAAATAATAAACCAACATAAACTCCCTGTCCAGGTAATCTGAGTGTCCCATGGCGATCTCACGTGTAGAACAGTCACATCGGGAGATGTGACCGCTCTACCAGACTTAGGCGATACACTGGCAGAAGGCGATCGCTCTGATGCTATCACTTGCAGCACCACTGCGTGGGAAAGTTCTCACACAGCGGTAGTGCCGTAAGTGAGAGCACCGGAGCTGATGAACTCTGGTGAACTCACGGCAGTGCAGTGAAGCGATTATCTCCTGTCAGTGTATCACCGGAGACCGGGTAGAGCGGTCACATCTCTCGATGTGACTGTTCTACACGTGAGATCATTGTGGGACATACGGTAAATGGACTATGTCGGACAAGGAGTATTATATGTTGGTTTATTGTTTGATTTTTGTTGCACGAGATGACGACATCGGGGATTAGGCATTCAGTAAGTATGGTAAATTAAGAACCAATAAAGGAGTCTGTGTGTTTTTTTCAAATATAGGACTTTATTCTGCCTGTGTCTTTTTTTACCATATAACTACAGGATTAGTAATGGATAGGGGTATTATAGACGCCTCTCCATTACTAGGCCGTGGGCTTGACGTCACCTGACAATACAAAGGTGACATCAACCCCACAAATATGAACCCCACTTGCCACTGCTACAGTGTGCCAGAATTGGCGCATCTATAAGGCTACTTTCACACTGGCGTTTTTTGCAATGCGTCGTTTATGAAAAAAAAACACATCCTGCAAAGTTGTTTGCAGGATGCGTTTTTGCTCCATAGATTAACATTAGTGACACATTGCCACACGTCGCAACCGTCGTGCGACGGTTGCGCCGTGTTTTGGCGGACCGCCGGGAGCAAAAAAACGTTAAATGTAACGTTTTTTGCTGCCGACGGACCACTTTTTCCGACCGCGCATGTGCGGCCGGAACTCCGCCCCACCTCACAATGGGGCAGCGGATGCACCAGAGAAATGCCTGAGGGGGTGCCAATATCCATGGCCCTGTCCCAGGCTATTAATATCAGCCCGCAGCTGTCTGCTTAGTCTTTGGGGTTCGATTTTATAGGGGACATCGTGTCAATTTTTTCTAGGGTTCCCCTGTAAAATAGCCAGTAAAGGCTAAGCAAACATCTGTGAGCTGATATTAATAGCCTGGGAACCTTTATGGCTATTGGATCCTTCCCAGAATATTAACATCAGCCCTCAGCCGTCGTCTTTCCCTCTGCTGGTTATGAAAAATACGCGGGAGTCCATGGAAATGTTTTTTTTTAAATAAACAGATATTGCGTTTCACGCAGATTTTGTGTGTGTGTGTGTGTGTGTCATTATTTAACTCTTTATGTTCCGTTTTATTAATGAGGGTATCTGGCTGACACCTGTTCGATACTAAACCTCGGGTTTGGTATTACATACATATGTGTATCTATCTATCTATCTATCTATCTATCTATCTATCTATCTATCTATCTATCTATCTATCTATCTATCTATCTATCTATCTTTCTATATACAGTGGGTAAGGAAAATATTCAGACCCCTTTACATTTTTCTCTCTTTGTTTCATTGCAGTCATTTGGTAAATTCAAAAAAGTTCATTTTTTCTCATTAATGTACACCCTGCACCCCATCTTGACTGAAAAAAACAGAAATGCAGAAATTTTTGAAAATGTATTAAAAAAGAAAAACTGATATATCACATCAGTATTCAGACCTTTTGCTCAGACACTCAGAATTGAAAGCTTCCTAAAGAGATAATGGAGCAGAACCGAGCTTACTACAGAAATAAGGGAGCAGAACCGAGCTTACTTCAGAGATATGGAAGTAGAACGGAGCTTACTACAGAGATATGGGAGCAGAATCGCGCTTACTACAGAGATATGGAAGTAGAACGGAGCTTACTACAGAGATAAGGGAGCAGAACCGAGCTTACTACAGAGATAATGGAGCAGAACCAAGCTTACTACAGAGATAAGGGAGCAGAACCGAGCTTACAACAGAGATATGGGAGCAGAACCGAGCTTACTACAGAGATAAGGGAGCAGAACCGAGCTTACTACAGAGATAAGAGAGCAGAACCGAGAATACTACAGAAATAAGGGAGCAGAACCGAGCTTACTACAGAGATAAGGGAGCAGAACCGAGCTTACTACAGAGATATGGGAGCAGAACCGAGCTTACTACAGAGATAAGGGAGCAGAACCGAGCTTTCTACAGAGATAATGGAGCAGATCCGAGATTACTACAGAAATAAGGGAGCAGAACGGAGCTTAATACAGAAATAAGGGAGCAGAACCGAGCTTAATACAGAGATATGGGAGCTGAACTGAGCTAACTACAGAGATATGGGAGCAGAACCGAGCTTGCTACAGAAATAAGGGTGCAGAACCGAGCTTACAACAGAGATATGGGAGCAGAACCAAGCTTTCTACAGAGATAATGGAGCAGAACCGAGCTTACTACAGAAATAAGGGATCAGAACCGAGCTTGCTACAGAAATAAGGGAACAGAACCGAGCTTACTACAGAAATAAGGGAGCTGAACCAAGATTACTACAGAAATAAGGGAACAGAATCGAGTGTACTAAAGCGTTACGGGGGCAGCACTGAGCTTATTGCAGAGATATGGGAGCAGAATTAGGGACACTGCGGCTTATGCCGCTGTCCCCTGACTGCTGCGCCTCCCCCCCCCCACTCTGGTATTCGGAGATCTCCCTTTAAGTGAAGCCAAAAGGAATATGGGGTTAACTCCCTGGGAGGGGGCGTGGCTTATCCCCTGCTCTTGGCGCCGGGAAGCGCTGAAGCCACATCCGTCCCAGGACCCGGACCTGTTTGGGCTGCCGGATTATGGACCCGCTGGAGAGTGCGGTGAGGGATAGGATCGGCAGGGAAGGCAGCGCTTGGTTAGCAGCTTTGCTGACCGGGAGCGACTCCTTCCCTGCCATGGTGCAGGTGGCGCCGCCGGAGGGTCGGCGCTCTCGCAGAGCCACCCGACCTCCGGCACGGCTGAGCCCGCCAGTACTTTCAAAGAAGAGCGCGCGCAGCTCTCGTGCGCGCGCCTCTTCTGCTCTGGGCGCCAGGGAGACTGGGGGAAGCGCTTTGCAGCAGGTGGGGGAGACACAGGGGACGGCTTTGAGCGACATAAGCTTTATACCCCCTTCTGCCCCGGGCACACTGAGAGGGAGTTCAAGTCTGCAAACGCCAGCAGTGTCAGCCGGAGCTGTGCAATTAGTTAGAAACAGCATGGGGGGGGGTCCAGGGAACGTCTGCTTCCTCACAGGACTAAGGCACAGCAGGAAGGGAGGCTGAGGCTCCGCAGGGAGGCATTCCTCCACTTTCAAGGAGCACGGGGGAAGCTATTGCCAATATGGACAGGAGCAAGGACACGGCAGCCGTAGCGCAGCAGAACATGGGATCACATCACATAATATTAGCACAAGGTCAGCATAGTGCATACTCCCAGGCTAGTTTAGGGGGCGAATCACAGTTTCCACCTTACCCACTCATCTTTAGTACCCCGTATTCGCAAATACCGGGCGGGCAAATTACTCCCTCTCAAGCGACAGTAGTTGAACACCAGGACGCCTCAGCTTCGCGTTCGCTGATGGCAACCGGTGCTCGTGCCCCAGTTCAGGGTGCTGGCACCCCGGCTCTGGACAATAGGCAGAGTGCGGGTATCCGCTCCGCGCGCAGAGCATCATCGTCATCATCGTCATCCCCCAGATAGCATCGCAGAAGCGGACGTAGGAAGCGCGAGCGTCACGTTAGCAAACGGCGTTCATATAGATCTAGGTCCAGCCAGCGTAGTAGACGGTCTAGAGCCTCGCGGTGGCGTTCGCCTTCTTCATCCGGTAGTTCTTCAGGCAGGTCACACAGGCAGGAGTCTTCTCGTCGTAGGTCTATACATCGCATGGAGCGTCAAGGTCCGATGACTCCCGTGGCACGGGAAGCAAGCTGTCCGGATACCGGTGCACCGTCTGGTGAGTACCCCTTTATCGGGGCATGGGGAGGGGAGAGAGCCAACACCAACCTTTCAGATACAGTAGCCAATACAAACACAGGAAACAGGATTTATGTCAATCCAAAATTGCTACAACCAGCGGGATTGTCCAGGCAGCCCCCTCCTCCCAGCCCGGATGTGTATAAAGATGGCCTATTCTGTGGGGTCCCTCCTTTAGGGGCCCACTTGGATAGCGCCATTAAGGAACAAATTTGGGCCAATGATTTCATTGACATATGGTCTCTGGTTTCCACGGATCAGCACTCGGTTGATAGAGAGAGGCGGTTGGGTGATAAAACATATGAACGCAAGCCAAAAGTTGCAAAAACCATTAATAACTGGTTGAAAGCTTTTGCGGTTCTGGGATGCGTTATGATGGAAAGGCACCCCGAAAGGTGCTCCGAGCTATTTATATACTTAGATAGCATTTACAATTCCTATAAGGCACATGGGGGATCGGCATGGTGGAAATATGATGAAGATTTCCGCCGTCGATTGGCCGCCAATCCTCAATTGGGCTGGGGTATGAAAGCCACGGATTCGTGGCTCCGCTTGATGATGGCTCAGAGAACAACCCAATCCTTTCACGGGCCCGCTGCCGGGTCCAATAACAAAGCGGCAGCAACAGCCATTCGTAGACCAGGTTCGTGCTGGTTATTTAATGAAGGGCACTATAAGTTCTATGGGCTCTGCAAATATAGACATGAGTGTTCATCATGCGGAGGCCCCTACCCAGTGGCAAAATGCACACGTCCGCCCCAAAAAGCTATCTCCGGGAAAAACCCCTCTACAGGTGAGGTTAGCGACGCCGGTGAGCGTAAAAAGAATGGGGCCATGGCTGGACAAATACCCCAATAAGTCGGCCGCGGCCCAGCTGCGTGTCGGTTTCTCCTTTGGTTTTTTTCATCCCGTTTATTTGGTCACCAGAACCACAATCAGCCCCTAACTTACAATCAGCAAAGGAATTACCCAACGTATTAGCAGAGAAGCTGGGGAAGGAAATCAGGTTGGGTCGTTTTCGTGGTCCTTTCAATTCTCCCCTCTCTCTGGGTATAGTCCCCAAAAAAGAAGCAGGTAAATACCGATTAATTCATCATCTTTCATACCCCAAGGGTATGTCTGTCAACGATGGAATACCCAGTGACGAAACAGCCGTCACCTATATTTCATTTGACAAAGCAGTTGACCTCATCAGAAATGCTGGCCCGGGGGCCCTTATGGCCAAATCGGACATAGAATCTGCTTTTCGGCTGCTCCCGGTACACCCGGATTGTCACCACTTACTTGGGGCTAAATTTGAGGATCTATACTATTACGACACATGTCTTCCCATGGGGTGTTCAATTTCCTGTTTTTATTTTGAGTTATTTAGCACGTTTTTAGAATGGGTTGCTCGCAAGATTACCCGGCTAACCGCCATCACGCATTATCTTGATGACTTTTTGATAGTCGGGCCAGCGGGCTCAGACGTATGTGCCACAGCCCTTGCCCAATTCAAAGATACCATGGCACATTTTGGGGTCCCACTTTCCTCAGAGAAGACGATAGGACCAGTATCAGTGATCACATTCCCCGGGATCGAAATCGACTCGGTCGCTATGGAATTTAGGTTGCCAAAGGAAAAAATTGACAAGCTGCTGGATCTCATCAGTGGGTGTATCTCAGTTGGTAAGGTCACATTAACTCAATTGCAATCTCTGCTTGGCTCCTTAAATTTTGCCTGCAGGGTCATGCCAACGGGCAGGATCTTCTCGCGCAGATTGATGTTAGCCACGAGAGGGGTGAGTCAAAGACATCATAGAATCAGGATTACAGCACAGCTACGTTCTGATTTAAACACATGGAAGCTGTTCCTCAGCAGTTACAATGGTAGGACTTGCTTTCAGGAGTCAGAATGCTCTAACGTGGACATGGGCTTGTTTTTTGCATCATCTAGTCACACGGGTTTCAGCGTTCGCTTTGGTGACAAATTGTGTACTTCGAATTGGCCTGCTTTCTGGATTTCCAGGAAGTGGAACGAAGATCCTACTTTGATCGACCTTCTTCCTGTGGCAGTTGCCTGGAAGTCTGGGGTTCACAATTGGCCAACAAGCGTATTCGTTTACAACTCGAAACCGTTGGCGGGGCGCATGCCATCAACTATCTAGCGTCTCCTTCACCGCTGGTTTTAGACCTGATTAGGTTCATAGTATTAAAATGCTTAACGTTTAATGTTTGGTTCAAAGCGTATGCACTAACCATCAGCAATGAGAATGTTTATGGTTTATTAACTGGGTCTTACTCGCAGGATTTACTGGGACGGCGCCTGCAGGAACCCTTGGAGGAGGTGGATTGCCCACATTCGATCTGGGATGTCCTGGGAACCTGATGCCATTAATACACTCATCGATAGCCCCGTTGACTTGGAAAGCCTATGGTAAGGCGTGGGAGGAGTGGTGTCTTTTAGCAGACGGCAAACCAGTGGGGTCTTCGGAGGATGCTCGAATGCAGGTGACAATGGCATTTCTATCAAAAATGCATGCCATGGGAGTGTCTGGTTCAGTGGCGCGTAACCGCGTATCGGCGTTAGCGTTCCATTTCAAGCTACGAGGTTGGCCAGATTCCACGAAACACTTCCTAGTGAGTCAGCTACTGAAGCGTTGGCGACGAACGGACAAACACGGTGATAACAGGCGTCCTATCTCCTTTGAATTGCTAGTGAGCCTGGTTAAAGCTGCGGAATCTGTTTGTGATTCTAAATACGAAGCTGCGCTAACATCGGCGGCTTTTGGCATAGCATTCTTTGGGGCCATGCGGGTCAGTGAGATTGTTCCTACTGCCCTGAATAAACCTGGTGGCCTTAGGCGAGAAGACATACTAATTTGCGACGATGGTTTAAGAATCAGAATATGCAAATCCAAAACTGATCAGGATGGCAGGGGTACTTGGTTCCCAATATTTGCCATCAACAAGGGTATTTGCCCATTAATTTTAACTAGGAATTACATGCGATTTAGAAAGGATGGTTCCCAATTTTTCATTCATGAGAATGGGCTTCCCCTAGTGTCGGGCCAATTCTTAGCTATATTGAGACGAACGTTGTCACTATTGGGATTGCCCGCAGCAGAATTTGGGACTCACTCATTCCGGATAGGTGCAGCAACAGAAGCATCTAGAGCGGGTTTATTTGAATCAGAAATTCAAAGGGTGGGTAGATGGAGATCCCGCTGTTTTACTAGATACATCAGGCCTGATTTATTGTTATAAAGTTGGTCGTTCTCGGTACTATTATATCCGGGAACAGGTTGGGCATTTCGTTGGGGAACTTCCTGGGGTTGTCGGGTTATTGGTTGTTGGCTAACTGTACATTTTTATTCCTAGATGGGGTGCATCCCAGCGTCTGGATAGTGGACCACTCGTACATTTACTGGGCTGCACGACGCGCCGAGTTGTGCCCAGGAGGGCGATCTTTGGGATTCAACGATGTCAACGTGATATGGCGTGGCTTGAGAGGCATGATGTGGTCCCAAGTTCTTCCGGAGATTGTGCACATTTCACGGGTGGCTTCATCCCCCACCATTGTGGTTATCCATGCCAGAGGAAATGACCTGGCTTCGTTCCCGCTGGCTGAACTGCTTACGCTGATCACATCGGACATGGACAAGTTCCCGAGTTTCTTCCCGTTGATGCGTCTAGTTTGGTCCGAAATAATCCCAAGGCTGGTTTGGCGGGGTGCCAGAGAATTGAATGCTATGGAGAGGTCCAGACGCACGCTAAATCAGAGGATATCACGATTCGTAAGGTTTAAGAATGGTGTAGTTTTTCGGCACCATCGGCTGGAAGGGGACAATTCCGGTTTTCTGCTTCCAGACGGAGTCCATTTGAACGAGGCGGGCTTAGACATCTTCCTCAATGGTATTAGAGAAGGGGTGGTTCAGGCGATGCATTCTTTGGGGGGGTCGTAGCTCTCTAGATTCGCTCCTCCTTGGCGGAAGGGTGGAGTTTTGTTGGTGGTGAAGATACCTGCCCGGGAGACCGGATGGCAGTAATCTCCCTACACCCCATTTGTTGGCAGATAGTGCCTGTTTTAAGCTGCGACCAAAATATTTACCCAAAGGAAAAGATGGAAATGGTATGAATATATTTCCCAATAAAGTTTTAAAAGTTTTGACAACTGTTGTGTGTTCACTTAATGGGAGCAAACGTTCTTGGGTCGTAGCAGTCTTAGGGACACTGCGGCTTATGCCGCTGTCCCCTGACTGCTGCGCCTCCCCCCCCACTCTGGTATTCGGAGATCTCCCTTTAAGTGAAGCCAAAAGGAATATGGGGTTAACTCCCTGGGAGGGGGCGTGGCTTATCCCCTGCTCTTGGCGCCGGGAAGCGCTGAAGCCACATCCGTCCCAGGACCCAGACCTGTTTCCCGCCCTCCCTCCCCTTTTGTTAGATGTTGATTCAGTTGCAGCTGCGGAAGGGTGGAGTTTTGTTGGTGGTGAAGATACCTGCCCGGGAGACCGGATGGCAGTAATCTCCCTACACCCCATTTGTTGGCAGATAGTGCCTGTTTTAAGCTGCGACCAAAATATTTACCCAAAGGAAAAGATGGAAATGGTATGAATATATTTCCCAATAAAGTTTTAAAAGTTTTGACAACTGTTGTGTGTTCACTTAATGGGAGCAAACGGTCATGGGTCGTAGCAGTCCAGAGCTTTCTATGTCTACTACAAGATACGGAAACAGAGCCAAGCTTACGGCATACATATGGCACCAGAATCTAGATTACTACATCGATACAGTACCAGAACCAATCTAACTGCTTAGATATGGTGCCATAACTGAGCTTACTTAGAAACATACTGTACATACACCTCCAGAAACACAGACATGTAAACACACCGTATGGCAGGGGCGTTGCTAGGGTCCTAAAATCAGGGGCCTAAGCCTAAAAGTGTATGTCTCTCCATATAAACCCCCCTACAGCCATTTAAAATGGCATCTATACATATATCATTACAGTATACCACTGCTGCTAACTAATAACACACAATGCAAAGACCAATATTATCAAAATTACTACAATAAAGTAAAAACAATCCACAATGTCCACCACCATCACCACCACACAGCAATTACATAACTGTACAGTAACAGTTATTTTATTGGTTTCAACACTCCAATTAATCAATACTAATTATCGATATGTTCCAATCATTTCAGTATATAAGCTTGCAGTCCTACTGGTGTCTTCAACCAGGGACGGCCAATAACAGGTTTTTTATTACAATCTTGACACTTACATTCTAACAAAGGAGCCTTTTGATATTCAAAGATGCAAATTGTCTCTTCTTCTGAGAGGAGGAGAACTAGAACTTCTTGGATATTCAAAGATGAGGTCAGATAATTAGATGTTATCCTGTATATGTTAATTCTATGTAAGTTGGGAGCTGTTAAGTCTCCAGCACACACACCATGGGAGATCACAGCCTTTACATAAGGTTCAATGGGCAATTTAACATATAAAAGATGATGGAACCTTGGGGAAGAGAGAGATTGGAAATGGAAACACGGGCTGATTGCTGCTTGGTTTTGGTGCACATGTATTTATTTTACTCTATGTGTTATTTGAGCGACTGTTTATTTAAAGTTTTTAAAGATATAAAAAAATATAAAAGTTCAAATCACCCCTCATTTGCCCAGTTGAAAATAAAACAATAAAAAAAAATCATTTGGTATCGCCGTGCTCAGAATCGCTCAATCTATTAATAATGAAAGATTAACCTCATCACTAAACAGAGTAGTGAGAAAAAAAAAGTCAAAACGCCAGAATTACGTTTTTTTTTTGTCACCGTGACATTGCAGTGTCACCAGCCCCCAGCGCTGCACATCCACGGTGGTAAAGCTGTTATCTGTCCTCCTTTGGCCTCTTTCACACATTCGTTTTTTTGTCATCAGCCACAATCCGTCATGTTTAGAAAAAACAGATTCAGTAAATGTTGCTGCTGGATCCTTTTTTTCCTCGTAGACTTGTATTAGCGATGGATTGTGACAGATGGCCTCCCGTTTCATCCGAAAAAGGACATAGCAACGTTTTTTTCTGTACGTCAAAGTCTGACAGCGACAGATTCTGTGCCGTCCATCGTTGGCTATGATGGAAGCCTATGGTCGCAGGATCCATTGCTGACCGTCGTTTCCTATAATGGAAACCTATGGGCGCAGGATCCATCAATGACCATCGTTTGCTATATTGGAAGCCTATGGGCGCAGGATCTGTGGCTGACCGTCGTTTGCTATAATGGAAGCCTATGGGCGCAGGATCCGTCGCTGACCGTCGTTTGCTATAATGGAAGCCTATGGGTGCAGGATCCATTGCTGACCGTCGTTTGCTATAATGGAAGCTTATGGGCGCAGGATCCATCACTGACCGTCATTTGCTATAATGGAAGCCTATGGGCGCAGGATCCATCACTGACTGTCATTTGCTATAATGGAAGCCTATGGGTGCAGGATCCGTCGCTGACTGTCGTTTGCTGTAATGGAAGCCTATGGGCGCAGGATCCGTAGCTGACCGTCGTTTGCTATAATGGAAGCCTATGGGCGCAGGATCCGTCACTGACTGTCATTTGCTATAATGGAAGCCTATGGGCGCAGGATCCGTCGCTGACTGTCGTTTGCTATAATGGAAGCCTATGGGCGCAGGATCCGTCGCTGACCTTCGTTTGCTATAATGGAAGCCTATGGGCGCAGGATCCGTTGCTGACCGTCGTTTGCTATAATGGAAGCCTATGGGTGCAGGATCCGCCGCTGACCGTCGTTTGCTATAATGTAAGCCTATGGGCGCAGGATCCGTTGCTGACCGTCGTTTGCTATAATGGAAGCCTATGGGTGCAGGATCCGCCGCTGACCGTCGTTTGCTATAATGGAAGCCTATGGGCGCAGGATCCGTCACTGACCGTCGTTTGCTATAATGGAAGCCTATGGGCGCAGGATCCGTCGCTGACCGTCAAAAGCAGGAATCCAGCGATGGATTCCGTCTTTTGAAACTGAGCATGCGTGGGAGAATTTCTATTCATTTAATTTAGCAAATTTTTCCAGTCTGGGAATCTCTCTCTCTCTTCCAACTTTTGTGTATTATTGTTCCTGATATTACAATTAACCCATTTTTAGTCCCTTTTTTTTTAAAGAGCTTTGTATATACTCACATATCTTTTTTCTGCAATTAACTTAAAAGTTTATTTTTTTTAGGGTTTTTTCCTAGTTGGTTCTCATTAATATTTAACCCCATTTTTCCTTATAAAAAAAAAAGAGTTTTTTCCTAATGAGCCATAATTATGGAGACACTGAATGGACATAAATCTATATTTTGAATAGTTGGGATCAGGGGTATTGGTTGCTCAGAGCAAGGTGTAATTGGGTCTAGTTTGTCATCTAGACATATCGCATACAAGGACACCTGGGGTACTGACCCTATTTTTTAGCCTGGTAGTATGCCTATGTTGCCGCGGAGGTTGGGGGTTGCTCACTGCAGGCGAAGAGGCAAATTGGATATTACGAAATCAAAGCATCATATGTGCCCCGACATTTAATATATATTTGTCTCAGATGTTTTGGAAAATTGCAACGCAAGTAATTTTTTTGCTATAAATTTCTCAATTTTTTCACCCCAATAAAATAAAAAAACAACACAAGCCCAAGCAATATTTTTTATTTTCCCGCTGACAAAGTCAAAGTTAAAAAAAAGGTAGCATTCCATGACTTAAGGGGTTAAAAGTATGGCCTTGTTAGAGGCCATGTTTACCCACTACACTGAGCAGCCAATCACAGATCACGTGTGCAGTGCACTCACTACACTGAGCAGCCAATCACAGTATGTATGTGTTTATGTGGGAGGAGCCCGGTCACAACAAAGCATTGCCAACCATTCCTCACTTGCTCACACTGCTCCAAGTCTCCTCCACATCACTAGCAGCCGGCAGAGGAAAAGCAGGAACCAAGGTAAGAGCTGCTCAAATAAGGGCAAAAAAATCAGCTAGATGAGTGGGAAACGTCCGTAGGACGAGCATTAAGGAGCCGTGTGCGAGTCCAGAATCTTATTTATGGAAGTTCTTCTGTTGATACATTCAGATTCTTCAACTTTTATTCATATTTATTTGTTTTTTCCGAGTTTCTTTTACAACTTTTTATAGGAACATTTCAAACTTCTAATTGTAATGAACATAATATAAATCCGGATGGAGCATCCACAGTATATAGAAAAAGTCAAGACAGAAAAGCACACACGCCTTCCGTGTTTGTTTTTTTTAACTTCCATCAATATGGCCGTGTGAGGGGTTTATTTCTTAGCGGGACGAGTTGTACTTTTGAACGACGCCATTTATTTTACTGTATAGTGTGCTGGAAAACAGGAAAAAAAATCCAAGTGCTGTCAAATTGCAAAAAAAAAGTGCAATTCCACAATTTTTATTTTTTTACCGTGTTCCCTAAATCCTAAAACTGAGCTGCCGTTACCGTTCTCCAGGTCATTACGAGTTCGCAGACACCAAACATGTCCAGGTTCTTTCCTATTTAAATCATCCGATCAAAAAAACTGGAGACCTCTATTTAAAATAATGAACAAATCTTTATTACACCCGATATTAATCCATTAAAGCATAGAGACGGTCAGGTAGTGCACGACTGGACCACACATGGTGCGTTTAGGTAAGATGCGGTAATAATATATATTTTTTAATTCCTAAGTAAAGAAACATTTTTTTTCCAATAAATACATTTCTTTATGTAAATAAAAGAAAACAATAAAAGTACACATATTTAGTATCGCCGCGTCCGTAACGACCTGATCTATAAAACTCTCCCACTAGTTAACCCCTTTAGTGAACCCCATATTAAAAAAACAACGTTTTATCATCATACCCCCGAACAAAAAGTGGAATAACACGGGATCAAAAAGACAGATATAAATAAACATAGAACCGCTGAAAACGTCATCTTGTCCTGCAAAAAGTGAGCTGCCATACAGCGTCATCAGTGAATAAATAAAAGTTATAGCTTTTAGAATAAAGCGATGCAAAAATATTTTTTAATATAAAATAGTTTTCATTGTATAAAAGCGCCAAAACATAAAAAAATGATATAAATGAGGTATCGCTGTAATCGCACTGACCCGAATATTAAAACTGCTTTATCAATTTTACCACACGCGGAATGATATAAACGCCTCCCCCAAAAGAAATTCATGAATTGCTGGTTTTTGTTCATTCTGCCTCCCAAAAATCGTAATAAAAAGCGATCAAAAAATGTCATGTGCGCGAAAATGGTAGCAATAAAAACGTCAACTCGTCCCGCAAAAAAAAACCAAAATCTCACATGACTCTGTGGGCCAAAATGTGGAAAAATTATAGCTCTCAAAATGTGGTGATGCAAAAACTATTTTTTGCAATAAAAAGCATCTTTTAGCGTGTGACAGCTGCCAAACATTAAAACCCGTTATAAATAGTAAATCAAACCCCCCCTTTATCACCCCCTTAGTTAGGGAAAAATATTAAAATAAAAAAAAGTATTAATTTCCATTTTCCCATTAGGGTTAAGGCTAAAGTTAGGGTTAGGGTTGGGGCTAAAGCTAGGGTTTGGATTAGCATTAGGATTACGTTTATAGTTGGTATTAGGGTTAGGGTTGGAATTATGGTAAGGGGTATGTCAGGGTTAGAGGTTTGGTTAGGGTTATGGTTGAGGTTAGGGGTGTGTTGGTGTTAGGGGTGTGGCTAGGGTTGTGGTTAGGGTTGGGATTAGGGTTAAGGGTGTGTTGGGGTTAGCCTTGGAGTTAGAATGCGGAGAATTCCACTGTTGAGGCACATCAGGGGCTCTCCAAACGTGACATGGTGTCCGATCTCAATTCCAGCCAATTTTGCATTGAAAAGTCAAACAGCGCTCCTTACCTTCCGAGGTCTGTCGTGTGCCCAAACAGTGGTTTACCCCCACATATGAGGCATCAACGTACTCAGGACAAATTGCGCAACAATTTTTGGAGTCCAATTTCTCCTGTTACCCTTTGGGAAAATTAAAAATTGGGGGCAAAAAATCATTTTTGTGAAAAATGATTTTTTTATTTTTACGGCTCCACATTATAAATTTCTATGAAGCACTTGAGGATTCAAAGTGCTCACCACACATCTAGATAAGTTCTTTAGAGGGTCTACTTTCCAAAATGGTATCAATTGTGGGGGGTTTCCACTGTTTAGGCACATCAGGGGCTCTCCAAACTTGACATGGAGTCCGATCTCAATTTCAGCCAATTTTGCAGTGAAAAGTCAAAAGACGCTCCTTCCCTTCCGAGCTCTGCCATGCGCCCAAACAGTGGTTTACGCCCACATATGGGGTATCAGCGTTCTCAGGACAAATTGTACAACTGTTGGGGTCCAATTTCTCCTGTCACCCTTGGTAAAATAAAACAAATTGGATCTGAAGTAATATTTTGTGAAAAAAAGTTAAATGTTAATTTTTTTAAACATTCCAAAGATTCCTGTGAAGAACCTGAAGGGTTAATAGACTTCTTGAATGTGGTTTTGAGCACCTTGAGGGGTGTAGTTTTTAGAATGGTGTCACTTACTTTGTATTTTCTTTCATATAGACCCCTCAAAGTGAATACAAATGTGAGGTGGTCCCTAAGAAATGGTGTTGTAAAAATGAGAAATCGTTTGTCAACTTTTAACCCTTTTAACTCCCTAACAAAAAAAAGGGGTTCTAAAATTGTGCTGATGTAAAGTAGACATGTGGGAAATGTTACTAAGGCCAGTCTCACACGTCCAGATAATTCCGGTACCGGAAAAATCGGTACCGGAATTATCCGTGTCCGTGTGCCGGTGCGTTTCTGTGGCACATCAGTGTGGCACACGTGTGCCGCCCGTGTGCCCACTGGGTACCACACGCACCATGCCGGAGACAGCGCTAAAGTTTAGCGCTGTCCCCGGCATCGTGCTGAAGCCCCATTCATATGTTCCCTGCAGCAGCGTTTGCTGCAGGGAAGATATGAATATTAGTGTTTAAAATGCAGATCCAGATCCCCCCGCTGTGATTAAAATACTCGCCTAGCTTCCGGATCCCTCGCCGCAGCGTCCTCTCATGGCCGCATCGTCTCCTGTATGCGGTCATGTGGGGGCGCTCATTTACAGTACTGAATATGCGGCTCCACCCCTTTGGGAGGTGGAGCAGCATATTCATGATTGTAATCGGCGGCCCCACGTGACCGCATACAGAAGACGATGCGGCCAGAAGAGGACGCTGCGGCGAGGGATCCGGAAGCTAGGTGAGTATTTTAATCACAGCGGGGGGGGATCTGCATTTTAAACACTAATATTCATATCTTCCCTGCAGCAAACGCTGCTGCAGGGAACATATGAATGGGGCTTCAGCACTAGTGGGGGCGACAGCGCTTAATGTAGCGCTGTCTCCTGCACGGCACACGGACAATGTCCGTGTGCGGTACGTGTTTTACACGGACCCATTGACTTTAATGGGTACGTGTAATCCGTGAGCTCCCACGAACACTGACATGTCTCCGTGTTTGGCACACGGAGACACGGTCCGCAAAAAATCAATGACATCTGAAAAGATGCATTGATTTTTAAGTGTCTACGTGTGTCAGTGGCTCCGGTACGTGAGGAAACTGTCACCTTACGTATCGGAGCCACTGACGTGTGAAACTGGCCTAATTAAGTATTTTGTGTGACATATCTCTGTGATTTAAGGGTATGAAAATTCAAAGTTGGAAAATTACGAAATTATTTTCAAAATTTTCGTCAAATTTCAGTTTTTTCCCCACAAATAATTGCAAGTCACATTAAGGAAATTTTACCACTATCATGAAGTACAATATGTCACGAGAAAACAATGTCAGAATCACCAGGATCTATGAAACATTCCAGAATTATTACCTCATAAAGGGACAGTGGTCAGAATTGTAAAAATTGGCCTGGTCATTAACATGCAAACCACCTTTGGGGGTAAAGGGGTTAAAAAAAGAATAAAAAAAATATTCACCTCTCGACGTTGTCCGACTCCTCGACGTCTTCTGGCTCTCTGTGCCGTGACTGTTCAGGCAGAGGGCGCACACTATACACATCATCGCGCCCTCTCACCTGAAACGTCACAGTCAGAGGATGGAAGACACCGCAGCCCAGAAACAGGGAGATGTATCGCAAATTTCGGGGCCCCATAGCAAGCCTCGGGGGATCGGGCCCCATAGCACGCCAGTGACCCCGATGGTGAGTGAGCCCTCCACCTGCTCAGGGCCCCAGCACTTGCCCGCGTGCGCCGGGTGCTGATACCGGCCATGTACATTTTTATACATCATATATAGAGGACTGAATACCTGTTATTATTTTGCCGTATCCTGTGTCTACATAGCTGAACCCAAACTTTGCTTTCTAAATATTAAATTGTAGTTTATTATCTCTCTTCTTCCATCAGCCATGGCGTCTATTGATCTGAGAGAAGAGCTGCTCTGCTCCATCTGTCTGAGCCCTTATACAGATCCTGTAATGCTGAAATGTGGACACAACTTCTGCCGGGTCTGTATTGGTCGTGTCCTGGATACACAGGACGAGTCTGGAGTTTATTCCTGTCCTGACTGCAGAGAAGAGTTTCAGGAGCGGCCGACACTGATGAGGAACTTATATCTTCATAATGTCGCTGAACGTTTCCTGATTTCTCAGCAAGAACAAAAGGAGATCACCGGGATCTGCTGCACTTACTGTGTGGACTCTCCTGTATCTGCTGTTAGATCCTGTCTTCGCTGTGAGGCTTCTCTGTGTCATAAACACCTGAGATCTCACAGCAAATCACCAGAACACGTCTTATCTGATCCCAGCACTTCTCTGGAGAAAAGGAAATGTTCTGTCCATAAGAAGATCCTGGAATATTACTGCACTGAGGACGCTGCTTCTATCTGTGTGTTCTGCAGTTTGGGCGGAGAACATCGGGGACATCGGGTGGAGATGCTGGATGAGGCCTCAGAGAAGAAGAAGGGGAAACTGAGAAATGTTCTCCAGAAACTGATCATAAAGAGAGAAGAGACTGAGGAAAGAGTGCAGAGTCTGGAGAAGAGCAGGAGAAAAGCTCAAGAAAAAGCAGCTGGAGAAACCGAGAGAGTCACTGCCCTGTGCACAGACATCAGGAGACGGGTGGACAACCTAGAGAAGAAGGTCCTGAGCGAGATCTCCAGGCAGGAGAAGGAAGAGTCACTGTCACTGTCTGCTCGGATCCATCAGCTGGAAGTAAAGAAGGATGAGCTGTCCAGGAAGATGAGACACATTGAGGAGCTGTGTAACATGACGGATCTACTGACTGTCTTACAGGAACCAGACACCGGTGACTTGTGTGATCCTGAGGAGGAGGGAGGTGATGAGGACACAGGAGGACATGATAAACAGCCCCATGATGGAGATGACCTGGATGTGGCTGTGATCTCACACACATTACACACATTATGTGACGTGATATCAAGTATAAGGAGCGGGATCTATGTGGTGAGTCCGGCAGACATATTACTGGATATAAACACGGCTGTTAATAATGTCCTTATATCAGACGACCTGAAAACTGCAACCTGGACACGAGAGAATCAGAAACGTCCAGACACAGCGGAGAGATTCCAGTATCATCAGGTGATGAGCAGGAGAGGATTTACCTCAGGACGCCATTACTGGGATGTGGAGACCAGGAGATCAGGGTGTTGGAGGGTGGGGATGTGTTATCCCAGTATAGACAGGAGGGGGTGGAAGTCAGATATTGGATATAATAACAAGTCCTGGTGTTTGTGGAGATATAATAATCAGTATTCAGTGATACATGACAGTAAAGAGATCTATTTACCTGATATTATCTCCAGTGATAGAGTCAGGATATGTCTGGATTATGAGGCCGGGCAGTTGTCCTTTTATGAGCTGTGTGACTCCTTCAGACACTTACACACCTTCACTGCCACCTTCTCCGAGCCCCTCCATGCTGCATTATATGTATTTGAAGGTTCTATAAAGATATTAGGGAGAAGCAGAAACTGGAAGAAACCGTCATAATTTAAAGAGAAGGTCCCACCAGTTTTCTTGTAGTTTGTTTTTTTGTGAAATTAAGCTTAAAATAGTAATTAAAATGTATTAATGCAATGTGTGCACTGTTTGCAAACATTTCTATATGAAAAATATTATATATTTTCTTACAAACATATATATTTACCACTAGGGGGAACATTTTCCGTTTTAGACCTCAAGCAGCTATACTAAGACTTGCCAGCTTTACGATATGTTTACACAGTCAGGGTATGTGCACACGTCAGGATTTTTTCCTGACAAAATCCTGAGATTTCTGCCAGAAATCCGCGTTTTTTTTGCGCGGATTTCTCGCGGAAATTGCGCGTTTTTTGCACGGATTTTGCGCGGATTTTTTGCGGATTTTTTTTTTTTCCGGAATGTCCTTTTGGATAGGAAATCCGCAAAAAATCTGCAAAAAGAATGAGCATGTCCGTTTATTTTGCGGAATGCATTTTTTTTTGCGAAAAAAAACGCTAACATATGGACAAAAAATGCGGAATGCATTCTAAAAGATAGGATGCATAATGTTAGCTTTTTTTTTACCGGATTTATAGCGTTTTTATAGCGAAATTCCGCAAAAAAAATGCTAAAAATCCGGACGTGTGCACATACCCTTAGGATTGCATCAGGATTTGCTCAGGATTTGACCCAGGTAAAATCTGCACCAAATCTGCACCTGAGGTCAATGGCAGGTTCCATGCGTTTTTCATGCGTTTTCTTTTTATGCGGATTTGTGTGTGTTTTTGTAAGCTAAATAGAGATATATATATGAAAAAAAGAATTGTGATGTCATTTCTTGTCCAACCTCTTCATTTACGTACTCCATTGAAGAATAATGTTTACACACACAGCTAGATAGATAGATAATAGATAGATATGATCGATAGATAGATACAATAAATACATACAATAGATATCTGTTGTATCTATCTATAATCTACCGATATATCTATCTATATATCTAGATAGCTAGATAGATATATCGATAGATGATAGATAGATAATACATACGATAGATGGATATGATAGATCGATAGATATGATAGATGGATACGATAGATGGATAGATAATACATAGATAGATAGATGATAGATACGATAGATAATCAATATGATAGATAATCGATAGATAAGATAGATAATCCATCTATAGATAGATTGATGATATGATAGATGGATACGATAGATGGATCACACATGCGAGAAACTCGGACGAGTCTCGAATCTTAATACCCGACACTGCCGCCGGCACTCGGGAGCAGAGCGTGCAGCTACATGTATTTCTATGCAGCCGCACGCTCCGCTCCCGAATGACGGCGGCAGTGCCGGGTATTAAGATGCGACACTCGTCCGAGTTTCTCGCATGTGTGATCCCGGCCTTAAATAAGGACACACACAAAATCTGCGCTAGGTCGGGGTCACACTTACGAGAAACTCATACGAGTCTCTCGCTTCAATACCCGGCACTGCCACCGGCACTCGGGACAGGAGTGTGCGGCTGCATGTATTTCTATGCAGCTGAACGCTCCGGCAGCGAGTGCCGGCGGCAGTGCCGGGTATTGACCCCGGCCTTAAACGCAATATGTTTAATTTAAAAAAAATTGCCGTGGGCTCCCGCGCAGCCAGCGACTGGGGGACCGGTGTTTCTTGCCTGGGAAGGGGTTAATACCTATGGAGCTTCCCAGGCTATGAATATCAGCCCGCAGCTGTATATTTAGCCTTTACTGGCCATAAAAATAGGGGGATCCAAAAAAAAATGACGTGGGGTCCCCCTATAATTTATAGTCAGAAAGGCTACGCAGACAGCTGTGGGCTGATATTCATAGCCTAGAGAGGGGCCATGGATATTGCCCCCCCCCTCCCGGCTACAAATACCATCTCCCAGCTGCCCCAGAAATGGTGCATCTTACAGATGTGCCAATTCTGGCACTTGGCCTCTCTATTCCCACTCCCGTGTAGCAGTGGGATATGGGGTAATAAGGGGTTAATGTCACCTTTTGTAAGGTGACATGTCACCTTTGTAAGGTTAATGTCACCTTTTGTAAGGTGACATTAAGCCGACTTAGTAATGGAGAGACGTCAATAACATACCTACCATTACTAATCCTATGAAAGGGTAATAAAACACACACATGCAGAATAAAGTGTTTTAATGAAATAAAACACCACAGTTTTTCCATATTTATTATACGCTCATTCCTGCGATGCCCTCGTTCTCCTCGAAAAAAAATTAAAATAATAAACCAACAGTATACTCCCTGTGTCTGACTTAGTCCAATATATCGAGTGTCCCACGACGAGTCCGGGCTGCTACATCTGGATGCCTGACATGCAGACATAGCAGTGCTTGTAGATGATCTCCGGAGATAACTCTCCAGCCATCACCTACATTCTAGCACTCAGGGTCAGCTGACCGTGCGAACCAGCCTGGTGTGACCGGAGATAACCCGTGGTCACGTGCACGGCAGTTCTAGCGGTAAGCCAAGTTATCGCGAGAACTTAGCTTACCGCGAGAACTGCAGTGGACGCCCGGCTTCCGGCGGCAGGACAGGTAAGCCGGCATGTGAACTAGTAGATATGCGTAGTAAGCTGCGCTAACGCAGTTACTACGCATGTGACTAATCATTAGATGCGATTTTACTGCATCTAATGATTATCTATGGGAAATTTACGGACATGCTGTGTTCTGAAAAGACGCGCCGCATGTCCGTTTACGCGCGTCTGCCGCCTGCATGTTTTACCGCATATGAGCCGAAGTTGATAAACAATACACAGCGTGTTATGCACATAAAAACACCTGTGCCTATACAGGGATTACTAACAAAAGAAATCCTGTGCAATTACGACAGATAAAGCCTATAAAGAAATATTGCACAAAAAGGGATCATTATCAAAAGAACGTCTTTATTAAATACACACAATAATGCTAAAATACATAGAAACAAAAATGGGAAACTCTGAGGGTGACAACTACACCAAGGGCCGCAGGTAAGAGGTTAACAAGTTGCTCATAATCAAGGGTACAAGCCCCATAGCAAATATTGGTGTGCTAGTGATCCATATTATTGGAAAACTAGCACACCACATCACTAGCACACCAATATTTGCTATGGGGCTTGTACCCTTGATTATGAGCAACTTGTTAACCTCTTACCTGCGGCCCTTGGTGTAGTTGTCACCCTCAAAGTTTCACATTTTTGTTTCTATGTATTTTAGCATTATTGTGTGTATTTAATAAAGACGTTCTTTTGATAATGATCCTTCTTTGTGCAATATTTCTTTATAGGCTTTATATGTTTTACCGCATAGTAGAGATGGGATTTCATGAAATCCCCTCCACTATGCTGTAACATCTGGACGCTGCGTGTTTGACACTGCGACTCTACGTAGCACCAAACACGAAGCACACCCTTACTGTTAGCAGCAAAATTGGGGCAGTAACTGCTGACGTCACCATTTCCCTCCCCTTTTGGGTGGTCTAGTATCCCTGGGCTAGAATGAAGAGCACCATCACAGGGCAGCGCCATTTTGTGTGTGATTGCCCTGTGACCTGCTATCAACAGCAGTCACTACATCAGAAGCACAGCTTGTTTACAGAGGAGCAGAAGATGGTGGACTCAGCAGCATCTGGACCTGAGGAAGAGTGAAGGCATCTGGTGTGTATGGAGCAGCATTATCAGAGAGGAGCTGTCATCCTTCTGTAAGATAAGAAGGCCAGGCATTGTGGAGGGAGGAGAGAGACATTAGTATGGCTGAGAGAGACTGATGGGAGAGAGCGAGACATGTAGTATGATGAGTGAGACACATGGAGCGTGATGGGGAGAGAGACATGTAGTATGATGAGTGAGACACATGGAGTGTGATAGGGAGAGAAATACACCTGGAATAGCAGGGGTGAGACACATGGAGTGTCATGGGGAGAGAGACATAGTATGATGAGTTAGACACATGGAGAGTGATGGGGAGAGAGATACACATGGAACAGCAGGGGTGAGACACTTCTAGGGTGATGGGGAGAGAGACATAGTATGATGAGTGAGACATGGAGCGTGATGGAGAGAGAGATACACATGGAATAGCAGGAGTGAGACATTTCGAGTGTGATGGGGAGAGACATGTAGAATGATGAGTGAGACACACATGGAACATGATGGGGAGAGAGATACACATTGAATATCAGGGGAGACAGATGGACATGGAATAGCAGGGGTGAGACACTTGGGCTATGTGCACACGTTGCGGATTTTGATGCTTTTCCGCAGCATTTTTGGATGCGCGGAATTGCATCAAATCCGCAGTGTAATGCACAACCAATGTTAGTCAATGTTAAATTGAGAATTGGTGTGCACATGCTGCAGAAAAATACGCACAGATTTGCAGGGTTTTATTTTCCACAGCATGTCAATTCTTTTTGCAGATCTGCAGCATTTCTGCACCCATTGACTACCACTGAGTCAGGCAAATCCACAGCAAAACAGCAGGTTTAAAAATCTGCGGTTGTGCTGCGGAGTTGCGTGCGATAAACGCTGCAGATAGGGAGGGGGAAGAGTGTGTGGGCGGAGACTGTGTGAACGGAGACTGTGTGTGGGCGGAGACTGTGTGTGAGCGGTGAATATGTGGCTGTCTGTGTGCGGGTGTCTGTATCTGTGTATGTGTGTGCACGGGAACAGGGACTATACTGCTGTTTATTTTGTTTATTTGTTTTTTTACAGGAGATCGAGGGCATCACATGGATTAGCTGGATAATAAAGATGGGAAACTGTGTAGTGTTTTATTTCATTAAAATACTTTATTCTGGCTGTGTGTTTATTTAACCCCTTAACTATAGGATTAGTAATGGGTAGGTATCTTATTGATGCCTCTCCATTACTAAGCCGGCTTGATGTCACCTTACAATACAAAGGTGACATCAACCCCACAAATATTAGCCCTTATGACACAACTACAGGGCAGTGGGAAGAGAGAGGCTAAGTGCTGGAATTGGCGAATCTCAGAGATGTGCCATTTCTGTGGCGGCTGTGAGCTGGTGTTTGTAGCTGGGGAAGGGGGGAGGTCAATGTCCATGGCCCCTTCTTAGGCTATTAATATCAGCCCTCAGCTGTCTGCATAGACTTTTCTGGTAATTAATTATAGGGGGACCCCATGTCATTTTTTGCGGGGGCCCCCCAATTTTAATAGCCAGTAACGGCTAAATATACAGCTGTGGGCTGATGTTCATAGCCTTGGAAGATCCATGGCTATACATATCATATAGTTCCCACATAATACCGCCATATAGATCATACATGTTTTCATATAGTTCTCACATAATACTGTCATATAAATCACACATAGCGCCATAGAGTTCTCATATAATACCGCCATATACTTCTCACATAATACCACCATGTACATCACACACAATACCACCATGTAGATCACACATAAATCCACCATATAATTCTCTCATAATACTGCCACATAGATCACACATAATCCCACAATATAGTTCTCATATAATAGTCATATATTTTTTACATTATTCCACCATACTGATCAAACATAATACCACCATACAGATCACATATAATACCGTCATATAGATCACACATAATGTCATAATACAGATCACACATAATACTTGGCAGCATCAAGTGTGGTCTATATGTAAAAAATATATATGGTGGTATCATGTGCAATCTATATGGCAGTATTATGTAATAAATATATATGGCGGTATAATGTGTGATTCATATGGCAGTGTGCTGGTCTATGGGGGGTCACAGAGAGAGATATATGGTGGAGGGAGCAGGGTGACCGCAGCACAGAGTATTTCAGGAGAGCAGTGTGCTGGTCTAGGGGGTCACAGAGGGAGATATATGGTGAAAGGAGCAGGGTGACAGCAGCACAGAGTATTTCAGGAGAGCAGTGTGCTGGTCTAGGGGGTCACAGAGGGAGATATATGGTGAAAGGAGCAGGGTGACAGCAGCACAGAGTATTTCAGGAGAGCAGTGTGCTGGTCTAGGGGGTCACAGAGGGAGATATATGGTGAAAGGAGCAGGGTGACAGCAGCACAGAGTATTTCAGGAGAGCAGTGTGCTGGTCTATGGGGGGTCAAAGGAGATATATGGTGGAGGAAGCAGGGTGACAGCAGCACAGAGTATTTCAGGAGAGCAGTGTGCTGGTCTATGGGGGGTCAAAGGAGATATATGGTGGAGGAGCAGGGTGACAGCAGCACAGAGTATTTCAGGAGAGCAGTGTGCTGGTATATGGGGGGGTCATAGAGGAGATATATGGTGGAGGGAGCAGGGTGACAGCAGCACATAGTATTTCAGGAGAGCAGTGTGCTGGTCTATGGGGAGGTCACAGAGGAGATATATGGTGAAGGGAGCAGGGTGACCGCAGCACAGAGTATTTCAGGAGAGCAGTGTGCTGGTCTATGGGGGGTCAAAGGAGATATATGGTGGAGGAAGCAGGGTGACAGCAGCACAGAGTATTTCAGGAGAGCAGTGTGCTGGTCTATGGGGGTCACAGAGGGAGATATATGGTGGAGGAGCTGGGTGACAGCAGCACAGAGTATTTCAGGAGAGCAGTGTGCTGGTCTATGGGGGGTCAAAGGAGATATATGGTGGAGGAGCAGGGTGACAGCAGCACAGAGTATTTCAGGAGAGCAGTGTGCTGGTATATGGGGGGGTCATAGAGGAGATATATGGTGGAGGGAGCAGGGTGACAGCAGCACATAGTATTTCAGGAGAGCAGTGTGCTGGTCTATGGGGAGGTCACAGAGGAGATATATGGTGAAGGGAGCAGGGTGACCGCAGCACAGAGTATTTCAGGAGAGCAGTGTGCTGGTCTATGGGGGGTCAAAGGAGATATATGGTGGAGGAAGCAGGGTGACAGCAGCACAGAGTATTTCAGGAGAGCAGTGTGCTGGTCTATGGGGGTCACAGAGGGAGATATATGGTGGAGGAGCTGGGTGACAGCAGCACAGAGTATTTCAGGAGAGCAGTGTGCTGGTATATGGGGGGTCATAGAGGAGATACAGTTGTGGCCAAAAGTATTCCCACCCCTGCAATTCTGTCAGATAATACTCAGTTTCTTCCTGAAAATGATTGCCATCACAAATTCTTTGGTATTATTATCTTCACTTAATTTGTCTTAAATGAAAAAACACAAAAGAGAATGAAGCAAAAAGCAAAACATTGATCATTTCACACAAAACTCCAAAAATGGGCCAGACAAAAGTATTGGCACCCTCAGCCTAATACTTGGTTGCACAACCTTTAGCCAAAATAACTGCGACCAACCGCTTCCGGTAACCATCAATGAGTTTCTTACGATGCTCTGCTGGAATTTTAGACCATTCTTCTTTGGCAAACTGCTCCAGGTCCCTGAGATTTGAAGGGTGCCTTCTGTTGTGAATTCTGTGGTCAAGCTCCCTCCTGTGGTCATGAATGGTACTTCGGCTGGTTCTGTCCATGAGCTTCCTCTGGTGGATGTGAGTGGGGCTGCGGCTTCTGAGTTTCCTTCCTCAGGTGACGAGGTTAAGTCGTTAGGTGCTGCTCTATTTAACTCCACCTAGTTTTTTGTTCCTGGCCTCCAGTCAATGTTCCAGTATTGGTCTTGCTCTCTCTCCTGGATCGTTCTTGTGACCTGTCTGCCCTGCATAAGCTAAGTTCTGCTTGTGTTACTTTTGTTTGCTATTTTTTCTGTCCAGCTTGCTATATTGGTTTGTCTTGCTTGCTGGAAGCTCTGGGACGCAGAGGGAGCACCTCCGTACCGTTAGTCGGTGCGGAGGGTCTTTTTGCGCCCTCTGCGTGGTTGTTTGTAGGTTTTTGTGCTGACCGCAAAGCTGTCTCTCCTATCCTCGGTCTATTTAGTAAGTCGGGCCTCACTTTGCTAAAATCTATTTCATCTCTGTGTTTGTATTTTCATCTTTACTCACAGTCATTATATGTGGGGGGCTGCCTTTTCCTTTGGGGAATTTCTCTGAGGCAAGGTAGGCTTATTTTTCTATCTTCAGGGCTAGCTAGTTTATCAGGCCGTGCCGAGGCGCCTAGGTCTGGTCAGGAGCGCTCCACGGTTACCTCTAGTGTGGTGTGATAGGTTTAGGGATTGCGGTCAGCAGAGTTCCCACGTCTCAGAGCTCGTCCTATGTTATTAGTAACTATCAGGTCATTTTCTGTGCTCTTAACCACCAGGTCCATTGTGGTTCTAAATCACCAGTTCATAACAGTACTGGAGGCCCAAAGTACTAATGCTTCTCAATAGAGGGAAAAGAGAAGTTCTGAGACCATTTTTTTTTCTCTGCACTGTGTTTTGTCTTTCTTTTCCCCTAGACATTTGGGTGGTTCAGGACACAGGTGTAGTGATGGACATTAAAGGTCTGTCTTCTTGTGTGGATCATCTCACTGCAAGAGTACAAAATATTCAAGACTTTGTGGTTCAGAATTCTATGTTAGAACCTAGAATTCCTATTCCTGATTTGTTTTCTGGAGATAGAGCTAAGTTTCTGAGTTTTAAAAATAATTGTAAACTATTTCTGGCTTTGAAACCCCGATTCTCTGGTGACCCAGTTCAACAAGTTAAGATCATTATTTCTTTATTACGTGGCGACCCTCAAGATTGGGCATTTTCCCTTGCGCCAGGAGATCCTGCATTATGTGATATTGATGCGTTTTTTCTGGCGCTCGGATTGCTTTATGATGAACCTAATTCAGTGGATCAGGCAGAGAAAAATTTGCTGGCTCTGTGTCAGGGTCAGGATGAGGTAGAGATATATTGTCAGAAGTTTAGGAAGTGGTCTGTGCTCACTCAATGGAATGAATGTGCGCTGGCAGCAATTTTCAGAAAGGGTCTCTCTGAAGCCCTTAAGGATGTCATGGTGGGATTTCCTATGCCTGCTGGTCTGAATGAGTCTATGTCTTTGGCCATTCAGATCGATCGACGCTTACGTGAGCGTAAAACTGTGCACCATTTTGCGGTATTATCTGAGCATAAACCTGAGCCTATGCAATGTGATAGGACTTTGACCAGAGCTGAATGGCAAGAACACAGACGTCGGAATGGGCTGTGTTTTTACTGTGGTGATTCCACTCATGCTATCTCCGATTGTCCTAAGCGCACTAAGCGGTTCGCTAGGTCTGCCACCATTGGTACGGTACAGTCGAAATTTCTTTTGTCCGTTACTTTGATCTGCTCTTTGTCATCCTATTCTGTCATGGCATTTGTGGATTCAGGCGCTGCCCTGAATTTGATGGACTTGGAGTTTGCTAGGCGCTGTGGGTTTTTCTTGGAGCCTTTGCAGTATCCTATTCCATTGAGAGGAATTGATGCTACGCCTTTGGCCAAGAATAAGCCTCAGTACTGGACCCAACTGACCATGTGCATGGCTGCTGCGCATCAGGAGGATATTCGCTTTTTGGTGTTGCATAATCTGCATGATGTGGTCGTGTTGGGGTTGCCATGGCTACAAGTCCATAACCCAGTATTGGATTGGAAATCTATGTCTGTGTCCAGCTGGGGTTGTCAGGGGGTACATGGTGATGTTCCATTTCTGTCTATTTCATCATCCACCCCTTCTGAGGTCCCAGAGTTCTTGTCAGATTACCGGGATGTATTTGATGAGCCCAAGTCCAGTGCCCTACCTCCGCATAGGGATTGCGATTGTGCTATCGATTTGATTCCTGGTAGTAAGTTTCCTAAAGGTCGACTGTTTAATTTGTCTGTGCCTGAGCACGCCGCTATGCGGAGTTACGTAAAGGAATCCTTGGAGAAGGGTCATATTCGCCCGTCGTCGTCGCCATTGGGAGCAGGGTTCTTTTTTGTGGCCAAGAAGGATGGTTCGTTGAGACCTTGTATTGATTACCGCCTTCTAAATAAAATCACAGTCAAATTTCAGTACCCCTTGCCGCTGCTGTCTGATTTGTTTGCTCGGATTAAGGGGGCTAGTTGGTTCACCAAGATAGATCTTCCTGGTGCGTATAATCTTGTGCGTATTAAACAGGGCGATGAATGGAAAACAGCATTTTATACACCCGAGGGCCATTTTGAGTACCTGGTTATGCCATTCAGGCTTTCCAATGCTCCATCAGTATTTCAGTCCTTTATGCATGACATCTTCAGAGAGTACCTGGATAAATTCCTGATTGTATACTTGGATGATATTTTGGTCTTCTCGGATGATTGGGAATCTCACGTGAAGCAGGTTAGAATGGTGTTCCAGGTCCTGCGTGCGAATTCTTTGTTTGTGAAGGGGTCAAAGTGTCTCTTTGGTGTTCAGAAGGTTTCATTTTTGGGTTTCATTTTTTCCCCTTCTACTATCGAGATGGACCCTGTTAAAGTTCAGGCCATTTATGATTGGACTCAGCCGACATCTCTGAAGAGTCTGTAAAAGTTCCTGGGCTTTGCTAATTTTTATCGTCGTTTCATCAATAATTTTTCTAGTATTGCTAAACCGAGAGGCCCATACAGGCCTTGGCAGGCCTGCACAGACCCCCGAGAGGCCCGTACAGACCCCTGGCAGGCCCTGACAGACCCCCGAGAGGCCCATTCAGACCCAGCCCGCACACACAGACACGCACAGGCTCCGCCCATGCACCGCCCACACTCTTCCCCCCTCCCGAACTGGATGTACAAGGAAAGAATGGGTTTATTTTCATTCTGATATTTTTGTCCCATTGACTTGCATTGGTTTCCGGTATCGGAATCGGCGACACCCGATATTTGTTGGTTATCGGTCCGATCCGATCCGATATTTCCGGATACCGGAAGGTATTGCTCAACGCTCCTGCTGACCCTCTTACACATACACTGTTCTGGTCCGTTTTATGGATTACAGTGCATGTAATGGCAGCATCTTTTGCAAGAAGGATATACTGGCCCTGCATTCCTCTACCCTCCCCACAATGTCTGCTTCTCAGAAGTGAGGCAGCAGAAGAAGGAGGTAGCGTTCTCTTCTATTTCATATTTTCTTTTTATGATTTGGCACCCACACAAAGCAAACCTGTACTTAAAGCCTGCAGCCCCTTACTGAGACATCAGATTAAAAGTGATGGTTCAGCTAAAGTCAATGCAATCCATTAAGATCCGTTACACTTCTAATGACATCCATTAAAAATGCAAAAAACAAAGCCTTGATGCTGACGTGAACACAGCACTTAAAATGAATTATTTGCATCCTTCATAGATGTATAAAAAGTTTATGTATTTCATATGTGTCGGAAGATATTATAAAGGTGGGACTGCATTTCCTATGAAAAGAGCGGTGTAATATTTGTGTGAAATTATGAAGCAACTCTATTTCCAATGTGTTTGAAAAAATGTAGACTGGGATTTAAAGGGAATCTGTCAGCAAGGTTTTGCTATGTAATCTGAAGACAGCATGAGATAAGTATTAAAACACAGATTTCAGCAATGCCCCTCTTATGAAGCTCTGAGATTTTGCTTGGTGGAATGATTGTTTTGCCACCAAGAGTTTAGCAATATAGGAACACAGTAGTGCATGCATGCTATTCCGACTCCACCCCCTCCTTTGATTAGCAGCTCACTGTCTATGGACAGTGTATATACAGAACCTCATGTGGGCGGGGTTAGATTCCTTAGCTCTGCTGTATTGCTAAATCTGAAAGCTCTGATTGTGTCTGAATTGCTGCACTCAATAAACTAAGTGATACATTGTTGGATTCAGATTCTTTTAATCTAAATCATGCTTCTCGCAGACTACATAGCAAAAACCTGCAAACAGATTCCCTTTAACTCCTTAACCCCCAGAGGGATTTTCGTTTTTGCATTTTTGTTGTTTTGCTTCCCTTCATCCCAGAGCCATAACTTTTTTATTTTTTTTAGTCAATATGGCTATGTGAGGGCTTGTTTTTTGTGGGACAAGCTGTATTTTTGAAAGGCACCATAGGTTTTAACATATCGAGTACTGGAAAAGGGGAAAAAAATTCCAAGTGCCGTGAAATTCCAAAAAAAGGGCAATCCCACAGTTGTTTCTTTTTACCATGTTCACTAAATGCTAAACCTGACCTGCCATTACGATTCTCCAGGTCATTACGAGTTCAGAGACACTAAACATGTCTATCTTCTTTTTTATATAAGTGCTGAAAAAAAAATCGAAAGTTTGTTAAAAAAGATAAATTGCGCCATTTTCCGATACCCATTGCATCCCAATTTTTTGTGATCTCAGGTTGCGTGACAGCTCATTTTTTGCATGCCAAGCTGATGTTTTTAATTATACCATTTTGGTGCAGATACGATCTTTTCCATTATTGCATTTTATGCAATGTTGCATCAACCAGAAAATGTAATTCTTGCGTTTTTGCATTATTTCTCGTTACGCCATTTAGCAATCGGGTTAATTCTTTTTTTATATTGATAGATCATCGATTATGAACGTGACAATTCCATATATGTGTAGGTTTGATTTTTTTTAATTGTTTTTTTTTTGAATGGGGCAAAAGATGGGGTGATGTGAACGTTTATATTATTTTAATTTTGTTAAATATTTTTAAAACTTTTTTTACTTTTGCCATGCTTCAATAGTCTCCATGGGAGACTAGAAGCTGCCATAACCCAATAGGCTCTGCTACACAGAGGTGATGATAATATCGCCTGTATGTAGCAGAATTTCTCACTTGTTATGAGCATTGACCACCGGGTGGCGCTCATAGTATTCCGGCAGTGACCACTATAGAGGTCTGCTGGAGACCTCTGGTTTTCATGCCAACCTATCGGCAACCCACTGTCATGTGACACGGGCGCCGATGGGCGGGATTTCCGGCGCGCTTGCCGGAAGTGCATGTTAAATGCTACTGTCAGAGTTTGACAGCGGCATTTAACTAGTTAACAGCCGCAGGTGGATTGCGATTCCACCCACGGCTGTTAGATGCAAACAGCTGACGTGCCGGACAAAATGTGGGCTCAGCGCCGGAGCCCACATTAAAGGGAGGGAATACGACATCAGCGTACTATTACGCCCGATGTTGGAAAGAGGTTAAGAAATGCAGCAAGCACCGAGGGTCCAGGAGCCTGTCCTACATCATAATTACACCGTGCCAATATCAATAAATCAACAACAACTTTATTGCCTTTCTATATTCTGTTCAACCTCTTCACGCCGCATCCAAATTTAGTTTTTTTTCTCACCTTCATCAATGAGCCAAAACTTTTTTTTTTCCGTCAACATAGCCATATGTAGGCTAGTATTCTGCATTACAAATTATACTATTGAATGACATCATTCATTTTATCATGTAATGCACAGAATAGTGGGAAAAAAGTGCAATTCCACATTTTTAAATTTTTTTTATTTATTCACCATATTCAGTATATAAAACTAACCTGGCAATACGATTTTTCAGGTCAGATACCAAACATGTATAGTTTTTTATTATTTAAGCTGTGAAAAAAACGTGCAAATTAAAAAAGAAAAAAAAATTTGAATGTGTCGCTATTTTCCAAGACCCGTAACGTTTTCACTTTTTGGGATCTGGAGCCCCGTGAAGGCTTATTTCTCATGCCTTGAGCTGACATTTTTAATTATTCCATTTTGATGTAGATGCAATGTTTTGATCGCTTCTTATTGCATTTTACTGCTATGTTGCGATGGCCAAAAGACCATAATTCTGGCTGTTTAATTGTTTTATCTTATTATGCAATTTACTTACCAGATTCACTTATTTTATATCTTGTTAGAGCAGAGTTTTATGAAAGCCGTGATACCAAATACATGTTTTTTTAATTGCTTTATTTTTAATGGGACAAAAGGGAGGTGATTTTAACTTTTATATTTATTTTTTACTTTTTTACAATATTTGAAACTGCGATCATCTGATCCTTGTGCTATACATAGCAAGGCATCAGTACTATGTATAGTGAAAATCACGGCCTACTATGAACACCAACTAAACGCTGGCTTTCAAGGAGAACTCTCTTGACAAACATGGAGGTCAACACCAGGCATGCCAGTGGGAGTGAGGCATAACATGCCCCCTACTGGCACACTTTAAATGTCGCTGTCAGGCATTTAACAGGTTAAGGCCACGGCACACGTGAGTTTTTTACCATAGTATTTATAAGCCAAAACCTGGAGTGGGTAAAAAATGCAGAAGTGGTGACTGTCCCACTCAGATTTGGCTTTCAAATACTGAAGTAAAAAACTGACGACATGCTCAACGTGTGCACGTTACCTAACAGCCACGGGTGGAATGCCACTCCACCCATGGCTGTAAGAGGCAGATAATGGCTGAATTATTTAGCCGGGAAAGATGGAAAGATGCAAGCTCAGCTTGCGAGTCTGAATTCAAGTCAGGGACTAGGCATATAAAGAAACTGCACATCATATGTTGGGAAGAGGTTAAATTGAATCTGTTGGAAAGGGGCTTACCAAGAAACCAGTGTTAGTGCAGGAGAGGCTAGTGTGAAACTTCACTGATAACTATTTCATTATACCTTCTGTCCACAGGCTCCTCTTCGCTTCTCCAAAATTATGTGACCCCAACATCTCATTTCAAAGTGGAAAATAGAGTAGAAGTCATTCCAAGGAGCCTCTGTCTCTGAACCAAGGGGTATCCCTAGATCTGCAAACACATTAATACTGTCGCTAGTTCACTTGCAAAATGAATTTACATATGAATAAAAGATGAATTTTGGTGCAATGCAGCACTGGTGGATTGCACCATACCCTATCCTGAACACCTATGGTTACTTGTAAAAAAAGGTTTGTGCTCAGGGTCGTACTGGCCCACCAAAGAACCGGAGAATTCTCCGGTGGGCCCAGGCACCGACACCTGCTGGCATACTGGCCAGCAGCTGCATAAGGTCCTCACTGCTCTAGGGGCCCCCAACCAGTGGCTATGGGGCCAATAAGTTAAGAGGGCCTGCCCTGTGCCAGTGGAGTAGCAGCTGTTGACATGAAGCCACGCTTGTCCCCGCTGCTAAAGAGAAATGAATATTCACACTTCTCCATGCCTCCATTTGCATGGAGGGGAGTGAATACCATTTTACTTTAAAATCGGCCAGCCCTCATGTAAACACTGCCCTCATGTATAGCCCCACCACCACCGCACCACTCTCTCACTCTCACACACAAAGCACTGCACCACATACAACACGCTTGTGTGATGCCCCAGGGTCCTTGTCATCACAGTGGCATTGCTTTCCTCACGGGGAGAGTCATGTCATGCTTGGAAGTGAAGGAAGATCTCTTTCACCGGGTAATCACCATACACACAACATGTTCACAGTCCAGGCCAGAAGGGGGAGCTCTGAACCTGGGTTAAGGGGAACTTCCCTATATTCTTGTCGTGAGGGAAAGAAAGTCAGTCAGTCTGTCAGAGGACAGAGAAGAGAGCAGTCAGACCTTGAGTGTCAGAAGGTCTGAAGGGTCCATGAAGCCAGAGTTGCTGCAGCTCCTGGAGAAAGAGAATAAGAAAGGAAGAATATTGTTTAGTGAGCGTGCAGGAGAAGGAAACACAGGAGAGTGACACCAGGGGAGCATAGCAATGTTTGGGCTTCCTCCCTGGCTGAGCGCAGATTCCAGTAGCTGGAAGACCGAGGCTGTGTCGGACTCTAAGAAGCATAGCAGAAACCGGCAGGACAGGTGGATTATTACAAGTAACCTGTCCGCCCTAGTACTCAGGAAGCACAGTGGCACATAGAACCTGGGTCATGATAGAGACCCTGTAAAAAGGTTCGAGTCACCTGTCATATGGGTTTGTGTCCTAACCTATATGGACGACAGAGAAAACTGTGAGGACCTTGCCAGAAGCCATAGGCAATAAGGGACTACAGCATCACCGTGCTAATAGAAAGGCTTCTAACTCCACCTGGTAAAGGTGACTCTGAATTTGCTTCCAAGCCGGCCGGACCCTGCCTGTACCTGTGATCTGATGCCCTGGACTGCGGTTGTCTAAAGCCATCAGTAAACCAGGTAAAGAGACTGCAAACCTGTGTCCTCCGTTCTTTATTGCACCACTCACCATCCTCATCTATAAACCGGGAGCCCTGGGGGCCCAAATTCACCTGTGGTAAGTTGTACCATCTAGCTGCCATAATATCACCCCTTAGGACCCCGTTAAGCAGCGTTGGTCCCCACTGACCGAATACCACAGGTGGCGTCATGAACACAAACTTTATTCACCAATCTCCTTTAGCTACCTTTCCCTTTAATTGGGCAACCAGGGCCATGGACCGGGTCGCAGCCACTGTGACATCCCCTTGAAATACCAGACCTGGTACCGAGTACCCCATGGCCCTGGCAGGTGACTCACACGCAGACAGACACACAGCACCACTCACCTCTCGCAGCACATCCCAGCGTCCTGCTTCCTGAACGGTGCTTCCTGTCTGAGACAGCAAAGCTGGATGACATCATTCAGCGCGCGGCTGTTTGAGACAAAAAGCTGCCAGCGAGGAAGAGGCTGCCAGGTTGTGCTGCGGGAGGTGAGTGGTGCTGTGTGTCTGCGTGCGTGTGTGTATGTGGTGCGGTGCTTTGTGTGTGTGAGAGAGTGGTGCGGTGGTGTGTGTGTGTGTATGTGGTGCGGTGCTTTGTGTGTGTATGTGTGTGTGTGAGTGACAGAGTGGTGTGTGTATTGGAGATGTGTGTCTTGGAGACTGGCAATGATTGGGTGGTGGGGAAGTGCCGATGGGGGTTGTTGGGGGAGGCAATGATGGAGGTGTTGAAAAGGGCAATGATGCGGGTGGTGGGGGACAAAGCAATGATGGAGGTGGTGTAAAGGACAATGATGGAAGTGGTGGAAAAGACAATGGTGGTGGTAGAATGGGTAATGAAGGGGTATTGAAATGGGCAATAATGGGGATGTTGGGGGAGAAAGCAATGATGGAGTTGGTGTAAAGGACAATGATGGCAGTGGTGAAAAAAAGACAACGGTGATGGTGGAAAGGGCAATGATAGGGGTTGTGAGGGAGAAGGCAATGATGGAGGTGATGGAAAGGGAAATGATAAGAGGTGGCGGGGGAGAAGGCAATGATGGGGTGGAGGGGGAGAACAATGATGGAGGTGGAGAGGGGCTGCAATATAGTTTATGAGGGGGCTACGTTATATTCTGTGGGGGGACTTCATTATTCTCTCAGGGAACATTACATTCTGGGGGCTACATCATACTATATGAGGGGGGCAGCATTATGCCCTATGAGGGGCATACAGTATACTCCATGGGGAGCTGTATTATGCTATGTGAGGATGCTACATTATATTCTATGGTGGGGACTGCATTTTATCTTATGAGGAGGCTACATTGTATTCTATGAGGGAGGCTACATTATATTCTATGAGGGGGCTACATTATATTCTATGAGGGGGCTACATTATATTCTATGAGGGGGGCTACCCCACCCCCTGATACATAATTAAGATGTGTACTACCTTATATTATACCCTGATATTAGCGTGTTTTACCACACAATTGGTGGTCTTGTATTTATTTCTATGTAGCTACATATTGGGCCCCAAGAATGATTTTCTCTGGTGGGCCCAAGGTGCTCCAGTCCGACGCTGTTTGTGATACTTAGTCTGAAAACAGACTACCAAATTTCTGAAGCTTAACTTCATATATGCTGTGTCTCCATAGAGCACAGGAGAAACAAATAACACCAAAAGTTGAAAAAACTGCTGGTGATGCATCAATAGACATATAGTTGGTTTAAAAATCTAATTTTATTCAAGCACAGCAAAAAATTACAATAAGTGCAAGTAGACACCAGGATACAGGCAATGAGTCTAATTTTTGGTGGGTGAGTTAATATGGGAAAGACCCCTTTGAAGGTTTGAAGACCTGTATAGGCCCACACACGTGCACAGAATACATAAATGTGTAAGTCATAACTGCTGCAAAGGTAAAGCATATGTGTGTGCAATGTGGTAAATTGGCTCACTAAGCTGCTCATAGAGGTAGTCAGAAGAAAGTTTTACATTAAAGTTTTTGACTGGTTTATTTTAAAAAAAGCGTACTGCTTAAATCAGTGCAAAATTAGCTAAACAAACACAGCCCTTCTGGCATAACAAGAAACAAAATAACATACGGTGCTGTCTGTGTGGCTGCAGGGATCCGCCTGCTCAGAAAAAAAAACAAGATTCAGCTGTCTTTAACACAAACACATCTCTGGAGATCTCATCTCCAGAGACACTGAACACCAAATGAGTCCAAACACAACAATTACACTCTGGACCCCTCACAAAAACCCAGCCCTCAATATGGCTGATTAACCCATCTCAGCAATTCATATGCTGGAGCATTTTTGCAGGTTCATATTACTGAGGCTAACATCCTGAGTGACATATATCTCCACTTCAGTATTTTGCCATTGACCTTCTCACATACACTGAAGGAAATAATTATTTTATCTTTTGCTGATTTTGAACAGAATGTCAGACTGGTGAGGGATATGGTTGCTTTTTATTTTTGTTTTTTTTTTAACAGGAGAGGATGGCTTTAATGGAACAGGCATTAGGTGAGTATAACTGTGTTTGTTATTTTTAACTAGAAAATTAAAATTATGTTTTTTTATTTCAAATAAAGGTCTTATTCTGCCTGTGTGTTTGTTTACAATATAACTATAGGATTAGTAATGGAAATTACTAACTAGTAATTAATTAGTAAGAAATTAGTAAATTTGTAAGCCGTAGGCTTGATGTCACCTGACAATACAAAGGTGACATCAACCCAACAAATAATAAACCCACTTGCTACAGCCACAGGGCCAATACAGTAGATGCACCTTTTTGGAGATGGCAGCAGGCTGCTAATTTTAGGATGAAGAGGGCAATATCTATGGCCTCTTACCAGCCTGAGAATACCAGCCAGTCTCATTTAGCTTGGCTGGTTGAAAAAAATGGGGTGGACCCCATGCCATTTATTTTTTATTTAAATAATTGAAAAAAAAAAACGGCGTGGGCATCACTCTCAGTACTATGCCTGTCCCCCATTGTAGTCTTTATAAATACTTGTGATTGTTACACTGACCCTAGCGGCATGACAGTGTGAGAAACAGCAGCGGTTCTGATCAGCGGTAAGATGATTACCACCTACAGCGTGAACCCACAGCTTTGACCAGTGGTAAAATGTTTACCTCCAGTCGCAGGCATTGGTTGATGGAACTACTACTTCCATCAGTGAGAGCAGGCGCCAGCTGATGGGAACAGTCATCAGACGGTTTCCTCTGTATTTTTTTATCCAGCCAAGCTGATAACCAGCCAGGCAAAACTGACATCTGCGGGCTGCAACCCTCAGCTGTCAGGTTTGGCAAGGCTGGTTATCTGGAATAGAGTTGTCCCCATGAAGTTGAGACAAAATAATGAAAGCAAATATTACCGTCCACCTTTCGTGTCTCCCCTATTTCCTCACAGATTGTAAGCTTGAGAGCAGGGCCCTCATGTCCCCTCTAAAATGTAAAATGCTGTGGAATTTGTTGGTGGTATAGAAATATAATTATTATTATTATTATTAAAGTTATTAAGAGTCTCTTAACTGCTGGATAACAAGAATGGTGTATGTAATAGAATGTTGCAAAGATACTGTGTTCAGTCGCATTGCTCTGTCTTAATGTACTGTACTAACCCTGATACTGTAACCCACCATATATTGCTTACTTATATATATATATATATATATATATATATATATATATACTTATAACTAGATTTTCCTTTTTATTTGTTAGTTAAAGAAATAGTGTTGGCTAAGTACCACTGTCTCCTCATTGTCTGCGAAGTTGCATCCAAGTATCCTGCTTGCACTTACATGTGGCAGGAAAAAGCAACCTCACCAATAATCTATGCATTGGCTGCGATGGAGTAGGGGGCTGGCTTAACTATGGATCTCAGTCAGACTGCCGTATGAATGGGACAAAGACTGGAAAGCAGTGCTCGGACTAAGGGGCGGCTTTTCCGACTTAAGCCTGATAATATCATGTATTTCTATGCAGCTGTCACACTCCGAGCATTGCACATTGATCTCGCTTCGATGTGTCGGACCCCGCACTTACTCGATGAGATTACTGCCGATAGGAATCCTTTCTACTAGGCTATTATCGCTCCGCTTGTAGATTGCAAGGGTAAATCCTGCTGAAAGTTTCCTTTAAAAGGAAAGAATGAGCAGCCCCTCTATATTCCTACACCCAAGTAAGGGGGCAAAATAAGGACAAGGTCTGCAGTAGGAGCAGTCTGTGAAGCCTGAGGGCACAAAGCATATCCTTCATATGAGTACCATTAATGGAGAACCAATGGTCTATATGCCATTACACATGCACATTATCGGCATTAGTTTAATTCAGTTTCAGCTCTTAATGATACAAACTCACAGAATATTTAACAGCCCATTTGACATGACTGAACAATCCGTTTTGTCATGCTGTGCATAGCTAGGATATTGCTAGTAATTGAAAAAGTTAAAGGTTAACTATGTTTTTTCTATTACACCTTTATGACATTTATCAATCTTGTATAGGAACATACTGTATATATATTACCCAAGAAATTGTCCGATTGCAAAATTATCCTAAAACCAGAGAAATGTGACCGCTTATTAAATTATATTTTTGGAAAATCCGTCTCTCTAGTGGTAAATGTGTAGAATGCACTTCATATAGCAAGTAACCTAGGTTTCAAGTCATCAGAAAAACTCAATAAAACACAGAAAACATATATGTAAGTGTAGGCTCATTTTTTACTGATACAAATAAACCTTAACCTTTACATACATCTAAAATTAACATGTGATGTGAACGCTTTTTGCCTTCCAAATAGCATCAAAGCGTCGATTCTTCTAGGTACAATCGACAGTTTTTGAAGGAACTCAATAGGGAGATTATTCCAAACATCTTGGGGAATTAACCACTGATCTTCTGTGGCTAAAGGTTTTTGCAAGTCCTTCTATTTCTTCATTCGTTCCCAGGTAAACTGGATGATTTTGAAATCATGGCTCTGTGGGGGGGCAAAGTATAACATCCAGAACATTTTGGACTCTTTTCATTAAAGTGTCATTACCAGATGGGGTAAAACACCTTCAAACAACACTGTATTTTTGGCCTGGTCTACCAAAGCAGGCGAAGCTTGACAGGACTTTATCAAAGGCTGTGATGTACCTTATGCAATAAATGTTACTATAGTCCATTATATGATTCAAGATGTGCTGTTCAAGTTTTTCCAAGGAAGCACCAAGGAATGGGCAATGTTGAGTACTGTAGATGCAGTGGTCAGTCAAGGAAACTTAAGGTACCTTCACACATAACGATTTCGTTAACGATATTGTTGCAACGTCACACTTTTTGTGAGGTAGCAACGATCCCGCTAACGATCTCGTTATGTGTGACAACGACCAACGATCAGGCCCCTGCTGGGAGATCGTTGATTGCTGGGAATGATCAGAACCTTTTTTTGGTCACTGATCACCCGCTGTCATCGTTGGATCGGCGTGTGTGACGCCGATCCAGCTATGTGTTCACTTGTAACCAGGGTAAATATTGGGTTACTAAGCGCAGGGCCGCACTTAGTAACCCGATATTTACCCTGGTTACCATTGTGAAAGTAAAAAAAAAAAAAAACAGTACATACTCACATTCCGGTGTCTCTCACATCCCTCGCCGTCAGCTTCCCTGCACTGACTGTCACCGCCGGCCGTAAAGCAGAGCACAGCAGTGACGTCACCGCTGTGCTCTGCTTTACGGCCGGCGCTGACACAGTCAGTGCGGGAAGCTGACGGCGGGGGACGTGACAGACATCGGAATGTGAGTATGTACTGGTTTTTTTTTTACTTTTACAATGGTAACCAGGGTAAATATCGGGTTACTAAGCGCGGCCCTGCGCTTAGTAACCTGATGTTTACCCTGGTTACCCGGGGACTTCGGCATCGTTGAAGACAGTTTCAATGATGCCGAAGTCGTTCCCCTGTTCGTTGGTCGCTGGAGAGAGCTGTCTGTGTGACAGCTCCCCAGCGACCACACAACGATTTACCAACGATCACGGCCAGGTCGTATTGCTGGTCGTGATCGTTGGTAAGTCGTTTAGTGTAACGGTACCATTAGTGCAACAGATGATAGATAGATCATATTACTTCCCTTAAAAATTGGAAGATGTCCAGCATTGCCATCAGCTCAGGACTGGCAGCAACCAGTGGGACAGAGCAACACCCATTTAATGTGCATAATAGCCTAGACCACAGGCAGGCAAAGTGCTGCCCACTTGTCACATCTGGCCCTCTGGCTGTTCCGCCCTTCCGCTGCTTCCCACTGTCAATAATATCAGAATCCTCAAGATGCAGATAGCAGTGAATAAATTAGTGGATGACGGGGCCACCGGCTATGTTGTGGCTCATACTATATATAGGAGGCTAGGGGCGTTCACACTGTATTTAGGAGGCCAGGTGGGGGCTCATGCTGTATATAGAGAGGTTATGTGGGGGCTCATTTCATATATAGGAGGCCATGTGGAGGCTCACACTTTGTTTATGGGGCTATATGGGCTCATGCTGTATTTAGGAAGCTATGTGAGGATTCATACTGCATTTAGGAGGCTATGTTGGGGCTCACTTGTATTTTGTAGTTTATGTGGGGATTAATGCTACATTTAGGAGGCTACGTGGGACCTTACACTGTATTTAGAGGGCTATGATAATAATAATAATAATAATAATTTTATTTATATAGCGCCAACATATTCCGCAGCGCTTTACAAATTATAGAGGGGACTTGTACAGACAATAAACATTACAGCATAACAGAAATACAGTTCAAAACAGATACCAGGAGGAGTGAGGGCCCTGCTCGCAAGCTTACAAACTATGGGGAAAAGGGGAGACACGAGAGGTGGATGGTAACAATTGCTTTAGTTATTCGGACCAGCTATAGTGTAAGGCTCAGGTGTTCATGTAAAGCTGCATGAACCAGTTACCTGCCTAAGTATGTAGCAGTACAGACACAGAGGGCTAATACTGCATAAAGTGTATGAGAACATGATGCGAGGAACCTTTTTTTTTTTTTTTTTTATTATAAATAGGCCACACAGGGATCGTTAGGTTAATGCATTGAGGCGGTAGGCCAGTCTGAACAAATGAGTTTTTAGGGCACGCTTAAAACTGTGGGGATTGGGGATTAATCGTATTAACCTAGGTAGTGCATTCCACAGAATCGGCGCAGCACGTGTAAAGTCTTGGAGACGGGAGTGGGAGGTTCTGATTATTGAGGATGCTAACCTGAGGTCATTAGCGGAGCGGAGGGCACGGGTAGGGTGGTAGACTGATACCAGGGAGGAGATGTAGGGTGGTGCTGAGCCATGGAGTGCTTTGTGGATGAGGGTAGTAGTTTTGTACTGGATTCTGGAGTGGATGGGTAGCCAGTGTAATGACTGGCACAGGGTAGAGGCATCGGTGTAACGGTTGGTGAGGAATATGATCCTGGCTGCAGCATTCAGGACAGATTGGAGCGGGGAGAGTTTTGCAAGAGGGAGACCGATTAGTAGAGAGTTACAATAGTCCAGACGAGAATGAATAAGTGAAACAGTCAGAGTTTTTGCAGAGTCGAAATTAAGAAAAGGGCGAATTCTAGAAATGTTTTTGAGATGCAGGTAAGAAGAGCGAGCCAGTGATCGGATGTAGGGGGTGAATGAAAGGTCAGAATCAAGGATGACCCCAAGGCAGCGGGCATGTTGCTTTGGAGTAATGGTGGAACCGCACACGGAGATGGCAATATCAGGCAAAGGTAGGTTAGTAGAGGGAGAGAACACGAGGAGTTCAGTTTTTGACAGGTTTAGTTTCAGATAGAGGGAGGACATGATGTTAGAGACAGCGGTAAGACAATCACTGGTGTTTTCTAAAAAGGTCGGTGTGATATCGGGAGCAGAAGTGTATAATTGGGTGTCGTCAGCATAGAGATGGTACTGGAAACCAAATCTACTGATTGATAGAGCCCATACTGTATATAGGAGGCTATGTAGGGACACATTATGTAACTAGGGTGCTATGTGGAGGTTCATGCCAAATATTGGAAGCCACGTGGGGGCTCATGATGTATATAGGAGACTATGTGGGGGCTCATACTATATATAAGAGGCTATGTGAGGGTTCATGCTGTATATTAAGGCAATGTGGGGGCTCATACAGTATATAGGAGGCTATGTGGAGGCTCATGCTATATATAATATTAAGAATGATTAATTTCCGCCTATTGGTTCAGCACTCCACAACAATCATGGTCCCTCATGTGGCCCCTCAGGAAAATTAATGGCCCACCCCTGGTCTAGAAAGAACTGATGTTCATGGAAGAATTGCATAATCATAAGAACTGTATTGCAGGCAAATTCCAGCAGATGATCTGGAATGATTAGTCAAAATGTAAAATATTTCGATATCACAGAACAAAGTTAGCTAAAGGGCTGAAAAACAGTACAACTATTAGTGTCTGCAATCATCAGTGTGTCGGCAGCGGTCTACATAAAATTTCAATCACAGGATCACATAGCAAAAGTGGTGTGGATGGGATTATGTGAAGATCAACATTCAGAGAACTGCTAAATCTGCAGCACATAAAACTGGGATTTTATCAAAGTTACAGCAAGCAGCATAGTAAGTGACACATTTCTGAATTCAGTGTTTAAGCCCCTACATTATGCTACTGTCAGATTAGGTGGCAGACACCTGTTAACAGATTCCATTTAAAAGCTTCATGGAGTGCACATCATTACATCCATTCAGTCTAATAGAACTTCAACTCCCAAGAGTAGGGTTACCCTGGTTGGCAGTTTACGATCTTCAGTGGTGTAAATTATTTTTTGAGAGAGCATAGAAATGGAAACAGCATTGTGCAGTATGCTTAGTATGCCACTGTTAATTATTTAGACTTTCAGACTGTAAGAATAATACCAATATAAATAGACACAAGAATTAAATGATGATCCCAGACAATGCAATGAAGCGTCCAGAGGTGGACATATCATTGATGCAGTCTGAGAGGCTGTACTGGCAGTGGCATACCACTAATGGTGGCAGGCCACGGAGCCGTTTTGGGGGCCTTGAGATGGGGGGAACCTGGTACCAGTGCTGGCACCGGGCCACAACCCCCGTCATCGCACGTTCAAGTGTATCGGCATCCTGGATGTCTATACAGTTGAAAGTAATCACGCATTCCACTGAAGCCATGTCGTCACCAGTGTGAGACATGTAGATCAGGAGATCAGACAGTGATTACATGACATACTGGTATTGCTCCCTTTCATTCATTTAAAATAACCTCTGGGAGACAAATTTTCAGGTGGATCTATGTCTGGTCCACAGATTTTAACAGTTCATTTACGTATTAAGAAAAATGTGGATTTCTCAGGAATAAGGCATTGAATCTCAATATTAATATATCATTTTATTCAGCTTACTATGACCAGCATTATCCATATGAATGGCTTAAAAGGGCTGATCCCACTGACAAATTCCTTTTAACCCCAAAAGGTTGCAATGTTTCAGAAAAAAACATAGTTTAAAAAATGGGTTGGGCACAGGGGAAATGTTCTAACATGGAGAGAAGAGTCCATGCACTGAAAGAAGAGTCCGCTGGGTAACTCTTTACATTCCTCTAACCCAGACCTTGATTTACCAAGAGGAAGGACTTGGTAATTAGGCTGAGTTGTACAGGGAGAAATAAGTAAGAAAGTACCTCTGAATATGTAGTTCGGGCACCATACATTTCCTGACAAGTTCTCTATTAAGCATAAAAATGTTTTCTTTTCTTAGATGGAGAGTTTAAGATTAGTTTGAATGTGAAAACTCAGCAGTTTCCTTTGGACTCCTCTTCCATGATGGTACCTGGAAGGCAGGATTATTACATTAAAATGTAATTAATGCTTGGCACAGGACAATTCATCTTCACTCATTACTATTCATAGACTTTGAGCTTAATGAGCCTCTAGTTTGACCAAGATATCTTACCAAATGATTTCAAAATTTATTACAACTTTTCACTTACGGTAGATATTTAGCTTTATTTTTAGAATGAGAAAAGTAACTCAGAAGTTTTTTGTTTTTTGTTTTTTAAGAAGAAAGCTAGCTTAATTGCTTTACATTTTTTTTTTACTAAAATGTATTGTTTAACCCTATCATGATCTATGCTTCAACTTAGAAATCTATAACTTGCAATCTAAGGCATTTGGTAATTTTTTTTGCTTTTGTCCAAAATAGTATGAAATATCCACAAGCTAATATTAAATATCATGGGACATTACTATATTTTGTACTTGAAAAATATGTCAGTTACAACAGTTAGATCGATGTTGGTAAATCTTGTGAATTTAACTTAATCCCATCAGGCGTTCATTCAGAAAGTGGTTATGTAGCAAAAAATATTGCTTAAATTTATATAGAGGGACAAGAAGTGTTACAATAATATACAATAATTAAAGAAATTGTGTGGTTTTGTATACACATTACATTTTCGTTTGTAGTACTGCTCCATGCGGCTTCTGATTGGTCGCGTGCCGGTCACATGGGCGGCACGCGACCAATCAGAAGCCGCGACGTCATTCTCATTCACAAAAACTCCTAATTCTAGGAATTGAGGACCTGCGAATGACGTCACGGCTTCTGATTGGTCGCGTGCCGGTCACATGGGCGGCACGCGACCAATCAGAACCCGGGACGTCATTCCCAGGTCCTAAAGGCGCGCATTTTAAACAAAGAAGCCTCCCGGTTAGCAGCATGATGTCCAGGGGCCGCCGGAGAGGTGAGCATATCAATATTTTTTATTTTAATTCTTTATTTTACACATCCCTATGGATCCCAGGGCCTGAAGGAGAGTTTCCTCTCCTTCAGACCCTGGGAACCATGAGAATACCTTCCGATACTTGATGTCCCATTGACTTGTATTGGTATCGGATATCGGTATCGGCGATATCCGATATTTTTCGGGTATCGGCCGATACTATCCGATACCGATACTTTCAAGTATCGGACGGTATCGCTCAACACTAGTGATAAATGTATTCCATTTGTCTCTACATACAGCACAGCTAGTAGTCAAGTTAATGCCATCCTTAGTAAGCACTGGCATTTGCTACAGCAGGGCTTTCCAGACATAGGTGAATTCACTCGGCCCCCTATTTTTTCATATAAGAGGGAACGTAATTTAAAGGACAGGCTTGTCAAATCTGATATAGGCCCTGAAAAGGTCTCTATACAGAAGACATTATGCCCTCCAAGACTGGGGAATTTCCCCTGTCTTGAATGTGCCTGTTGGGGAAATATGTTGAAAGGCGATTTCTTTCATCATCCACATACTGGGAGGAAGATTTATATTATAGACAGATACACGTGTACCTCTATTTTTGTAGTGTATATGATAGTATGCCCGTGAGGGCTGACATATGTGGGCGAGACTACTATGGAGGTTAAAGGACGCATCAGTAAACATAAAAGTACCATCAGGACAAAATTGGTTGAATTACCAATCCCTAAACATTTTTGTGATAGTAAACATTCGGTCAGTCAGTTAAGGTTTAGGGTTATTGACAGTGTACCAATACCCAGAAGAGGTGGAGATCGAATCAAGTTGTTGAAACAGAAGGAACTTAACTGGATCTCTAGGTTGAGTTCACTACAGCCAAGGGGTCTAAATGCTGATTATAACCTACAAATATGTGTTTCCTGAAGATTCTCTATGTGGCGTCTGTTATGTATTGGAGTGTTTTTTAATTGTTTGTTTTCTCCGGGGTAATTTTATTGTTTTTGTTTTTAGGTTTTAATGTGTATGGACGACTAAGGGATAAGGGAACTTTGTGTCCTGAATAGCTTCCATGATGACCTTGCCCCCTGCCCCTGCTCGTTCTTATTTGGCTCATCAAATATGTTATTTGTTGCTATAAAGATAACGGTTATAATGTGTTTTCCCTCCCTCTCCTTCCTTTCCCCCCTCCTCCTTTTTAGATTCATTGTGGGTTTATGCAATGTGAGTTGCCTCCTTATATTTTTGATAAAGCGCGATAGCTTATTTAATATATTATGTGATCACTGATCCAGCAATACCACTTATGTATGCTGCCATGGATGTGGCCATACACTTGCAGCGTGAAGGTGCGGTGACGTGTTAGTAGGTGTGCGCGTTCCCCCTCGCTGAGACGGCGGCATCACGTGGTTAGCCATGTGGTGTTGTTTATCTTTTGTGAGGTGGTGCGTTCGCGTGCCGGAGGACATGTGCCGATGACCGTGCTCTGTAATTGGATGGTAGCGCTGTATTTAGGTAACGTTCATTGGTTGCTTAACATGTGTATTTTTTGCGCTTTAAGTTGGCAGCTCTTCTATTGGTTGGGTGTTAGTGTTTAGTGTAAACCCTCCATAAGACATCAATGAGGACTGGTTTGCTTATATAGTGTCATTCTTTTGATAAGCTGGTGATTGGTTGTAGTGTGCTGGTTGCACACTGATGGGATACACACATGTGGGATTCTAATGTGAAATGTTGTATTTCATTGGCTGTTAGCATATGTATATATGTGATAGCTATGTGGATTGGTAAATGATCACTATGGTGACCGTTTATGCGTCTTGGGGGTTGGTGGTATTGTATGGGGTTATTATGTTTGTCTATACAATTTTTGTATATTCCTTATGTATTATCGGTCGTTATCAACATGTGGGTTATGTGAGATATTGTAAATTATATATTTGTCTATTTAAACATTGTTTTTTATTATGCAAATTATGTAGGCTGCCATTAGATAGTGATTGGTGGTTGTGAATCCACTTCCTATATAAGACCGCCATTATCACTGTTTTGTATGCTTGAAAAAGACCTTAGTTGGTTGAAACGTTGCATCTGGCACAATAAAGAATTTATTGACATTTCACCCGGATTGGATGCTGTCCTTCACTTTTTCTTGGTGACTCCTCCATCCTGTCTCCCCTGACAACTCCTCACTCTCCACCCACACCTTCTATCTAATCCCTCCCTGGCCTGGGGAGTTCTGGTGTTGGGTGCAAATGTTAGGGTTCTGTACAGTGTCCCCTCCTTACCGGAGAGTTTTGGTACCACACCAATGCAGTACCTCTGTGGCATCTGGATCTTCAAACTGTTATTTCACATTTATTCACTTATTCATTTATTGCCTCTTCCAGGGCAGATCCTCAGGTCTGCAACCTTCTGAGGGAGACTCCCTCGTCAAAGCTAAGGCGGGTACCGTTTCACAGACGCAACGATGTTCTGTGCACTGGCATGTGTGTGTCCTAGTGGCTAAGCTACTTTGTATACTTGGAACTTTTTACTATTATTGATCTACTTCTCCCACTAACCTCTTTTAGAGTATTTACTCTTTTGCACAGTGTTCACCTTTATTATTATCTTTTCAATATATTTATTATTTCTTAATTAAGAAACTTGTGGTGTGAGCAGTTGGTGTACTATAGCCTATACATATATGAATTATCTGATTATATTTATAGATTAATTTGTATTTTTGCGCAACAAAAAACATATATATGCAACTATGTTCAAAGTGATTTTTTGCAATTGATTAATAGTGTACTGCCGTCTTATTATATGAACTGATTAATTATTTATGCCTGGACAGTACAGTAAAAAATATATTATTATCTGGTCTTAATGCATCATTTACTGAGTATTTATTTAATTTTACTGTTCCAATTAGGCTTTTTGATATACGAATCTACTATTTATACTCTTTTGTCACTTGGTGGCTATTCCCTTGTGTATTTTAATATTGTTGTGACTAATTTGTGAATAATAAATTATATATTTTCTGAAACACATTGGGTGTGTATCATATTTGTAGGTAACACTATTAGCAAAACTACTCTAATCTCCCAACATGCTGTACATGATCATTAGGATGTCAGAATAGAATTCAAATGGTAACCTAGGAGATAACGGGGCAAAGGGCTTCTCCTTGAATGAATAGCGGATTATATCGAGACTTCCAACATATGGTTTCATTCACATTCAGCAGAAAAAGTCGGCGCTCCTTTATCTTAGATTCAGTACTTTGCTGGATATCCATGTGTACAAATGACATATAGTGCAGTCTTTAATATATCTTTCTTTAACACATTTTATACATTTTAAAATATCACTCCATAATCATGGAATCAGTCATCTGATTCACAAGTTTGTAGTCACATAAAGTAACTGCAGACTTTTGTGAAAAGTCTGTACAGCCTCTTTAAGGAGCACGGTTGTGGTACACTGTATGAAAGACTATATACTATATACTATATACATATACTATGCAGAGCAGATCCCTTATATTTCCCTCAGTTGTCCTCTCCCCATATAAATTGTCAGGAAATAGCATCACAACATGTTTCGCTGGATAACTCAGCTTCTTCAAGGGGCCATGAAGGTAACCAGGCGAAACATGAATTGGGGTGTTCTTTCCTGACCTTAGCATAGGGAAAGGACAACTTAGGGTATGATAAAAACTGTGCTCTGCACACTATTTGTGAAAAATAAAAACAATTGTAGTTAGTCACACAGAGAGGCAGAACCATGTGCCTGAATATTAACTATTCACATTTTTGTGCCTGAACGCCGACTGCCCAAGAGATGCACATGCTAAACTATCATATGACAAAGATATACATATAAACAAATCAAATACACATCTTTAAATACACATTATATATATATATATATATATATATATGTGTGTGTAGAGATTTTATATTTTCTGATCAATGAGCACCTGTCTGTTTAAATTAAACTGAAGTGCACATTATATTGCACAGTAGAGAGTATAAAGATCCTGTTGGGATGACAAAATGTTACATCATTGAGAGGCATAGAAATTAAGTAATATATATTTTGTCATATCCCATCCCCCTTCCTCCCATTGATAATCTATAACAGTGAACAAAAGAACATATTATATCAATGACGCCATATGCAATTGGATTTTATGAATATACAAGGCTGGTATTTGTAATAGCCCGGCTTCAATAGTTAATGTGCTAGGATCTACCTGATATAACAGTCTGTTTATTGAAGGAGGGACATTTTCTAAGTACTCCACTGCCCTGTATCATAGTGCTGTGCGAATCAAAGAGACGTGTCTGTAGTGTCATCGATGTCGGGAATAATACATTGGATCCCAAGTATCAAGATATTGTTTTATTCATCTTTCTATGACCTGCATAGACAGCTTAGGAGGGTTCTTCCTACTGACAGATTCCCTTTAAATCCAAAAGGCTGCAATGTTTCAGAAAAAAAAAACATAGTTTGAAAAATGGTTTGGTCACAGGGTTAAAAGTTCAAACATGGAGAGAAGAGTCCACTGAAATCACGCTATCGATGAGCTGGATGATGCTTGTCTCTCTTGTCTTGGGAAATCTTCTTCATGGCTGCTCCTCGATTCAAACCAGTGACCTTTTGCTTGAAAGCCAGCCTAGCAACACACTGAGCTATTAGGGAATGTGAGAACAGGATGTATTTTGGAGTATTCAGGAAGATAAAGATTTTTCCACCACCAGGAGCAAAACAGTAACACTGCAGTGACATGACAATAGTCAGCATAACTAATCATAACTAATTATATGCTAAATAGTTGCATGTAAACTGTATGTATGAGATATCCAAGATGATTGTCTATAAAATGATGACAGTCTCACGATCAAAGCAGAAGTGGATGGTGAGATATGGATCCTGAAAGTCAAAATTTCAAAAAAAGTAACACTTTTGCTCATCAGTGTCTACGTATGTGTACAACATACAGTGCATGCTTTAGATTTAGTGTGTGTGAGGATAGTCACTTCTCACGGCCAAGCTGTGAGTCGGAATGGTCAAGGAGTCCAAGGTCAGAAGCCAGGAGAGTACTTCATAAACAGAAGGCAGAGACAAAAGCATGGTCAAGTAACGTTCCAAAGTCAGAATACAGGAGGATAATGGATCAGAGCTGAAGGGATTAAACAGGCGAATTGTCAGAACGAAGTCCAAGGTCAGTCAGCAACAGAAGAAGCATACAGAACTCAAGGCACAAGGAGCACTAACCTCAGTTGAATGTACGTCTGGCAGAGGTCTGGGAGAATCAGCCCAGTTAAGTAGCATGGCAATCACCAGGGATAGTGAACACTTGGAGACAGCCGATGCCTCCCAGTCACAGATTGGATAGTCGAGCTGTCAATCAACAGCTTTACTGACAGCTCAGCATGCCCCTGTACCAGATTCGATGACCTAGCTGTCAATCAAAGTCCTGACAGATTCGGCACACCGCTGTACCGGATTGGAAGGCTGAGCTGTTAGTTCTGCATCCCAGACACACTGAGGGGTGGAACCGTGATAGTACCCTCTCTTCTAGGGGTGGCGACCTGAACCCAGACTTTCCAGGAAATTTTAGATGTAAGGCCCTGACTAACCGATTGGCCTTCACAACTTGAGCAGGGACCCAGGATCTCACCTCTGGTCCATATCCCTCCAGTGGATGAGGTACTAGAGAGAATTACGGACCCTCTACGAATCCACAACCCTCTGAACCTCATACTACAGGTCACCGTCTACTGATAGTGGAGGAGGCGTGGATGAGGGAGACAATGCAGAAGGGAAATACTCCTTTAATAGGGATTTATGGAATATGTTAGGGATGCGAAGGGATAAAGGAAGCTTTAATCTACATGCCACAGGATTGACCACTTCTAGGATCTCAAAATTGCTACATTTTCCCACTTTTTGGCCAGATTTCTGATATTTTCACGAAGAAACTCAAGTCGTATCAAACAAATTTTACCACTCTCATGAAGCACAATATGCCTCGAGAAATCATTCTCAGAATCACTAAGATCCGTTGAAGCGTTCCATAGTTATTACCTCATAAAATGACACTTGTCAGAATTTAACAAAATTGGCCTGGTCAGGAAGGTGAACACAGATTGATTTAATCCTAAATGTCTATTTCATGCAATAATATAATCTCTTTTCAAACATACTGTAGTAAAAAGTCCATATTGTTCACTCTTTATACTCTATAACTATTTTTTCCCCCATCAACCTACTGTTTGATGACATTTTGTTTGAGAATCCTCAGGCCATGCTGGGATATGCAAAGTGAAATGTCATCTGGGTAGAGGCTGGGATCACAGCCACTGCTTCTGTCCTCACACAATAACAAAGTCTCATCAGCTATTTTGTTTTGGGGGGCTGAGCTGGTGTCTGCTTTTCCTGCTTGCCAGGTTATCTCCTTATAGTGAGCACTGACAGTGCACTCTCTTTACGGTTCATCACTTCTCGTCAAAGACGGTGAGGGATCGCACTGTCACCATGCAACAGAATTTACAACTGACGCATCCTCAGTATAGCAGGGAGTAGCCCAGCCCTCAAAGCAGACATAACTGATGATGCTTCAGTTCAGGGTGGGGAAAGAGGTTGCATTAGTGACCAGAATCTCTGGCCCCTTCATAACATCTCGCTTGAGTAACCCATCGTGCTCTGAGGGGCTCCCAAATGAAATGTCATCAAACAGAAAGTTGGTAAAAAATGAAAGAAGATAGAAGAGTGAAGAGGGAATGATAGGTACTTTTTAATTAAAGTATATTAGAAAAGCATTTGGGTTATTAGAGTAAATAGCTAGACATTTAGGATTAATGTTAGCGCTGGTGTTAATTAGTGTTAGCTTTGGACAAACCCTTTAATGAGCCAGGCACATGTTGCATTTGTAGATAGATTAGCGCAGTGCCGATATGACGCAGAGGTAGTGATGTGTGTTAATAAAAAACATTTTTCTTCAATTAATAATCAACATTTGAGTCCAGCACAGACAGTAGCCCAGGGCTCATTCAGTTTGTTTATTCTGCTGATCCCTGTGTTTCTTCAGGTAGACTCATTTATATTCACAGTGCATGTCTGGTTTGCAGAGCGAATTTAGCATTTCTCAGGCGTGTTAATAAACAAACTTCAAAATGGAGGCACATATATTTTTATTCAACACTAGATGGTACTATGGGGTAAATCCTGACATTACGAGGGATTTCTTACTACTTGTTTAATAACTTACAGTGCTTTTAAAAGTCTCCTTGTAAAAGTATAAAACATTATAGAAAAAAATTATAATTCTTAAACTCAAACACCCCTTCTCCATTTGGATGCAAATGGAAAGAAAATAAAGTGCTTTAAAAAATATCAAGATATGGCCACAACTTCTAGGACTTGCTGTGAAATTTACATTTGTGACAGAACATGGTGTTCTTGAGCCTCCTGCCAAGCTCCAATACTCAGGTTGTCTGGACTACTGTTGGGTGTCCCTTCTGTCCTCAGGCTCTTTTCACAAGTCCACTCAGACTTTTCGTTTGTCTGTTTGGTTTTATAAACAGACAAATTGATGAAAGTGATCACTTCCATCAGTTATGCAAACAAAAGCATAGGACCCCATGGATTATTATGAGGTCCATCTGAATTTCGTTTTTTTTTTCGACCAGAAGAAGAAAATTATGCATTCAGGGCCTATTTTCTGTTCTGAAAAAGTCCATCAAATGGATCCTATAATTAATGGGGCCCCTCTGCTTCTGTTTGCCTAGCTAGTGCACCAGACCACTTATTCTGATTGGCCAAAGGGATATCTGACCCATGCCTAACAATAGGCGCTATCAGGTGTTGCACTTCCCTCATTTTTAGGAAATAAGTCAGCTTGGAAATCTTTAAGCAGTCCGGAAGAAGTAATTCTGAGAGTCCAGACTTATTTTAAATTGCATTGTCTCGAATTTGGGGAGTTGTTCTGAGAGATCAGTGGTATGTCCCTACATCAGCTAGATCTGTCTCCTCAGGAAACAGACAAAGCTGACTATAATGGTGGAGTATCGTTCCCAACTGTCCAGGACCCAGAGTGATAATACTAATTTGGGGGAACTGTTCTGGAAGATCAGGGCTCTGTCTTGGCTACCAGTCACTCTGTGAGACATCTTCTGTGCTGCCTTCTTCATAGCTCCTTATAAGAAGAGCAAGAAAAAAGAGACTATGCAAACAGGGCGCTCACCCAAAAAATACAATAAAGTTACAAAGGTACAAAAATTTATTGAAAGCAAGACAGAAAACACAATCGAAGTAAAAACATGTTAAAATACAACTAACACACCACTGGCTCCATAGTGAATAATCATATAAAGACGGCCCAAATAACAATAATGTATAACAAAAGGTGAAAATACACCACTCATAAGTTATTAATAAAGCACCAAAAATGAGTGAGGTACTGCTCAATTCGTGTATAGACATGGTATAACAATATATAAATAAACAAGTCAAATCTGGGCGTCCCCAGAAAGCCATATAATAAAGTGCCCCTGTGTAAATAAAGAGGCTAATGCTAGCTAGGGGGCCCCAATAAGCCTATTAGAAACAATGAGAGGTGTAGTACTCCCAAAGAAACAAGTATAAAAAAGGAGCGTCTGCTAATAAGGAGGCAGTGCTACCAGAACGGCAGAGAAACGAGCCTGTTAAGCAATATTGGAGACATATGGGAATACATGCACCCACATGTGTGCTGATGGAATAAAGGCCTAAAGCACAAAAATAGGCCAAAGAGCCAAGGTATATCACCCAGTTAGATCGTCCAGTGAGTGGCGTCAGCCGTCAAAAGATCAGTAAATAGGGAAGATAGTCCCGGGACCCAGAAGGTGTGGGGAGAGCCCCGCGCGTATCGCTGCTGGACGCAGCTTCGTCAGGGGTAGTGATAGGGGACAAATCAGGGAGTCTTAAGTAGCGGTCGGTCAATAAGTACAAATAAGCAGCAGGTGGGCAATGTACGCCTGGATACATACCACAATGTACGTGGAAATGACGGATGCCGGTGGGCGCACGCGCAGAGGCTGAAAAGTAAGTGCTGGGAAGTAAAAGATTCCTGGACTGCGCAGGCCCAAAGAAAAAAAACGAAAGCACGCGCATGCGCAGAATACATCCTAAGATATTACAGAGTGGAAGTTGGCGCGTGCGCACATAACACCTAACTGAATACCAAAACAACCCGTGCATGCGCAGAGCACGCCTTCTTGAACACTGGAATAGTGCAGGAGGTAAGAGTAGGCGTGTGCGCACCACGCGCCCCCCCTAGGAACCAGAACAGTGCCGGTATAAAGAGTATAGAACTGAATCAGCCCACAAAAAAGAGAAGCGCGATGGCGCATGCTCAAAGCAAAGTATTCACACAGGGATACAACCAGTCAATATTGAGACAAATTTGGGGGGGAGTTACACCAAGGCCCCTGATTGGGGTAACAAGGTGCCCACCATAACGTGACCTCGACCCCACAAGAGTATCAGCATGATAAAAGAACAGGCCGTAAATAAAGTAAAAAAATGCACAAAACTTAAATATGCAAAATATTATACGTAACCTCAAAACCACAGAAGTGTCGACGTGATGAAAAAGCAGGCCATAAATAAGGCCAAAAAATGCACAAAAATTTAATGTGCTAGATACAAAACGTCCATAGAGATGGAAAACTGGACCATATAAAGGTCCAGAAGAATTTCTTCATAGCTCCTTCTCATTAGGATGCATTTCCCTGCTTTCAACATACCGTACTTGCATTCAGTTAAATAAACACTGAGGAGTATATTCTCTTCTTGAATGTGTATCATACTCTCCAAAATTATAGGCAGATTTATAAAGGTAGATCTCTACATTCCAGTGCATTTCTATGTACCTATATTCTAAAGGAAAAATTAATTAATTAATTAATTATAAAATTGATAATAAATAAAAACAACACAGTGGACAGATTTATGGTGATCTGTAAATGTGGTAAAACATGGAGTGATTAATTTTTTTCTCCATTAAGGCTATGTGCACACGTTCAGGAATGTCAGCAGAATTTTCCTGAAAAAAAACGGACTTTTTCTGCAGGAAATGCGCTCGCATTTTTTTTCCAGATTTTTCACGTTTTTTTTACGGAGCTTCCCAATGCAATAATATAGTGGCAAAAACACGAAAAATCCGCAAAATTAATGAACATGCTGCGTTTTTTTCGTGGAAAAAGAATGCAGCATGTGCACAAAAATTGTGGAATGCATTAAAATGATGGGATGCTTAATGTAAGCCTTTTTTTTTGCGTTTTATCCACGGAAAATGGCCGAAAAATGCGAAAAAAATGCAAAAAATCCTGAACGTGTGCACATAGCCTAAATCGATAAAAAATATAACAAAAATGTAGTGCTGAGGATGTGTTCACATGTGATGTAAATGCTGCATTTTTTCTGCTGCTTTTTATTTGCATGTTTTCTACACCCAAGAACAATCTTTCCTGCACTTTCCCCTTATTTGATGCGTTTTTCTTGAAGACTCAATGCAGTGTTTTTACCTCCTAAGGCCCTTTTCACACATCAGTTTTATGCCATCAGTCACAATCCGTCCAATTTTGAGAAAAAACGGATCCATTGCAGATTGTGAAAAACTGATGCGACAGATTAGTTTTTTCACCGGATCCGACTAATTGATCTGGCTAACTGGATCCTAAAAAAATCGGAGCATGCTCAGTTTAAAAAAACGGTATCAGTCGCCATAGGCATCCATTCTAGCAAACAACGTTTTTTTCGGTCGTACACAAAAATTTTTACTATGTCCGTTGTCTCCGAACGATGGATGAAACGTGAGGCCATCCGCCGCAATCCATTGCTAATATAAGTCTATGAGAAAAAAAACGGATCCGGCGGCATCAGTTGCTGGATCCGTTTTTTCAAAATTCAACGGATTGCGACTGATGGTTGAAAACTGTTGTGTGAAAGGAGCCTTACCTGTGCTCTGGTATGTACAGTGAATTTAGCATTTTTCAGCATTTTTCGTGTTAATAAACAGATTTAAAAATGGAGACAGATATTTTTCTTCGACACTAGATGGTACTATGGGATAAATCCTGACTTGTTAATACGAGGAATTTCGTACTATTTGTTTAATAACTTATTGTGGTTTTAAGCATCTCCTTATAGCTGAAAGTATAATAAAACCATATAGAAAGAATAACTCTTCAACTCAAACACCCAGGTCTTAAGCCTTACTGGGCATACAGGATATAGAAATTTGATAAAATGATACCTTGATATCTGTGATCTGATGTCTTATTTCAGATAAATTCAATTTTTTCTTATACAGTCATGAGCAAGAGGGTGACAATGTTTTGAACTTTTGACTTTCAGGCTCCATACCTCACCATCCTCTACTGGTTCACATGTTGGACTACCATTGTTTTATAGACAATTATCTTGGTCATCTCATACATAAATTTGACTTGCAACTATTTAGTATATGATTAGTTATGTAGATTTTTGTCATGTCACTGCATTGTTAGTTTTGCTCCTAAAAATCTAATTTTTAATATTTATCATTTTGTTAGTATTTGTAAATCCACCTTTGGCTCTCAACATTGCCTGAATCCTTCTGGGCATGCTCTTGATGAGATTCAATCATGTCTTGATTGGAATCTGATCCCAGGTCTCTTCTACACGTTCTCAAAGTTGGTGCTTACTGGTCGACTCACTTGGGTATGTATAGACTATTTTCTTTAACTCTACCCACAAGTGTTTTATTGGTTTGAGGGTTTGGGACTATGGGGGACAATCCAGCACCTCTACATCATTGTCATTAAACAATTTCTTCTCCAATCTTGTCCTGCTGGAACACTATGTCGTCCATTAGATTCCCATAATACTCGAGTGTATGAAGTAATTCGACTTGTAGGATGCTAGCATATAGCTCAGCATTGACACCACCATCGATTGTGGTCAAGTATTCAATGCCTTTGGCTGTGAAACAGCACCATATCATCACCAAAATCGACAGTTCCTTCAATTTCTCAATCTCAAAGCCCCTTATTCCCTTGTTCCTTCCACACCCATTTGCACTCATCAGAGCCTAGTCTATTGATTTTCATCTCATTGCTCCATATCACCCTTCTCCAATCTTCTACTGCCAACTTTGTTGTACTTCTTTGCAAGCTTGAGCCAACGCTTCTTATGACGATCTTAAAGTCGAGGCTTCACCTTTTTTCGAGACACTCTTTCATACTTGTGTAATGTGCATCACACGGTGCTTTCATGGACATCTGTGATCTCAGTATTACAGAGCATACGAGTCACCTCCACTGCTGTGTTGCTGTGTTTGTAACACCAGAACTAACAGACCTTGTGATGAGCCGACCTGTATTTTGCCTGGATGTCCACTCTTGGCTTCTAAATGGATGGATTGACTTCATTTTGTATTCTTCCAATTGTCATGGCACCTACATGATGCAGACTGGTAATTTTCCTGGCCGAGAGACCACTGTTGATGAGCTGTATGATGCTTTTTTTCTGTTCTTCGGAAATCTTTTTCATAGCTGCTTCTCATTTCGAACCAGTAACCTTTCACTTGGCAATCAACCTAATAACATACTGAGCTATTAGGGAACGTGAAAACAGGTTGTATTTTTGTAGTGCACAGGAAGAAAAATATTTTTTACCACCAAGAGCAAAACAGTAGCATTGCAGTGACATCACAGGAATCTGCATAACTAATCATATGCTAAATTGGTGCCAGTGAAATTTATGTATGATATAGCCAAGATGATTGTCTATAAAATTATGGTATTTCTAAAAAAAATTTCAAAAAACCTGATCTGCACATCCAAACATAGACACAGTGTGAACAGGTGCTGAACCCAGAGTCGCCAACTCGTATATATTTAAGTAAATAGGGCAGCACACTGCAGCGCCAAAACATGCAAACTTGAAAACACAAAATTTGAACTGCATTACTGCACTGAAAATATGAAAAATGAGAGCTTTTAGCGCATAAAAATGGCCAATTTTATGTGTACCTCGTAGCCACGATAAGGCATCTCTCTTATACGAGGCCCTACGCTTGACCTACCTCTCTGAGAATAAACGTCTCCATCTGAATGGGTACATGTGAAACCTCTCCTTGGACTCAAATTCTCTCTCACTGTGGAGGGGTATTGGACCTATTATAATTAAAACACCTGAAGCTAGGAGGCGGGGAGTGCACGATCAGAAGGCTAGAGAATACATTTCAAAAAACCTGATCTGCACATCCAAACATAGACACAGTGTGAACAGGTGCTGAACCCAGAGTCGCCAACTCGTATATATTTAAGTAAATAGGGCAGCACACTGCAGCGCCAAAACATGCAAACTTGAAAACACAAAATTTGAACTGCATTACTGCACTGAAAATATGAAAAATGAGAGCTTTTAGCGCATAAAAATGGCCAATTTTATGTGTACCTCGTAGCCACGATAAGGCATCTCTCTTATACGAGGCCCTACGCTTGACCTACCTCTCTGAGAATAAACGTCTCCATCTGAATGGGTACATGTGAAACCTCTCCTTGGACTCAAATTCTCTCTCACTGTGGAGGGGTATTGGACCTATTATAATTAAAACACCTGAAGCTAGGAGGCGGGGAGTGCACGATCAGAAGGCTAGAGAATACATTTCAAAAAACCTGATCTGCACATCCAAACATAGACACAGTGTGAACAGGTGCTGAACCCAGAGTCGCCAACTCGTATATATTTAAGTAAATAGGGCAGCACACTGCAGCGCCAAAACATGCAAACTTGAAAACACAAAATTTGAACTGCATTACTGCACTGAAAATATGAAAAATGAGAGCTTTTAGCGCATAAAAATGGCCAATTTTATGTGTACCTCGTAGCCACGATAAGGCATCTCTCTTATACGAGGCCCTACGCTTGACCTACCTCTCTGAGAATAAACGTCTCCATCTGAATGGGTACATGTGAAACCTCTCCTTGGACTCAAATTCTCTCTCACTGTGGAGGGGTATTGGACCTATTATAATTAAAACACCTGAAGCTAGGAGGCGGGGAGTGCACGATCAGAAGGCTAGAGAATACATTTCAAAAAACCTGATCTGCACATCCAAACATAGACACAGTGTGAACAGGTGCTGAACCCAGAGTCGCCAACTCGTATATATTTAAGTAAATAGGGCAGCACACTGCAGCGCCAGAACATGCAAACTTGAAAACACAAAATTTGAACTGCATTACTGCACTGAAAATATGAAAAATGAGAGCTTTTAGCGCATAAAAATGGCCAATTTTATGTGTACCTCGTAGCCACGATAAGGCATCTCTCTTATACGAGGCCCTACGCTTGACCTACCTCTCTGAGAATAAACGTCTCCATCTGAATGGGTACATGTGAAACCTCTCCTTGGACTCAAATTCTCTCTCACTGTGGAGGGGTATTGGACCTATTATAATTAAAACACCTGAAGCTAGGAGGCGGGGAGTGCACGATCAGAAGGCTAGAGAATACATTTCAAAAAACCTGATCTGCACATCCAAACATAGACACAGTGTGAACAGGTGCTGAACCCAGAGTCGCCAACTCGTATATATTTAAGTAAATAGGGCAGCACACTGCAGCGCCAAAACATGCAAACTTGAAAACACAAAATTTGAACTGCATTACTGCACTGAAAATATGAAAAATGAGAGCTTTTAGCGCATAAAAATGGCCAATTTTATGTGTACCTCGTAGCCACGATAAGGCATCTCTCTTATACGAGGCCCTACGCTTGACCTACCTCTCTGAGAATAAACGTCTCCATCTGAATGGGTACATGTGAAACCTCTCCTTGGACTCAAATTCTCTCTCACTGTGGAGGGGTATTGGACCTATTATAATTAAAACACCTGAAGCTAGGAGGCGGGGAGTGCACGATCAGAAGGCTAGAGAATACATTTCAAAAAACCTGATCTGCACATCCAAACATAGACACAGTGTGAACAGGTGCTGAACCCAGAGTCGCATATTTTCAGTGCAGTAATGCAGTTCAAATTTTGTGTTTTCAAGTTTGCATGTTTTGGCGCTGCAGTGTGCTGCCCTATTTACTTAAATATATACGAGTTGGCGACTCTGGGTTCAGCACCTGTTCACACTGTGTCTATGTTTGGATGTGCAGATCAGGTTTTTTGAAATGTATTCTCTAGCCTTCTGATCGTGCACTCCCCGCCTCCTAGCTTCAGGTGTTTTAATTATAATAGGTCCAATACCCCTCCACAGTGAGAGAGAATTTGAGTCCAAGGAGAGGTTTCACATGTACCCATTCAGATGGAGACGTTTATTCTCAGAGAGGTAGGTCAAGCGTAGGGCCTCGTATAAGAGAGATGCCTTATCGTGGCTACGAGGTACACATAAAATTGGCCATTTTTATGCGCTAAAAGCTCTCATTTTTCATATTTTCAGTGCAGTAATGCAGTTCAAATTTTGTGTTTTCAAGTTTGCATGTTTTGGCGCTGCAGTGTGCTGCCCTATTTACTTAAATATATACGAGTTGGCGACTCTGGGTTCAGCACCTGTTCACACTGTGTCTATGTTTGGATGTGCAGATCAGGTTTTTTGAAATGTATTCTCTAGCCTTCTGATCGTGCACTCCCCGCCTCCTAGCTTCAGGTGTTTTAATTATAATAGGTCCAATACCCCTCCACAGTGAGAGAGAATTTGAGTCCAAGGAGAGGTTTCACATGTACCCATTCAGATGGAGACGTTTATTCTCAGAGAGGTAGGTCAAGCGTAGGGCCTCGTATAAGAGAGATGCCTTATCGTGGCTACGAGGTACACATAAAATTGGCCATTTTTATGCGCTAAAAGCTCTCATTTTTCATATTTTCAGTGCAGTAATGCAGTTCAAATTTTGTGTTTTCAAGTTTGCATGTTTTGGCGCTGCAGTGTGCTGCCCTATTTACTTAAATATATACGAGTTGGCGACTCTGGGTTCAGCACCTGTTCACACTGTGTCTATGTTTGGATGTGCAGATCAGGTTTTTTGAAATGTATTCTCTAGCCTTCTGATCGTGCACTCCCCGCCTCCTAGCTTCAGGTGTTTTAATTATAATAGGTCCAATACCCCTCCACAGTGAGAGAGAATTTGAGTCCAAGGAGAGGTTTCACATGTACCCATTCAGATGGAGACGTTTATTCTCAGAGAGGTAGGTCAAGCGTAGGGCCTCGTATAAGAGAGATGCCTTATCGTGGCTACGAGGTACACATAAAATTGGCCATTTTTATGCGCTAAAAGCTCTCATTTTTCATATTTTCAGTGCAGTAATGCAGTTCAAATTTTGTGTTTTCAAGTTTGCATATTTTGGCGCTGCAGTGTGCTGCCCTATTTACTTAAATATATACGAGTTGGCGACTCTGGGTTCAGCACCTGTTCACACTGTGTCTATGTTTGGATGTGTAGATCAGGTTTTTTGAAATGTATTCTCTAGCCTTCTGATCGTGCACTCCCCGCCTCCTAGCTTCAGGTGTTTTAATTATAATAGGTCCAATACCCCTCCACAGTGAGAGAGAATTTGAGTCCAAGGAGAGGTTTCACATGTACCCATTCAGATGGAGACGTTTATTCTCAGAGAGGTAGGTCAAGCGTAGGGCCTCGTATAAGAGAGATGCCTTATCGTGGCTACGAGGTACACATAAAATTGGCCATTTTTATGCGCTAAAAGCTCTCATTTTTCATATTTTCAGTGCAGTAATGCAGTTCAAATTTTGTGTTTTCAAGTTTGCATGTTTTGGCGCTGCAGTGTGCTGCCCTATTTACTTAAATATATACGAGTTGGCGACTCTGGGTTCAGCACCTGTTCACACTGTGTCTATGTTTGGATGTGCAGATCAGGTTTTTTGAAATGTATTCTCTAGCCTTCTGATCGTGCACTCCCCGCCTCCTAGCTTCAGGTGTTTTAATTATAATAGGTCCAATACCCCTCCACAGTGAGAGAGAATTTGAGTCCAAGGAGAGGTTTCACATGTACCCATTCAGATGGAGACGTTTATTCTCAGAGAGGTAGGTCAAGCGTAGGGCCTCGTATAAGAGAGATGCCTTATCGTGGCTACGAGGTACACATAAAATTGGCCATTTTTATGCGCTAAAAGCTCTCATTTTTCATATTTTCAGTGCAGTAATGCAGTTCAAATTTTGTGTTTTCAAGTTTGCATGTTTTGGCGCTGCAGTGTGCTGCCCTATTTACTTAAATATATACGAGTTGGCGACTCTGGGTTCAGCACCTGTTCACACTGTGTCTATGTTTGGATGTGCAGATCAGGTTTTTTGAAATGTATTCTCTAGCCTTCTGATCGTGCACTCCCCGCCTCCTAGCTTCAGGTGTTTTAATTATAATAGGTCCAATACCCCTCCACAGTGAGAGAGAATTTGAGTCCAAGGAGAGGTTTCACATGTACCCATTCAGATGGAGACGTTTATTCTCAGAGAGGTAGGTCAAGCGTAGGGCCTCGTATAAGAGAGATGCCTTATCGTGGCTACGAGGTACACATAAAATTGGCCATTTTTATGCGCTAAAAGCTCTCATTTTTCATATTTTCAGTGCAGTAATGCAGTTCAAATTTTGTGTTTTCAAGTTTGCATGTTTTGGCGCTGCAGTGTGCTGCCCTATTTACTTAAATATATACGAGTTGGCGACTCTGGGTTCAGCACCTGTTCACACTGTGTCTATGTTTGGATGTGCAGATCAGGTTTTTTGAAATGTATTCTCTAGCCTTCTGATCGTGCACTCCCCGCCTCCTAGCTTCAGGTGTTTTAATTATAATAGGTCCAATACCCCTCCACAGTGAGAGAGAATTTGAGTCCAAGGAGAGGTTTCACATGTACCCATTCAGATGGAGACGTTTATTCTCAGAGAGGTAGGTCAAGCGTAGGGCCTCGTATAAGAGAGATGCCTTATCGTGGCTACGAGGTACACATAAAATTGGCCATTTTTATGCGCTAAAAGCTCTCATTTTTCATATTTTCAGTGCAGTAATGCAGTTCAAATTTTGTGTTTTCAAGTTTGCATGTTTTGGCGCTGCAGTGTGCTGCCCTATTTACTTAAATATATACGAGTTGGCGACTCTGGGTTCAGCACCTGTTCACACTGTGTCTATGTTTGGATGTGCAGATCAGGTTTTTTGAAATGTATTCTCTAGCCTTCTGATCGTGCACTCCCCGCCTCCTAGCTTCAGGTGTTTTAATTATAATAGGTCCAATACCCCTCCACAGTGAGAGAGAATTTGAGTCCAAGGAGAGGTTTCACATGTACCCATTCAGATGGAGACGTTTATTCTCAGAGAGGTAGGTCAAGCGTAGGGCCTCGTATAAGAGAGATGCCTTATCGTGGCTACGAGGTACACATAAAATTGGCCATTTTTATGCGCTAAAAGCTCTCATTTTTCATATTTTCAGTGCAGTAATGCAGTTCAAATTTTGTGTTTTCAAGTTTGCATGTTTTGGCGCTGCAGTGTGCTGCCCTATTTACTTAAATATATACGAGTTGGCGACTCTGGGTTCAGCACCTGTTCACACTGTGTCTATGTTTGGATGTGCAGATCAGGTTTTTTGAAATGTATTCTCTAGCCTTCTGATCGTGCACTCCCCGCCTCCTAGCTTCAGGTGTTTTAATTATAATAGGTCCAATACCCCTCCACAGTGAGAGAGAATTTGAGTCCAAGGAGAGGTTTCACATGTACCCATTCAGATGGAGACGTTTATTCTCAGAGAGGTAGGTCAAGCGTAGGGCCTCGTATAAGAGAGATGCCTTATCGTGGCTACGAGGTACACATAAAATTGGCCATTTTTATGCGCTAAAAGCTCTCATTTTTCATATTTTCAGTGCAGTAATGCAGTTCAAATTTTGTGTTTTCAAGTTTGCATATTTTGGCGCTGCAGTGTGCTGCCCTATTTACTTAAATATATACGAGTTGGCGACTCTGGGTTCAGCACCTGTTCACACTGTGTCTATGTTTGGATGTGCAGATCAGGTTTTTTGAAATGTATTCTCTAGCCTTCTGATCGTGCACTCCCCGCCTCCTAGCTTCAGGTGTTTTAATTATAATAGGTCCAATACCCCTCCACAGTGAGAGAGAATTTGAGTCCAAGGAGAGGTTTCACATGTACCCATTCAGATGGAGACGTTTATTCTCAGAGAGGTAGGTCAAGCGTAGGGCCTCGTATAAGAGAGATGCCTTATCGTGGCTACGAGGTACACATAAAATTGGCCATTTTTATGCGCTAAAAGCTCTCATTTTTCATATTTTCAGTGCAGTAATGCAGTTCAAATTTTGTGTTTTCAAGTTTGCATGTTTTGGCGCTGCAGTGTGCTGCCCTATTTACTTAAATATATACGAGTTGGCGACTCTGGGTTCAGCACCTGTTCACACTGTGTCTATGTTTGGATGTGCAGATCAGGTTTTTTGAAATGTATTCTCTAGCCTTCTGATCGTGCACTCCCCGCCTCCTAGCTTCAGGTGTTTTAATTATAATAGGTCCAATACCCCTCCACAGTGAGAGAGAATTTGAGTCCAAGGAGAGGTTTCACATGTACCCATTCAGATGGAGACGTTTATTCTCAGAGAGGTAGGTCAAGCGTAGGGCCTCGTATAAGAGAGATGCCTTATCGTGGCTACGAGGTACACATAAAATTGGCCATTTTTATGCGCTAAAAGCTCTCATTTTTCATATTTTCAGTGCAGTAATGCAGTTCAAATTTTGTGTTTTCAAGTTTGCATGTTTTGGCGCTGCAGTGTGCTGCCCTATTTACTTAAATATATAAAATTATGGTAGTCTCACGACCAAAGCAGTAATGGATGGTGAGATATGAAACCTGAAAGTAAAAGTTTCAAAACATGGTTTCCCTTTTGCTTGTCACTGTATGTAAATGAGCTGTTAAGATTTATGCGATGAATCTGTCTGAGATCTCCCTGAGAATCTGCCTCCAGAGCTTATTTTATATGAATGGGGGTTTACCACTGAGATGTGTAATGGCTGCTCTCTGCTCTCATAGTTACATATAGCTCTGTAGTGAGATCAGAAGTAACGCAAAACAGCAGAGCTAACACAGTAGAGCAGACGTAAACTTTGTCTCATTACAAATACTTGCAGCATCACTTGTCCTGTATTGCTGTCAGCTCTGCTGCAGGGCTGTGCCTGATTATAACTCACACAGTACAGCAGAGTTTAACCTTGTCTCATTACAAACACAACAAGCACATTTGCAGTTGTTCTCTCAGTGCTTCAGACCCTATCTCACAGGCAGCCAGGATGGGTAATTACAGCAAGGTTCAGCTGTGCAGTACTGCGTTAGTTCTGCACTGCAGAGCTGTGTATGATTATGAGAGCAGTCAGTCATTACTTGATTTTTGCTGGTACCACCCCTTTTATGCAAAATAAGCTCTGGAAGCAGATTCACATGCAGATTAGTGTAAGGCCCATAGATTATAACAGCTCATCTACGTATAAGAAAACGTTTATTTTTCTGGAATAAGACATCAGATTGCAGATATCAATGTATCACTTTATTCAGCTTTCTATAACCTGCAAGGGTTTGTGCACATGTTCCTGATGTGTTGGCAGGAAAAACACTGCATAAAATAAATCATATTTTCGTAGTTTTTTTTTTTCCACATACATTTGTCGTTTTTTCCCCCCCTCTAAGTAAAGGTTAAATTTGCTGCAAAAATGCTGCAAGAATTGATAAGTTATAGATTTGAATCTGCTGCAAATCTGCAGGGAAAAATAAGCAACATATGTGTGAGACTTCAAGAATATCATTTACTTTGCTAATACTAAAACAATCTTCAGTTTTTGTGATGAAACTGAGCAGGAAAAAAACATGACAAAAAACCATTGCGTACACAAACCCTAAGTCTGTGTTCACACTTACAATAATATGGTGAGCAGTATTTGCACAAGTCTTGTGTCAAACATACTAAAACTTTGATACAATGCCAATAAGGTTAATCTACTGTTATCCATTTTTCCAGTATATAAAAACAGAGCAGAAACAAGTAAACCATGCACGGCAGTTATATAATGGTAAAGGAGACTTTATTCCTCCAAGAAGCCACCGGCTTTCAGTCATAGAGTCATGGCTCACAGCACTAAGAGTGGCACTTTGACTGACAGCAGACTCTACCCTGATGCACTGCAGAGCCAGCTGGGGTGTGCAAACAGCGGCCACTTGCAGTGTTGTGAACGGTGACCTTTGGTGCATCGGCACTCCTCTATGACTGAAAGCCAGTGGCTCCTGTGCAGTATTAAGTGAATTTTCTCCCTACAGCCAAGCTTTCAGTCCAGTGGCGGGGCACCTTTCTGACATCATTAACCTACAGATTAAAGGGGCTGTCTACTACTTGTTTACTGCTTGGAAAATGATAACACCAATATTCACTTCTGGTTTCAGCGCTGTTCAAGTGGTGTCAGCACTGGCTTTATCGGGGCTCTCTTGAAATTGTTAAGTCATATGATTCCTGCATCCAGTCAGTAGTGCTCTCCTCTCCTTTGGACAAATCAAGAAAAATGGAGGATTTGAGAGCTGCTGCTACTCTCTCACTTCCTCTGGATGTCAATTATGTCCGTAGGAGAGAAGAGTGCAGCCACCACTGATTGGCCAATGGGCCAAATATCACATGTTGCACCGGAAGAACCAGTGGAACGGCGCATGCACCAGGAGGTGAGTGTAGGTGTTATTATTTTACTGAGAAACATAGGGATTCAGAAGTGGTTGTTCAATTAGTGGACAACCTCTTTAACCCTATTAATTTATGCTGATAGCGTTATTCGACATGGTTGGTTTCCCTTTATATTCAGGGTTGCTCGTCATGCCACCATTGTTAACATGTCCATCACATTTTACAGGAAGTATAGAGCATCATTCAACACTGTTCTTATATTTAAAATGACAGACACCATGTATGAAGCCTGACACATCCCATTGCAATGAATAGGACCTGTTGGATGCCTCTGGCTACAAATCCAACCCAGATATGAACACAGACGTAAGCAACTAGGACATAAACATGTTCAGCTTAAACCAAGTGTTTAAATTTCATGTCTTTATTGCTGAGTTTTTGTTCACAGCATACATGCTCTGTATGGCAGTGACCGGTGTTATATGCGAGGATCGCTATGTGTACCCCAGGATGAGCACAGAGGTGTATTGAGACTGCAGGAGTGCATTGCAGTCACAGGCACAGCTGTGATTGCAATGCAAAATAAAAGTAATTGTTGGTCTTCGGCAAGCTATTTGCCCAGAACAGATATAGAAAACCTGCCATGGGCTTTTGCTTTTGAAACGTACTACAAGAAGGTATAGAGGCGATCCGTTTCCTCCTTGCCAGGTCTTTCATGTGGCCAACGGCCACAGGTTCCTTGTAAAAACCCTGCAACAGAGTGTTGGGTGTGTCAATGTGGAGTTTGCCAGATGCAGAGCTGAGGGCTCTGCAAAAGCTCAGCCTGTGTGAGGGAACACAGAGCCAAGTGGAGCAAACTCCTGGCATCCTGCAGCATGATACGGTGGTGCAGTCGCCCTCAGGAACCGGACGCATTTACAGACTATCTTGTTTCCCGGGTGCAATCCGGAGGATACCTTTTGTTTTGTTTGTGAGTTTTGAACATTAAAACTACATTTACTTTGAACTTTCCTGGGTCACTGCCTCATTGCTGCACAGGGTGGACAATTTGCTTTTTGGTACTAGCTTTTTGTCCCTCTGCTTTTCCCATCTCCTTGCTCTGTAGTGGTGCATTGTGGGAAGAAGGAGCTCATTACCTCACAGACTGGTGTACAAAGGACATCCACCATTTTATCCCGCTCCGTGATAGAATTAATGGAAAGAAGGAGTATGAGGCACCTGTTATTAGTCATCAGATACGCAACAATAAGGAGACAGTTTCCTGGTCTATGCAGGTTATTGAACGATAGTAGGGATGAGCAGAAGTGCTCGTTACGTGTTTGCCCAGGGCTGCTGGGGTCTGCATCGAGTATCGTGGGTGATCGAGTGACATGTTTGAGTCCCTGCGGACGCATGTTTCACAGCTGTTAGACAGCCATAATACATGGGGGGGATTGCCTGAAAAACATTGGCAATTCCCGCATGTTTTGTGGGTAGTAGGCTCGAAACATGCGGCCGTGGGAACTAGAACATGTCACTCGAGCACCCGCGATACTCGATGCAGATTCGAGCACCCTCGGCAAACTCGAGAATCGGGCACATATGCTCATCACTACTAACCTGCGTAGACTTCAGGAAACAGTCTCCTTATTAGACTACAGTAGATCAGTTTAGCTTCCTGTCAGACTAAGCACAAATCTCAGGATCCTGTGTAACGAGGACAGAACGTCAAGATTGGAAACATGGTGGCTTGGTGGCCATCACTGTGGGATTGCGGTTAGTTTATGTGTATGCACGAAATATTGAACTGGGACTAATCACAGTCTCTGCAAAACAATATGAAATATATTAATACCATATAATAACAGTGAAATAATCTTGTCAGTGGAGGACTAATTTAGCTCAATTATTCCCTGAAATTGACCAAGAGCTGTTGGGTCATCACTTAGCTTGGCACTCTGAATCCTGAATACTGCGTACGTCTATGAATGTGAACATAGGGCCATCAAAAGTGAACCTAAGATTTAACTTTTATTTAATACTTTAAGATGAGTTTTATAATTACATTTTAGCCAATGTATACAAAGGGAAAATTAAGGAATGCATCTCATCTATGAAATACACCGAAATATTGATATGACACCGGCTTTTTATCCATAAACTACTGAGTCCTTGAAAGCTCCCTTATTTGCTTAATAAATGTTACCGTAAGTTAATATAGGTATTTGCTTAAGACAAACCTTCCACCGTAATATCCCGGAGCAAAATGAAACTGTGTAATTTAATATAATTTTGTAATTCAAGAATATTGGCTTATTGTTTCTTACAGCATTTTAGTGTCCATATTAGATATATCAACTACACGTATAAAAAAAAAGAAATACAAACCACGTAAACGTTATGGACGAAAATTAATTTAATCTTTTTTTTTCTTGCATAAACATACAAAATATTCTAAAAAAAAAAATGATTACCTTTGAGGAATATTTACCAAAGCTTAGAGGGAATGTTCTGAGAAATAAAATTATTGATTCTCATCCCCGCACGACCCGTCCAGTCCCTAGAAGTCCCATATTTGAAAGTACCATGTAGAATGCATTGATATTAAAGAAAAACTCTCAGTAGATATTTGCTATGTAATCTGAGAGGAGCAAGTTGCAGAGGGTGAGACGCTGATTTCAGTGATATGTCACTTACTGGGCTGTGTGCTCTTGTTTCAATAAAATCAGTGTTTGATCAGCAGGCGATTATCACTACAGGACTAGGTGTCTAGTGAATTGTAGTCTTCCTGCTCTGTCTATCCCTGCCCCCACTACTGATTAGCATTTTTCTGCCTATGCACAGTGGACACAGAAAAGCTGCCAATCACTGGTTTGGGTGGGGTTATACAAAGCGCAGCATGCTAGATGTGCAGAAGAGAAAAAAAGTGATTGTATCACAACTAATGCACCCAGTAGACTGAGTGATACATTGCTGGAATTGGGGTCTCTGTCCCTCATCATGCTGGTGTCAGATAAGGCAGTAAAAACCTGGTGACAGATTCCCTTTAAATCACAAACGGTAAAGGATGGGCAGCACTGCAGAAAAGGTCTCATGCTCAGTAGGAAAGAACGATAGTCCTTTAATGGGGTTGTCTCACAGAAAGTAATGGTCAAAACTCAGCCAAGAGAAAAGAAATGCATGTATGTAAGTAAACATTACATTTTCATTTGTAATAGTACCCAGAGCTTTTTCTCCTGTGGCTGGAATAGGGTCCACTTTCAGGGGTGGACACACATGCTCAATGGCTGCTTTGTCCCTGCTCGTTTTGCTCGGTACTCTGAGAGTGAAGAAGTCAATAATACAGTTACACTGATGAACTGATATTTTTGTAGGAATTATTTAATTGATGAGAATTATTGCTTTATTATGTCAACGTTATGGACTAGCACAGCTTCAAAGTGCTTGAAAATGGCTCCATTGAGGATCTGAAATGTTCCGTTGTAATACTAAAATTATTCCCCAGTTCACTTGATCCTCCGGAGTGCTGCTTCTCATCTGGTTTAGTGTCTGCATTTGGGATTCTGAGTGTATCTGCTCTCTCGGAAGTCTTTCAGCCACTTCGTCTTCTACATACTGCAAACAATCAGGAGGTAAGATTGTAGGTACGTGTCTCTGGGGCTTCTGGCCTCCGTCATGTAAATCCTGCAAATGCTATGACCAGTGATGATCACTGAGTGTGATGCTCACCTTGTGAAGTGGACCCACTAAGCCTCAGGTCTGAATGGGTACACAAACCCCAGGCGTTGGGGCAGCTGGAATGATGACTCAATAATTTTGGGAGCTACATGATGGATGAAGTAGAAGTCAGCAGGAATAGAAGCAGGTTAAGCACAGTGTGGACAGAAGGTGGAGTGCACCAAACGAAAGTCTTCAATCTCAATCCTAAGACACAGGTCTGTGGATGTGTCCTAATGGACCTGAAATAGGATCATGGAAATGGTGTCACTGAAACACGCCAGGCAACCTGCAAAACCTGACGTGGAGCACAACAAAGGGCAGAGGATCGAGGTGAAAGAACGCCCGGGATACCTGGGAGTGGTGTCTAACACTGAGTAGTTTTCTTAACTGGAGTTTGGGGAGAGGTTTTTTAGGCGTGACCGAAGAGTCAGGGTGGGCCACTCCAATACTCCATTTCACATCTTGTCCTCCTGACCAGAAGCTACAGGTGGAAGTAAGTGTGATTGTTGAAAAGCAACTATCAGAGCAGTGAGTGGAAGACCAGCCTGGTAGTAAGGCAAAAGTGAAAAATAAGTATTGTTTGAACAGAACCTGGAAAGTTTGATCAGAAATCCTTGATTAATGTGCAAATGAGCCAGGGGCGGACACTGATAGCTTGTGGCTCCTGTGCAAGAAATGTGTTTGGGCCCCCCTCCTTTTATGGCAACCAAGCTAAAAATATATATATGATCTTCTCACAATATTTATGTGGTAAAGTTCTGGAGGGGAGATATCTGTCAATATGTTAGCCTCAATGATATGAAGCTGGAAGTGCTGATAGGGCTTAATCGGTCATATTAAGGCTGGGTTTTTGTGAAGAATTGAAGAGTGGGTAGGAGACTGTTCACCACATCTCCACCCCAGGGTGTTGTCCAAAGGCTAAATGTCCAGCTTTTGGATTCGATCAGTGTCCTGTGTACTCTGAGTGCTATTCTCTTTGTTTATGTTAAGAAGACTGGACATGTCTGTTCATATTGTTTGAACTGGTTTATGAAACCTGTTTTAATAAACCAGTTGAAAATCTAAACGGAAAGCATTCCTGTGACTACTTTGTTAAGCAGCCAGGTGAGTTGATATACAACAATATATATACAGTTGTGCTCAAAAGTTTACATACTACAGCAGAATTTTTGCTTTCTTGGCCTTTTTTCAGAGAATTTGAAAGATAACCCCAAAGCTTTTTCTCCACTCATGGTTTGCGGTTGGGTGAAGCCATTTATTGTCAAACGTTTGTGTTTTCTCATTTTATATCATAATGACAACCCAAAACATGCAAATTACCCTGATCAAAAGTTTACATACCCCATTTCTTAATATCGTGTATTGCCTCTCTAACATGAATGACAGCTTGAAGTCTTTTGTGGTAGTGGTGGGTGAGGTTCTTTATTTTCTCAGATGGTAAAGCTGCCCACTCTTCTTGACAAAAAGCCTCCAGTTCCTGTAAAACTGTAAAATCCTGGGCTGTCTAGCATGAACTGCGCATTTGAGAGCTCCCCAAAATGGGTCAATGATATTGAGGTCAGGAGACTGATATGGCCACTCCAGAACCTTCACTTTGTTCTGCTGTAGCCAATGACAGGTCAACTTGGCCTTGTGTTTTGGATGATTGTCATGTTAGAATGTCCTAGTACAGCCCATGCGCAGATTCCACGCTGATGAGTGTAAATTTGCCTCCAGTATTTGCTGATAATGTGCTGCATTCATCTTTCGTTCAACATTGACCAAGTTTCCTGTGCCTTTATAGCTCACACATCCCCAAAACATCAGCGATTCACCTTCGTGCTTTACAGTAGGAATGGTATTCCTTTCATCATAGGCATTGCTGACCTCTCTCTAAATGTAACGTTTATGGTTGTGGCCAAAAAGTTCAATTTTGGTCTCATTACTCCAAATTACCTTGTTCCAGAAGTTTTGAGGCTTGTCTCAGTGCTGTTTTGCATATTCTAGGAGAGATACTTTGTGCTATTTGCACAGTAATGGCTTTCTTCTGGTGACTCGACAATACAGCCCATTTATCTTCAAGTGCCTCCTTATTGTGCATCTTGAAACAGCCACAATGCTAGTTTTCAGAGAATCCTGTATTTCAGCTGATGATATTTGTGGGTCTTTCTCTGCATCCAGAACAATTTTTCTGGCAGCTCTGGACAACATTTTTGTTGGTTTACCTGACCGTGGTTTTGTTTTTTCAGAGCCTCTGATTTTCCATTTGCTAATTACAGTTTAAACGCTGCTGACTGGCACTATCAATTCCTTGAATATCTTTTTGTATTTCTTTCCTGTTTATACAGTTCAACTACCTTTTCCTGTAGATCCGTTGACAATTCCTTTGCTTTCCCCATGACTTACAATCCAGAAACCTTAGTGGCTGGATGAAAGATGCAAGAGTCTGTCTGGATCCCAGAAATTCACTCAGCTTTTATGCACACACTGATTGCAAGCAAACAAGTCACAGGTGAGGATGTTTCCTTTAGTAGCCATTCAAACCCATTTGTGTCAACTTCTGTGCATGTTATCAGGCCAAAATCACCAGGGTATGTAAACTTTTGATCAGGCTCATTTGGATGTTTTGGGTTGTCATTATGATTTAAAAAAAGAAAACACAGTAGTTTGACAATAAATGGCTTCACCCAATCACTAACCATGAGTGGAGGAAAAGTTTTGGTGTTATCATTCATATTCTCTGAGAAAAGGCCAAAAAAGCAAAAATTCTGCTGGGGTATATAAACTTTTGAGCACAACTTTATATATATACACATTATATACAGCTCTGGCAAAAATTAAGAGACCACCACATCAAAACCCTATCATGGGCAGCCCAATCTCCAGACCTAAATCCCATTGAAAACCTCTGGAATATAATCAAGAGGATGATGGATAGTCACAAGCCATCAAAGAAGAGCTGCGTAAATTTTTGTGCCAGAAGCAGTGTGAAAGATTGGAGGAAAGCATGCCAAGACGCATAAAAGCTGTGAGTAAAAATCATGGTTATTCCACAAAATATTGATTTCTGAACTCTTCCTGAGTTAAAACATTAGTATTGTTGCTTCTAAATGATTATGAACTTGTTTTGTTTTCTTTGCATTATTTGAGGTCTGAAAGCACTGTTTTTTTTTTTTTATTTTGACCATTTCTCCTTTTCAGAAAAAAAATACAAAATTAATTGCTTGGAAATTCGGAGACATGTTGTCAGTAGTTTATAGAATAAATTAAAAATTTCCATTTTACTAAAAAATATACCTATAAAGAGAAAAATCAGACAAACTGAATATTTTGCAGTGGTCTCTTAATTTTTGCCAGATCTGTTTATGTAATGGATGTAGTGGTGGAACCACTGTGCCATGCGATGGACTGAGGAGAGCCTTGAGGGGCGTAACTAGGCGAACACCTGACTCTTCATTAAAGCCCCTGAAGGTGTGGTGAGACTTGGCTCCAGAAGAATTCCAGGTGTTACTCCAGGATAAACCACAGACACCCGGCAGCTGGCCCCAGAGGGTCAGGAAGCTGGTGCAGCCAGGAATAGGTAGACTTGGAAGTACAGGCAGGCATGGCAGGTATACTGAAGACACGGCAGGTGCAGGTGGATATGGCTGGTTTAGTGACTGCTACGATGGGTGCAGGCAGGTATGGCTGGTGTACGGCAGGTACTGGTTGATAGGATGGAAATACTTGAAGATACAACCGTAACATAGGTAGGAATTGCAAGTGTCGGTAGACAGGACAGGTATACTGAGCACTGGGGACCTGAGAACACGCAAGCATGCAGGCAACTGACTAAACACGCAAGTCGGGGTTCAAGGGGGTGATCTCTCACTTCACTCTCTCATGGGTAAGTGATTTTCTATCACTTAGTACCTCTCCACTGCATGTTATCATAATACAACTTTATACTGTAACCACATTATACTGTGCATGGCAATCTGATGCTTCATCTTTTTGCTTTAGTCTGTTTTCCTGGTTTATACTTGCACTGTTGACAGACAATATATTGTATGAGATCCTTCTATACCTGTATTTATTCCTGCATTTGTTGCCTTTAAAATAGTGACATCTGTTACATATCTACATGGTTTACTCTGGAGGGTCCTGCTATATATAAATTTGTGATTTGTCTACAGACTCCATGCACTGATCTCTTTAATATTGGGCTGTAATATGAATGATCCCGAGTAAGCACTTTCTGATCTCATTACCTGTTTACAGATCATAGCAGATTGACTTGTATTTCATTCTTGGGGGGCATATATACATTTTTTGTTCAGTATTGATTTACTTTAGATATTTGATACTGTTACATGCATCACTATGCACACTGTTATGTGATGCCTCATGATTATCAGTTTCCATTTAAATGCCCTCTGGGGGACTACTACGTTGTTGTGGTTTTATTTGTGTAATGTTCCCTATTTCGATACACATATTGAATATTTCTTGTATTATTTTTAGATTTTTAAATAAAATGTTCTGATATTTAAAATACTTTTTCCATATTATTTCTTGGGTGTTCTCAGTTTACTCCATCTCTCTTTGGCTTTCATTATTGCTAGGAGTACATCACCAATATGTTTATTATGTTTATAGCAATTTACTATGGGAGAACTTCACACTGATGAAATATGTTCCCGGACAAATTTAATCCTCATTTGTGCTATGTGTTTTTCTTGTAACTGATGAAACATGTTGCTCAGGCACCTCTTAACAGGTGGAGGTCTTTTAAATAATAAGCGTCTCTCAGCCATTGTCTGTGGACACTTTAGGACGGTGCACATTGTCTCTTTTAGAGACCGGGAGTGCGCAAGTGCCCTAAGCGCAGTGCCCGGGGATCTGCCAGGTGTGTTACGACCCTGGAAAGCAGGAGGAGGGGAAGTACATGTGGGAAAAGGGCCGGGGTGGTGATTGAGTCAGCATTCCTGCCAAAGGAGGGTAGGATGAGAAGCATGCAGAGACTGTGATGCAATAGTATCCCCCCATTATATCCCCTTTTCTTCAAGCCATCAAGAAATCTCTCCAGGAGGAGAGGGGCATGGATGTTCTCCCTGCACTCCCACTACCTCTCCTCAGGACCAGACTACTTCCTATCCAGAAGAAAAAAGGTGTTTCCTCTAACCATTTTTGTGGCCAGAATATTCTCACCCTCAAAAAAATCTTCAGAGCTGCGTGGAACAGGAGTGGTACATGGGTCCTTGAAGAAGGCGCTAAGGATGACTGGTTTGAGGAGAGACACATGGAATGAATTGTGAATCCTTAAAGAACCTGGGACCTGGGAGTTTGAGCTTGAACAGACCAATAAAGCGAGAATCCAAGTTGTACAAAAGGTAGCTTGAGGCAGACACATGTCGAAGAAAGCCAGACCTTGTCCCCAGGATGAAACATAGGCGGGTCCAGGCATCTCTTGTCCACGTGTTTCTTCATTCATTCATGAGATTTCCTTAACGTGATCTGTTATGACCTGGTGGTTAAGAGGCCACACTGATATGACCTGGTGGCTAAAACGCAACATGGAATGAGCTCTGAGAAGGTGGTATCTCTACTGACCGCAGTCCCTAATCCTAACAACACAACTAGAAATAGCCGTGGGATGTTCCTGACACTCCCTAGATACCTCGTCACAGCCTCAGATAGTGACAAGTTGGACAAAAGAGACAAAATGCAAGCAATAGAGTCCAAACAAATGGGCAAACAAAACTAGCAAAACTTATCTTTTGCAGACAAGGACTGGCCATATGAGAAATCCAAGGGAAGAATCAAATCCAACCAAGAACATTGACAGCAGGCATGGACTAAAGCCCAGAGCAGGTTTAAATAACAAACCCAGGCAAGGCGATTAGTGAAGGCAGCTGCTACAGCCACCTAACGGAGCAGCAGTTTCACTCAAAACCACCAGAGGGAGCCCAAGGGCAGAACTCGCAAAAATACCATTAGCAACCACAGGAGGGAGCTCCAGAACGGAACTCACAACAGTACCCCCCCCTTGAGGAGGGGTCACCGAACCCTCACCAGAGCTCCCAGGCCGATCAGGACGAGCCAAATGGAAAGCATGAACCAAATCGGGAGCATGAACATCGGAGGCAACAACCCAAGAATTATCCTCCTGGCCATAACCCTTCCACTTGACCAGATACTGAAGCTTCCGCCTCGAAAAACGAGAATCCAAAATCTTCTCTACCACATATTCCAATTCCCCCTCAACCAACACCGGAGCAGGAGGATCAACGGAGGGAACCATAGGTACCACATATCTCCGCAACAAGGATCTATGGAACACATTATGAATGGAAAAGGAAGCTGGAAGGGCCAAACGAAAAGACACTGGATTGATAATTTCAGAAATCTTATAAGGCCCAATAAAGCGAGGCTTGAACTTAGGGGAAGAAACCTTCATAGGAACATGACGAGAAGACAACCAGACCAAATCCCCAACACGAAGCAGCGGACCAACACACCGACGACGGTTAGCAAAACGCTGAGCCTTCTCCTGAGACAACGTCAAATTGTCCACCACGAGTCCAAATTTGCTGCAACCTGTCCACCACGGAATCCACACCAGGACAGTCAGAAGGCTCAAGCTGCCCTGAAGAAAAACGAGGATGAAAACCAAAGTTACAAAAAAAAGGCGAAACCAAGGTAGCCGAACTAGCCCGATTATTAAGGGCAAACTCGGCCAACGGCAAAAAGGTCACCCAATCATCCTGATCAGCAGACACGAAGCATCTCAAGTAGGTTTCCAAGGTCTGATTGGTTCGCTCCGTTTGGCCATTTGTCTGAGGATGGAATGCAGAAGAAAAAGACAAATCAATGCCCATTCCAGCACAAAAGGACCGCCAAAACCTAGAAACGAACTGGGAACCTCTGTCAGACACAATATTCTCCGGAATACCATGCAAACGAACCACATGCTGAAAAAATAATGGAACCAAATCAGAAGAGGAAGGCAACTTAGGTAACGGCACCAAATGGACCATCTTAGAAAACCGGTCACAAACCACCCAGATGACAGACATCTTCTGAGAAACAGGAAGATCAGAAATAAAATCCATGGAAATATGCGTCCAGGGCCTCTCAGGAATAGGCAAAGGCAAAAGCAACCCGCTGGCACGGGAACAGCAAGGCTTAGCCCGAGCACAGGTCCCACAGGACTGCACAAATGAACGCACATCCCGCGACAAGGAAGGCCACCAAAAGGACCTAGCCACCAAATCTCTGGTACTGAAAATCCCAGGGTGACCAGCCAACACCAAACAATAAACCTCAGAAATTACCCTACTAGTCCATCTATCAGGAACAAACAATTTCCCCACAGGACAGCGGTCAGGTTTATCAGCCTGAAACTCCTGAAGTACCCGCCGCAAATCAGGGGAGATGGCAGAAAGAATCACCCCCTCCTTGAGGATCCCAGTCGGCTCAAGAACTCCCGGAGAATCAGGCAAAAAACTCCTAGAAAGGGAATCAGCCTTCACATTCTTAGATCCAGGAATATACGAGACCACAAAATCAAAACGTGAGAAAAACAAAGACCACCGAGCCTGTCTAGGATTCAACCGCTTAGCAGACTCGAGGTAAATCAGATTCTTGTGATCAGTCAAGACCACCACGCGATGCTTGGCTCCCTCAAGCCAATGTCGCCATTCCTTAAATGCCCACTTCATAGCCAACAACTCCCGATTGCCGACATCATAATTACGCTCAGAAGACGAAAATTTTCTGGAGAAGAAGGCACAAGGTTTCATCAAAGAGCCATCAGAATTTCTCTGAGACAAAACGGCCCCTGACCCAATCTCAGAATCATCAACCTCAACCTGAAAAGGGAGAGAAACATCTGGCTGATGCAACACAGGGGCAGAAGTAAAACGACGTTTAAGCTCCTGAAAGGCCTCAACAGCCGCAGAGGACCAATTCACCACATCAGCGCCCTTCCTCGTCAAATCGGTCAGAGGCTTCACAACACTAGAAAAATTAGCAATAAAGCGACGATAAAAATTGGCAAAGCCCAAAAATTTCTGAAGGCTCTTTACAGATGTAGGTTGAGTCCAATCATGAATGGCCTGGACTTTAACAGGGTCCATTTCAATAGCCGAGGGAGAAAAAATGAAACCCAAAAAAGAAACCCTCTGAACTCCAAAGAGGCACTTAGACCCCTTCACAAACAACGCATTAGTACGAAGGGCCTGAAACACCATCCTAACCTGCTTCACATGAGACTCCCAATCATCGGAGAAAACCAATATATCATCCAAATACACAATCATAAATTTGTCCAGATAATTCCGGAAGATATCATGCATAAAGGACTGAAATACCGATGGAGCATTAGAGAGACCGAATGGCATTACAAGATATTCAAAATGGCCTTCAGGCGTATTAAATGCTGTTTTCCATTCATCACCTTGTTTAATACGCACAAGATTATACGCCCCTCGGAGGTCGATTTTAGTAAACCAACTAGCACCCTTAATCCGAGCAAACAAATCAGAAAGCAAAGGTAACGGATACTGGAATTTGACAGTGATCTTATTGAGAAGGCGATAATCTATACAGGGTCTCAAGGAGCCATCCTTCTTGGCAACAAAAAAAAATCCCGCTCCCAACGGTGACGAAGATGGGCGAATATGCCCTTTCTCCAAGGACTCCTTTACATAACTCCGCATAGCGGCGTGCTCTGGCACAGACAGATTGAAAAGTCGGCCCTTAGGGAACTTACAGCCAGGAATCAAATTAATGGCACAATTGCAGTCCCTTTGAGGAGGTAGGGAACTGGACTTGGGCTCATCAAATACATCCTGGAAATCCGACAAAAACTCAGGAACTTCAGAAGAAGGGGACGAGGAAATGGACATCAAAGGAATATCACTATGTATCACCTGACAACCCCAACTAGTCACCGACATAGATCTCCAATCCAGCACTGGATTATGTACCTGTAACCATGGAAAACCCAGCACAACAACATCATGCAAATTATGCAACACCAAAAAACGAATATTTTCCTGATGTGCTGGAGCCATACACATGGTTAACTCTGTCCAGTACTGAGGTTTATTCTTGGCCAATGGCGTAGCATCAATCCCCCTTAAGGGAATAGGACTCTGCAAAGGTTCCAAGGAAAAACCACAGCGCTTGGCAAATTCTAAGTCCATTAAGTTCAGAGCAGTGCCAGAATCCACAAATGCCATAACAGAAAAGGACGACAATGAGCAAATCAGGGTAACAGACAAAAGAAATTTAGGCTGCACAGTACTAATGGTAACAGAGCTAGGGACCCTCCTAGTACGCTTAGGGCAATCAGAAATAGCATGAGCTGAATCACCACAGTAAAAACACAGGCCATTCTGATGTCTGAATTCCTGCCGTTCTGCTCTAGTCAAAATCCTATCACATTGCATAGAGTCAGGACTTAACTCAGAGGACACTGCCATATGGTGCACCGCCTTGCGCTCACGCAAGCGCCGATCAATCTGAATGGCTAGAGACATAGATTTGCTCAAACCGGTAGGCGTAGGAAAACCCACCATAACATATTTAAGGGTTTCAGAAAGACCTTTTCTGAAAATAGCAGCCAGCGCTTCTTCATTCCATTTAGTGAGCACAGACCATTTTCTAAATTTCTGGCAATATAACTCTGCCGTTTCCTGACCCTGACACAGGGCCAACAGTGTTTTCTCAGCATGCTCTACAGAGTTAGGTTCGTCATACAACAATCCGAGCGCCTGAAAGAATGCATCTACATTCAATAATGCCGGATTCCCTGTTTCAAGAGCAAGTGCCCAGTCTTGAGGATCACCACGCAGTAAGGATATGATGATTTTCACTTGCTGAATGGGATCACCAGAAGAACGGGGTTTCAAAGCAAAAAACAATTTGCAGCTATTTTTAAAGTTCAAAAACTTGGATCTGTCCCCAAAAAACAAATCAGGAGTAGGAATTCTTGGCTCTAGAGCCGGAGTCTGAACAATATAATCTTGGAAACTCTGGACTCTTGCAGCAAGTTGATCCACACGAGAAAACAAACCCTGAACCTCCATACCAGAGCATATATCCAGCACCACCCAGATATCAAGAGGAAAAAAGAGGCAAACCAGAGCACAGAAAAAAAAATGGTTCAGAACCTTCTTTTCCTTCTTTTGAGATACATTTAATTCATTCTTGGCCTGCTGTACTGTTATGACCTGGTGGTTAAGAGGCCACACTGATATGACCTGGTGGCTAAAACGCAACATGGAACGAGCTCTGAGAAGGTGGTATCTCTACTGACCGCAGTCCCTAATCCTAACAACACAACTAGAAATAGCCGTGGGATGTTTCTGACACTCCCTAGACACCTCGTCACAGCCTCAGATATAGCTATCCCTAAAGAAGGAAATAGAAAGCTATCTTGCCTAAGAGAAACCCCCAAAAGGAAAGACAGCCCCCCACAAATATTGACTGTGAAAGGAGAGGGAAATGACGAACTCAGAAATGAAACTAGAATTCAGCAAAGGAGGCCAATACTAAACTAGATAGAAAGAGAGAAAAGGATACTGTGCGGTCAGTATTAAAAACTACAAAATCCACGCAGAGTTTACAAAAATGAACTCCACACCGACTCACGGTGTGGAGGGGCAAATCTGCTTTCACAGAGCTTCCAGCTAGCCTGAATAAGACATAGTGACAAGCTTGACAAAAGAGACAAAATGCAAGCAATAGAGTCCAAATAAATGGACAAACAAAACTAGCAAAACTTATCTTTTGCAGACAAGGACTGGCCATATGAGAAATCCAAGGGAAGAATCAAATCCAACTAAGAACATTGACAGCAGGCATGGACTAAAGCCCAGAGCAGGTTTAAATAACAAACCCAGGCAAGGCGATTAGTGAAGGCAGCTGCTACAGCTACCTAACGGAGCAGCAGTTCCACTCGAAACCACCAGAGAGAGCCCAAGGGCAGAACTCGCAAAAATGCCATTAGCAACGACAGGAGGGAGCTCCAGAACGGAACTCACAACAGTGATCTTGGTGTCCTCACAGATTCTAGAGACGCCGTTGATGAGAGCTTCAGCCACAGGAATATTGGTGGTAGTAGACACAGGGAATGGAATATTGGGTTGTTGACCATGCACAACAAAAAATGAAGATTTAGCTGAGGATTCACTCACATGGTTGTTATATGACATATATATATGTTATATATACAGTCATTCTCCATTGACAAAATGCCATAGGAAGTTAGGTAGGATCTGATTGGCTCGCTCTACCATTGAAGTGTGGATGATAGGCTGAAGAGAAGTCCAAGGTAATATTTAGCAGTTTGCAGGTAGCCCTCCAGAAGAAAGACATAAACTGGATGCTTCTATCAGAGACTATATGGAGAGGTAACTTAGGCAAGTGAAAGATATGTTGGATGAACTACCTGGCAAGCACAGGAGCAGATGGTAGACTGTACATTGGAGTAAAAAGAGCCATCTTAAAGAATCGATCCACAAATACCCAAATGATAATACATTCGGCCAATACTGGAAGATTGGAAATAAAGTCAATTGCAATCTGCTGCCAGGGAGCTGATGGTACGGGATAGGAAGCAACCGAGACAAAATCCGCAATATGTTTGAGCAGGAAAAGCCACCAATAATGTCGTGAAATGAGAAGAGCCTTTTTTTTCTGTCTAGCTTCACCAGCCAATTCAGATGAGTAACCATACTGGAGGACCCGCCTCCTGTCTGCTTCAGTGACAAAGGTCTTTCCGGATGGAACCAGGAGAAATCCATCGGTGCTACAGTCACCATTTTAAAGGACTCAAATGATGTACTGAGGTTCTTCCTCCTGGTCAGAAGACAGAACAGACCTGGAAAGTGCATCAGCCTTAACGTTTCTCCACTCCTCTAGAACCAGTTTAATTGCCAACAATTGTCAATCACCTAACAAGTAGCTGCATTCTGGAGCCGAGAATAATTTAGAGATGAAACTGCAGTTCACCATATGGAGGAAAGGAGACTTTAGGGTGAGGATGGCTCTGACCACAGAGGAAGAAGCATCTACCTCTAAAAAGAATTGGTTATTATTGTCAGGTCGGTGGAGCACTGGAATGGAAGACAGCACACCAACCCATTAAGTATGTCCTTTTCTGATCTGATTTTGAGGATCAGAACGATGAATTTCACAGACATTTGAATGGATCATTGACCCTATGAGTTATAAAAAAAAATCTGGCAGAACATAGTCATTTCACACGAATGTGAGAAAGTAGCCTAAGGGAGGTGGTTTTAATAACAGAATTACTCCAAGTAATACAGTGTGAAGAATAAATATTTCCATCCAGGTACTTACCGGTGGCATCTCATCTGGTTAAAGTCATTTTATATTGTTTCTTATCAATATGGTCAGACCTTCATGTCGACATCTCCCAGCCTCGACTCGTCTTGTCACGATGTTGACTGTGTGGCCCCCCAGGGTCCTGGTCGTCACAGTGGTATTGCTTTCCTCCTGGGGAAAGTGATGCTACTTTTGGAGGCAAGGAAGGATAACTGCATCATGGTATCACAAACATGCAACACATTCACACTCCAGGCCACGAGGGGGAGCTTTTGTTCCTATTTATTAGGTCACTCCCCATATAGATATAACTGGTAGTCTGTAGGGAGAGTTAGTTCCAGACAGGAGTCAGTTCCAGACATCCTTCTGAGGAAGACAGAGGGTACACGGAGCTGTGCATGCCCTAAGAGCTGCAGCTCCCAGAAAGAGACATTTTCAAGGCAGAATTGTATTTCAGCGAGCGTGAAAGAAAGCAAAGCAAAAAAGAGGATACCAGAAGGGGACCAGCCCCGAACAGGCTGCCTCCTTCTGAGGCACAGAACACCAGTAGCTGAAACACCGAGGTAGTAAGGACTTCTATGCCTTACTTCAGAGACTGGCAGGACAGCTAATTTCATGTTACCTGTCCGCACCTACACCAAGCAGGCACGGTGGCACCCCTCAGAGGCCGGGATGTGCTAGAGTCCCTATAAACAGCCTCAAGCCACCAGTCATACGAGTTTTGCCCTATCCAACTATGGGGGACAGAGAGAGAGAGACACCACATCTGTGAGGACCTTATTTGAAGCTTATGCAGTAAGGGACTACACTACTACAGCGCAAGGGAAGGCTAATGATTTCCACCTGGACAAGGGGACTCTGGACTCGCCTCCAAACCAGCCGGACTCTACCTGACCTGTGATCCGGTGCTCTGGACTTTGTAAGCGGAAGTCTTCATTAAAGGTAAAGAGACTGCAACCTTGTGTCCTCGTTCTTCACTGCGCCTCTCACCATACCATCATCTTCACACTGGGAAGCCCTGGGGATATACTTCACCTGTGGGAAGGTATACCATCTAGCTGCCATAACATCACCCCAGCGGACCCCTTAAAGCAGCGTCGGTCACCCTGACCGGATACCACAGGTGGCGTAACAAACATAAACTCTATCCCTTTAAAGAACTTTCCCTTTTATACGGATGTCCCAGGGCCATGGACCGTGTCAGCCACCGTGACATCCCTCTGTGAACCGCAGGATCGAGTACCCCACGGCCCTGACGGGGCACTCCAACAGCCGCCCTTAAAATAAGGTTGCATATATTGTATACATACATTTATCTCCTAATGTAATGTGCCCCATCCTGGTCTCCTTCTTAGGATAATGTGAGCAACCTTGGGGTAATGAGCCCCATGATGGGCCCTTTCTTGAGGTCATGTGAGGTAAATGATTCTACTCACCTTCCTTCTTTCTAGTGATGAGCGAATATACTCGCTTCTTGAGATTTCCCGAGCATGCTCGGGTGTCCTCCGAGTATTTTTTAGTGCTCGGAGATTTAATTTTCATCACCGCAACTGAATGATTTACATCTCTTTGCCAGCTTGATTACATGTGGGGATTCCCTAGCAACCAGGCAACCCCCACATGTACTTATGCTGGCTAACAGATGTAAATCATTCAGCTGCGGCGATGAAAACTAAATCTCCAAGCACTAAAAAAAACTCGGAGGTCACCCGAGCGTGCTCGGGAAATCTCGAGTAACGAGTCTATTCGCTCATCACTACTACTTTCCCCTGACACATGGCATCTTCTCTATATGCAGTGCAGGAGCTAGCAGCTGATGTCGACGTGCGTGCCGTGGCATGTGATGTCACTACCATGAGCCCCCAGTCAAGGGCATGCTGGCATCAGCTGTAGGCCTCTGATTGGTTGATGGCATGTATTCCGTTGCAGGGAGTCGGCTGTTCTCCTGCACCGCAATATATTTCAGCCCCCAAAGTATCCATATTTTCCTGTTTGCAAAACAAAAAGTAAAGAAAATTCACTAGGTCTATCTTGGATGTTGTAGACCTACTTGGTTGCTATAGATAAACTGGGGATTGGGCAATCTGAGGGATTCCTTAGTTTTCAACTTTCAATGGAGACGTGGACTTGGCTACAGTAAATCCTCAGTTCTCTACTTCAAGAGAAGCCCTCTTCAGAAGACTACTCCATTTATGAAAGGCTCCAATGCACAGTACCAAAGCAGTAGACAGAAATCGTCAGAAAAGTAAATGTCAATTCAAGCTCTTTCGATTTCTTTCACAACAATAAATGGATAGAAGGTTAGGGCAGGCAACAGACAGTAGATGTGGTCAGAAAACTATTGTATTGTCTACTGAGCCTTGATATGAATAATCTCTATAGTTCATAGTTAATTGTGGATTGTGATGTCGTGTTCCGTTTTGAAAAGCAGCACAAGACAAAATTACTTGAAGACCATAATAGAAGTTTATCAAAAGTCCATGTTCTTGACAGATCTACGATTAGATAGAAGGATCCCATTGACTTTTCTTACACAGGGCATTCTATTGTCTACACATTCCATTGCTTTGACTATAGTTATTAGATTTTCTTCAGATCCAACCAAAATATATTGAATAAAACAAGAAATATCTAATAAAAATACATTTGCACACATCTAAAAGTCTGACAGCTTTAGTAAATCAGCCCCAATGACTTAGGTCTTTTCTGGTTTAATGTTAGACACCATGGTGGGGGTCATGCCTCCGTGGTTGGTATTCCACTGGTTCATGAGACTATGTTGTGATCTCTAAATATTGAATAATTAAATACAAAAAGTGTGTCTAATCATCTGAACACATTTAATTACTAAATGTGTTAATGAGCAATAACATAAACCAGCTTAATATTACATCTTCCTCTTTGTACAACTCATTAATTTCTTAAGATCCTATAATCTTCCCAGGCATACTACTTAAAGGAGGAAAATAGTAACTTGGGAACAGCATCTAAATGCCGGCTCAATCTTTTATCAGATAACGTCATAAACTAAAATAACTGAGAATAATTTCTCTTTTGTTCACTAATCTACTGGACTAATTTATCTAATTTTCTATGTATTTCGGTTCATATAGGAACATTTGCTACTTTAAGCTTAGGAGCATTAAGTAATTGAAACCAAGAATTTAGTCCATTCCGTTCCGACGTTTTTTTTTCTTCCTCTCTTCACAAAAAATACGGCTTTTAAGGTTTTCAGCTGACAGCATTACATAACTCACAAGTGCTTTAGAAATCAGAATTTCAACTTTTCTACAAAAAATGTTCTCTCCTTCCTTCTTCTTCATCCTTTAACACAAATGTACTTGCCAACACATTTTTCGAAAAGTATTTGAAGCTGCTTTCCAGTGTCACAATGTTTTAAAGATAATATCTACTTTTTCTCTAACACTTCAATCACAGGTATAAAAATGATTGGCAGTGTTAAGCTTACAGAATTTTTGTTCGAGGTTTTCTCTGAGAAATTGACTGATAGGCAGTAAATCCTAAAGCTTGGAAAGGAAAGTTGTATGCAAATATTTCCAAATATAGAGAAGCAAAAAACTCAAATATATAATGGATTTTGTTTTAATTTTTTGCAAATTAGAACTTCATGATGAATAGATAATATTAGCCTAGAGTGGGCTTACGGTGAGTTTGTCAGGGATGGTGAATGACGGAAAATAAATGGAGGACACAGGGTTGCAGTCTTTACCTGGTTTACTGGTGTTAAGCAGCCTCAGTCCAGGGTACCAGGTGTAGATGGAGTCCTGGCAGCCTGAAGACAAGTAGAAGTCCCTTTGACAGGTCAGTTTGGGAGCCTTCCACTATGCGCTAGTCTGTAGTCCCTTGCTGCCTGTTGTTGTCTAACAAGGTCCTCTTTTTCCCCTGTCCAGGGACAGTACCTGCACGGTAGGTAATTTGAGCCATTTCTTTGGGGTTTCTGTCCATGGTGACTCCAGGCTCTGATTGCTGCTGTACCTCAGATATTATGTCGGCAAGTCCCTTTTAGTTTTCCGCCCTCCGATTCTGTCGTGGGACCTGTAGTTCCTCACGACTTCAGGCTCCCGGTGCCCGGTTTCTGCGCTCAGCTTAGAGAGGCCCAGTCACAGGCCTCCTCTAGCTCCTAAGAATTTCTGAGCTCCTTCACTGTCTGCTGTTGTGAATTCTGTGGCTGAATTCACTCCTGTGGTCACAAGTGGTACTGCAGCTTCTGAGCTTCCTCCCTCAGGTGTTCTGGTGAGCTCGTTAACTGCTTCATTACTTAACTCCGCCTGATGCTGCTATCCTTGCTCCTTGTCAATGTTTCAGTGTTGGATCTGAGCTTCTCCTGATTGTTCCTGTGACCTGCTGCTCTGTATAGCTAAGTGCTTTTTGTTTTTTTGTTGCTTTTTTTCTGTCCAGCTTGTCTTTTGTTTTGCTGGAAGCTCTGAGACGCAAAGGGTGTACCGCCGTGCCGTTAGTTCGGCACGGTGGGTTTTTGCCGTTGGCTGAGTTCGCCCTTAATAATCGGGCCAGCTCGGCTACCTTGGTTTCTCCATTTTTTTGCAATTCTGGGTTCCATCCTCGTTTCTCTTCAGGACAGGTTGAGTCTTTGGACTGTCCTGGTATGGATTCTGTGGTGGATAGGTTGCAGCAGATCTGGACTCAGGTAGTGGACAATTTGATCTTGTCCCAGGAGAAAGCTCAACTTTTCGCTAATCGCAGACGCCGTGTGGGTCCCCGACTTCGTGTTGGGGATCTGGTTTGGTTATCTTCTCGTCATATTCCTATGAAGGTTTCCTCTCCTAAATTTAAACCTCGTTTTATTGGTCCGTATAGGATTTCTGAGGTTCTCAATCCTGTGTCTTTTCGTTTGACCCTCCCAGACTCCTTTTCCATACATAATGTATTCCATAGGTCGTTGTTGCGGAGATACGTGGCACCTATGGTTCCATCTGTTGAGCCTCCTGCCCCGGTTTTGGTGGAGGGGGAATTGGAGTATATTGTGGAGAAGATTTTGGATTCTCGTGTTTCTAGACGGAAACTCCAGTATCTGGTTAAATGGAAGGGTTATGCTCAGGAAGATAATTCCTGGGTTTTTGCCTCTGATGTTCATGCTTCCGATCTTGTTCGTGCCTTTCATGCGGCTCATCCTGGTCGGCCTGGGGGCTCTGGTGAGGGTTCGGTGACCCCTCCTCAAGGGGGGGGTACTGTTGTGAATTCTGTGGCTGAATTCACTCCTGTGGTCACAAGTGGTACTGCAGCTTCTGAGCTTCCTCCCTCAGGTGTTCTGGTGAGCTCGTTAACTGCTTCATTACTTAACTCCGCCTGATGCTGCTATCCTTGCTCCTTGTCAATGTTTCAGTGTTGGATCTGAGCTTCTCCTGATTGTTCCTGTGACCTGCTGCTCTGTATAGCTAAGTGCTTTTTGTTTTTTTGTTGCTTTTTTTCTGTCCAGCTTGTCTTTTATTTTGCTGGAAGCTCTGAGACGCAAAGGGTGTACCGCCGTGCCGTTAGTTCGGCACGGTGGGTTTTTTTTGCCCCCTTTGCGTGGTTTTGCTTTAGGGTTTTTTGTAGACTGCAAAGTTCGCTTTACTGTCCTCGCTCTGTCCTAGAATATCGGGCCCCACTTTGCTGAATCTATTTCATCCCTACGTTTTGTCTTTTCATCTTACTCACAGTCATTATATGTGGGGGGCTGCCTTTTCCTTTGGGGAATTTCTCTGGGGCAAGTCAGGCCTATTTTTCTATCTTCAGGCTAGCTAGTTTCTTAGGCTGTGCCGAGTTGCCTAGGTAGTTGTTAGGCGCAATCCACAGCCGCTTTTAGTTGTGTTTAGGATAGGATCAGGTGTGCAGTCTACAGAGTTTCCACGTCTCAGAGCTCGTTCTTGTATTTTTGGGTATTTGTCAGATCACTCTGTGCGCTCTGATCGCTAAGCACATTGTGTTTCTGGATTGCCTTCATAACACCTGTCATTAGCAAACATAACAGTCTGCTACCAACTTAACTGTCTGCTTTTCTGCACTAGACTAACTGACTCCTCCTCCAGATCAGGATGTATATAGGAAAGTTCCCTTTGAAGTGGGTTTAGAGCTCCTCCTTCTGGCCTTGATCCCTCCTGTCTCCAGGCATGGCATTACCCTCCTCGAGAAGAAGGCAGCACCACTGTGGTACCCAAACTCCTGGGGTGTCACATTAGACTGTCTGCTCTGGTGACCGTTGATTGTGACCACTTTGAACATGACAACAAAGTGAAGCTCTCTTTAATGTACAGTGGCTTCTGCCGGGTACTACAGAACATCTGCTGTTCCATTAATAGGAGCTGTACTGCTTTACCTGACAGAGGTTGCTACACATTGAATTGAGCTGTGCTTTGCTTTTTCTTTGAAAGGTGTTTACATCTGGTGGCTGCCAGAGCAAATTATAACTGAGACCTGACTAATTGGATGTGGTCCCCTATCGTCTTCTCCTTGTCCTGCTTTAGTTGATTAACAAGTCTTTCCTTACATGCAGACATAGGAGAGACCTGTTTATCAACTGGAGCAAAGTGAGGAGAAGTTGCGTCGCCCACCAGGGCAGCGAGGTACTTGTTACCGGGTCCGGTCTTAAAGGGGATATCATGGTGGCTGTGACCCGGTCCGTGGCCCTGGGCACCCAATTAAAGGGAAATGTCTTTAAGGGGATTTGTGAATAAAGTCTATTGTTCGTGACACCACCTGTGGTGTTCTGTCAGTGGTGACCTGGGCGCCCACATTAAAGGGAAGGTCTTTAAATGGGCTTTTAAAATAAGGAAAGTTTGTGATGTCACCTGTGGGGTGCTTAATAATAGAACTTTATGTTAGCGACAGCACCCCTGATGGACCTTGTTTAGGTTATCTATTTTGACAGCGATATCTCATAAAGATACTTTTCAGATGGGATCCTTATTGTATATTGTTTTCTGTAAATAATGATTATGTTCATCTGTCTTTGTTTTTATCTTCATCTGGTTTTGTCTTTATTTTAAGCACCCCATATGTATATAACACTAATTGTTATTTGTGTTTGATTACAGTTTGAGAAAGACCCGAGGCAGGGTCGAAACGTTACTACTTCGTTTATACTCCCTGCTGTGTGTGTGTATATATATGAAAATTTTGTCTCAACACATGTGAATAAATACATCACATTTTTGCAAAGATATACCATAAGAGTGCGGCTGATTTTTCTACATTTGGATATTTATACCATGCTTTGGGGGCCGTACAAACTCCACCCATAAAGTTCATCCTGACTCTGGCACTGGTGTCAGGACGTAATCATTCATTGCATGCCTTTCAGTGTTCAGTAGTGAACACTGCATGTGTGCTAACAGAGCAAGAAGAAATTAATGAGCTGGTTGTAATCAAAATACGGCTCCCTGCCCAAGAGTGCGGTCCCTGATAATCTGCTCAGGGCCCTGATAAAAGGTCAGAGGGCCATAAATGGCCCTGTGGCCTGAGATTCCCCACCCCTAATATAATTAATAGCAGAAAGACCCTAGATTATCATAAACACATATTGCAATGATTGGGAGTGAATAGGTGAACCTATTTCCTATTATTTTAGCTAGTAGCCGACTATCTTTTATACAACATATGCATGACAGGGAGGATAGTAATAATATTAGGATAGGTTCTCTGCAATATAACTGCCGTGTGAACCACATAAAAATTAAATAGCAGCCAAAAGCACTTCTTTCTTTCTTTTCATCTTGCGTTAACATATTCCGCAGCGCTTTACAGTTTGCACACATTATCATCACAGTCCCCGATGGGGCTCACATTCTATAGTCCCAATCAATATGTCTTTGGAATGTGGTAGGAAACAGAAGTACTCGAAGGAAACCCATGCAAACTCCTTGCAGATGTTGTCCTTGGTGGGGTTTGAACCCAGGACTCCAGCGCTACAAGGATGCAGTGCTAACCACTGAGCCACCATGCTGCCCAAGTCACACTTTTACCTATCTAAAATGATAGGATATACCTAGTTCTCCTATTCCTTCCCAATCATGACAATATGTGTTTTTAATAATGTAGGATTAGTGATGAGCGAGTGTACTCGTTGCTCGGGTGGTCTCCGAGAATTTGTAACTGCTCAGAGATTTAGTTTTTGTTGATGCAGCTACATGATTTACGGCTACTGGCCAGCTTGACTACATGTTGGGGTGGCCTGGTTGCTAGGGAATCCCGACATGTATTCAAGTTGTCTATCAGCTGTAAATCATGCAGCTGAGGCATCGAAAACTAAATCTCCGAGCAGTCATACTCGGGAAAACCCGAGCAACGAGTATGTTCACTCATCACTATGTAGGATCTTTCTTCTTTCTTCCTATTAATGATATGGATTAAAATTTATGTTTTAATTAGGGTCTATACTTAGAGGATCTCTATTTACCTGTGGTAATTTGTTGTGCTAACTACAAAACAGTACTGATTTGTGTTGTTGGGGACTATGTCACCTGCAGCAGGATTTGGAGGATGAAGAGGAGAAGAAGCAGGTGTAAGTGAAGTAGGACATAGACTTGCAAAAAGCAAGGGACAATGCAGATAGAGATAGACTGCGATGCTTGCAATGACAACCAATCATCATGGTGGGGTTACAATAATGAAACTGTGGTCCCTCGGTTATCCTGTTAGGCCTGGCAAGCTGTATGCTGTAATGCTTGTGGGAGGACAGGTATATTTTTAATTTAATGCAATGTGATGACTATTGGATATCCACACTTTTAGACCTTCGATATAAAAGCAAAATGGGGAATTTTTCCACCTTTCCGAAAGGGAGTCCAAATTGCCTTTCTTCCATTATTAGTTCTGTTACTTGACCTACATAGCTTTCACAGAACAAACACCCGCCACCCGCATGACTGTCCAGAAAGCCCTATTGTGATCCACATTTAGACACAACATTCCCACAACTGTGCCAGTGTTAGGACTACAACAGCAAATACAAACACAAAGTCTGAACAACCAGGATTAGTTGTACCTAAACTTTGCTCTTTCTCCCTTATCCCATGAATGTTCCCTGATCCCATGGATTTCTGGGTCTACAAACTGGGCCACTTGTAAAAACTGTCCCATATGACTATGGTAATATTGTTATATCTAGCCACCAGTGTCATGTTATGGTATTCAATGTTGCTGGTGCATTGGTCACACCAGAGCAGACCAGGTTATCTAATGGCTGATGCAAACTATTAAATTGGACAAACTATCTGTGTGTTTGCTTGTCTGTTGATTTTCTTCTATAATCTTCTGTTGTCATCAGTGCCAATGGACCACAGTCTGCGAAACATGTCAATCTCCAAGCATCTCCTAGCCTGCCCCTTCAGAACTTTCTACCATGCTGCTCTTGCTACAGCCACACCAACCCTCCATTTCCTGGCCGGCCACTGTTGACTCTACTGCTGCTGCCGGGGCTGCCGTTGCTGGCTCTAAACTGCTAAACGGTACTACTGGTAAATGTACTCTCACGTTTTTGTACCCTCGAGGAACAGCACTGAAAATAGGGCTCATCTTTGAAAAGGCTTGATGACAACAAGACAGGACTTCTTCGTGTTCAAAACAGTACCACTGTTTTGTCTCCAGAAGTAAAGGGACGATTTTTGTGCAGCTTGATAAAAAGCCTTTGTCATTTCCTAATGATGTCATGATTAGCAAACCAGTTGCAGACTACAAGAAAGGGATATTTTGTTTAACTTATGCTTGAGAAGCATTTACTTCTTCACATTCAAAACAGTAAAATACACCTGTTTTACGTTCCCATTTAAGGAATCATTTTTGGATTGCTTATAAAAAAGCTTTTACTTTTTCACTTATCAAAGTGCAAAACTCTATATAACCCACAAGCAGGGGTAATTGTTTTCATCCATTTGCACCACTTGTCCATAAACAACAGCATTGTATGCATCTGCTCCTCCCAAAAAGGGCTTATTTATGCAATTTAGGTAAAATAAAGTACCAAATCCAGTGTTCACTTACTTTCATACTTACTGGCTGACATCTTCATCTTTTATCGGCACCACTCCTGCCGGTCTCCAGCACTTAGTGTTCTGCGAGATCTCTCCAGTATTTGTCCGGAAGTCATAGCTCAAAGTAAGTCTACAAGAGCCAGAACGAGGCTCTCATAAACTTACATTGCAAACTTGTGACTGTCTCCTATAACTTCCAATCAGGCATAAGTTGCGGTCACAACATGGTGTGGCGGGACTGAAGCAGCGCCGGAAATAGCTGAAGACAGCTAGCCAGATAGGTGGAAGTAATTTGGATATTTACCTAGCTCAATACTAGTTTATTTGACTAGAAGGAGAACTCACAATGTCTTACACTTTTTCCAGACTATTGGAAGCTTTTTATTTATGCAGTTTGAGCAAATTTATTCCTCGCAAATCAAATTTTGGGGAATTTGGTGACATTGGCAAAATGGAATTTTCTTCTCAGCTCTACTTTTAAGCTGGCATATTCCCTATAAACCATAAAGTGTGTAAAGAGGCTAATGTGTTCAACCAAGAGCACAGTCATACATCCATATACAGTGGACCGAGATCGGACCTTAATGTATGGACTGGCCAGCGGGTCTCCAGAACCGAGCTTCTATATGAAGCTGTCGGGAGACCCGCTGTCCAGTCAGTGCATTGCGGAACAGACATGGTCTGATTTATACATACATCTGACTGTTCCCTAAAGTGTGCCCATTGATTTTAGTGCATCCCTGCAGTCCTTTGGGGCAAAAAAAAAACTCAATTGCTGCAATACTGGATTTTAATTAAAAGAATGGGATGCAATTCTGGGACCAACTTCGCAGAACAACATAAAACACAAACGAAATAGATTTCACCTGTTGCTGGCTATTGTAAATGTGTTTCTTACTTCAAAATGACCGAAAATACTGTACAGCCTAATTAAAATGAAAAGCAAGGTTCCTTTGTTATTTATGCAACCATCATCCTAAGCCAAATCTATCAGCAGTTTCCCATCAAAAAAGCGAAATCGAATTCCTGATTATAAATACATGTTCCACTTACAAATGAGTCTGCAATGACCGTGTCATAAGGAAGACAATAACTGTGTCCAAATACGAGTGCAAATTCTTCCATACTCCTGCTATTTTTATTATACAAAATCTCCTTCTGACAATACACTAAAATCGCACAGTAATTTGTTTTTTCCCTGTTGCTCAACCTTTGGGTTAACTCTCAAGTACCCTTGTTAGAAAAACACGGAATTAGAAAATTCAATCAGCAAAAATGTAATTCACAGCACATAATGTCACCGAATAGAGGTCAGCCTGCAGTGATCATATGCTACGGCATATTGTAAAGTAAAATATTTTGCTTGATTATGGATGATGTAGTAAGCAAGGGTAACTTGTCATCTGTGGGACATTATGGAAATTTCAGCTTTTCTAAATGCTGAGCATTTATTAGAAACATCATGAGACAACAAAGCCGCATAATGTATTAAAGAGATAGAGATGGAAGCCATTTCTGGGATGTATTGTAATTGATAGTTTCTGTAAAACAATAGTGACCCCTTTTGGGTGGGGTTATAAAGGATGCACCTAATGCATGGGCTGGACTAATATAACATTTACACATTTAATTTGAGACAAAGGTTGTTTCATGTAGGCAGTCTGTGTGTCTATATGCCCTATTGAATAGTTATTCCCAAGTGGGAAAGTTATCACCTATCCACAGGAAAGATGACAACTTACTGGTCCCTGGAGGTTAGACCATTTCATTCCCACCTATTGGAAGAATGGGGTGGACTGTTAGAATAAATTATAATTTATTATAACAGAGCACCACTCCGGCATTTTTGTTAAATTTCATCCTTGAAGTGAAATGTTGCTTGCCCCTAGTAATAAATCTACCAGCCGCCACCTTAAACTCTTTCTGGCTCCATTCCCATCCCGTTGCACCATTTTTGGACTTGATAGCTCCTAACTCAGAGCTATCAGTCACAAACACTCAATGTAAGTCTATGGGAGCATCGTTCTGGCCTCGTTCTGGCTCTCATAGACTTACATTGAGGAGCGACTTCCAGTCTCCCCAGCAAACACTGGAATGATCAGGCAGGTCACAACTAGCAGAAGACGACTGGAGCAAATCCAAAAACAGCATAAAATGGCAGCTAGTGAGTATTTTACGACAGTCAGGGAACATGCATTAGTTATACCACTCCGGGGGTGAAATAAAAAAATCCCCAAAACACCAGAATGGTGCATTAAGAGCACCATAGTTGGCATCAATAGAAATCCTAGAAGTTGGGCCCCCACAATTAGCAAGTTATCACCTATGATGTGGATAGATGTTAGCTTGCCCAGTTGGGAATAAACCGTGAAGACCTGACTGTGGTAACAGAACTTCTATGAGCTAAAAGCTAAATGTCTGGCCGTCCCTAGCTTGCCAGAGCTCACATCTAAATTGGAATAAGAGGGTACTGTTCAGCAGTACCAGGCTCAGCTGTATTCATTGTGCTAGATTTCCTTATTAGTACTCAATCAATAAAGGAGTTTTTCACTTCCCTTTAAAAAACAAACAAACAGATTACAGATTGACCTTAAATTATTCATATCAACTTTACAGATCCGGTGCCACTGCTCTTTTAGTGCTTCCAAGGACCATTGATTGGCTGCAGTGGCGACATTTGCATCCTGCCGGAACAGAATTTAAAGTGATTTATTGAAGAAATTTCACCATCTGAAAAGACAATTTGTTATTCTGGATTGGGTTTTTCTTAAAACATACCCATGCATTGCCACAAACCTAATTTAGATAATAACAGTATACATGCCTGCAATTTTATGACCACAAACAAAACCAAATCCGTGTCATTTGATGCATTAGTAGTAGCACCAATGCCCAAATTTGTTAATATTTAGAATTGAGAGTCCTCAGTGGTTGATACCTTTTAATGGCTAACTGAAAAGATGGTAACAAGTTGCAAGCTTTCGAGACTACATACGTCTCTTCATCAGGCAAAGACTAAAACAAATTCTGAAGAATCACATATTTATGCACAACATAGTATAGAAAAAAAAAAAGGGAAAAACCATGGATAAGCCAGGTGACATGAAGCAGAATTACCATGGGTGACAAACATGGGTGATAGGACAATAAAACAATCCTTATCTAAGAATTGGCCCAATATTTATGGATGTAACTGTTTAATCACCCATGGTAATTCTGCTTCATGTCACCTGGCTTATCCATGGCTTTTCCTTTTTTTTCTATACTATGTTGTGCATAAATATGTGATTCTTCAGAATTTGTTTTAGTCTTTGCCTGATGAAGAGACGTATGTAGTCTTGAAAGCTTGCAATTTGTTACCATCTTTTCAGTTAGCCATTAAAAGGTATCAACCACTGAGGACTCTCAATTCTAAATATTTTTCTATCTACTGGCTAACACAGTACCAAGATATATTTCTTTCCTGTATCAAATTTGTTAATATCATTAATTTGTAAGAGTGTGACAGGGACTGTCATATGCCTTTCCTCCTGAAGACAGCAATGGTAAAATGTGTGTTATGACACGTGGTTTTATTGCATTTCATTAAGTGGTGTACTATGTGAAAATGCATAGAATCTTATAGGTATTAATTGATGCGGTTCTTGTAATGCATTGTAAAAAATGTTCAATAAGAGTAATGTGTAGGGCATAGGGAAAGTATGGAGCTAGATTTAGGACATAAGGTTTAGTATAGGGCTTAGGCTACTTTCACACTTGCGTCGTACGACGCACGATGCAATGCGTCGTGGCGACGTACCGACGCATGCTGTGAAAGCGCAGCACAACGGGGGCAGCGAATGCAGTTTTACAACGCATCCACTGCCCCATTGTGAGCTCTGGGGAGGAGGGGGCGGAGTTCCGGCCGCGCATGCGCTGTCGAAAATGGCGGACACAATGCACCAAAAAACGTTACAAGCAACGTTTTTTGGTGCCGACGGTCCCCCACAACACGACGCAACCGTCGCATGACGGTTGCGACATGTGGCAATGCGTCGCAATGCGTCGCTAATACAAACCTATGGAGAAAAAACACATCCTGCAAACAACTTTGAGATGCGTTTTTTCTGCAAAATGACGCATTGCGACGTGCGTCGTACAACGCTAGTGTGAAAGTAGCCTTAGAGGTTGGGTTAAGAAAGGGAAATATGCAGTGGTGGCCATATTAGTAGTAGTAGTGTACAGGTTAGGATACAGTTAATTTGTTTGGGACCAGCCCAGCTTCGATGGGGTGAGGCAGACAAAGAAGGGGAAATATTTCCCAATTAGATCAGATAGAGACAGTATTCAGTATTAATGTCAAGAAAGTAAAGTTCACGGGCAGTGGGCTGGCGGCACGAGAAATGCTGATTATTCTGGAAGTAGGGGATTCTGTGGAACTCCCTGCGGACATTACTGAAACAACCCGATCCTAAGGGTAATATTATTATTATTTATTAAATATCAGTGGTTATGAAGAGCGCTGATCTCCCTTCCATACAAGACGACAGATGGGGAAATTTGTTAGAGATACGGGGCGGATCTCGTGAATACTGCGCAGCTGGATGGAAAATCCCTAGGTCTAAAGGGGCAAGTAAGCAGAGGGACAGTTCAAGCTGAAATGACAAAGCGGAAAAGAAAGTTGTGCCCAATACTGCATGTTAACAGTCCAAATTCCACAGATAACAAGTAAAGCTGAACTGGTTAAGCTGAATTGGGTGTCCCCTCATTTGTGTGCAGCTTGTTCCTGGATCTGGAGGCATGGAGACAGCGGAGGCCTGCAACTGAAACATGTACTGGGACACGTTTTACTTGTTGGGAGCCAGGGTTAGGGGAGCCAGCCCCTTGACCATCACTACCGCCATGCGCACCTTACAGGGTTTTTTGATATCTGATAATACCACAAGAAGAAAGTTTAGAGGATATGCTTAAAAAGGTGGAATGCCTGTTTGTGCTTTAATTCAGTGTTAAATGTGGAGCGCCCCTAAAGGCCGTGGGACACTCGGTACCCTGTTGGTTCTTAAAAGGATGTGTCACAGCAGCAGTGACTCGGTTCATGGCCCTGGGCATCCAATTAAAGGTGAAATAAAGTTATGGGAAAGGGGATTTGTTTGTGACACCACCTGTGATACTCGGCAATAAAGGTTTTAGCCGGCACTGCTTCAAAGACCGCTGGGGCTGATGATGATGCAGCAGAGTTGGTACAGCTCTCCACAGGTAGCGCTAGACCCCAGGGCAACTGTATATAAAAGTGATGAGACGATGATGGTTGTGGTAGGCCAGGCAGGTGTTGTAGGAGTAACGCAAATGTAAGGAGAAGACCTGGACCAGGCCTACCTACTCCGTGACAGATCCGGTATTGTCGGGGTAGTTATCCAGGTTTCATGGGGGAAAGCTTAATGCCCTGGACCGACCTCTGTACCTAAGAATAGGGGGCGTGGCTAAGATAAAAGGGCCACAGCGTGCGGCAAATCAGTTAGTTGCTGTGGGAACGTGGCTCGGTGAGGAGGGCAGTGTCAGGGCTTCTGCGGGGGATGGGCAACTGCCAGAGTGAGCAAAAACCAGCAGAGGCAAAACGATGTTACCAGAGACTGCTGAAAATGACATACCTGGTCCCCGCTGACATCGCTGACTGTGAGTGACAGGACGCCCAGTCAGGACATAAACCTGCGCATGCACCAATGGGAGAATTGGGACACCCGCTGTGAGGGGTTTCCCTTTGTACCTGAATCGAGTTGCTCATTGTCTCTGTATGCTGACGGGGAAAGACTGTGCTTTGTCCGGCTCATCGTTTCCTGACACACCGATAACCGACCGGACCACGAGAAATCACCGCCGATGCCAGGATCCAGGACGCCATCTTTTCCAGGACCATACTGGACCCCTTATGCGCCACTGCTTTGGTGCCAATGTTCACATCCTGAATAAACTGCATTCTGAAGTCGTCAGATTGCTAAGTTTGCTATCCTTGAACTTCCTACCCTATGCTTCACACCCGCTTCCCCTGAGTTACGTCCCCTGTGTTCCTTTATATTGTTTTATATGTTTTCTCCCTGTGAGGAGCATGCCTGTTAAATTAAATCCCATGTTAGCACTTGCTCTGCCTCAGACCCATTACTGCATCTTCCTTCTCACACAAGGACACAGTAAGGTGCAGTTTGCACTTTTACTCACAGTTATCCAGTCCACAAACATCAACCAGATGCTGTGTTCTCCATGTTAATGGTCCATCAAATTCCCAGGTAAATTGGGATGCACCTTTCCAGAACTCCTTTCATATTTCTTTCTCTGGCAGTCTCACTACGCTTGCTTTCACTTCTCCTGCCCAGCGCCTAACCCACAGTGCCACAAGCCAGCAGCCACGAACCTGGTCAGGCAATGTTCTCTGAGTCCTCTGGATTCTATACAGCCTTTTAAGTGAAGTAAGGGTGGATGTGGCTGTGCTTTTTGCAAAAGCCACAGCCTCTGGTTTCTTAGCTGAACTTGAAGTATCCCACTAATTTGGGGCTGATCCCCTAGCTGCGACCTGGTCCCTCCAGTGTGGATATGGGCCCCACAGGTGGCTTCTGCACTTCCCGTGCCCCTATGACCCATTGTCCTTTTGGGAGCTTCCTTCAATCTCTCTCTCACACTTCTCTATTCTTTCTGTCAGGAGCTGCAGACCCGCACATCTGTTCAGCTCCACTTCTCTCACAATCTGACTAACTTTCCCTCCTAATTAGCTCCTTCCCTACTCTACCTAACACACCCCCTCCCAGCACCCATTCCTATCCAGTCTGGGCCTTCCTTCCTAAGGGTACACCCAGGTCCCCGACTAAACTAGTATGTGTTGGATGTGAGTGTTAGAGTGCTGGGTAGTGCTCCCGCTTTACCTGAGAGTGGGATACCACACCTCTGGATGGGGTGCAGGACCACTGTAGCGACTGGACCCCAGTGGCTCCACAAATGTCTTAACAACACACTTAAGGAGTTTTTCCTAAAAAAGTGACAATGGACAAGGCTATATAAAAAAAGATCTCGAGCTTATCCAGAACTGTTGAAAAGGTGATCTCTAATAGTCACTGACATGGTCTCTGATTTGGCTGGGTGATAGGCCTCTCTTTTAGCCCAATCAGTTCTCCTGCTTTATACTGATGAAAGGCAGACACCCCGAAACACAGGTCTGCCAATAGAGTTTCTGGTTTGGCTTCTTAGCCCAAATTATGCAGCAAGGCTCTGTAAAGGGCCTTTATTGATTTTTAAGATTGCTTCTTCTTATAGGTGGTACTAGAGTTCCAATCCGCTTCCTCTCTGATGAGAATATTTGCATATTTAAATTCTCAGAAGAGCATTGGGCCCAGTCCTTTTGTCTGCCCTTATTCACACCGAGGTCAACATTGACACATGGTAAGGTTTTAATATTAGACAGTGTAGGACTGTCCCGATCAGAGTTACCTTGATGTGGTGGGATGGCTTTTGTGCTATTTTTTGATAAAAAAAAACAGTATTACTAAAAACTCTGTTATTTAAATGCACTTTTGCTTTTTTTGCTTGGTTATAGCAGGGTTGTTTGCTCCCTTTTTTTCTTTTAGGTTTTATGTGTTTTGTGGCCAATGTTAACATGCATTTGACTTCTGCATGTGTACCAACTCAAGTTAAGCTCAATTTTTGTGTTTTTTTTGTTTGTTTGTTTTTTTCATATAAAAAATCAGTCTGATTCTCATCCAGGAAATTTAGATGAGTGGAATCTGTATGGTTTACTGAATGTTATGCGAGTGCAATGTGAGTGTGCGATTATTTTCTTGCGTGGCATCTATATGCTATCCATATGACTTGCGTATGCAATCTGTATGCAATGTGTTTTTTCACCATCTTTTCCAAATTTAAGAGTCTTTTAGTTTGTCATTTTTTTATTTCTATCCTTATAAAAAAGACCCTACCAAAGGTCAGATGCTGTGCACATCCAGATTGTTTGGGTGATCCCCATATCATAGTATTGTTCCTGTGTATCGGGACTGCATGATGCTTCGCTCCCTTTTCTCATGTTGACATTACATTGTTCGTATGATTGTAGATATAATTGCATGATGCTGCTATGTGTATATATGTGTTGTGTGGAAAGGGACATAGCAGTTATAGGATTAGCCACCAGAGAGGGTACTTAGTAGAATAGGAATAAGAGTTTAGTGTAACAAATAGTTAATGTAGGAGGGGCCAGATGTGGGTAAGATAGGAGTATTTCCTTATTTGAGTTCAGTAGGGCCAGGGAGCCCAGACAGCCCAGTAGGGCCAGGGAGCCCAGACAGCCCAGGAGGGCCAGAGAGCCCAGGCAGTCCTGTAGGACCCTAGAGCCCAGGGCAGCACAGTTAGCTCTGTAATATTCAAGCTAGAAACTCAGTCGTCCAAGGCCAGCTGGCCAGAAATTGCAGCAGCACAGGAGCGCAGATGGCTCTATCATGTGGCCACTTACTACGTGGGCAGATGCCCTTATGTCTTGGGCAAAACAGACAGGGGAACTCCTAAAAGTAGTGAAGCTGGACAGGGAGAACGGGGCAGTCCCAGATGAGAAGGCATGACCAGGGAACATGCTGAAGGACATGAGGGAAAGCACAGGGAAAGTGAAGGATATGAGCTGTGTGGAACCCTATGTCAATGCTGTAATTGATTTGGACATGCTGAGGAAGGAAACCATTAAATTTACTAGTTTAAAGTTGGAACTGGACACTGTCTCTATTTGTGTGCAATCGTCGGGAGTGAGCCTGCAACAGACCAAATGTGACCCTGATGGCTTGGAGAATAGAGAGACCGGTACACTGACAAAGGGACACTATTTTCATATGGACGGGGCGCATATAAACAAATACTCTCAGCCACAACTACAGCCCTGGCTCCCCTCACTTTTGGTGAACCTACAGTTTCAGATATGTGTGAAATGAATTTGCCTTACAACAGCACTGAACAGGTACTGTGTAACTAGATGCTGTCCCTGGAATTTGGGAAAAGGTGCCCATCCCTGTCAGTTCAGAGGAGGTGGAGCTGATTCTGGGTGCATCTTCTCCTCAGCCAATGTGGTACTTAAGGTCATTTTGCTTGTTTGTTCATGGAGCTATGCAGCCACCTGGATACATTTTATGTGCACTGCTGTTGTGAATTCTGTGGCTGAATTCACTCCTGTGGTCACAAGTGGTACTGCAGCTTCTGAGCTTCCTCCCTCAGGTGTTCTGGTGAGCTCGTTAACTGCTTCATTACTTAACTCCGCCTGATGCTGCTATCCTTGCTCCTTGTCAATGTTTCAGTGTTGGATCTGAGCTTCTCCTGATTGTTCCTGTGACCTGCTGCTCTGTATAGCTAAGTGCTTTTTGCTTTTTTGTTGCTTTTTTTCTGTCCAGCTTGTCTTTTGTTTTGCTGGAAGCTCTGAGACGCAAAGGGTGTACCGTCGTGCCGTTAGTTCGGCACGGTGGTTTTTTTTTGCCCCCTTTGCGTGGTTTTGCTTTAGGGTTTTTTGTAGACTGCAAAGTTTGCTTTACTGTCCTCGCTCTGTCCTAGAATATCGGGCCCCACTTTGCTGAATCTATTTCATCCCTACGTTTTGTCTTTTCATCTTACTCACAGTCATTATATGTGGGGGGCTGCCTTTTCCTTTGGGGAATTTCTCTGGGGCAAGTCAGGCCTATTTTTCTATCTTCAGGCTAGCTAGTTTCTTAGGCTGTGCCGAGTTGCCTAGGTAGTTGTTAGGCGCAATCCACAGCCGCTTTTAGTTGTGTTTAGGATAGGATCAGGTGTGCAGTCTACAGAGTTTCCACGTCTCAGAGCTCGTTCTTGTATTTTTGGGTATTTGTCAGATCACTGTGTGCGCTCTGATCGCTAAGCACACTGTGTTTCTGGATTGCCTTCATAACACCTGTCATTAGCAAACATAACAGTACAAGGAGACTAACTAATGATTCTCAATAGAGGGAAAGAAAAAGTTATGACATCATTTTTTTTTTTTTTTCTGCTCTGTGTTCACTTTTTTTTTTTCCCCTAGACATTTGGGTGATTCTGGACACAGGTGTGGACATGGATATTCAGGGTCTGTGCTCTTCAATGGATAATCTCGTTATAAATGTACAAAAAATTCAAGATACTATTGATCAGAAATCTATGTTAGAACCAAGAATTCCTATTCCTGATTTGTTTTTTGGAGATAGAACTAAGTTTCTAAGTTTCAAAAATAATTGTAAGCTATTTCTGGCCTTGAAACCTCATTCTTCTGGTAATCCTATTCAACAGGTTTTGATTATTATTTCTTTTTTGCGCGGCGACCCTCAAGACTGGGCATTTTCTCTTGCGCCAGGAGACCCTGCATTGAGTAGTGTCGATGCGTTTTTCCTGGCGCTCGGATTGCTGTACGATGAGCCTAATTCAGTGGATCAGGCTGAGAAAAATTTGCTGGCTTTGTGCCAGGGTCAGGATGATATAGAAGTATATTGTCAGAAATTTAGGAAATGGTCAGTACTCACTCAGTGGAATGAATCTGCGCTGGCAGCTTTGTTCAGAAAGGGTCTCTCTGAGGCTCTTAAGGATGTCATGGTGGGATTTCCTATGCCTGCTGGTTTGAATGAGTCTTTGTCTTTGGCCATTCAGATCGGTCGACGCTTGCTTGAGCGTAAATCTGTGCACCATTTGGCGGTACTGCCTGAGGTTAAAACTGAGCCTATGCAGTGCGATAGGACTATGACTAGAGTTGAACGGCAGGAATACAGACGTCTGAATGGTCTGTGTTTCTACTGTGGTGATTCCACTCATGCTATTTCTGATTGTCCTAAGCGCACTAAGCGGTCCGCTAGGTCTGCCGTCATTGGTACTGTACATTCCAAATTCCTTCTGTCCATTACCTTGATATGCTCTTTGTCGTCGTTTTCTGTCATGGCGTTTGTGGATTCGGGCGCTGCCCTGAATCTGATGGATTTGGATTATGCTAAACGTTGTGGGTTTTTCTTGGAGCCTTTGCGGTGTCCTATTCCATTGAGAGGAATTGATGCTACACCTTTGGCCAAGAATAAACCTCAATACTGGGCCCAGCTGACCATGTGCATGGCTCCTGCACATCAGGAAGTTATTCGCTTTCTGGTGTTGCATAATCTGCATGATGTGGTCGTGTTGGGGTTGCCATGGCTACAAACCCATAATCCAGTATTGGATTGGAATTCCATGTCGGTATCCAGCTGGGGTTGTCAGGGGGTACATGGTGATGTTCCATTTTTGTCGATTTCGTCATCCACCCCTTCTGAGGTCCCAGAGTTCTTGTCTGATTATCAGGATGTATTTGAAGAGCCCAAGTCCGATGCTCTACCTCCGCATAGGGATTGTGATTGTGCTATCAATTTGATTCCTGGTAGTAAATTCCCTAAAGGTCGATTACTTAATTTATCCGTGCCCGAACACGCCGCTATGCGCAGTTATGTGAAGGAATCCCTGGAGAAGGGACATATTCGCCCATCGTCATCACCACTGGGAGCAGGGTTCTTCTTTGTAGCCAAGAAGGATGGTTCGCTGAGACCGTGTATTGATTACCGCCTTCTTAATAAGATCACTGTTAAATTTCAGTATCCCTTGCCATTGTTATCTGACTTGTTTGCTCGGATTAAGGGGGCTAGTTGGTTCACTAAGATAGATCTTCGTGGTGCGTATAATCTGGTGAGAATCAGGCAAGGAGATGAATGGAAAACTGCATCCAATACGCCCGAGGGTCATTTTGAGTATCTAGTGATGCCGTTCGGACTTGCCAATGCTCCATCTGTGTTTCAGTCTTTTATGCATGACATCTTCCGTGAGTATCTGGATAAATTCCTGATTGTTTACTTGGATGACATTTTGATCTTCTCAGATGATTGGGAGTCTCATGTGAAGCAGGTCAGAATGGTTTTTCAGGTCCTGCGTGCTAACTCTTTGTTTGTGAAGGGATCAAAGTGTCTCTTCGGTGTGCAGAAAGTTTCATTTTTGGGGTTCATCTTTACCCCTTCTACTATCGAGATGGATCCAGTTAAGGTCCAAGCCATCCAGGATTGGATTCAGCCGACATCTCTGAAAAGTCTGCAAAAGTTCCTGGGCTTTGCTAATTTTTATCGTCGCTTCATCTGTAATTTTTCTAGCATTGCCAAACCATTGACCGATTTGACCAAGAAGGGTGCTGATTTGGTTAATTGGTCTTCTGCTGCTGTGGAAGCTTTTCAGGAGTTGAAGCGTCGTTTTTGTTCTGCCCCTGTGTTGTGTCAGCCAGATGTTTCTCTTCCGTTCCAGGTCGAGGTTGATGCTTCTGAGATTGGAGCAGGGGCGGTTTTGTCACAGAGAGGTTCTGATTGCTCAGTGATGAAACCATGTGCTTTCTTTTCCAGGAAGTTTTCGCCCGCTGAGCGTAATTATGATGTGGGCAATCGAGAGTTGCTGGCCATGAAGTGGGCATTCGAGGAGTGGCGTCATTGGCTTGAAGGAGCTAAGCATCGCGTGGTGGTATTGACTGATCATAAGAACTTGACTTATCTCGAGTCTGCCAAGCGCTTGAATCCTAGACAGGCCCGTTGGTCGTTATTTTTTGCCCGCTTCGACTTTGTGATTTCGTACCTTCCGGGCTCTAAAAATGTGAAGGCGGATGCTCTGTCTAGGAGTTTTGTGCCCGACTCTCCGGGTTTATCTGAGCCAGCGGGTATCCTCAAGGAAGGAGTCATTGTGTCTGCCATCTCCCCTGATTTGCGGCGGGTGCTGCAAAAATTTCAGGCGAATAAACCTGATCGTTGTCCAGCAGAGAAACTGTTCGTCCCTGATAGGTGGACTAATAAACTTATCTCTGAACTTCATTGTTCGGTGTTGGCTGGTCATCCTGGAATCTTTGGTACCAGAGAGTCAGTGGCTAGATCCTTCTGGTGGCCATCTCTGTCACGGGATGTACGTACTTTTGTGCAGTCCTGTGGGATTTGTGCTAGGGCTAAGCCCTGCTGTTCTCGTGCCAGTGGGTTGCTTTTGCCCTTGCCGGTCCCAAAGAGGCCTTGGACACATATTTCGATGGATTTCATTTCTGACCTTCCCGTTTCTCAAAAGATGTCAGTCATTTGGGTGGTCTGTGATCGCTTTTCTAAAATGGTCCATCTGGTGCCCTTGGCTAAATTGCCTTCCTCCTCTGATTTGGTACCTTTGTTCTTTCAGCATGTGGTTCGGTTGCATGGCATTCCTGAGAATATTGTTTCTGACAGAGGTTCCCAGTTTGTTTCAAGGTTTTGGCGAGCCTTTTGTGGTAGGATGGGCATTGACCTATCCTTTTCCTCGGCTTTCCATCCTCAGACTAATGGCCAGACCGAACGAACCAATCAGACCTTGGAAACATATCTGAGATGTTTTGTTTCTGCAGACCAGGATGATTGGGTGTCCTTTTTGCCGTTGGCTGAGTTCGCCCTTAATAATCGGGCCAGCTCGGCTACCTTGGTTTCTCCATTTTTTTGCAATTCTGGGTTCCATCCTCGTTTCTCTTCAGGACAGGTTGAGTCTTCGGACTGTCCTGGTGTGGATTCTGTGGTGGATAGGTTGCAGCAGATCTGGACTCAGGTAGTGGACAATTTGATCTTGTCCCAGGAGAAAGCTCAACTTTTCGCTAATCGCAGACGCCGTGTGGGTCCCCGACTTCGTGTTGGGGATCTGGTTTGGTTATCTTCTCGTCATATTCCTATGAAGGTTTCCTCTCCTAAATTTAAACCTCGTTTTATTGGTCCGTATAGGATTTCTGAGGTTCACAATCCTGTGTCTTTTCGTTTGACCCTCCCAGACTCCTTTTCCATACATAATGTATTCCATAGGTCGTTGTTGCGGAGATACGTGGCACCTATGGTTCCATCTGTTGAGCCTCCTGCCCCGGTTTTGGTGGAGGGGGAATTGGAGTATATTGTGGAGAAGATTTTGGATTCTCGTGTTTCTAGACGGAAACTCCAGTATCTGGTTAAATGGAAGGGTTATGCTCAGGAAGATAATTCCTGGGTTTTTGCCTCTGATGTTCATGCTTCCGATCTTGTTCGTGCCTTTCATGCGGCTCATCCTGGTCGGCCTGGGGGCTCTGGTGAGGGTTCGGTGACCCCTCCTCAAGGGGGGGGTACTGTTGTGAATTCTGTGGCTGAATTCACTCCTGTGGTCACAAGTGGTACTGCAGCTTCTGAGCTTCCTCCCTCAGGTGTTCTGGTGAGCTCGTTAACTGCTTCATTACTTAACTCCGCCTGATGCTGCTATCCTTGCTCCTTGTCAATGTTTCAGTGTTGGATCTGAGCTTCTCCTGATTGTTCCTGTGACCTGCTGCTCTGTATAGCTAAGTGCTTTTTGCTTTTTTGTTGCTTTTTTTCTGTCCAGCTTGTCTTTTGTTTTGCTGGAAGCTCTGAGATGCAAAGGGTGTACCGCCGTGCCGTTAGTTCGGCACGGTGGGGTTTTTTTGCTTTAGGGTTTTGCTTTAGGGTTTTTTGTAGACTGCAAAGTTTGCTTTACTGTCCTCGCTCTGTCCTAGAATATCGGGCCCCACTTTGCTGAATCTATTTCATCCCTACGTTTTGTCTTTTCATCTTACTCACAGTCATTATATGTGGGGGGCTGCCTTTTCCTTTGGGGAATTTCTCTGGGGCAAGTCAGGCCTATTTTTCTATCTTCAGGCTAGCTAGTTTCTTAGGCTGTGCCGAGTTGCCTAGGTAGTTGTTAGGCGCAATCCACAGCCGCTTTTAGTTGTGTTTAGGATAGGATCAGGTGTGCAGTCTACAGAGTTTCCACGTCTCAGAGCTCGTTCTTGTATTTTTGGGTATTTGTCAGATCACTGTGTGCGCTCTGATCGCTAAGCACACTGTGTTTCTGGATTGCCTTCATAACACCTGTCATTAGCAAACATAACACACTGCAGAATGTCAATCAACAGCTTCAAAATTGCTTTATGTGCATTTGCGGGCTAATTTGCTTTTGTTTGAAATTATGATGTTCAGCTTAGAATAACAGAGTGCCAGCATCGATTGAGTGTTTGGAAGTTCAGCTTTTACCCATATACTCCAAGTTTTGTGTCTTAGAAATTCAGCATCTTGAGTTTGCTAAACTGGTTTTTGGTTCAAAAAACAGTCTGCACCCTTTTGCAAAAAACACATATTTGTTTGTAATGTTTATGGCATGTCTTTTGGGTCTGTTTTCATATCCTCTAACCTGTGTTTTACATAGAATTGTCATTTAGCCTTGTGCTTATGGCCCAAATGACTCCTTCATTTAATAATTGACATTATCTATGTCTGTTATTTTGGGTGTGGTATCTTGTTCATTTATTTTTTTGCTTTCCTTGGACCCTTTAGATTTCTGATGACTGTCTTGTCTTTTTCCGCGCTGCATTTGGAGTTTCTCCTTGGCAAGTCGACTATCTCATGCATCGTGCAAGCAACATGTCAAGAAATCTGGCACCGACTTCAGCCAAAAGTCATACCAGAGACAACCCTGGAATAGTGGTGGGGTTGAGGGAGAGGGAGGTTTAGAAGCTTACCACATTTTGAATCCCTCAAGATTGGGTCCACAGTACCGGTAGAATATCTACCAAATATCAATTCCCCAATTGTGTTGGAGCAATCGATGGGAAACATATTGGTGCAAAGAAGCCGCCAAACTGAGGCTCCCAATACTATAATTAGAAGCAATATTTTTTAGCAGTGCTGTTACCCTTTGTTGACTACAACTACCAGTTTGTAGATTGTAGATATTGGGGTCTATGGAAGAACTGGAGATTCTAAAATGTTCAATTCTTTTTTAATAGGTCGGTGGCTTCTGAGCAATGAAATTGGGGTGCCCCCCCACCCCCTACCTAGCTCAAGTGCTGAACCTGTCTGATTCATCCTGGTTGGGGATGAGGCTGATCAGCTAAAAAGCCATGTGCCCACCAATTAAGCCTGCAAAATGTGAATGGTGTCATTAAGGCCTGTATTATGCTACATGAGTCCATTTACCCCTCAGACATACATTGATATGGAAGTGTATGTGAAATGGTTTAGTCAATGGAGAAGGAAAATAGGGCAAAACTGGACCTTATACAAACCTAGCTTTCACAGACTCTGCCTTTATGATATGAACGTCCTTGTATATTAACTTTACGCTTTTATCATTATGTGACAGAATCTTAAAGTGTTAAAAAGATAATTGGCCACTTCTGGGTAAAAATTTACATTAAACCTATTAATTTGTACTCTGCAAATAAATATTCAGAACATCTAAATGATTATTTAATAATCCATTATGTAAAGGAGATGACAGGGAAAGGTTGTTGATTGTCTGTGCTGGATGCTGGTTGTCCGTTTTAATTAAGGACATCCAACAAAGGCTTTAATGGTGTCTGCATCTGTGTAACCATTTTTTTTTATAATACATCTAAATTTGAAGAAAAAATAAGCAACTTTGTGAATGATTTTAATTAAAAATTACCATATTGTGACTTGTTCTTATACAGTTATGTTTCCATGGTTACAAACTACAAACAAACTCCTTCCCATCTGTCATCTTCTAGTTGTTACCTTCATATTAGTAGAAGTAGAGAATCACCAAGAAATCTTAGTCAAGGGTCTTCTGCTCCACTTTTGTCCCCTTTCTGAATTGAGGGCATGCGTGACTTCCGCTCCATTCATGCTTTATGGCACTTCCGGATTAAATCGAGTAGATTGATCAACTTTACCAGATAGTCTAGTAAGGAATGAGTGAAGCCGTGGTTGAGCATGCAGTTTGCCGCTCAGAGAGGAGACAAAAGTGTTCCCTCTCTGTTCTAGTGATCAGTGGGGTCCTAGTAGTCGGAACCTCACTGAACTTGAAGTTATCATCTACCAAAGGATAGGTGATAAATTCTTGTAACCGAAATACTACTTTAATAAGCATACAGACTTCTGTAGACAATGATGATGGTTTTGTGGAGACTAAGGTTATTTTGGGGGGATTTTTTTATACATCATCATAAAAAAAATTACCCCAAACACAATCATTTTTGGTAGCCCATTTTCCGCAAACTATAGTTTTTCTTCTTATTCTAAATTGGACTTGAAGACTTAAATGGGTTGTCCACTACTAGGACAACCCTTTCTTAAACTAAATGTTTGGACCTCATAAAATAAATCTATAATCAGCTCCCATGCCAGCCCCATTCCAGTGGTGTCAGGACTCACAGTCCCAGGGCTGTGGTGTAGTGAATTGACACAAGATGCCCAGCGCCCAATCAGTGCTGGCATCACTGTATCCACCTTTGGACAAACTGAACGTGAAGTGTAAGTCTCAGCTCCAGCTGATCCCTGGCTTCCTCTTCATGTTCATTTCGACAGGAGGAGACAATGACGCCAGCACATCACAGCCAGAGGACTGCGAGTGCCGACACCACTGGAATAGAGCCAGCACCGGAGAGAGTATAGGTTTATTTACTTTATCGGGGCCAAATATTTAGTTTTAGAAGGTGTTGTCCATGTAGTGGACAACCCCTTTAATAATGTCTAGTGATGGGGTGACCATAATGCAAATGAATAATTTTGACTGATTTGGTTATTACACATCTTAACAGAAAGTCAATCAATAAATTTATCAGAAGTGAAACCCTATCACAGCCACTAGGTAGCCACACATATTGTAAACATTGTGACAAAGTCACTGGTAAAGTGCTGGGGGGAGGAAATATGTTTCACTACACTTAATGGCGTCAGTGATATAAAATCCAGAGACTTTCTTCCAGCCCACTAAGTGCGGTGAGGGGTTACAGCTAATTTGTATAATGGGTTGAGTTTTATGTGTGCATCCATAGAGTGAGTGGGAGGATGTCCACCTTATCTCCACCCCAGGGTGTGGTCTGGGGCTTAAGTAGCTGGCCTCCAAAGATAGCAGTGTTCAGTGTCTGGAGAGGAAACACTCCAGAGAAGTGGTTGTGCTGGAACCAACCTGAACGTGTGTGTTCTGCTAGTGGTGAGTGGTAGGAGCCCTACTCTCAGAAGGACTGTGCTTTGTGCTACCACTTTGTTTTGTTTTGCAATTTTGCCCAGAGGGCTGTATTTGTTTAACTACACCATGGTTTATGCTGCCTATAATTAACCAAAGTTCTTAAAATACAGTGTTCCCTTGTCTACCTCCGTGCACAGCCGAGTGAGTCAATCTACCACAACACATATAGCAAAAATAGCTCCCAGCAAAGTATATGTCGAACCAAGAACAAAGGTGAGGAAGAACAGATCTGACAAAGAGGACTGAATGTCCTATTCTAGGCTACCAACCAATACATAACTCTAAGTCTGAGACAGATATTGCAGCTCACACATACTTTTTTAGGGAATTTGTGTTTTTAGTTTGCTCACACCATGTGGACATAAAATCTCCAAAAATGAAGCTCTCACATTGCGTGGGAGAGGAAGCGTGTCAGGCCTGTCGATGAGATAAAAGAGAGAGTGGATAGGAATGAAATCCACCCACGCAATGAAAAGGTTATATACTTGTATGAAAACAAGGAAGATTCTGCTCTGGTTGTATGGCAGCACGTCTTAATAACAGCACATTATTATTTTTAGTATTCAAATCATCATTACCCATTAACTTTCTGCATTACTTCTCTCATTTGCATGGCGGATAATTATCCTTATTAGATTTCCATAAAATCATTGCAATTATCGTTCATTCCTCTTTATATTTTCATTGTCCTCCCTGTCTCTCTTTACGGGGATACTCAGTTAGGTATCTTGAGGAGAAGGAGTGAATGGAATATCCCGCAGAGACTCAAAGCAAAAAAGCTTTTGAAATCTGAAAGATATTTGCATTTCTTTTAGGTGAGATTATTTTCATGTAAAATAAACTGTGCTGCTCGCAGGCACTAATTGAATGGCCTAAGATTATCAAAGAGAAAGATTTTCTTATGAGGAAAATGTCTGTATGTTTGTATTTATACATATGGAAAAGCAGTGAAAATACAATTCAGCTTTTAGTGTTTTATAGGCTTTCTCACGCCTTTATGAAAAATTGAAAGAGCAGAGAATTTGTTACAGTAGCACTAGTGAGATATATATGTATATATATACAGTGGGGCAAAAAAGTATTTAGTCAGTCAGCAATAGTGCAAGTTCCACCACTTAAAAAGATGAGAGGCGTCTGTAATTTACATCATAGGTAGACCTCAACTATGGGAGACAAACTGAGAAAAAAAAAATCCAGAAAATCACATTGTCTGTTTTTTTATAATTTTTTTTGCATTTTATGGTGGAAAATAAGTATTTGGTCAGAAACAAACAATCAACATTTCTGGCTCTCACAGACCTGTAACTTCTTCTTTAAGAGTCTCCTCTTTCCTCCACTCATTACCTGTAGTAATGGCACCTGTTTAAACTTGTTATCTGTATAAAAAGACACCTGTACACACCCTCAAACAGTCTGACTCCAAACTCCACTGTGGTGAAGACCAAAGAGCTGTCAAAGGACACCAGAAACAAAATTGTAGCCCTGCACCAGGCTGGGAAGACTGAATCTGCAAGAGCCAACCAGCTTGGAGTGAAGAAATCAACAGTGGGAGCAATAATTAGAAAATGGAAGACATACAAGACCACTGATAATCTCCCTCGATCTGGGGCTCCACGCAAAATCCCACCCCGTGGGGTCAGAATGATCACAAGAACGGTGAGCAAAAATCCCAGAACCATGCGGGGGGACCTAGTGAATGAACTGCAGAGAGCTGGGACCAATGTAACAAGGCCTACCATAAGTAACACACTACGCCACCATGGACTCAGATCCTGCAGTGCCAGACGTGTCCCACTGCTTAAGCCAGTACATGTCCGGGCCCGTCTGAAGTTTGCTAGAGAGCATTTGGATGATCCAGAGGAGTTTTGGGAGAATGTCCTATGGTCTCATGAAACCAAACTGGAACTGTTTGGTAGAAACACAACTTGTCGTGTTTGGAGGAAAAAGAATACTGAGTTGCATCCATCAAACACCATACCTACTGTAAAGCATGGTGGTGGAAACATCATGCTTTGGGGCTGTTTCTCTGCAAAGGGGCCAGGATGACTGATCCGGGTACATGAAAGAATGAATGGGGCCATGTATCGTGAGATTTTGAGTGCAAACCTCCTTCCATCAGCAAGGGCATTGAAGATGAAACGTGGCTGGGTCTTTCAACATGACAATGATCCAAAGCACACCGCCAGGGCAACAAAGGAGTGGCTTCGTAAGAAGCATTTCAAGGTCCTGGAGTGGCCTAGCCAGTCTCCAGATCTCAACCCTATAGAAAACCTTTGGAGGGAGTTGAAAGTCCGTGTTGCCAAGCGAAAAGCCAAAATCATCACTGCTCTAGAGGAGATCTGCATGGAGGAATGGGCCAACATACCAACAACAGTGTGTGGCAACCTTGTGAAGACTTACAGAAAACGTTTGACCTCTGTCATTGCCAACAAAGGATATATTACAAAGTATTGAGATGAAATTTTGTTTCTGACCAAATACTTATTTTCCACCATAATATGCAAATAAAATGTTAAAAAAACAGACAATGTGATTTTCTGGATTTTTTTTCTCAGTTTGTCTCCCATAGTTGAGGTCTACCTATGATGTAAATTACAGACGCCTCTCATCTTTTTAAGTGGTGGAACTTGCTCTATTGCTGACTGACTAAATACTTTTTTGCCCCACTGTATATATATATATCTATATATATATATATATATAGATATATATATATATATATATAGATATATATATATGTGTATATATATATATATCTATATCTATATCTATATATATTTATAATTTAGCTGGTTACCTTAATTACTTGTACCTTTCTATGTGATGTACAGTAAAAAAATATATATTGTTGCACCATATTAACCAGAAAAATCTATAGTGGGCATAAAATTATTCACATAGCTAGTCCTTTCTATTTGGAAATTCATGGTATACTTCTCGTACGTTAGGTCAAGTGATTTAATTGTGAACCCTCGAGAATTATATGGCTTTATGTTCTCTGAAGGTGTTCACCATTTCAGTCGCTAGAACTTCCCCTGTGATGTCACTGCATTGACTGTACCCATTCAATTCTCCATCAGGGATAGAAGCTAAATATCAAATATCACATATAATGATGATGATTGCGCAGTGCTTGTCACACAATTATAAGGTAGGAGATACCAGTGCAGTCTCCCTTACTGTATACGAACATTATATTACTTTATTTTATACTGTAAAAGGAATGATAATCAGTATTACCAGTGAAGGTAGAAATATTCCTGGCTTTAGCTGGTCATTGGATGCTGTACTGCTGTATCGTAGGATTAATAGCAAAGCATAGAGAAATAATGTGCAGGGTGAGATCTGGAAATGAAAAAGTGAAGAAAACAGGAGACTGAAGTGAAGGGCAATACATACACCCCATATAAGTGTAAAGTGTGATAGGCAATCAGGTGTTAGACACAGTTAAATAAAAAAACAATGGGAAAAATGCATTACTTTACTCCAATTCACCGATGCTTCAGTACCATCACTTTGGAGCACCCCGATGGTCTTTTCTTACCTCTTGCAGCAATAACATCACATACGGCTGGAATGTATTGATGCACTGCAAGCGATCACTGCATGAAATATATGCAACTTTGGACACTATCCGATCTTTGAAGTTGAAAACAATTGCACATTAGACTATGTAAAGATGAATACGGTCAAAGCCAAGCTCAAACATAGACCAAAGTTACATGTGTTGGACTGGATAATTTAAGTCTTCATTGGGGAGGAAATTCAAATCTTGTCCTTATCAGACAAAACCTTTGACATAGTCACGAAGGTGTGGCCAAAATTTGAACTAACCTTGGGCTAAGAGTTTATTTTGTAATTAGATACAAAGGTTGTGATTTTGCAGTGTTGTACCTGGGATTGTGCATCGGCAGTATTCTCATCTAAACTGAGCTATTTGTAAAAGAAAGATGTAAAACAGCCTAATAATGGGGTTGTACAATTACAGCTTTTCATTTCTGGAAATGATAAGTTAAGTAATACCAAATGGTTCAGAGTACACAGTTTAGAGGGAACATTGTCTATAGGACAGCAGGGTGATCCTGATAAGTTATATTTAAAGGGCATCTGTCAGTAGGATCATTCCTCCTAAGCCGTCTATATGGGCATGAAGGTCATAGGAATCTGAATAAAATGATACCTTCATATCTGCGATCCGATGTTCTCTTCCTGAATAATCCACAGTTTTAAATATGTAAATGAGCTTTTAAGATCTATGGGCCGGACATAGATCTCCCTAAGAATCTGCCATCCAGAGCTTATTTTAAATGAAAGGAGGCGTTATCAGTGTGCAACATGTAGATTAGTAGAGCAGACTGTCAGTCATGACTTGTTTCACACTGTTAATGCCTCCTTTCAGTTAAATACGCTCTGGAGGCAGATTCTCTGGGAGATCTATGTACCGCCCATAGATCTTAACAGCTCATTTACATATCAAGAAAAATGTTGATTTCTCTGGAATAAAACATCAGATCACAGATATAAAGGTATCATTTTATTCAGCTTCTTGTGATCTACATGCCCATGTAGACAGCTTAGGAGGGATGATCCTACTGACAGATTTGAGAATTATCCAGTGCCTGATGTAGCTTCCATTAGCTGGCTGGAAGACGTTATGCCTGCCTAAAACATATCATTCTGCACAGTATCTGCTAGGTGGGCATGATATCTAACAAATTGCTAAAGGGTGCCATGTCAGCAATGCTCCTGATGCGGAGAGTTAAGGTACCTTAAAAAAAAAAAAAACAGTACATACTCACATTCCGATGTCTGTCAGGTCCCCCGGCGTCAGCTTCCCTGCACTGACTGTCAGCGTCGGCCGTAAAGCAGAGCACAGCGGTGACGTCACCACTGTGCTCTGCTTTACGGCCGACGCTGACAGTCAGTGCAGGGAAGCTGACGCCGGGGGACGTGACAGACATTGGAATGTGAGTATGTACTGTTTTTTTTTTTTTACTTTTACAATGGTAACCAGGGTAAATATCGGGTTACTAAGTGCGGCCCTACGCTTAGTAACCCGATGTTTACCCTGGTTACAAGTGAACACATCGCTGGATCGGCGTCACACTTTTACAATGGTGACAAGGCTAAATATCGGGTTACTAAGCGCGGCCCTGCACTTAGTAACCCGATGTTTACCCTGGTTATCCTGGTTACCCGGGGACTTCGGCATCGTTGAAGACAGTTTCAACGATGCCGAAGTCGTTCCCCTGATCGTTGGTCGCTGGAGAGCTGTTTGTGTGACACCTCCCCAACGACCACACAACGACTTACCAACGATCACGGCCAGGTCGTATCGCTGGTCGTGATCGTTGGTAAGTCGTTTAGTGTAACGGTACCTTAAGTATCACTAGATAATCCTTTTAACTGGGAGAACAAACAAGCAAATAATTAAAGGCAAAACCGAGCTGCTACTTTAGTAGATAACCTGTTTGTAGGTAGAGAGTACCAAGAATGGCTGAAGATGCTTGGAAGATTATTTCAATAAAACCTTGTGAACATAAAGCACTTATTTCAGTGTGAATCTCATCCTAAAGCTGTTACTGCTCCGTGGGGTGTTAGATGATCGGTAAATGGAAGAGTACTGCTGCTGGTAAATGATAAATGTTTACTATCAAGAATCTGTTTATCGGGGCTGTACCAGAGTGATGGCTCAACATTAATAATAAAGTGCTATAAATCTGTCTAACCATTGCAGCTGAGAACAATAGAAACTATCTCATCCTCTAAATCATCCTATACAGATAACAGTCACTTAAAAATATCTATAAAAGAGGAATTATTGTAAAAATGTTATATTTTCCAAAGAATTGTATTCTTTCTATTTTGGAACAGCAAAAATAAAGTATGTATTTTTGTATTATTATCTGCACTATTAGTACTATTTATTTTTGTATTTTATTTTTTATATGGTTTTCTAGAACAGTATATATTTACATGGTGCACTTACAATTTCTACATAGAATGATACCCTAAGGAATTGTCTTTGACCTCGTTAACCTACAACCAATTTTCATTTTTGCGTTTCTGCTTTTTCCCAGGAGCCATAACGCATAAGGGCTTGTTTTTTTGCTTGCTGACAAGTTGTGGTTTTGAATGTCTCCATTCAATTATCAGGGAATATGCTTTTAAACAGAAAAAAATGTTATGTACTGGAAAACATAAATAAAAATTCCATGTTACAAATCCATTTGATTATGACAATACCAAATTTGTGTAGTATTTTTGGATTTTATTTAACTGGTGAAATTTTTTAAAATTTTCCAAAAAAAGAAAATTATTTGGTTGGCATCGGCTTTTTATGAGATCCATAACTTTTTTATTTTTTCAGCAATGTGTACAGGCTTGAATTTTAATTTTGGGGCACATACAACATACAAACCTGTTAGGTTTAACAGTCATTCTGTATTGAGTCCCATTACATGGCAAACCCAATATTGGATGTACCATCATGTCCTACTAGCATTAAAGCATTATGGACATGAAAGAGTAAACCTCCTACACGGGACCACTTATTTAGATCAAGTAAGATTACTTTCGAAAGGGGCAAGTAAAGCCCTTCTGTTAATACATGGTTGGCCATTCAGTTGATTGGCAGGCATTATCACCTCTACAATGTCATGGCTTCTGCAGCAGATATACATGACCGATCTAACTTCCCAGACCTGTGGTGAGCAGCTCAAATTAACAATAAGACTTTACAGCACAGATGTGTCTGCCTCGAGGCAATGGTTCCCTGCCACGGATATAACCAATATTTTCCTGTCTTAGAAAAAGTCAAAAGCAACTGTGTCATCCACATTTACTAGTGGATTTCATTACAGCTCACAAATGGTGCTGCATTGTCATGATGCCATAGCCTTTACCCAAATGTTCAACTGTATCTCTCCACAGGTATTCAGAAAGCTGAGATGTGAGGACTTGTTTGTTGGAGACATCAAGGTAAGTCCAGCTTCAGATCTCTGAGTTTTATGTTCATGGTCCATGTGCATGGATCTCTTGACAAACTCAACCACTTGATGGACATGGTGTTACGTGTTACGGAACCACTCAGCACCCAGAATATGTTGTGCAGTTATATGTATGTATAATAGGTTCCATGTGAGACGCATGTCCCTAATGCATCAGCCCACAGGCTGTGCCCCTGGGCAGAGGGGACACGATATTCCCCTTTTGTCCACCCCCTCACCTTTGTAATTCCCACAGTAAATATCGGCTCCGGCCACCTGCAGCTATTGTAATGTATGTCTGGCCTGCCGCTTTTCTATTGGCCTGCCCTCTGTATCTGTGTTATATATTATGTGTCCTGTGAGTAATGTTTTTGTCAGACTGGAAATACGGGGAGAAGCAGTGATCTTTTATATGCGTCCATGTAATCAAGGAATTCCAGCCAGCGTCCTTTATTCAGACTCCAGCCAAAGCAGAGTGGACCTCCGAAAACACGAGGTGGTACTGAAAGAGGTACCCCAGATTGGTAGACCCCGTTACACTGGTGGCAGACAGCGGGATACAATACACCTACAGGAGGAAAGGAATGAATGGAAAACAACTACCAGAAGTTAAAGAGGACTACATTAAAAGATCTGGTGGAAGCCCAAGGGTTGATCGCCAGCAACAAAACGAAAGCGGATTTGATAGCAGCCATCATGGAACACGACAGTGCAGCGCCCCCCAATGTGAATGTGGAGGAGACTGAATTCCAGAGGGAGGTAAAGAACAGACTGGCGTTCCTTGGCCCAAACCCTGCAGTAGAGATCATACGAGAGGTGATGGCTGATGTGCGTACTGATCTGAAGGAAAAGATAGCCGAGCGGACCAGGATAGAGCTAGCCAAGATGGAGATGGCAGAGCAGACCAAAGTGGAGCTGGCCAAGATGGAGATGGCAGAGCGGAGAGAGGAGGGTCAGCAAGCAGGGGGAGCTCTGGCCTTTGACCAGGTACCTTCAACAGTAAGCCACAAAAAGAACCAATATAATGCCTTCCGACAGTTGGGGGAGGCAGAGGAAGACATTAATGGCTTTCTGCAGGACTTTGAGCGGCAGTGTGCTCTTCATCAAGTGAAGCCGGAGGAATGGGTTCAGATTCTGGCCGGCAAGCTGACAGGCCGGGCAGCGGATGCCTATCGCACAGTACCTGATGAGGACTGTATGGACTATGAGCGGATCAAAGAAGTGATCTTGGCCCGATATGCGCTGACACCAGAGGCATACCGCCAAAAGTTCTGCGGATTTATAAAACGCGTAACCGATACCCACCCTGAATGGGCCTGTAAATTACGGCGGTCACTGCTACAGTGGGTACAAGGGAGCCAAGCAACCACTAAGGAGGACATCCTCCAGCTCTTCTTGTTAGAATGATTCTTTAATGGACTAACCCCCCGAGACACAGGAATGGCTTCGGGACAGGCGGCCAACGACTCTTGAGGAAGCCGCTCGTCTGGCCGATGATCATCATGATGCCAAGAGGACGCAGTTGTCCGGAACAAAGATGGTCACTAGGGGCCCACGCATGGACCTGGAGGGCCCCAAACCACCGAAGATTGTGGGGGGACCAGCTAGAAACCCGGCCTACCACAGTCCCCCTGGGGCGCGATGCCACACCTGCCGTCAGCTGGGCCACCTGAAAAGACAATGTCCCAACCGGACTCGGCATACCCAGTGGCCAAAGGCGGGAACAGCTACCTTCAGCCGGGCTGCTGTACACTGCTACCAAGGCGAAGCTGACCCGGCATTGGGGGCTACGACTAACCAAGGGGTGGAAGAGATGGAGGATTTGCCTGCAGACGTCTTGCTGGGAAATGACTTGGGGCCCATGTTGTCTGCATTCTTGGTTGCCCCTCTGGCTGAGACATATCCTGTGACCACCCGGAGACAAGCTCGAGGTGCGGAGGTGGAATCACACTCAGAGGAGGCCCAGGTAAGACATCCCAGCCCTACACATATTCCCATAACCAGACACATTTCTTGGGCCACGCCAGATGAATTTAAGAGGGATTTACTTGAGGATCCTTCATTGGAGGGATATCGTGGGAAGGCACAGGAGGGCAGAAGGGTATTGGAAGGGGAACAGTTTGTATGGAAGCAGGGACTCCTCTACCGGATCACAGAGCAGCACCACAAAGGGACGAGCACCACTAAAAAACGACAGCTGGTAGTTCCCAAGAAGTATAGGCAGGAGTTACTGCAAATCTCTCATGACATACCCTTGGCCGGGCACTTCGGCGTCAGTCGCACCAGGCATCGTCTGACACAAAACTTCTTTTGGCCGGGGGTAACCTATGATGTTTGTCAGTACTGCCAGACCTGTGACAGTTGCCAGCGCATTGGCAAGAGAGGGGATTGATGCAAGGCCAAATTACGCCCCCTCCCCATTGTGGAGGAACCATTTAGCCGAGTAGCGGTCGATCTGATAGGGCCGTTAGCCAAACCCAGTCCGTCAGGGAAAAGGTATATATTGATAGTGGTAGATTATGCCACACGGTATCCAGAGGCGGTTGCTTTACCTAACATACTGGCAGAGATGGTGGCGGCAGCCCTGCTCCAGGTTTTCTCATGGGTTGGATTTCCCCGGGAGATTATCTCGGACCAGGGTACCCAGTTTACAGCAGAGATGACCAACCAACTGTGGAAGCTGTGCGGCGTAAAGTCCATTAGAAGAAGCGCCCCGTACCACCCGCAAAACAATGAGTTGTGTGAACGCTTTAACGGGACATTAAAACAGCTCATTGGGACTTTTACCAGGACTTACAGGACTGGGAGAAATTCTTGCTACACCTCCCTAGACTTAGTGCTAGAACACTGGAAAGGGGAGGGCCTCATAGAAGGGGTACCTATTGTACACTATGTGCTGGAATTCCAGGACCGCCTACAGGAGCTGATCCAGGCTGTACAAGAGAACATGCAGGCGACCCAGCGGCGCCAGCGCGTATGGTACGATCGGAGGGCCAGAAAGCGCACCTTGGAAATAGGACAGAAGGTCCTGGTGTTAGAGCTCACTAAGCAGAACAAGTTCCAAGCTGCATGGCAGGGGCCCTACCAGGTAATGGGGAAAATAGCCGACACAACCTATAATGTCGCCGATTGGGACGACCCCAGGGTTATCCGCATCTTCCACGTGAATATGCTGAAGCCTTACCGGGAGCGCCCTGAAGAGGTAGTGGCCATCTGTGCACCTGAAGCAGAGGATTTAGCGAGACTTCCTTTGCTGGATGTCTTAGGGGAAAGGACTCAGTCTAAAACATGGGACCAGGTACACAGGCTGCACCCCTGGGCAGAGGGGACACGATATTCCCCTTTTGTCTGCCCCCCCACCTTTCTAATTCCCACAGTAAATATCGGCAGGCTCCGGCCACCAGCGGCTATTGTAATGTATGTCTGGCCTGCCGCTTTTCTATTGGCCTGCCCTCTGTATCTGTGTTATATATTCTGTGTCCTGTGAGTAAAGTTTTTTTCAGACTGGAAATACGTGGAGAAACAGTGATCTTTTATATGCACCCATGCAATCAAGGAATTCCAGCCAGTGTCCTTCATTCAGACTCCAGCCAAAGCAGAGTGGACCTCCGAAAACACGGGGTGTTACTGAAAGAGGTACCCCAGATTGGTAGACCCTCTTACACATGGTTCTTGTGAGGAGACCTTAGACCTAATCATTAATCGCAGTCTATACATGTGAGTCGCTCGCCAGGGCCATGGGGTACTCGGTACCGGGTCAGCGGATCAGGTCCTTAAAGGGATGCATCATGGCGGCAGCGACCCGGTCCGTGGCCCTGGGCGCCCACATTAAAGGGAAGGTCTTTAAAGGGGCTTTTGAAATTAGGAAAGTTCGTGATGCCACCTTTGGTATTCGGTCAGTGGGGACCGACGCTGCTTAAAGGGGGTCCTCTGGGGTGATGTTATGGCAGCCGGATGGTATAATTTCACACAGGTGAAGTAGGTCCCCAGGGCTCCGATGAATAGATGGAGGATGTTGAGTGGTGCAGTAAAGAACGGAAGACACAGTTGTGCAGTCTTTTTACCTGGTTTACTGATGGTAGCAGGTAGCCACAGTCCAGGGCACCAGATCACAGGTACAGGCAGGGTCCGGCTGGCTTGGAAGCGAATTCAGAGTCCCTCTTTATCAGGTTCAGTTAAAAGCCTTCCTTCTAGCACTGTGTTATCATAGTCCCTTACTGCCTATGGTTTTTCAGCAAGGTCCTCTCAGTTATCTCTGTCCTTTAGTGAATTGGGACACAAACCCGTATGACAGGTGACTCGAGCCTTTTTACAGGGTCTCTATCATGACCCGGGCTATATGTGTCATTGTGTCTCCTGGGTGTTAGGGAGAACAGGTGATGTATAATTCAGCTGTCCTGCTGGTTTCTGCTATGTGTCTTAGAGTCCCACAAAAGTCTTGGTCTTCCGGCTACCGGTGTTTGCGCTCAATCAGGGATGTAGCCCAGTCCCAGCTATTCTCCCCTGTGGTCACACTCCTGTGTTTCGCTCTCTGGCACGTTAGCTAAAGGCTGTTCTGTTAGCTAAAGGCTGTTCTTCCTTCTGTATCTCGCTATCTAGGAGCTACAGCACCTCAGGCTGTATGGCCCCTCACCCATCCTTCTGCCTCAGACTGTTCCAGTCTGGTGTCTGTCACCACTAACTCCTCTTCCTGACTAGAGAGAGCAGCTCCCCTGAAGTTGAGTGTAGAGCTCCTCCTTCTGTCCTGGAGTCAGAACGGTGTTGTATGTGCTAATTACCTGTTAAGAAGAATCTTCCATCGCTCCCAAGCATGACATCACTCTCCCTGTGAGGAAAGCAATGTCACTGTGACAACCAGGACCCTGGGGCGTCACACATGGACCGTCAAACTCAGATAGGTGAAGCTTAATTCTTATTCTACTTTCTTTCTGTCAAATGTAGGGAACAAAACTAATTTTCCCTCTTAATTATCTATTATATAGTATCAAGAAGTCATTGGTGGATTTTTTGTCAGCACTTTTTTTACTTTTTTGCTTTATTAGGAGTAGCAAAATCAAGAATATAAAGATTCTCTCTCATTTATATTAACTTTGTTTCCTATTCCCTTAGCTTCTTCCGATAATTTCCTGCTGAAACCCCCATCCCTCCACCATTCTTGTGCGGCTGCAACCTGCAGAAGTATTATATTGTGATTTAATGATAGGTCACGGACCACTCTGTAATTATAAGAAGACATTATACACATGATGTGTTGTGCCCTTATTCGCTCTTTTTCCCAGTTTCACAGTTCATTCATTTTATCACCTAATTTTCTACTTTGAAAAGTATTCAATTTAGTAGGTTAAACACATTTAACCAATCTTTCTCGTGTAACTGACTTTTGTTAGAAAAATGTAATCTCTTGTAATGTAATCATTTTGGAAATTCAAGCAGGGATGTGAATTTTACTCTCCTATACCGCACTCAAAATGAGAACCCAATCACATGCATCAGTTCCAATATGATCTATTACAGACAGTAACCCTTTGATTGCTTTGGAAACATCAACATAATATAGTTGGTCTATAGCTAGATGCCTTGTGGTGTTATTACAGGAGTTGTCCGGTCCAAATCGATAAGTTTTGTGACCTCAGACTGAAGGGTATTTATGCGTTATACATACTCACGGTCAGAGCCCTTCCAGTGGAGGCAGCCCGGTGCTGGCCGGGAGCTGGCCGGGAGTATGTATAATGCATAAATACCCTCCGATCCCATGTTAGAAAAAGGCAAATCCCCACAGTGCGTGCGCTGGGAAGATTCATAAGTCTGCTGTCACACAGAGTGACAGCAGACTTACCGGTTTGGACCGGACAACCCCTATAAACATTTCCATTGTTTCTTTGGGGAATTACTGTGATATACTCAAAGTTGAACAGTTTGATTGCTGACTGCAGTTTGCTTACATGCCCTCCATGTGAAGTGCAGAGTCTGTCACTCTCTACCTGCCCTCCACGTGTAGTGTGGAGTCTGTCCCTCTCTACCTGTCTTCCATGTGTACTGTAGAATGTCACTCTCTGCCCTCTATGTGTAGTGCGGGGTCTGTAACTCTCTACCTGTCCTATATGTAGTGTAGAGTCTGGCACTTTCTACCTGTCCTCCTATTGTAATGCAAGAACTGTCTACCTGCCCTCAATTTGAAGTGCAGAGTCTGTCACTCTCTACCTGCCCTCAATGTGTAGTGTGGGGTCTGTCACTCTCTACCTGCCCTCCAAGCGTAGTGTGGGGTCTGTCTCTCTCTACCCGCCCTCCATGTGTACTGCGGGGTCTGTCACTCTCTACCTGCCCTCCATGTGTAGTGTGGGGTCTGTCACTCTCTACCTGTCCTCCATGTGTATTGGGGGGTCTGTCACTCTCTACCGCCCTCCATGTGTAGTGTGGGGTCTGTCACTCTCTACCTGCCCTCCAAGCGTAGTGTGGGGTCTGTCTCTCTCTACCTGCCCTCCATGTGCAGTGTTGGGTCTGTCTCTCTCTACCTGCCCTCCATGTGCAATGTGGAGTCTGTCACTCTCTACCTGCCCTCCATGTGTAGTACAGAGTATGTCACTCTCTACCTGCCCTCCATGTGTAGTGGGGTCTGTCACCCTCTTCCTTCCCTCCATGTGTAGTGTGGAGTCTGTCACTCTCTACCTGTCCTCCATGTGGTGTGGAGTCTGTCACTCTCTACCTGCCTTCCATGTGTACTGTGGAGTTTTTCACTATCTACATGCCCTCCATGTGTTGTGTGGGGTCTGTCACTCTTTACCTGCCCTCTATGTGTAGTGCAGGGTCTGTAACTCTCTACCTGTCCTCTATATGTAGTGTAGAGTCTAGCACTCTCTACATGTCCTCCTACTGTAATGCAAGGATGGTCTACCTGCCCTCCAATTGTAGTGCAGAGTATTGTCACTCTCTACCCGCCCTCCATGTGTAGTGCGGGGTCTGTCACTCTCTACCTGCCCTCCATGTGTAGTGTGGGGTCTGTCACTCTCTACCTGTCCTCCATGTGTATTTGGGGGTATGTCACTCTCTACCGCCCTCCATGTGCAGTGTGGGGTCTGTCACTCTCTACCTGCCCTCCAAGCGTAGTGTGGGGTCTGTCTCTCTCTACCTGCCCTTCATGTGCAGTGTGGAGTCTGTCACTCTCTACCTGCCCTCCATGTGTAGTACAGAGTATGTAATTATCTACCTGCCCTCCATGTGTAGTGTGGGATCTGTCACCCTCTACCTTCCCTCCATGTGTAGTGTGGGGTCTGTCACTCTTTACCTGCCCTCTATGTGCATTGTGGAGTCTGTCACTCTCTACTTGCCCTCCATGTGTACTGTGGAGTCTGTCACTCTCTACATTCCCTCCATGTGTAGTGTGGGGTCTGTCACTCTTTACCTGCCCTCCATGTGCAGTGTGGAGTTTGTCACTCTCTGCATGCCCTCGATGTGTAGTGTGGAGTCTGTCACTCTCTACCTGTCCTCCATGTGTAGTGTGAACTCTGTCACTCGTTACCTGTCCTCCATGTGTAGTATGGAGTCTGTCACTCTCTGCGTGCCCTCCATGTGTAGTGTGGAGTCTGTTACACTCTTCCTGTCCTCCATGTATAGAATAGGGTCTGTCACTCTCTACCTGGCCTCCATGTGCAGTGTAGGGTCTGTCACTCTCAACCTGTCCTCCATGTGTAGTGTGATGTCTGTCACTCTCTACCTGCCCTCAATGTGCAGGGTGGAGTCTGTCACTCGCTACCTGCCCTCTATGTGTAGTGTGGGGTCTGTCCTTCTTTACTTGTCCTCTATGTGTAGTGTGAAGTTTACCACTCTCTACCTGGCCTCCATGTGTAGTCCAGAGTCTATCACTTTTTACCTGTCCTCTATATGCAGTGTGGAGTTTGTCATTCTCTATTTCACCTCAATATGTAGTGTAAGTCTGTCACTCTCCACCTGCTCTCAATGTGTAGTGTAGAATATGCCACTCTCTACCTGTCCTCCATGTGTAGTGTGCAGTCTGTCATTCTCTACCTGTCCTCTATGTGTAGAGTGAAGTTTGCCATTCTTTACCTGGCCTCCATGTGTAGTGCAAAGTCTATCACTTTTTACCTGTCCTCTATATGCAGTGTGGAGTTTGTCACTCTCTATCTGACCTCAATACCTAGTGTGGGTCTGTCACTCTCCACCTGCTCTCGATGTGTAGTGTAGAATCTGTCACTCTCTACCTGTCCTCCATGTGTAGTATAGGGTCTGTCACTCTCTACCTGCCCTCCATGTGTAGTGTGAGGTCTGTCACTCTCTACCTTCCCTCAATGTGTAGTGTGGGGTCTGTCACTCTCTACCTGCTCTCCATGTGCAGTGTTGAGTCTATCACTCTCTACCTGCCGTCCATGTGTAATGTGGAGTCTGTCACTCTCTATGTGTCTTCAATGTATAGTGTGGAGTCTGTCACTCTCTATGTGTCCTCCATGTGTAGTAAAGAGTCTGTCACTCTCTACGTGCCCTCCATGTGTAGTGTAGAGTCTGTCACTCTCTACCTGTCCTCCATGTGTAGTATAGGGTCTGTCACTCTCTACCTGTCCTCCACGTGTAGTGTGGAGTCCGTCACTCGCTACCTGCCCTCTATGTATAGTGTGGTGTCTGTCATTCTCTACCTGTCCTCTATGTGTAGTATAAAGTCTGTCACTCTCTACCTGCCCTCTATGTGTAGTGCGGGGTCTGTCATTCTCTACCTGTCCTCTATGTGTAGTATAAAGTCTGTCACTCTCTACCTGCCCTCTATGTGTAGTGCGGGGTCTGTCATTCTCTACCTGTCCTCTATGTGTAGTGTGAAGTTTGCCATTCTTTACCTGGCCTCCATGTGTAGTGCAAAGTCTATCACTTTTTACCTGTCCTCTATATGCAGTGTGGAGTTTGTCACTCTCTATCTGACCTAAATACCTAGTGTGGGTCTGTCACTCTCCACCTGCTCTCCATGTGTAGTGTTGAATCTGTCACTCTCTACCTGTCCTCCATGTGTAGTGTGGAGTCTGTCACTCTCTACCTGCCCTCTATGTGTAGTGCGGGGTCTGTCACTCTCTACCTGCCCTCCATGTGTAGTGTGAGGTCTGTCACTCTCTACATTCCCTCCATGTGTAGTGTGGGGTCTGTCACTCTCTACCTGCCGTCCATGTGCAGTGTGGAGTCTGTCACTCTCTACCTGCTTGTTGTGAATTCAGCTTTTGGGCTCCCTCCAGTGGTTGTAGAGGGTAATGCAGTTGTGCCTGGATTGCAGGAGTGGACATGTGTATCTACTAATTGCAGGACTGACTGGGGTATATAGCTTTGCTGGATCCTTTAGTCAGTGCCAGTTGTCCATTGTTCTTGAAAGATTCACTTCCCTGCTGGTCTCTCCAGTTTGCTGTGTTTTTCTACTAAGATAAGTCCTGGCTTTGTTTTTGCTGTCCACCTGCAGTGGACCTTATAGTTCTGTGCATTTTCATGTTTTTGTCTTTTGCAGCTTAGTCTGTGAAGGATTTTTTGCAGCCTAGCTATTTCTCTGGCGATGTAGATATACCCCCAATGCCTTTAGTCAGATGTGGTGATCCGTATTTTCTGCGGTGGATATTTTCTAGTGTTTTAATACTGACCGCATAGTACTCTGTTCTATTCTTTCTTTTTAGCTAGTATGGCCTCCTATGCTAAAATCTGATTTCATATCTGCGTATGTTTTTTCCCTCTCCTCTCACAGTCAATATTTGTGGGGGGCTATCTATCCTTTGGGGATTTTCTCTGAGGCAAGATAGGTTTCCTGTTTCTGTCTTTAGGGGTAGTTAGATCTTAGGCTGTGCCGAGGGGTCTAGGGAGTGTTAGGTACCCCCCACGGCTACTTTTAGTTGCGCTGCTAGGTTCAGGGTTTGCGGTCAGTACAGGGACCACCTTCTCCAGAGTACGTCTCATGCTGCTCCAAGGCCACCAGATCATAACAGTACAACTGGCCAACAATGAGTTAATTGCGTCTCAGAAGAAGGGTGGAAAGATTTTGAACCATTTTTTTTTCCTTAGGCTGTTTGGTCTGTTCCACCCTCTTTACCTTTGTGTGGCTACGGAGTCTAGTATTAACATGAATGTTCAGGAGTTAGTTTCTCGGGTGGATCAGCTTGCTGCTAGGGTACAGGGTATTTCAGATTTCATTGTTCAAACTCCTGCCTTAGAACCTAAGATTCCCATTCCTGATTTATTCTTTGGTGACAGATCCAAATTTTTGAGTTTCAAAAATAACTGTAAACTGTTTTTTGCATTAAGACCCCGGTCTTCTGGTGATCCTATTCAGCAGGTTAAAATCATCATATGCTGCGTGGTGACCCACAGGATTGGGCATTTTCCCTGGAATCTGGCAATCCTGCTTTGCTTAATGTTGATTCGTTCTTTCAGGCATTGGGGTTGTTGTATGATGAGCCTAATTCTGTGGATCAGGCTGAGAAAATCTTGTTAGCCCTGTGTCAAGGTCAAGAAGCGGCAGAATGGTATTGCCAGAAATTTAGAAAATGGTCTGTACTGACTAAATGGAATGAGGATGCCTTGGCGGCAATTTTCAGAAAGGGTCTTTCTGAATCCGTTAAAGATGTTATGGTGGGGTTCCCCACACCTGCTGGTCTGAGTGATTCTATGTCTCTGGCCATTTAGATTGATCAGCGCTTGCGCGAGCGCAGAATTGTGCACACTGTGGCGTTGTCCTCTGAGTGGAGCCCTGAGCCTATGCAGTGTGATAGGATTTTGTCCAGAGCTGAACGTCAAACATTCAGGCGTCAGAATAGGTTGTGTTTTTACTGCGGCGATTCTGCTCATGTTATTTCTGATTGCCCAAAGCGTACTAAGAGAATCGCTAGTTCTGTTGCCATCAGTACTATACAACCTAAATTTCTGTTATCTGTGACCTTGATCTGCTCATTATCATCATTTTCTGTCATGGCATTTGTGGATTCAGGCGCCGCTCTGAATTTAATGGACTTAGAATTTGCCAGACGTTGTGGTTTTCCCTTGCAGCCTTTGCAGAACCCTATTCCTTTGAGGGGCATTGATGCTACACCGTTGGCTAAAAATAAACCTCAGTTTTGGACACAGCTGACCATGCGCATGGCGCCAGCCCATCAGGAAAATTGTCATTTTCTGGTGTTGCATAATTTGCATGATGATATTGTGCTGGGTTTTCCATGGTTGCAGCTACATAATCCGGTGTTAGATTGGAAATCCATGTCTGTGACTAGTTGGGGTTGTCAGGGGGTTCATGATCAGGTTCCTTAGATGTAAATCTCCTCTTCCCCCTCTTCTGAAGTTCCTGAGTAGGGTTGAGCGAAACGGGTCGTTCATTTTCAAAAGTCGCCGACTTTTGGCAAAGTCGGGTTTCATGAAACCCGATCCGACCCCTGTGCGTGGTCGGCCATGCGGTACGCGACTTTCGCGCCAAAGTCGCGTTTCAATGACGCGAAAAGCGCCATTTCTCAGCCAATGAAGGTGAACGCAGAGTGTGGGCAGCGTGATGACATAGGTCCTGGTCCCCACCATCTTAGAGAAGGGCATTGCAGTGATTGGCTTGCTGTCTGCGGCGTCACAGGGGCTATAAAGGGGCGTTCCCGCTGACCGCCATCTTACTGCTGCTGATCTGAGCTTAGGGAGAGGTTGCTGCCGCTTCGTCAGAAGCAGGGATAGTGTTAGGCAGGGTCCATTAACCACCAAACCGCTTGTGCTGTAGCGATTTCCACTGTCTAACACCACCTTCGGTGTGCAGGGACAGTGGAAGCTACATTTTTTTTTTTTTTTCTCAGCGCTGTAGCTCATTGGGCTGCCCTAGAAGGCTCCCTGATAGCTGCATTGCTGTCTGTACGCCACTGTGCAAACCAACTGCTTTTTTCAAAGCACAAATCCTGTTGTTCTGCACAGCTATCTTGTTTGTTTGTCCACACTTTTTATTTAATTTGTGCATCAGTCCACTCCTTATTGCTGCCTGCCATACCTGGCTGAGATTACTGCAGGGAGATAGTAATTGTAGGACAGTCCCTGTTTTTTTTTTTTTTTTGTGGGAGATTAAGATTGGCATTTCTGCTAGAGTGCCATCCCTGTGTGTGCCATCTCTCACTCAGTGGGCCATAGAAAGCCTATTTATTTTTTTGCTTGATTTGGGTTCTAAAATCTACCTGAAAAAATCACTACATCAATCAGTGGGAGAAAAATATTGGCCTCTGGGCTTGTGTGCCACTCCTGACTCCTGTGTGTGCCATCTCTCACTCAGTGGGCCATAGAAAGCCTATTTATTTTTTTGCTTGATTTGGGTTCTAAAATCTACCTGAAAAAATCACTACATCAATCAGTGGGAGAAAAATATTGGCCTCAGGGCTTGTGTGCCACTCCTGACTCCTGTGTGTGCCATCTCTCACTCAGTGGGCCATAGAAAGCCTATTTATTTTTTTGCTTGATTTGGGTTCTAAAATCTACCTGAAAAAATCACTACATCAATCAGTGGGAGAAAAATATTGGCCTCAGGGCTTGTGTGCCACTCCTGACTCCTGTGTGTGCCATCTCTCACTCAGTGGGCCATAGAAAGCCTATTTATTTTTTTGCTTGATTTGGGTTCTAAAATCTACTTGAAAAAATCACTACATCAATCAGTGGGAGATAAATATTGGCCTCTGGGCTTGTGTGCCACTCCTGACTCCTGTGTGTGCCATCTCTCACTCAGTGGGCCATAGAAAGCCTATTTATTTTTTTGCTTGATTTGGGTTCTAAAATCTACCTGAAAAAATCACTACATCAATCAGTGGGAGATAAATATTGGCCTCAGGGCTTGTGTGCCACTCCTGACTCCTGTGTGTGCCATCTCTCACTCAGTGGGCCATAGAAAGCCTATTTATTTTTTTGCTTGATTTAGGTTCTAAAATCTACCTGAAAAAATCACTACATCAATCAGTGGGAGATAAATATTGGCCTCAGGGCTTGTGTGCCACTCCTGACTCCTGTGTGTGCCATCTCTCACTCAGTGGGCCATAGAAAGCCTATTTATTTTTTTGCTTGATTTGGGTTCTAAAATCTACCTGAAAAAATCACTACATCCATCAGTGGGAGAAAAATATTGGCCTCAGGGCTTGTGTGCCACTCCTGACTCCTGTGTGTGCCATCTCTCACTCAGTGGGCCATAGAAAGCCTATTTATTTTTTTGCTTGATTTGGGTTCTAAAATCTACCTGAAAAAATCACTACATCAATCAGTGGGAGACAAATATTGGCCTCTGGGCTTGTGTGCCACTCCTGACTCCTGTGTGTGCCATCTCTCACTCAGTGGGCCATAGAAAGCCTATTGATTTTTTTGCTTGATTTGGGTTCTAAAATCTACCTGAAAGAATCACTACATCAATCAGTGGGAGATAAATATTGGCCTCAGGGTTTGTGTGCCACTCCTGACTCCTGTGTGTGCCATCTCTCACTCAGTGGGCCATAGAAAGCCTATTGATTTTTTTGCTTGATTTGGGTTCTAAAATCTACCTGAAAAAATCACTACATCAATCAGTGGGAGAAAAATATTGGCCTCTGGGCTTGTGTGCCACTCCTGACTCCTGTGTGTGCCATCTCTCACTCAGTGGGGCATAGAAAGCCTTTTTTTTTTTTATTTGGTTTCTAAATTGTCCTTGAAAAAATCATTTTATTTTATTTGGTTTCTAAATTCTTCCTGAAAAAATCATTTTATTTTATTTTGTTTCTAAAGTCTCCCTGAAAAAAAAAATAAATAAAATAAAACAGTGGGAGATTAATATTGCCCTTTCTGCTTGTGTGCCAGTCTTGACTCCTGGGTGTGGCATCTCTCTCTCTCTCTCTCAAATTGTGGGCCATAGAAAGCCTATTTATTTTTTTGCTTGATTTGGGTTCCAAAATCTACCTGAAAAAATCACTACATCAATCAGTGGGAGAAAAATATTGGCCTCTGGGCTTGTGTGCCACTCCTGACTCCTGTGTGTGCCATCTCTCACTCAGTGAGCCATAGAAAGCCTATTTATTTTTTTGCTTGATTTGGGTTCTAAAATCTACCTGAAAAAATCACTACATCAATCAGTGGGAGAAAAATATTGGCCTCAGGGCTTGTGTGCCACTCCTGACTCCTGTGTGTGCCATCTCTCACTCAGTGGGCCATAGAAAGCCTATTTATTTTTTTGCTTGATTTGGGTTCTAAAATCTACCTGAAAAAATCACTACATCAATCAGTGGGAGATAAATATTGGCCTCAGGGTTTGTGTGCCACTCCTGACTCCTGTGTGTGCCATCTCTCACTCAGTGGGCCATAGAAAGCCTATTGATTTTTTTGCTTGATTTGGGTTCTAAAATCTACCTGAAAAAATCACTACATCAATCAGTGGGAGATAAATATTGGCCTCAGGGTTTGTGTGCCACTCCTGACTCCTGTGTGTGCCATCTCTCACTCAGTGGGCCATAGAAAGCCTATTGATTTTTTTGCTTGATTTGGGTTCTAAAATCTACCTGAAAAAATCACTACATCAATCAGTGGGAGACAAATATTGGCCTCTGGGCTTGTGTGCCACTCCTGACTCCTGTGTGTGCCATCTCTCACTCAGTGGGCCATAGAAAGCCTATTGATTTTTTTGCTTGATTTGGGTTCTAAAATCTACCTGAAAAAATCACTACATCAATCAGTGGGAGATAAATATTGGCCTCAGGGTTTGTGTGCCACTCCTGACTCCTGTGTGTGCCATCTCTCACTCAGTGGGCCATAGAAAGCCTATTGATTTTTTTGCTTGATTTGGGTTCTAAAATCTACCTGAAAAAATCACTACATCAATCAGTGGGAGACAAATATTGGCCTCTGGGCTTGTGTGCCACTCCTGACTCCTGTGTGTGCCATCTCTCACTCAGTGGGCCATAGAAAGCCTATTGATTTTTTTGCTTGATTTGGGTTCTAAAATCTACCTGAAAAAATCACTACATCAATCAGTGGGAGATAAATATTGGCCTCAGGGCTTGTGTGCCACTCCTGACTCCTGTGTGTGCCATCTCTCACTCAGTGGGCCATAGAAAGCCTATTGATTTTTTTGCTTGATTTGGGTTCTAAAATCTACCTGAAAAAATCACTACATCAATCAGTGGGAGAAAAATATTGGCCTCTGGGCTTGTGTGCCACTCCTGACTCCTGTGTGTGCCATCTCTCACTCAGTGGGGCATAGAAAGCCTTTTTTTTTTTATTTGGTTTCTAAATTGTCCTTGAAAAAATCATTTTATTTTATTTGGTTTCTAAATTCTTCCTGAAAAAATCATTTTATTTTATTTTGTTTCTAAAGTCTCCCTGAAAAAAATAAAAAATAAAATAAAACAGTGGGAGATTAATATTGCCCTTTCTGCTTGTGTGCCAGTCTTGACTCCTGGGTGTGGCATCTCTCTCTCTTTCTCTCAAATTGTGGGCCATAGAAAGCCTATTTATTTTTTTGCTTGATTTGGGTTCCAAAATCTACCTGAAAAAATCACTACATCAATCAGTGGGAGAAAAATATTGGCCTCTGGGCTTGTGTGCCACTCCTGACTCCTGTGTGTGCCATCTCTCACTCAGTGGGGCATAGAAAGCCTTTATTTTTATTTTTTTTGGTTTCTAAATTGTCCTTGAAAAAATCATTTTATTTTATTTGGTTTCTAAATTCTTCCTGAAAAAATCATTTCATTTTATTTTGCTTCTAAAGTCTCCCTGAAAATAAATAAATAAATAAAACAGTGGGAGATTAATATTGCCCTTTCTGCTTGTGTGCCAGTCTTGACTCCTGTGTGTGCCATCTCTCACTCAGTGGGGCATAGAAAGCCTTTTTTTTATTTATTTATTTTTTTATTTGGTTTCTAAATTGGCCTTGAAAAATCATTTTATTTTATTTGGTTTCTAAATTCTTCCTGAAAAAATCATTTTATTTTATTTTGTTTCTAAAGTCTCCCTGAAAAAAAAAAAATAAATAAAACAGTGGGAGATTAATATTGACATTTGTGCTTGAGTGACAGTCCTGCGTGTGTGGCATCTCTGTGATTTGGTGCCACAGAAAACAGAGTGTGTAACATTGTGCCTGATTTTCCTTGTGGTCTCACCAACCTGAAAAGGGATATTGAAATCATATTGAAGTTATAGGTCACCGTGTAAGTTGTTTGACAGCAACAAATAAAGTTACTTTGGTTAAGTTTTTAAAACAATGAGGAAGTCTGGTGCAAGAGGTCGTGGCCGTGGGTGTTCATTGTCAGCTGGTAATGATGTTAGTGGTAGTGGAGCATCAGGTGGTCGTGGGAAAAAAAATATTCCACCTAAGTCTGGAGCTGTGGAGCCAGGTTCGTCGTCTGGCTACACAAGGCCTCGAACGCTCTCTTTTCTGGGAGTAGGAAAACCACTTTTAAAGCCGGAGCAGCAACAGCAAGTTTTGGCATACCTTGCAGACTCAGCCTCTAGCTCTTTTCCCTCCTCTTCTGAAACTGGTAAATGTAAAAGCAGCGCGTCGCTTGTGGATGTTCACGGTCAGGGACAAGTCGCTTCCTTGTCCTCTTCAGCAAAAACAACAACAAGAGAGAAGGATGCAGCAGGCGACACAACGGGTTACTCCATGGAGCTCTTTACACATACCGTCCCTGGCTTAGAAAGTGAAACACTTAACAGGCCATGCCCATTACAAGTAGATTCTGACATGGAGTGCACTGATGCACAGCCACAGCCTGACTACTATGCTGGTCCTTTGACTCAGACCACAACATTGCCCTCTCAGGGTACTGATCCACAATCAGACCCTGATGAGACTATGTTGCCCGGTCACGAACGCTATACCACCGACCGACACGGTGACACAGACGAAGTTGCACACAAGCTAGAAGAGGAGGTAATAGATGACCCAGTTGTTGACCCCGATTGGCAGCCATTGGGGGAACAGGGTGTAGGCGGCAGTAGTTCAGAAGCGGAGGTGGAGGAGGGGCCGCAGCAGGCATCAACATCGCAACAGGTTCCATCTGCCGGGCCCGTATCTGGCCCAAAACGCATGTCAAAGCCAAAACCTGTTGGAGGACAGCGTGGCCATCCGGTTAAAGCTCAGTCTGCAATCCCTGAAAAGGGATCCGATGCTAGGAAGAGTGCAGTCTGGCATTTTTTTAAACAACATCCAATTGATCAGCGCAAAGTCATCTGTCAAAAATGTTCAACTAGCTTAAGCAGAGGTCAGAATCTGAAAAGTCTCAATACAAGTTGCATGCATAGACATTTAACCACCATGCATTTTCAAGCCTGGACTAACTACCAAACGTCCCTTAAGGTTGTAGCACCCTCGGCCAATGAAGCTAGTCAGCAACGCAACATCCCTTCCGTCACTGTAAGGCCACCATTTTCCGCACCACTGGCAGTATCTGTGCAGGTTTCTTTGCCAGCCAAAAGCAGTCAGGGTCAGGGAATCACCAGTTTTGTAGGAGGAAATATTGCATCTAGGGCACCGGCGGAAACAATACCGTCTCCAACCGTCTCTCAGTCTGCCATGTCCACCGGCACACCCGCAAGTTCCACGATCTCCAGCTCTCCAGTCCAGCTCACCCTACATGAGACTCTGGTTAGAAAAAGGAAGTACTTATCCTCGCATCCGCGTACACAGGGTTTTAACGCCCACATAGCTAGACTAATCTCGTTAGAGATGATGCCCTACCGGTTAGTTGAAAGTGAAGCTTTCAAAGCCCTGATGGAGTACGCTGAACCACGCTACGAGCTACCCAGTCGACACTTTTTTTCCAGAAAAGCCATCCCAGCCCTGCACCAGCATGTTAAACAGCGCATCGTCCATGCACTCAGGCAATCTGTGAGTACAAAGGTGCACCTGACTACAGATGCATGGACCAGTAGGCATGGCCAGGGACGTTACGTGTCCATCACGGCACACTGGGTGAATGTGGTGGATGCAGGGTCCACAGGGGACATCAATTTCGGGACAGTTGTGCCTAGCCCACGGTCTAGGAAACAGTTGGCTGTAGGCGTTCGCACCCCCTCCTCCTCCTCCTCGTCCTCCTGCAGAAGCGACAGCTCTTCCACAGACCGCAGGCGGCCAACCACTCCATCGGCAGCTGACACTGTTGCACACCAGTTGTCCCATTATGGGCCAGCTACTGGCAAGCGTCAGCAGGCTGTATTGGCTATGAAGTGTTTGGGCGACAACAGACACACCGCGGAAGTTCTGTCCGAGTTCTTGCAACAAGAAACGCAGTCGTGGCTGGGCACAGTAGATCTTGAGGCAGGCAAGGTAGTGAGTGATAACGGAAGGAATTTCATGGCTGCCATCTCCCTTTCCCAACTGAAACACATTCCTTGCCTGGCTCACACCTTAAACCTGGTGGTGCAGTGCTTATTGAAAACTTATCCTGGGTTCTCCGACCTGCTCCTCAAAGTGCGTGGACTTTGCTCACATATCCGACGTTCGCCTGTACACTCCAGCCGTATGCAGACCTACCAGCGGTCTTTGAACCTTCCCCAGCATCGCCTAATCATAGACGTTGCAACAAGGTGGAACTCAACACTGCACATGCTTCAGAGACTGTGCCAACAGAGGCGGGCTGTTATGTTTTTGTGGGAGGATACACATACACGGGCAGGCAGTAGGATGGCAGACATGGAGTTGTCAGGTGTGCAGTGGTCGAAGATACAAGACATGTGTCAAGTCCTTCAGTGTTTTGAGGAATGCACACGGCTGGTTAGTGCAGATAACGCCATAATAAGCATGAGCATCCCCCTAATGTGTCTGCTGATGCAAAGTTTGACGCACATAAAGGATCAGGCGTCTTCACCAGAGGAAGAGGAAAGCCTTGATGACAGTCAGCCATTGTCTGGTCAGGGCAGTGTACAGGACAAGGTAGCGGGCGAAGAGGAGGTGGAGGACGAGGAGGATGATGGGGATGAGTATATTTTTAATGAGGAAGCTTTCCCGGGGGCACTGGAAATTGGTTGCGTGGCAAGGCCGGGTTCTGGTTTTTTGAGGGACACAAGTGACGTAGATTTGCCTGAAACTGCCCCTCAACCAATCTCAACCGCAGATTTGACAACTGGAACTTTGGCCCACATGGCGGATTATGCCTTACGTATCCTCAAAAGGGACACATGCATTACTAAAATGATGAACGATGATGATTACTGGTTGGCCTGCCTCCTTGATCCTCGCTATAAAGGCAAATTGCAAAATATTATGCCACATGAGAACTTGGAACTAATATTAGCAACCAAACAATCAACTCTTGTTGACCGTTTGCTTCAGGCATTCCCAGCACACAGCGCCCGTGATCGTTCTCACACGAGGGGTGCACACATCAGAAGTGGCGTTGGACAGAGGGGTTTTCTGGCCAGGTTGTGGAGTGATTTTCCTATGACCGCAGACAGGACAGGTACTGCTGCATCAATTGACAGTGACAGGAGACAACATTTGTCCAGTATGGTTACTAACTATTTTTCATCCCTTATCGATGTTCTCCCTCAACCGTCATTCCCATTTGATTACTGGGCATCAAAATTAGACACCTGGCCAGAATTGGCAGAATATGCAGTGCAGGAGCTTGCTTGCCCGGCAGCTAGTGTCCTATCAGAAAGAGTATTCAGTGCTGCAGGTTCAATATTAACCGAAAAAAGGACTCGTCTGGCTACCCAAAATGTTGATGATCTAACATTCATTAAAATGAACCACAACTGGATTTCGAATTGTTTTGCCCCACCTTGCCCAGCAGACACCTAGCTTTCCTATGAAAAGCTCTTGCCTGTGGACTACTGTTAATTACTTTTCGAATGTCTAATTTGCTGCAGCTGATTGTCCAGCATACGACATGTTTACACCTCCCTAAATGGCCAAACTCCCCACACGGGGCCGTGGTATCGCGACTTGACGCAAGCACCCGTGAGAGTGCTGTTTGTCTGAAGAGGTGGGTGTGCCCGCTTTTGGTCGACGGCACTGCCACTGGGTCCCTCATAGTACAATAAAGTGTCTCTGGCGGTGGTGGTGCGCACCCAACGTCAGACACACTGTTGTAACATGAGGGGCCCTGGGCCTGTACTGCCGGCCACAAGAGAGTTCACCCAACCCCAGGTCAAACATTGCTCTACCACTTCCACAGTTATCTCTCACACTTCCACCAATGTTTAGTCTATGCGCTGACATCCTTCCATTCCTGCCACTGACAATACCATTGTGTTGACATGTATGATGGTACTTAACATAGTCAGGGGCAGTGTCCTCTATTTACCACAGTAAATACTTTGCGCTAAATTAGTAGGTCTGAAACTACGCAGAGGATCCCACCCCTGAACCTAATGATTGCACCCTTTAGTGTTTTCGTTTTGTTTTAATGCGAGACATTCACATTTATTTATTGTTTTGGACTACTAACTGGCAGACACTCATTACAATCGGCCTCCGCTGACCAGACCACTGCTGCCCGTCTACCCCTGGAACCAATTTTAAATTGCCTACAGCCAGCCCATTTTATTATTTTAGGCCTTCGAAGCCTGTCTGCGGCCCGTTCTTTCAACTACTACTACACTGACCTGTCTACTGCTGCCCGTGTACTCCTGGAACCAATTATAAAGTGCCTACAGCCTGTCCAATTTTTTTATGTTAGGCCTTCGAAGCCTGTCTGCGGTCCCTCCTTCCACTAGGACTTCACTGACCATTCTACTGCTGCCCGTGTACCCCTGGAACCAATTTTAAATTGCCTACAACCCAATTTTTTTATGTTAGGCCTTTGAAGCCTGTCTGCGGTCCCTCCTTCCACTAGGCCTCCACTGACCATTCTACTGCTGCCCGTGTACCCCTGGAACCAATTTTAAATTGCCTACAGCCAGCCCAATTTTTTTTATGTTAGGCCTTCGAAGCCTGTCTGCGGTCCCTCCTTCCACTAGGCCTCCACTGACCATTCTACTGCTGTCCGTGTACCCCTGGAACCAATTTTAAATTGCCTACAGCCAGCCCAATTTTTTTTATGTTAGGCCTTCGAAGCCTGTCTGCAGTCCCTCCTTCCACTAGGCCTCCACTGACCATTCTACTGCTGCCCGTGTACCCCTGGAACCAATTTTAAATTGCCAACAGCCCTATTTTGTTATGTTAGGCCTTCGAAGCCTGTCTGCGGTCCCTCCTTCCACAAGGCCTCCACTGACCATTCTACTGCTGCCCGTGTACCCCTGGAACCAATTTTAAATTGCCAACAGCCCTATTTTGTTATGTTAGGCCTTCGAAGCCTCTCTGCGGTCCCTTCTTTCTACTACTACTACACTGACCAGACCATTGCTGCCCGTGTACCCCTGGAACCAATTTTAAATTGCCAACAGCCCTATTTTGTTATGTTAGGCCTTCGAAGCCTGTCTGCGGTCCCTTCTTTCTACTACTATTACACTGACCAGACCACTGCTGGCCGTGTTACCCTGGAACCAAATTTAAATTGCCTACAGCCAGCCCAATTTTTTTATGTTAGGCCTTCGAAGCCTGTCTGCGGTCCCTCCTTCCACTAGGCCTCCACTGACCATTCTACTGCTGCCCGTGCACCCCTGGAACCAATTTTAAATTGCCAACAGCCCTATTTTGTTATGTTAGGCCTTCAAAGCCTGTCTGCGGTCCCTCCTTCCACAAGGCCTCCACTGACCATTCTACTGCTGCCCGTGTACCCCTGGAACCAATTTTAAATTGCCAACAGCCCTATTTGTTATGTTAGGCCTTCGAAGCCTCTCTGTGGTCCCTTCTTTCTACTACTACTACACTGACCAGACCATTGCTGCCCGTGTACCCCTGGAACCAATTTTAAATTGCCAACAGCCCTATTTTGTTATGTTAGGCCTTCGAAGCCTCTCTGCGGTCCCTTCTTTCTACTACTACTACACTGACCAGACTATTGCTGCCCGTGTACCCCTGGAACCAAATTTTAATTGCCTACAGCCAGCCCAATTTTTTTTATGTTAGGCCTTCAAAGCCTTTCTGCGGTCCCTCCTTCCACTAGGCCTCCACTGACCGTTCTACTGCTGCCCGTGTACCCCTGGAACCAATTTTAAATTTCCAACAGCCCTATTTTGTTATGTTAGGCCTTCGAAGCCTGTCTGCGGTCCCTCCTTCCACAAGGCCTCCACTGACCATTCTACTGCTGCCCATGTACCCCTGGAACCAATTTTAAATTGCCTACAGCCAGCCCAATTTTTTTTATGTTAGGCCTTCGAAGCCTGTCTGGGGTCCCTCCTTCCACTAGGCCTCCACTGACCATTCTACTGCTGCCCGTGTACCCCTGGAACCAATTTTAAATTGCCAACAGCCCTATTTTGTTATGTTAGGCCTTCGAAGCCTGTCTGCGGTCCCTCCTTCCACTAGGCCTCCACTGACCGTTCTACTGCTGCCCGTGTACCCCTGGAACCAATTTTAAATTTCCAACAGCCCTATTTTGTTATGTTAGGCCTTCGAAGCCTGTCTGCGGTCCCTCCTTCCACAAGGCCTCCACTGACCATTCTACTGCTGCCCATGTACCCCTGGAACCAATTTTAAATTGCCTACAGCCAGCCCAATTTTTTTTATGTTAGGCCTTCGAAGCCTGTCTGGGGTCCCTCCTTCCACTAGGCCTCCACTGACCATTCTACTGCTGCCCGTGTACCCCTGGAACCAATTTTAAATTGCCAACAGCCCTATTTTGTTATGTTAGGCCTTCGAAGCCTGTCTGCGGTCCCTCCTTCCACAAGGCCTCCACTGACCATTCTACTGCTGCCCGTGTACCCCTGGAACCAATTTTAAATTGCCAACAGCCCAATTTTGTTATGTTAGGCCTTCGAAGCCTCTCAGCCGTCCCTTCTTTCTACTACTACTACACTGACCTGACCATTGCTGCCCGTGTACCCCCGGAACCAATTTTAAATTGCCAACAGCCCTATTTTGTTATGTTAGGCCTTCGAAGCCTGTCTGCGGTCCCTTCTTTCTACTACTATTACACTGACCAGACCATTGCTGCCCGTGTACCCCTGGAACCAAATTTAAATTGCCTACAGCCAGCCCAATTTTTTTTATGTTAGGCCTTCGAAGCCTGTCTGCGGTCCCTCCTTCCACTAGGCCTCCACTGACCATTCTACTGCTGCCCGTGTACCCCTGGAACCAATTTTAAATTGCCAACAGCCCTATTTTCTTATATTAGGCCTTCGAAGCCTGTCTGCGGTCCCTCCTTCCACAAGGCCTCCAATGACCATTCTACTGCTGCCCGTGTACCCCTGGAACCAATTTTAAATTGCCAACAGCCCTATTTTTGTTATGTTAGGCCTTCGAAGCCTCTCTGCGGTCCCTTCTTTCTACTACTACTACACTGACCAGACCATTGCTGCCCGTGTACCCCTGGAACCAATTTTAAATTGCCAACAGCCCTATTTTGTTATGTTAGGCCTTCGAAGCCTGTCTGCGGTCCCTTCTTTCTACTACTACTACACTGACCAGACCATTGCTGCCCGTGTACCCCTGGAACCAAATTTAAATTGCCTACAGCCAGCCCAATTTTTTTTATGTTAGGCCTTCGAAGTCTGTCTGCGGTCCCTCCTTACACTAGGCCTCCACTGACCGTTCTACTGCTGCCCGTGTACCCCTGGAACCAATTTTAAATTGCCAACAGCCCTATTTTGTTATGTTAGGCCTTCGAAGCCTGTCTGCGGTCCCTCTTGCCACATGGCCTCCACTGACCATTCTACTGCTGCCCGTGTACCCCTGGAACCAATTTTAAATTGCCTACAGCCAGCCCAATTTTTTTTATGTTAGGCCTTCGAAGCCTGTCTGCGGTCCCTCCTTCCACTAGGCCTCCACTGACCATTCTACTGCTGCCCGTGTACCCCTGGAACCGATTTTAAATTGCCAACAGCCCTATTTTGTTATGTTAGGCCTTCGAAGCCTGTCTGCGGTCTCTCCTTCCACAAGGCCTCCACTGACCATTCTACTGCTGCCCGTGTACCCCTGGAACCAATTTTAAATTGCCAACAGCCCTATTTTGTTATGTTAGGCCTTCGAAGCCTCTCTGCGGTCCCTTCTTTCTACTACTACTACACTGACCAGACCATTGCTGCCCGTGTACCCCTGGAACCAATTTTAAATTGCCGACAGCCCTATTTTGTTATGTTAGGCCTTCGAAGCCTGTCTGCGGTCCCTTCTTTCTACTACTATTACACTGACCAGACCATTGCTGCCCGTGTACCCCTGGAACCAAATTTAAATTGCCTACAGCCAGCCCAATTTTTTTTATGTTAGGCCTTCGAAGCCTGTCTGCGGTCCCTCCTTCCACTAGGCCTCCACTGACCATTCTACTGCTGCCCGTGTACCCCTGGAACCAATTTTAAATTGCCTACAGCCAGCCCAATTTTTTTTATGTTAGGCCTTCGAAGCCTGTCTGCGGTCCCTCCTTCCACTAGGCCTCCACTGACCATTCTACTGCTGCCCGTGTACCCCTGGAACCAATTTTAAATTGCCTACAGCCAGCCCAATTTTTTTTATGTTAGGCCTTCGAAGCCTGTCTGCGGTCCCTCCTTCCACTAGGCCTCCACTGACCATTCTACTGCTGCCCGTGTACTCCTGGAACCAATTTTAAATAGCCTACAGCCCAATTTTTTTATATTAGGCCTTTGAAGCCTGTCTGCGGTCCCTCCTTCCACAAGGCCTCCACTGACCATTCTACTGCTGCCCGTGTACCCCTGGAACCAATTTTAAATTGCCTACAGCCAGCCCAATTTTTTTTATGTTAGGCCTTCGAAGCCTGTCTGCGGTCCCTCCTTCCACTAGGCCTCCACTGACCATTCTACTGCTGCCCGTGTACCCCTGGAACCAATTTTAAATTGCCAACAGCCCTATTTTGTTATGTTAGGCCTTCGAAGCCTGTCTGCGGTCCCTCCTTCCACAAGGCCTCCACTGACCATTCTACTGCTGCCCGTGTACCCCTGGAACCAATTTTAAATTGCCAACAGCCCTATTTTGTTATGTTAGGCCTTCGAAGCCTCTCTGCGGTCCCTTCTTTCTACTACTACTACACTGACCAGACCATTGCTGCCCGTGTACCCCTGGAACCAATTTTAAATTGCCAACAGCCCTATTTTGTTATGTTAGGCCTTCGAAGCCTGTCTGCGGTCCCTTCTTTCTACTACTCCTACACTGACCAGACCACTGCTGCCCGTGTACCCCTGGAACCTATTTTTTATTGCATAGAGCATCCTTTTTTTAATAGTAGGCGTACAAAGTCTGTCTGCGGTCCACTATTGAAATTGTCCTCCACTGCCCAGAGCAATGCTGCCTGTGTACCCCTGTAACCTTTTTTAAGCTGCAGTGAGCCACAATTTTTGGTTTAAGGCCTACTACCTGTGTCTGTCTGCGCCACTCAATTCAGCTGTGTTCCTTTGAAAAAAGCTGAGCGTCAATAGTCTTGTTTTCAGCCTCTAGGAATTTTAAAACTGCATTGGGGGTACAACTTTGGTAGGGCCTACTAACGGTGTCTGCCGCCCCAAGGTGTGCCCCAGGTTTCGTCCACATTGCTTCGGTCTTCCGACTCTCGTTTAGTAGTTGTAGAAAACTACACTGCATTAGGCCTACAAATTGGGTATGGGGTGTAGAGACGGTGTGTTCCACTCCAAGGTGTTCTCCAGGTTGCCTTTCCTGAGCTTCTATCTTCAGGCTCTCGTTTAGTAGTTGTTGGAAACTACACTGCATTAGGCCTACAAAATGGGTATGGGGTGTAGAGAGATGGTGTGTTCCACTCCAAGGTGTTCCCCAGGTTTCCTCGCCATTGCTTCGATCTTAATGCTCTCGTTTAGTAGTTGTTGGAAACTACGCTGCATTAGGCCTACAAATTGGGTATGGGGTGTAGAGAGATGGTGTGTTACACTCCAAGGTGTTCTCCAGGTTTCCTCTCCATTGCTTCGATATTCTGGCTCTCGTTTAGTAGTTGTTGGAAACTACACTGCATTAGGCCTACAAATTGGGTATGGGGTGTAGAGAGATGGTGTGTTCCACTCCAAGGTGTTCCCCAGGTTTCCTCGCCATTGCTTCGATCTTAATGCTCTCGTTTAGTAGTTGTTGGAAACTACACTGCATTAGGCCTATAAATTGTGTATGGGGTGTAGAGACGGTGTGTTCCACTCCAAGGTGTTCTCCAGGTTGCCTTTCCTGAGCTTCTATCTTCAGGCTCTTGTTAAATAGTGGTTAAATGGAACAACTGCATTTGGCGTACTAGTTGGTTTGGGGCCTACTAACAGTGTCTGCCGCTCCTTGCTGTTCTCCTGGTTTCCTGTCCTGAAATTCCATTTTCAGGCTCTCGTTAAGTAGTTGTTAATGTTAGACTGCATTTGGCCTACTAGATGGGTTGGGGCCTACTATCGGTGTCTGCCACTCCTTGCTGTTCTCCTCCACTGAACAAAGCTGTGCCGCCTGTTTACTACGGTTGCCAATTTTGAACTGCATTTCGACTACTTACTGATTTGGGCCTACTCTCTGTGTCAGCCTCTCATTCCAGTTGTCCTCCACTGCAATGCCCCCTGGTTAGTCCTGTGTTACCAATTTTGAACTGCATTTAGCTCACTTTATTCTTTGGGCCTATATCTGTGTTTCCTCCTCATCCTGCCCATTGCCCAGCCAGTGATAGATGAGTCTGCTGGTACATTGACCCATAACTAGTGTTGAGCGATACCGTCCGATACTTGAAAGTATCGGTATCGGATAGTATTGGCCGATACCCGAAAAATATCGGATATCGCCGATACCGATATCCGATACCAATACAAGTCAATGGGACATCAAGTATCGGAAGGTATTCTCATGGTTCCCAGGGTGTGAAGGAGAGGAAACTCTCCTTCAGGCCCTGGGATCCATAGAAATGTGTAAAATAAAGAATTAAAATAAAAAATATTGATATGCTCACCTCTCCGGCGGCCCCTGGACATCATGCTGCTAACCGGGAGGCTTCTTTGTTTAAAATGCGCGCCTTTAGGACCTGCGAATGACGTCCCGGCTTCTGATTGGTCGCGTGCCGCCCATGTGACCGGCACGCGACCAATCAGAAGCCGCAACGTCATTCGCAGGTCCTCAATTCCTAGAATTAGGAGTTTTTGTGAATGAGAATGACGTAGCTGCTTCTGATTGGTCGCGTGCCGGTCACATGGGCGGCACGCGACCAATCAGAAGTTGCGACGTCATTCTCATTCAATAAACTCCTAATTCTAGGAATTGAGGACCTGCAAATGACGTCACGGCTTCTGATTGGTTGCGTGGCGGTCACATGGGCGGCACGCGACCAATCAGAAGCTGGGACGTCATTCGCAGGTCCTAAAGGCGCGCATTTTAAACAAAGAAGCCTCCCGGTTAGCAGCGTGATGTCCAGGGGCCGCCGGAGAGGTGAGCATATCAATATTTTTTATTTTAATTCTTTATTTTACACATTTCAATTGATCCGATACCGATACCCGATATCACAAAAATAACGGATCTCGGTATCGGAATTCCGATACCGCAAGTACCGGCCAATACCCGATACTTGCGGTATCGGAATGCTCAACACTACCCATAACGCAAAATTCCCCGTGCACGCTGCACAGCAAGATTGTGACCCTGCTGAAAGTCAGGTTCCTCTTCCCGCATACCATACCACCTTACACGGGGACAAAGAGGAAGGTGCAGATGAAAGTGCAGGTTCCTTCCATCAGGTGAGGGGAGGAATACTAGTTGGCGACGTCACTGGCACAGGGCCTCTCATAGTATGCAAAAGTGTTGCTGCCGGTGGGAGGCGACCCCGCCGTGCAAACACACCGCTGTACTTTGAGGGGCCCTGTGCCAGTGCCAATGCCAACGAGTGGGCCCCCCTGCTTGCTCAGGATCTCAGCACTTGCAAAGTTGAAATACTTACCTCTCCCTGCTCCACTGCCGTGACGTGTTCCAGATTTCCTGGGCCCACTAATTACTTGAACCAGCCCTACCCCCCACAACTTTAGCCAAATGACCCCCAATTTCAAATGCCTTCCAATTATTATAAGGTAAATTACGATTGACAAGCTTCTGTAACAAGAATGGATGTTTTTGCCATTAAAATGGGCAGTGTAGGTGTTTTCCTGGCCTCCACTCACTGCCGACTATGCTCCCCCATTGACTTGCATTGGGTTTCGTGTTTCGGGCGATACCTGACTTTTCGCGATAATCGGCCGATTCCACTCGACTCGACTTCTAAGATAGTCGGGTTTCGCGAAACACGGCTCGACTCTAAAAAGGTCAAGGACGCTCAACCCTATTCCTGAGTTTTTGTCTGACTTCCAGGATGTATTCGATGAGCCCAAATCCAGTTCCCTTCCACCGCATAGGGACTGTGATTGTGCTATTGATTTGATTCCAGGTTGTAAGTTCCCTAAGGGTCAACTTTTCAACCTGTCTGTGCCTGAACATACCGCCATGCGGAGCTATATTAAGGAGTCTTTGGAGAAAGGGCATATTCGGCCATCTTCTTCACCGTTGGGAGCGGGGTTCTTTTTTGTTGCCAAGAAAGATGGCTCCTTGAGACCCTGTATTGATTATCGCCTCTTGAATAAGATCACGGTCAAATTTCAATACCCCTTGCCTTTGCTTACTGATTTGTTTGCTAGGATTAAGGGGGCTAGCTGGTTTACTAAGATTGACCTTCGAGGGGCATATAATCTTATTCATATCAAGCAGGGTGACGAATGGAAAACTGCATTTAATACGCCTGAAGGCCATTTTGAATACCTTGTGATGCCATTCGGACTCTCTAATGCCCCATCTGTGTTCCAATCCTTCATGCATGATATCTTTCGGAGTTATCTTGATAAATTCATGGTTGTATATTTGGATGATATTTTGATTTTTTCCAATGATTGGGAGTCTCATGTGAAACAGGTCAGGATGGTATTTCAGATCCTCCGTAATAATGCTTTATTTGTGAAGGGGTCAAAGTGCCTCTTTGGAGTGCAGAAGGTTTCTTTTTTGGGTTTCATTTTTTCTCCCTCATCTATAGAAATGGATCCAGTTAAGGTTCAGGCCATTCATGATTGGATTCAGCCCAGATCTGTGAAGAGCCTTCAGAAATTCTTGGGCTTTGCTAATTTTTATCGTCGTTTCATTGCCAACTTCTCCAGTGTGGTTAAACCTCTGACCGATTTGACCAAGAAAGGCGCTGATGTGACGAATTGGTCCTCCGCGGCTGTTTCTGCCTTTCAGGAGCTTAAACGCCGATTTACTTCTGCCCCTGTGTTGCATCAGCCAGATGTTTCTCTTCCATTTCAGGTTGAGGATGACGCGTCTGAGATTGGGGCAGGGGCCGTTTTGTCTCAGAGGAATTCTGATGGTTCTTTGATGAAACCGTGTGCCTTCTTTTCTTGGAAGTTTTCGCCTACGGAACGCAATTATGATGTCGGCAATCGGGAGTTGTTGGCTATGAAGTGGGCATTTGAGGAGTGGCGACATTGGCTTGCGGGGGCCAAGCACCGTATTGTGGTCCTGACCGATCATAAGAATCTGATTTACCTCGAGTCTGCCAAACAGCTGAATCCTAGACAGGCTCGATGGTCCCTGTTTTTCTCCCGTTTTGATTTTGTGGTCTCGTACATTCCTGGTACTAAGAATGTTAAGGCGGATGCCCTCTCTAGGAGTTTTTTTCCTGATTCCCCTGGGGTTCTTGAGCCGGTCAGCATTTTGAAGGAAGGGGTGATTCTTTCTGCCATCTCCCCTGATTTGCGACGGGTTCTTCAGGAATTTCAGGCTGATAAGCCTGACCGCTGTCCTGTGGGGAAACTGTTTGTTTCTGATAGATGGACTAGTAAAGTGATTTCTGAGGTTCATTGTTCTGTGTTTGCTGGCCATCCTGGGATTTTTGGTTCCAGAGATTTGGTTGGTAGGTCCTCTTGGTGGCCTTCTTTGTCACGGGATGTGCGTTCTTTTGTGCAGTCCTGTTGGATTTGTGCGCGGGATAAGCCTTGCTGTTCCCGCGCTGGTGGGTTGCTTTTGCCATTGCCGGTCCCTGAGAGACCTTGGACGCATATTTCTATGGATTTTATTTCCGATCTTCCTGTTTCCCAAAGAATGTCGGTTATCTGGGTTGTCTGTGACCGATTTTCTAAGATGGTTCATTTGGTGCCTTTGCCTAAATTGCCTTCTTCTTCTGATTTGGTTCCGTTGTTTTTTCAGCATGTGGTACGTTTGCATGGTATTCCGGAGAATATTGTGTCTGACAGAGGTTCCCAGTTTGTTTCTAGGTTTTGGCGGGCCTTTTGTGCCAAGCTGGGCATTGATTTGTCTTTTTCCTCTGCATTTCATCCTCAGACAAATGGCCTAACTGAGCGAACTAATCAGACCTTGGAGACCTATTTGAGATGCTTTGTGTCTGCTGATCAGGATGATTGGGTGGCTTTTTTGCCATTGGCCGAGTTTGCCCTTAATAATCGGGCTAGTTCGGCTACTTTGGTTTCGTCTTTTTTTTGTAGTTTTGGTGTTCATCCTCGTTTTTCTTCTGGGCAGGTTGAGCCTTCTGACTTCCCTGGTGTGGATTCTGTGGTCGACAGGTTGCAGCAGATTTGGGCTTATGTGGTGGACAATTTGGTGCTGTCTCAGGAGGAGGCTCAGCGTTTTGCTAACTGTCGTCAGTGTGTTGGTTCCCGGCTTCGGGTTGGTGATCTGGTTTGGTTATCTTCCCGTCATGTTCCTATGAAGGTTTCTTCCCCTAAGTTTAAGCCTCGATTTATTGGTCCTTATAGAATTTCTGAGATTATTAATCCGGTGTCCTTTTGCCTGGCGCTTCTGGCCTCGTTTGCTATTCAAAATGTCTTCCATAAATTTTTGTTGCGGAAATATGTGGAGCCCGTTGTTCCCTCTGTTGATCCTCCGGCCCCTGTATTGGTCGATGGTGAGTTGGAATATGTTGTTGAGAAGATTTTGGATTCTCGTTTTTCGAGGCGGAAGCTTCAGTAACTTGTCAAGTGGAAGGGTTATGGCCAGGAGGATAATTCTTGGGTTTCTGCCTCTGATGTCCATGCCGTTGATTTGGTTCGTGCCTTTCATCGGGCTCATCCTGATCGGCCTGGGGGCTCTGATGAGGGTTCGGTGACCCCTCCTCAAGGGGGGGTACTGTTGTGAATTCAGCTTTTGGGCTCCCTCCGGTGGTTGTAGAGGGTAATGCAGTTGTGCCTGGATTGCAGGAGTGGACATGTGTATCTACTAATTGCAGGACTGACTGGGGTATATAGCTTTGCTGGATCCTTTAGTCAGTGCCAGTTGTCCATTGTTCTTGAAGGATTCACTTCCCTGCTGGTCTCTCCAGTTTGTCAACCAAAGAAAAAAACACACGACAAAGAAAATCCCAAAATTATTTAGAATAATGCATATAAATTTATTAGAAGATCAGAAAAAGATAACAAACACCTGGAATGGGAGGGGAGTACAACCACATAACACATGTCAGAATAAGGACACACAGGACTGAAGGATAATCATACAGTTGTATACAGGCGGCTCAGTACATACCTGCCACCATGAAGTATAGTACTATATAGATATTGCACGGCGCCCATACTGCCTGATTATAACACAACTTGGTGCTAGGGTATAGAATATTAATCCAAAGAGTGGAGAGGGCCACAACAGAGCCACATAAGATAAACAGTATATTTACCCGTATAGCACCAGGAAAGAAGTCCAGGAGTGTCCACCCCAACGCGCGTTTCGGCGTGTGGCCTTTCTCAAGGGGTAAGGAAGGAAGGGGAACTACAGGTATAAAAAGCCCCAAGGACCAATCATAATGCCTTAATCTGATAGGGGGAGGATCTGAACACACTGATGTAATTAGCGTCTCAGCTGGTATTTAACCATAGAACTCCCAGGACTCATTGCTGCCATACTCTCTAGCGTGTGCGTTGTCATGGAGACAGAACGCTTAGCAGCGAGGAACCACAACGTATCTAACATAGCGTACACTACGCTTATTGCCACCACATCCATGACGCATGCGCAGTCATGGTGACAGGACGCTCGCCGGCGGTGGAGTCATGTGGTACAGGATGTCATATCACATGATCGCCACTGGTCTCTCCAGTTTGCTGTGTTTTTCTACTAAGATAAGTCCTGGCTTTGTTTTTGCTGTCCACCTGCAGTGGACCTTATAGTTCTGTGCATTTTCATGTTTTTGTCTTTTCCAGCTTGGTCTGTGAAGGATTTTTTGCAGCCTAGCTATTTCTCTGGAGATGCAGATATACCCCCAATGCCTTTAGTCAGATGTGGTGATCCGTATTTTCTGCGGTGGATATTTTCTAGTGGTTTAATACTGACCGCATAGTACTCTGTTCTATTCTTTCTTTTTAGCCAGTATGGCCTCCTATACTAAAATCTGATTTCATATCTGCGTATGTTTTTTCCCTCTCCTCTCACAGTCAATATTTGTGGGGGGGCTATCTATCCTTTGGGGATTTTCTCTGAGGCAAGATAGGTTTCCTGTTTCTGTCTTTAGGGGTAGTTAGATCTTAGGCTGTGCCGAGGGGTCTAGGGAGTGTTAGGTACCCCCCACGGCTACTTTTAGTTGCGCTGCTAGGTTCAGGGTTTGCGGTCAGTACAGGGACCACCTTCTCCAGAGTACGTCTCATGCTGCTCCAAGGCCACCAGATCATAACAGTACAACTGGCCAACAATGAGTTAATTGCATCTCAGAAGAAGGGTGGAAAGATTTTGAACCATTTTTTTTCCTTAGCCTGTTTGGTCTGTTCCTCCCTCTTTACCTTTGGGTGGCTACGGAGTCTAGTATTAACATGAATGTTCAGGAGTTAGTTTCTCGGGTGGATCAGCTTGTTGCTAGGGTACAGGGTATTTCAGATTTCATTGTTCAAACTCCTGCCTTAGAACCTAAGATTCCCACTCCTGATTTATTCTTTGGTGACAGATCCAAATTTTTGAGTTTCAAAAATAACTGTAAACTGTTTTTTGCATTAAGACCCCGGTCTTCTGGTGATCCTAGTTTTAGGTACCCCCCACAGCTACTTTTAGTTGCGCTGCTAGGTTCAGGATTTGCGGTCAGTACAGGGACCACCTTCTCCAGAGTACGTCTCATGCTGCTCCAAGGCCACCAGATCATAACACCTGCCGTCCATGTGTAGTGTGGAGTATTTCACTCTCTACCTGCCCTCCATGTGTAGTGTGGTGTCTGTGACTCTCTATGTGCCCTCCATGTGTAGTGTGGAGTCTGTCACTCTACCTGCCCTCCATGTGTAGTGTGGAGTCTGTCACTCTCTATGTGCCCTCCATGTGTAGTGTGGAGTCTGTCACTCTCTAAATGACCTCTATATGTAGTGTGAGGTCTGTCACTCTCTACATTCCCTCCATGTGTAGTGTGGGGGTCAGTCACTCTCTACATTCCCTCCATGTGCAGTGTGGAGTCTGTCACTCTCTACCTGCCGTCCATGTGTATTGTGGAGTCTGTCACTCTCTACCTGCCTTCCATGTGAGGTGTGATGTCTGTCACTCTCTACCTGCCCTCCATGTGCAGTGTGGAGTCTGTCACTCTCTATGTGCCCTCCATGTGTAGTGTGGAGTCTGTCACTCTCTAAATGACTTCCATGTGTAGTATAGAGTCTGTCACTCTCTACCTGCCCTCTATATGTAGTGTGAGGTCTGTCACTCTCTACATTCCCTCCATGTGTAGTGTGGGGGTCAGTCACTCTCTACATTCCCTCCATGTGCAGTGTGGAGTCTGTCACTCTCTACCTGCCGTCCATGTGTATTGTGGAGTCTGTCACTCTCTACCTGCCTTCCATGTGAGGTGTATTGTCTGTCACTCTCTACCTGCCCTCCATGTGCAGTGTTGAGTCTGTCACTCTCTACATGCCCTCCATGTGTAGTGTGGAGTCTGTCACTCTCTACCTGTCCTGTTATGACCTGGTGGTTAGGAGCACCCGGAATGACCTGATAGTTAAACCTCATACAGGACGAGCTCTGGGATGTGGGAGCTCTGCTGACCGCAAGCCCTAATCCTATCACACACACTAAAAATAGCCGTGGAGCGCTCCTGTCCAGACCTAGGCGCCTCGTCACAGCCTAAGAACTAGCTAGCCCTAGAGATAGAAAATAAAGCCTACCTTGCCTCAGAGAAATTCCCCAAAGGTAAAGGAAGCCCCCCACATATATTGACTGTGAGTAAAGATGAAAGTCACAAACGCAGAAAAGAAACAGGTATCAGCAAAGGGAGGCCAGACTTACTAAATAGACAGAGGATAGGAAAGGTAACTTTGCGATCAGCACAAAAACCTACAAAAGACCACGCAGAGTGTACAAAAAAGACCTCCGCACCGACTCACGGTGCGGAGGGGCCACCCTGCATCCCAGAGCTTCCAGCTAGCAAGACAAAATCATGGAAACCAGCTGGACAAAAAAACAATGAACAAATAATGACTATCAGAAACTTAGCTTCTGCAGGAGAAGGCAGGTCACCAGAGAGATCCAGGAGCGAACTGAACCAATGCTAAAACATTGACAGCTGGCATGGAGTAACGATCTGAGAGGTCACCTGTTAGGTATATACTCACCCTCGGAAGCGCCCTGCTTCCTTCCGACAGCCTTCCTTCCTAAGAATCAGCGCTTGAAGGACCTTCGGTGACGTCACGGCTTCTGATTGGTCGCGCGAGCGGTCACATGGGCGGCCGCGCGGCCAATCACAAGCCGCGACGTCAGCGCGACGTCACCGCCAGGTCCTGGAAGGCTGATTCTAAGGAAGGAAGACTGCCGGTTAGTACCAGGGCGCGTCAGAGGGTAAGTATTGCGATATTTTTTATTTTAATTCTTTATTTTACACTAAAATATGGATCGCAGGGCCTGAAGGAGAGTTTCCGCTCCTTCAGACCCTGGGAACCATGGAAACCCAATGCACTGCATTGGGTTTCGGGTTTCGCACGACCCCGACCCCGACTTTTTTATACGATCGGCCGATTTCACTCGACCCGACTTTTGAAAAAGTCAGGTTTCGTGAAACCCGACCCGATCCTATAAAAGTAAAGGTCGCTCATCCCTAGGCCCGATTATTAAGGGCGAACTCAGCCAAAGGCAAGAAAGACACCCAATCATCCTGATCAGCAGAAACAAAGCATCTCAGATATGTCTCCAAAGTCTGATTAGTTCGTTTGGTTTGGCCATTAGTCTGAGGATGGAAAGCCGAAGAAAAAGACAAATCAATGCCCATCTTAGCGCAAAAGGACCGCCAAAACCTCGAAACAAACTGGGAACCTCTGTCCGAGACGATGTTCTCTGGAATGCCATGCAAACGAACCACATGCTGGAAAAACAATGGCACCAAATCAGAGGAGGAAGGCAGTTTAGACAAGGGCACCAAATGGACCATCTTAGAGAAGCGATCACAAACCACCCAAATGACCGACATCTTTTGAGAAACAGGGAGATCAGAAATAAAATCCATGGAAATATGCGTCCAAGGCCTCTTCGGGATCGGCAAGGGCAAAAGCAAACCACTGGCACGAGAACAGCAGGGCTTAGCCCGAGCACAAATCCCACAGGACTGCACAAAAGAACGCACATCCCGTGACAAAGAAGGCCACCAAAAGGATCTAGCCACTCAATCTCTGGTACCAAAGATTCCAGGATGATCAGCCAATACTGAAAAATGAATCTCCGAGATAACTCTACTAGTCCATCTATCAGGGACAAACTGTTTCTCCGTAGGACAACGGTCAGGTCTATCAGCCTGAAACTTTTGCAGCACACGCCGCAAATCAGGGGAAATGGCAGACAAAATTACCCCTTCTTTAAGAATACCCGCCGGCTCCGGAACACCCGGAGAGTCAGGCACAAAACTCCTTGACAGGGAGTCAGCCTTCACATTCTTAGATCCCGGAAGGTAAGAAACCACAAAATCAAAATGGGAGAAAAAAAGCGACCATCGAGCCTGTCTAGGATTCAACCGTTTGGCAGACTCGAGATAAGTTAAATTCTTGTGATCCGTCAAGACCACCACGCGATGTTTAGCTCCTTCAAGCCAATGTCGCCACTCCTCGAATGCCCACTTCATGGCCAACAACTCCCGATTGCCCACATCATAATTGCGCTCAGCAGGTGAGAATTTTCTAGAAAAGAAGGCACAGGGTTTCATCACCGAGCCATCAGAACTTCTTTGCGACAAAACAGCCGCAGCTCCAATTTCAGAAGCATCAACCTCCACCTGAAAAGGGAGCGAAACATCTGGCTGGCACAACACAGGGGCAGAAGCAAAACGACGCTTCAATTCCTGAAAAGCCTCTACAGCCGCAGAGGACCAATTGACCACATCAGCACCTTTCTTGGTCAAATCAGTCAACGGCTTAGCAACACTGGAAAAGTTAGCAATGAAGCGACAATAAAAATTAGCAAAGCCCAGAAACTTCTGCAAGCTCTTCACAGATGTCGGCTGAGTCCAATCGTAAATGGCCTGAACTTTAACAGGGTCCATCTCGATAGTAGAAGGGGAAAAAATGTAACCCAAAAATGAAACCTTCTGAACTCCAAAGAGACACTTTGACCCCTTCACAAACAAGGAATTCGCACGAAGGACCTGGAACACCATTCTGACCTGCTTCACATGAGATTCCCAATCATCCGAAAAGACCAAAATGTCATCCAAATATACAATCATGAATCTATCCAGGTACTCTCGGAAGATGTCATGCATAAAGGACTGAAACACAGATGGAGCATTAGAAAGCCCGAATGGCATAACCAGGTACTCAAAATGGCCCTCGGGCGTATTAAATGCCGTCTTCCATTCATCACCCTGTTTAATTCGCACAAGATTATACGCACCACGAAGATCTATCTTGGTGAACCAACTAGCCCCCTTAATTCGAGCAAATAAATCAGACAGCAGCGGCAAAGGATACTGAAATTTGACTGTGATCTTATTGAGAAGGCGGTAATCAATACAAGGTCTCAAAAAACCATCCTTCTTGGCCACAAAAAAGAACCCTGCTCCCAACAGTGATGACGACGGGCGAATATGACCCTTCTCCAAGGATTCCTTTATATAACTCCGCATAGTGGCGTGCTCTGGCACAGATAAATTAAACAGACGGCCCTTAGGAAACTTACTACCAGGAATCAAATCAATAGCACATTCGCAATCCCTATGAGGAGGTAGGGCACCAGATTTGGGTTCTTCAAATACATCCCGGTAATCTGATAAAAACTCAGGAACTTCAGAAGGAGTGGAAGGTGAAATTGAGAGCAATGGAACATCACCATGTACCCCCTGACAACCCCAGCTGGACACAGACATAGATTTCCAATCCAACACTGGATTGTGGACCTGTAGCCATGGCAACCCCAAAACGACCACATCATACAGATTATGCAACACCAAAAAGCAAATATTCTCCTGATGTGCAGGAGCCATGCACATGGTCAATTGAGTCCAGTACTGAGGCTAATTCTTGGCCAATGGCGTAGCATCAATTCCTCTCAATGGAATAGGATACTGCAAGGGCTCCAAGAAAAAACCACAGCGCCTGGCAAACTCCAAGTCCATCAAATTCAGGGCAGCGCCTGAATCCACAAATGCCATTACAGAATAGGACGACAGAGAGCAAATCAGAGTAACGGACAAAAGAAATTTAGACTGTACCGTACCAATGATGGCAGATCTAGCGAACCGCTTAGTGCGCTTAGGACAATCGGAAATAGCATGAGTGGATTCACCACAGTAAAAACACAGCCCATTCCGACGTCTGTGTTCTTGCCGTTCAGTTCTGGTCAAAGTCCTATCACACTGCATAGGCTCAGGCCTATGCTCAGAGAATACTGCCAGATGGTGCACAGCTTTGCGCTCACGCATGCGCCGATCGATCTGAATGGCCAAAGACATAGACTCATTCAGACCAGCAGGCGTGGGAAATCCCACCATGGCATCCTTAAGGGCTTCAGAAAGACCCTTTCTGAAAATTGCCGCCAGGGCACATTCATTCCACTGAGTAAGCACAGACAACTTTCTAAACTTCTGACAGTACACCTCCGCTTCATCCTGACCCTGACACAAAGCCAGCAAGATTTTCTCTGCCTGATCCACTGAATTAGGTTCATCATAAAGCAATCCAAGCGCCAGAAAAAACGCATCAACATCACGCAATGCCGGATCTCCTGGCGCAAGGGAAAAGTCTTGAGGGTCACCACGCAACAAAGAAATAATGATTTTTACCTGTTGAACGGGGTCACCAGAGGAGCGGGGTTTCAAAGCTAGAAACAGTTTACAATTATTTTTGAAATTCAAGAACCTAGATCTATCCCCAGAAAATAAGTCAGGAATAGGAATTTTAGGCTCTAACATAGGATTCTGAACCACAAAATCTTGAATGTTTTGTACCCTTGCAGAGATATGATCCATACAAGAGGACAGACCTTGAATGTCCATATCTATACCTGTGTCCTGAACCACCCAAAGGTCTAGGTTTCAGTCTTTTATGCATGACATCTTCCGTGAGTATCTGGATAAATTCCTGATTGTTTACTTGGATGACATTTTGATCTTCTCAGATGATTGGGAGTCTCATGTGAAGCAGGTCAGAATGGTTTTTCAGGTCCTGCGTGCTAACTCTTTATTTGTGAAGGGATCAAAGTGTCTCTTCGGTGTGCAGAAAGTTTCATTTTTGGGGTTCATCTTTACCCCTTCTACTATCGAGATGGATCCAGTTAAGGTCCAAGCCATCCAGGATTGGATTCAGCCGACATCTCTGAAAAGTCTGCAAAAGTTCCTGGGCTTTGCTAATTTTTATCGTCGCTTCATCTGTAATTTTTCTAGCATTGCCAAACCATTGACCAATTTGACCAAGAAGGGTGCTGATTTGGTTAATTGGTCTTCTGCTGCTGTGGAAGCTTTTCAGGAGTTGAAGCATCGTTTTTGTTCTGCCCCTGTGTTGTGTCAGCCAGATGTTTCTCTTCCGTTCCAGGTCGAGGTTGATGCTTCTGAGATTGGAGCAGGGGCGGTTTTGTCACAGAGAGGTTCTGATTGCTCAGTGATGAAACCATGTGCTTTCTTTTCCAGGAAGTTTTCGCCCGCTGAGCGTAATTATGATGTGGGCAATCGAGAGTTGCTGGCCATGAAGTGGGCATTCGAGGAGTGGCGTCATTGGCTTGAAGGAGCTAAGCATCGCGTGGTGGTATTGACTGATCATAAGAACTTGACTTATCTCGAGTCTGCCAAGCGCTTGAATCCTAGACAGGCCCGTTGGTCGTTATTTTTTGCCCGCTTCGACTTTGTGATTTCGTACCTTCCGGGCTCTAAAAATGGGAAGGCGGATGCTCTGTCTAGGAGTTTTGTGCCCGACTCTCCGGGTTTATCTGAGCCAGCGGGTATCCTCAAGGAAGGAGTCATTGTGTCTGCCATCTCCCCTGATTTGCGGCGGGTGCTGCAAAAATTTCAGGCGAATAAACCTGATCGTTGTCCAGCAGAGAAACTGTTCGTCCCTGATAGGTGGACTAATAAACTTATCTCTGAACTTCATTGTTCGGTGTTGGCTGGTCATCCTGGAATCTTTGGTACCAGAGAGTTAGTGGCTAGATCCTTCTGGTGGCCATCTCTGTCACGGGATGTACGTACTTTTGTGCAGTCCTGTGGGATTTGTGCTAGGGCTAAGCCCTGCTGTTCTCATGCCAGTGGGTTGCTTTTGCCCTTGCCGGTCCCAAAGAGGCCTTGGACACATATTTCGATGGATTTCATTTCTGACCTTCCCGTTTCTCAAAAGATGTCAGTCATTTGGGTGGTCTGTGATCGCTTTTCTAAAATGGTCCATCTGGTGCCCTTGGCTAAATTGCCTTCCTCCTCTGATTTGGTACCTTTGTTCTTTCAGCATGTGGTTCGGTTGCATGGCATTCCTGAGAATATTGTTTCTGACAGAGGTTCCCAGTTTGTTTCAAGGTTTTGGCGAGCCTTTTGTGGTAGGATGGGCATTGACCTATCCTTTTCCTCGGCTTTCCATCCTCAGACTAATGGCCAGACCGAACGAACCAATCAGACCTTGGAAACATATCTGAGATGTTTTGTTTCTGCAGACCAGGATGATTGGGTGTCCTTTTTGCCGTTGGCTGAGTTCGCCCTTAATAATCGGGCCAGCTCGGCTACCTTGGTTTCTCCACTTTTTTGCAATTCTGGGTTCCATCCTCGTTTCTCTTCAGGACAGGTTGAGTCTTCGGACTGTCCTGGTGTGGATTCTGTGGTGGATAGGTTGCAGCAGATCTGGACTCAGGTAGTGGACAATTTGATCTTGTCCCAGGAGAAAGCTCAACTTTTCGCTAATCGCAGACGCCGTGTGGGTCCCCGACTTCGTGTTGGGGATCTGGTTTGGTTATCTTCTCGTCATATTCCTATGAAGGTTTCCTCTCCTAAATTTAAACCTCGTTTTATTGGTCCGTATAGGATTTCTGAGGTTCTCAATCCTGTGTCTTTTCGTTTGACCCTCCCAGACTCCTTTTCCATACATAATGTATTCCATAGGTCGTTGTTGCGGAGATACGTGGCACCTATGGTTCCATCTGTTGAGCCTCCTGCCCCGGTTTTGGTGGAGGGGGAATTGGAGTATATTGTGGAGAAGATTTTGGATTCTCGTGTTTCTAGACGGAAACTCCAGTATCTGGTTAAATGGAAGGGTTATGCTCAGGAAGATAATTCCTGGGTTTTTGCCTCTGATGTTCATGCTTCCGATCTTGTTCGTGCCTTTCATGCGGCTCATCCTGGTCGGCCTGGGGGCTCTTGTGAGGGTTCGGTGACCCCTCCTCAAGGGGGGGGTACTGTTGTGAATTGTGTGGCTGAATTCACTCCTGTGGTCACAAGTGGTACTGCAGCTTCTGAGCTTCCTCCCTCAGGTGTTCTGGTGAGCTCGTTAAGTGCTTCATTACTTAACTCCGCCTGATGCTGCTATCCTTGCTCCTTGTCAATGTTTCAGTGTTGGATCTGAGCTTCTCCTGATTGTTCCTGCGACCTGCTGCTCTGTATAGCTAAGTGCTTTTTGCTTTTTTGTTGCTTTTTTTCTGTCCAGCTTGTCTTTTGTTTTGCTGGAAGCTCTGAGACGCAAAGGGTGTACCGCCGTGCCGTTAGTTCGGCGCGGTGGTTTTTTTTTTGCCCCTTTGCGTGGTTTTGCTTTAGGGTTTTTTGTAGACTGCAAAGTTCGCTTTACTGTCCTCGCTCTGTCCTAGAATATCGGGCCCCACTTTGCTGAATCTATTTCATCCCTTCGTTTTGTCTTTTCATCTTACTCACTGTCATTATATGTGGGGGGCTGCCTTTTCCTTTGGGGAATTTCTCTGGGGCAAGTCAGGCCTATTTTTCTATCTTCAGGCTAGCTAGTTTCTTAGGCTGTGCCGAGTTGCCTAGGTAGTTGTTAGGCGCAATCCACAGCCGCTTTTAGTTGTGTTTAGGATAGGATCAGGTGTGCAGTCTACAGAGTTTCCACGTCTCAGAGCTCGTTCTTGTATTTTTGGGTATTTGTCAGATCACTGTGTGCGCTCTGATCGCTAAGCACACTGTGTTTCTGGATTGCCTTCATAACACCTGTCATTAGCAAACATAACAGGCTTCCCGCCAGAACGCTGAGCAGGAGCGGACCGTGGCTGCAGCAAGAGGAGGGGTAGGCCGCAGCGTGCAGAAGCAGGGCAGCCGTGTGAGAGACTCACCCATATTGGCAGGTGCGCAGGGGAGCACACATGACACTGAGCATTGCAGCGCTGACATCCATGCGTTGGCTGGCACACAGTGGAGCACACGACGGGCAGAGCATTGCAGCACAGCCATTCAGGTGACATCGGCTGCTCAAGGAGACACATGCCAAGTGGATTCCTGCAGAGAGCTCTGCTCCGCAGTTAAATGGACTAAGGGCTCAGAGGGCAAAACCGCTGACCACCCGCTGCCGCTGGAAGTGAGATTATGTATTGGGCGGGAACGCCTAAAGACCCTCCACCGACCTCATCCGGCATCCCATTACCCTCTGGACCGCATAGAGAGAGACGGCCACGATAAGTGAATCTGTTACCAAAAGACTGTATAGTTAAATAACCATTATATTGTTCTATTTTGCATTCCCTTCTCCCTGTTATCTACCTGCAAGGAGTACACCCCTGTTGTACAATTATACTATAGTTAACCCCTGCTCTGCACATCTGTGTCACTGCATCCAAGTACTTGTGTGTTACACTTGCTCTTTGCGTAGCGTGAGTACCATCACTCTTATGACTGGGACAAGATATTGTGGTGCACTAGGCAAATGAAGCTGACAACACCTCCACTGATGAACATGCAGAACCTAAGTAAAGGAATAGATCAGAGACTAAGGTAAAAGGACCCTAAAGTACCCCTTTCCTTTTTCACCAAAAATTTCCAGTAAAATTTTAAAAAGTGATGTACATTAAGAGTGAGTGGGGCAGTTTTGCTTCAATTAAAGTGTCCATCATTTGGCAAATGCCCTAATGGAAACAAACCAGATAAAGAAATACGGATACATATGATTGTTTTTTACAGAAGCTCGCCTCATCCTCCTCCTTCTCCCCCCGTCACAGTTTTTACTTTCTCAATATATTGCAATCATCAGCTTGTCTCCACAGACTTTCCTCTTGTCAGGTCTTCTGCAGCACATACCAACACAGTGCCATTTTAAAATAACAGTGCTATAAAAATGCTAATTGAATAAAAAATATCTGTCCATATTATGACCTAAATAAGCCTCCTATGGTATGTGACCACCACATTGTCTGCCATTATCACCTAAAACCACCGCACCATCCGCCCTCATGAACCATGGTCCCCTCTCTAATCTTTCCTAACACTCTAATATATAACCACACTGTATCTCTGCAATGCTAACCCTTTTTCACTCTGTTCACCCATTTCATGCTGCCCCTCTCTATATCCATTCTTTGCTCCTTTTCACAATATGCTCTCATACTGCTTGTGTCCAAACTGTATCCCCCCACAAAGTTCTTCTATTTGGTATGTTGGTGACCACAGCCGTCCATACATTGTGATATCCACAAAATCCCCTTAATATACACAATAATGTCCACCACAACCCCCCGAATATACAGAATAATAATAATAATCTTTATTTTTATATAGCGCTAACATATTCCGCAGCGCTTGACAGGTTGCACACATTATCGTTGCTGTCCCTGTTGGGGCTCACAATCTAAATTCCCTATCAGTATGTCTTTGTAATGTGGGAGGAAACCGGAGAACACGGAGGAAACCCATGCAAACACGGAGAGAACATACAAACTCTTTGCAGATATTGTCCTCAGTGGTGCTTGAACCCAGGACTCCAAGGCTGCTGTGCTATCCACTGCGCCACCCACCGTGCTGCCCTATGATGACCTCCACAGTCCCCACATGACATAACTACTATAATACTGCCCCTATGTACAAGAATATAACTACTATAATGCTGCCTCTATGTACAAGAATATATCTACTATAATACTGCCTCTGTGTACAAGAATATAGCTACTATAATACTTCCCCTGTGTACAAGAATATAGCTACTATAATACTGCCCCTGTGTAGAAGAATATAGCTACTATAATACTGCCCCTGTGTACAAGAATATAGCTACTATAATACTGCCTTTATGTGCAAGAATAAATCTATTATAATACTGCCCCTAAGTACAGGAATATAACTACTAAAATACTGCTCCCTATATACAAGAATATAACTACTATAATACTTCCCCTATGTACAAGAATATAACTACTAAAATACTGCTCATATGAACAAGAAGATAACTACTATATTCTTGTACATAGGGGCAGTGTTATAGTAGTTATATTCTTGAACATAGGAGCAGTATTATAGTAGTTATATTCTTGTACATAGGGGCAGTATTATAGTAGTTGTATTCTATAGAGAGCAATATTATACTAGTTATATTCTTGTACATAGAATATACAAGAATATAACTGCTCATTATGTGCGATAATATAGCTACTATAATACTGCTCCTATGTACAAGAATATAACTGCTATAATACTGCTCATTATGTACGATTATTATTATTATTATTTATATAGCACCATTAATTCCATGGTGCTGTACATGAGAAAGGGTTACATCAAAATACAAATATCACTTATAGTAAACAAAACTAACAATGACAGACTGATACAGAGGGGCGAGGACTCTGCCCTTGTGGGCTTACATTCTATAGGATTATGGGGAAGGAGACAGGAGGTCGAGGGTTGCAGTAGCTCCGATGGTGTTGAGGTGGCCGTGTGGTCATTACAGGCTGTAAGCTTCTTTGAACAGGTGGGTTTTCAGGTCTCTTTTGAAGGATCCAAATGTGGTGGATAACCGGATGTGTTGGGGCACTGAATTCCAGAGGATGGGGGATATTCGGGAGAAGTCTTGGAGGCGATTGTGTGAGGAGCGAATAAGTGTGGAGGAGAGAAGGAGGTCTTGGGAGGACCAGAGATTACGTAAGGGAAGATATTGAGAGATTAGTTTGGAAATATACGGAGGAGAAAGGTTATGGATGGCTTTGTAGGTCAGTGTTAGTAGTTTAAACTGGATACGCTGGGAAATTGGGAGCCAGTGAATGGATTTGAAAAGAGGTGAAGCAGGAGTGTAGCAAGGAAAGAGATTAATTAGTTGGGCAGCAGAGTTAAGGATGGACTGGAGGGGTGCGAGAGTGTTAGAAGGTAGGCCACAGAGGAGGATATTGCAGTAGTTGAGGCGGGAGATGATTAGGGCATGCACGAGCATTTTGGTACAGTGTGGGTTGAGGAAAGGACGGATTCTGGAAATATTTTTGAGACGGAGGCGACAGGAGGTGGCGAGAGCTTGGATGTGCGGTTTGAGAGTCAAGGGTTACTCCGAGGCAGCGGATTTTGGGGACAGGGGAAAGTGTGATTTCATTTATTTTGATAGATAGATCAGGTAGGGAAGATATGCGAGATGGAGGAAAGATAATTAGTTCAGATTTGTCCACATTGAGCTTGAAGAAGCGAGTGGAGAAGAAGGAGGATATGGCTGATAGACACTCTGGGATTCTGGAGAGCAGAGAGGTGACATCTGGGCCAGAGAGGTAGATCTGTATAATATAGCTAGTATAATACTGCCCCTATGGACAAGAATATAACAACTATAATATTGCTGCTATGATTTTAACTATAATACTGCCCCCTATGCATAAGAATATTACAACTATGATACTTTCCCATGTACAAAAATATCATTCTTAAAAATTTTTCCCTAATGTACAGGTTTTCTTTGGCCAATAATTAAGACTCTCCCATATGGGCAAGCATACTGCTAAGTGGGTGAAGGTGGCTGTTAGTCAGCCCCTTGTCAGTTAGGCCGTCATTATTATGCTGTACATGCTGCCCCTTTGATTTTACACTGTATTTTTCTATATGCCATTGTGTTTTACTGCCAGGCCACAGCTCTGCTAAAAGAAGATGATGACCTGTGAGATTTGTGTTTCTAGCCCTCACATGGATTTATATTCAGTGCACTTGTCTGTTCATTCTCTTCATTGTGGAAACTGTGAGAGGCATGGCAAAGAAACTGATTGACAGGTTGAGGAAATTAAAGGGAACCTTTCCATAGGATCACCCCTCCATAGGCTGGAGAAACACTAGCGATTTAAAAATTGGTCCGATTTTGATGCAGGATAGTCGGACGTGTGTAATGCAAGTGCCATGCATGTGTCATGCATTTTTTGTGCGAGTACAATCCGATTTTTCACACCTAGCATCCCTTTTCCATCAGAATGCAGTGCGGTTGTGCTATTCAGGAAGTCCTATTCCCAGGACTTCCAACACAGGTCTCTCAGTGCGCTATTCAGGGATCCGATCGACTCCCAGGATCTCCCAACACACAAGTCTCTCAGATCCACGGTCTCTCAGTGCGCTATTCAGGGATTCGGTCCACACACAGGACCTCCTCAACACACAAGCTATCCAGGATCTACACAATCTCCATTACAGAGACTATGTGACCACACCATGGTTACAGTATGTACCTTTAACCACTTTCAAACTAACCCTGTAAGCCTCCCTTTACAACTATACAAATACTTGTGGGACTACAGGTCCCAGAACAACAACATTACTGGCTTACACATACCGGCCATTTACAATCATGCCGGCCACTGTTTCACCATCATAATCACAGATACGCCTCCATGCGCATCCTGAGGAGCACCTACAGCACCGCCAAGCTGCAGCAGGGGTCACTGCATCACAAAAGATTAAAAGCCGGCAAATGATCTGTACACTATAGAATAGATAGAATAGATATATACACATAGAATATGTGTATATATACTGTATATACACTATCGTTCAAAAGTTTAGGGTCACTTAGAAATTTCCTTATTTTTGAAAGAAAAGCAGTTTTTTCCAATGAAGCAAACATTAAATGATTAACAAATACACTATATACATTGTTAATGTGGTAAATGATTATTCTAGCTGCAAATGTCTGGTTTGTAATGCAATATCTTCATAGGTGTATAGAGGTCTGTTATGATTAGATAATTCAGTACCACAATGGACATAGAAGTCAGAGCACATACAGTGACCTGACAATAATCCAAAAACATAGAACGAGCTCTGAGACGTGGGAACTCTGTTGACCGCAATCCCTAATCATCTCCAACCACACTAAAGGCAGCAGTGGATTGCGCCTAACGCTCCCTATGCAACTCGGCACAGCCTGAGAAACTAGCTAGCCTGAAGATAGAAAATAAGCCTACCTTGCCTCAGAGAAATACCCCAAAGGAAAAGGCAGCCCCCCACATATAATGACTGTGAGTTAAGATGAAAAGACAAATGTAGAGATGAAATAGATTTAGCAAAGTGAGGCCCGACTTTCTGAACAGAGCGAGGATAGGAAAGGTAACTTTGCGGTCAACACAAAACCCTACAAATAACCACGCAAAGGGGGCAAAAAGACCCTCCGTACCGAACTAACGGCACGGAGGTACACCCTCTGCGTCCCAGAGCTTCCAGCAAGAAAGAAAAACCAGATAAGCAAGCTGGACAGGAAAAAACAGAAAACAAAAATAACAAAAGCAGAACTTAGCTATGCAGAGCAGCAGGCCACAGGAACGATCCAAGAGGAAGCAAGTCCAATACTAGAACATTGACTGGAGGCCAGGATCAAAGCACTAGGTCGAGTTAAATAGAGCAGCACCTAACGACTTCACCACATCACCTGAGGAAGGAAACTCAGAAGCCGCAGTACCACTTTCCTCCACCAACGGAAGCTCATAGAGAGAATCAGCCGAAGTACCACTTGTGACCACAGGAGGGAGCTCTGCCACAGAATTCACAACAGTACCCCCCCCTTGAGAAGGGGTCACCAAACCCTCACCAGAGCCCCCAGGACGACCAGGATGAGCCATATGAAAGGCACAAACAAGATCGGGAGCATGGACATCAGAGGCAAAGACCCAGGAATTATCTTCCTGAGCATAACCCTTCCACTTAACCAGATACTGGAGTTTCCGTCTAGAAACACGAGAATCCAAAATCTTCTCCACAATATACTCCAACTCCCCCTCCACCAAAACCGGGGCAGGAGGATCAACAGATGGAACCATAGGTGCCACATATCTCTGCAACAATGACCTATGGAATACGTTATGGATGGAAAAAAAATTTGGAAGGGTCAAACGAAAAGACACAGGATTAAGAATCTCAGAAATCCTATACGGACCAATGAAGCGAGGTTTAAACTTAGGAGAGGAAACCTTCATAGGAATATGACGAGAAGACAACCAAACCAAATCCCCAACACGAAGTCGGGGACCCACACAGCGTCTGCGATTAGCGAAACGTTGAGCCTTCTCCTGTGGCAAGGTCAAATTGTCCACTACATGAGTCCAAATCTGCTGCAACCTGTCCACCACAGTATCCACACAGGACAGTCCGAAGACTCAACCTGCCCTGAAGAGAAACGAGGATAGAACCCAGAGTTGCAGAAAAACGGCGAAACCAAGGTAGCCGAGCTGGCCCGATTATTAAGGGCGAACTCAGCCAAAGGCAAAAAGGACACCCAGTCATCCTGATCAGCAGAAACAAAGCATCTCAGATATGTTTCCAAGGTCTGATTGGTTCGTTCGGTCTGGCCATTAGTCTGAGGATGGAAAGCCGAGGAAAAAGACAAGTCAATGCCCATCCTAGCACAAAAGGCTCGCCAAAACCTCGAAACAAACTGGGAACCTCTGTCAGAAACGATATTCTCTGGAATGCCATGTAAACGAACCACATGCTGGAAGAACAATGGCACCAAATCAGAGGAGGAAGGTAATTTAGACAAAGGTACCAAATGGACCATCTTAGAGAAGCGATCACAAACCACGCAAATGACTGACATTTTTTGAGAGACGGGAAGATCTGAAATAAAATCCATAGAGATATGTGTTCAAGGCCTCTTCGGGACCGGCAAGGGAAAAAGCAACCCACTGGCAAGAGAACAGCAGGGCTTAGCCCGAGCACAAATTCCACAGGACTGCACAAAAGAACGCACATCCCGCGACAGAGATGGCCACCAAAAGGATCTAGCCACTAACTCTCTGGTACCAAAGATTCCAGGATGACCAGCCAACACCGAACAATGAACCTCAGAGATAACTTTATTCGTCCACCTATCAGGGACAAACAGTTTCTCCGCTGGGCAACGATCAGGTTTATTAGCCTGAAATTTTTGCAGCACCCGCCACAAGTCAGGGGAGATGGCAGACACAATTACTCCCTCTTTGAGAATACACGCCCGCTCAGATAAACCCGGAGAGTCGGGCACAAAACTCCTAGACAGGGCATCTGCCTTTACATTTTTAGAGCCCGGAAGGTACGAAACCACAAAGTCAAAACGGGCAAAAAACAGCGACCAACGAGCCTGTCTAGGATTCAACCGTTTGGCAGACTCGAGATAAGTCAAGTTCTTATGATCAGTCAAGACCACCACGCGATGCTTAGCTCCTTCAAGCCAATGACGCCACTCCTCGAATGCCCACTTCAAGGCCAGCAACTCTCGATTGCCAACATCATAATTTCACTCAGCAGGCGAAAACTTCCTGGAAAAGAAGGCGCATGGTTTCATCACCGAGCCATCAGAACTTCTCTGCGACAAAACAGCCCCCGCTCCAATCTCAGAAGCATCAACCTCGACCTGGAATGGAAGCGAAACATCTGGTTGACACAACACAGGGGCAGAAGAAAAACGACGCTTCAACTCTTGAAAAGCTTCCACAGCATCAGAAGACCAATTGACCACATCATCACCCTTCTTGGTCAAATCGGTCAATGGTTTAGCAATACTAGAAAAATTGCAGATGAAGCGACGATAAAAATTAGCAAAGCCCAGGAACTTTTGCAGACTTTTCAGAGATGTCGGCTGAGTCCAATCATGGATGGCCTGGACCTTAACAGGGTCCATCTTGATAGTAGAAGGGGAAAAAATGAACCCCAAAAATGAAACCTTCTGAACACCAAAAAGACATTTTGATCCCTTCACAAACAAAGAATTAGCACGCAGGACCTGAAACACCGTTCTGACCTGCTTCACATGAGACTCCCAATCATCCGAGAAGATCAAAATATCATCCAAGTAAACAATCAGGAATTTATCCAGGTACTCTCGGAAGATGTCATGCATATAGGACTGAAACACTGATGGAGCATTGGCAAGTCCGAATGGCATTACAAGGTACTCAAAATGGCCCTCGGGCGTATTAAATGCAGTTTTCCATTCATCGCCTCGCTTAATACGCACAAGATTATACGCACCACGAAGATCTATCTTGGTGAACCAACTAGCCCCTTAATCCGAGCAAACAAATCAGATAACAGCGGCAAGGGGTACTGAAATTTAACCGTGATCTTATTTAGAAGGCGGTAATCTATACAAGGTCTCAGCGAACCATCCTTCTTGGCCACAAAAAAGAACCCTGCTCCCAATGGTGACGATGACGGGCGAATATGCCCCTTCTCCAAGGACTCCTTCACGTAACTCCGCATAGCGGCGTGCTCAGGCACAGATAAATTAAGCAGTCGACCTTTTGGGAATTTACTACCAGGAATCAAATCGATAGCACAATCACAATCCCTATGCGGAGGTAGGGTATCGGACTTGGGCTCATCAAATACATCCCTGTAATCAGACAAGAACTCTGGAACCTCAGAAGGGGTGGATGATGAAATAGACAGAAATGGGACATCCCCATGTACCCCCTGACAACCCCAGCTGGACACAGACATGGATTTCCAATCTAATACTGGATTATGGACTTGTAGCCATGGCAACCCCAACACGACCACATCATGCAGATTATGCAACACCAGAAAGCGAATAACCTCCTGATGAGCAGGAGCCATGCACATGGTCAGCTGGGTCCAGTACTGAGGCTTATTCTTGGCCAAAGGCGTAGCATCAATTCCTCTCAATGGAATAGGACACTGCAAGGGCTCCAAGAAAAACCCACTACGCCTAGCATACTCCAAGTCCATCAAATTCAGGGCAGCGCCTGAATCCACAAATGCCATGACAGAATAAGATGACAAAGAGCAGATCAAGGTAATGGACAAAAGAAATTTTGACTGTACTGTACCAATGGTGGCAGACCTAGCGAACCGCTTAGTGCGCTTAGGACAATCAGAGATAGCATGAGTGGAATCACCACAGTAGAAACATAGCCCATTCTGACGTCTGTGTTCTTGCCGTTCAACTCTGGTTAAAGTCCTATCGCACTGCATAGGCTCAGGTTTATGCTCAGATAATACCGTCAAATGGTGCACAGATTTACGCTCACGCAAGCATCGACCGATCTGAATAGCCAAAGACATAGACTCATTCAGACCAGCAGGCATAGGAAATCCCACCATGACATCCTTAAGAGCTTCAGAGAGACCCTTTCTGAAAATAGCTGCGAGCGCACCTTCATTCCATTGAGTGAGTACGGACCACTTTCGAAATTTCTGACAATATACCTCTATCTCAACCTGACCCTGACACAGAGCCAGCAAATTTTTCTCTGCCTGATCCACCGAATTAGGTTCATCATACAGCAATCTGAGCGCCAGGAAAAACGCATCAATATTACATAATGCAGGATCTCCTGGCGCAAGAGAAAATGCCCAGTTCTGAGGGTCGCCACGTAAAAAAGAAATAATGATCCTAACTTGTTGAACTGGGTCACCAGAGGAGCGAGGTTTCAAAGCCAGAAATAGTTTACAATTATTTTTGAAACTCAGAAATTTAGTTCTATCTCCAAAAAACAAATCAGGAATAGGTATTCTAGGTTCTAACATAGATTTCTGATCAATAGTGTCTTGAATCTTTTGTACTCTTGCCGTGAGCTGATCCACACATGAAGACAGACCTTTAATGTCCATCGCTACACCTGTGTCCTGAACCACCCAAATGTCTAGGGGAAAAAAAAGGCAAAACACAGTGCAGAGAAAAAAAATGGTCTCAGAACTTCTTTTTTCCCTCTATTGAGAATCATTAGTACTTTTGCCCTCCAGTACTGTTATGAAAGGTAATTCAGTACAACAATGGACATAGAGGTCAGCGCACATACAGTGACCTGACAATAATCCAAAAACATAGAACGAGCTCTGAGACGTGGGAACTCTGTTGATCGCAATCCCTAATCCTCTCCAACCACACTAAAGGCAGCCGTGGATTGCGCCTAACGTTCCCTATGCAACTCGGCACAGCCTGAGAAACTAGCTAGCCTGAAGATAGAAAATAAGCCTACCTTGCCTCAGAGAAATACCCCAAAGGAAAAGGCAGCCCCCCACATATAATGACTGTGAGTTAAGATGAAAAGACAAAAGTAGAGATGAAATAGATTTAGCAAAGTGAGGCCCGACTTTCTGAACAGAGCGAGGATAGGAAAGGTAACTTTGCGGTCAACACAAAACCCTACAAATAACCACGCAAAGGGGGCAAAAAGATCCTCCGTACCGAAGTAACGGCACGGAGGTACACCCTCTGCTTCCCAGAGCTTCCAGCAAGCAAGAAAAACCAGATAAGCAAGCTGGACAGGAAAAAACAGAAAACAAAAATAACAAAAGCAGAACTTAGCTATGCAGAGCAGCAGGCCACAGGAACGATCCAAGAGGAAGCAAGTCCAATACTAGAACATTGACTGGAGGCCAGGATCAAAGCACTAGGAGGAGTTAAATAGAGCAGCACCTAACGACTTCACCACATCACCTGAGGAAGGAAACTCAGAAGCCGCAGTACCACTTTCCTCCACCAACGGAAGCTCATAGAGAGAATCAGCCGAAGTACCACTTGTGACCACAGGAGGGAGCTCTGCCACAGAATTCACAACAGAGGTCCATTTCCAAGAACCATCACTCCATAAGAAGGCTAATGAATGGTTAGAATACCCTTCAAAAAACCTTTGTGCAAGTAGGTTAGCACAGCTGAAAACAGTTTGGCTGATTAGAGAACCTATAAACCTGACCTTCCTTTGAGCTAGTTGAGAATCTGGAGCATTACATTTGTTGGTTCCATTAAACTCTCAAAATGGCCAGAAAATAAGAACTTTCATGCAAACTTAACAGTCTATTCTTGTTCTTAGAAATGAAGGTTATTCCATGCAAGAAATTGCCAAGAAACTGAAGATTTCCTACAACGGTGTGTACTACTCCCTTCAGAGGAGAGGACAAATAGGCTCTAACCAGAGTAGAAAGAGAAGTGGGAGGCCCTACTGCACAACTGAGCAACAAGGCAAGTACATTAGAGTCTGTAGTTTGAGAAATCGACACCTCACAGGTCCTCAACTGGCAGCTTCATTAAATAGTACATGCAAAACACCAGTGTCAACGTCTACAGTGAAGAAAAGGCGACTCCAGGATGCTGACCTTCAGGGCAGAGTGGCAAAGAAAAAGCCAAATCTGAGACTGGCTAATAAAAGGAAAAGATTAATATGGGCAAAAGAACACAGACATTAGACAGAGGAAGATTGGAAAAAAGTGTTATGAACAGACAAATCCAAGTTTGAGGTGTTTGGATCACACAGAAGAACATTTGTGAGACGCAGAACAACTGAAAAGTTGCTGAAAGAGTACCTGACGCCATCTGTCAAGCATGGTGGAGGTGATGTGAGGGTCTGGGGTTGCTTTGGTGCTGGTAAAATGGGAGATTTGTACAAGGTAAAAGGGATTTTGAATAAGGATGGCTATCACTCCATTTTGCAACGCCATGCCATACCCTGTGGACAGCGTTTGATTGGGGCCAATTTCATCCTACAACAGGACAATGACCAAACTCACACCTCCAAATTATGCAAGACCTGTTTAGGGAAGAAGCAGGCAGCTGGTATTCTATCTGTAATGGAGTGGCTAGCGCAGTCACCAGATCTCAACCCCATTGAGCTGTTGTGGGAGCAGCTTAACCATATGGTACCAAAAATTGCCCATCAAGCCAAACCAACTTTTGGATGGGGCTTCTGGAAGCACGGGGTGAATTTTCTCCAGAATACCTCAGCAAATTAACTGACAACACCATCAAAAGTTGATCAACGAGGATGGCAGGTGTCACACCCCCAATAATCAGAGATTGATGACCTATCCTGCGGATAGGCCATTAATTTTATGGTCTTAGACAAGTCCTTTAAGGTCCTTTATCTTGGAGACTGAGAAAGGCTGGGCAGATAATGTGATTGACAGACTGAGGTTAAGAGTTTGCTTGTCTTCTTTTGCTTTGGTTGCAGATGGCTGGTGTCCTTTGCAGAGAGCCAGTGTAGTGACGAAGACCCATGTTACTTAGTAGATTACTGGAAAAATTTTGAACTGTGCACTGCACCTGGTTACAGAGAGGTGATGAGATGGCTTTCTGACTATCCCAGGCATAACAGACCAACCACCCATGAAAGAGAGGAGAATGAACCCCCCACAGAATGTCTACCAATGAATGCAGACAGGAGTTGGAGGGCAGCTGCATGCCCCCCAAAAAAGCTGTAATAGTTAATGTCTGGGTGTGCAGAGTTGAAGGAAAGTCCAAGCTACCTGGTTAGCTACTATAACCAGAGCTAGTTAAGCAAAGTAAGCTACAGAGGAACAGATCACTGAATCTCAAGAAGTGGAGCCAAGACAGGTGGTAAAGCTGAGTGATCAAGGAGGGTACCGTCCAGTTGTGCAAGCATTGCAGTGAAAATGAGGACCTCAAGTTCAGGGGACACTCTGGTTGTGCAAGTGGAGCGCCCCCAGACACAGGGCCACGAGTTCTCGGTACCGGGCGTCTCTGGTTCGGTTCTGAGGCTGTCGCGGTGGCTAGACCCGGTCCGTGACCCTGCTAGGGGGCGTCCAATAAAGGTGGTGCAGTCTGTCAGGGGTTTGTGACGCCACCTGTGGTGTTCGATCAGGGTGACCGACGCTGCTGTGGGGTCCGCTGGGGTGATGGAATGGCAGCTGGATGGTATACCTTCCCACAGGTGAGGTATGTCCCCAGGGCTTCCCAGTAAGGTAGATGGTAATGGTGTAGGGTGCAGTCAATAACGAGGACACAGGGTTGCAGTCTCTTTACCTCTTTACTGAAGACTTCAGGATCCTCAATCCAGAGCACGCTTAACAGGGCTATCTGAGACCGGCCGGTCCGATGGGCACATCCAGAGTTTCCTTCGCAGATGGAAATCGTTGCCTACCACTAGCGCCTGCGTGTTGTAGTCCTACCCTGCTGAGCATTCGGAATAGTCCTCACAACTGCTGTTCTCGTTCGTCGTTCTCTACAGCTCTCTCTCTCTTTGGTTCCAGATGTTACTAGTTTCTCGTCCCCCAGGAATGTTATGGCTAGGACGCCACCCGTATGACGGGAAGGCTCGGAGCTCTTCCAGGACCCTAGAGACGCCCCTCTCCACGCGTTGCCCCCTATGTCTTCGTAGGTGTAGTAAGGTAGACAGCCAACCTATGATTAATTGTCCTGCGGAGTTCGAAGTAAGGCCTAGAGTCAGTTACTCCCGCGGTGTTCCGGCCACCGGCTAGGCGCCTCAGTAGGATGTTGCCTCGGTCTCACGGCACGACTCCTACTGGTACTCCTTTGTGCTTGATCTCGTTTACACTGTTCCACAATATCCTTCCCTTCGTGTCTCTCTCTTGGATACTGCCGCAGGGTGTGCAGGCGCGGTTCCGTTACGTTCTGCTCTGTTCGCTAGGCACCTGCCAGGTTCCCACGTCTGACAGGGACGCCCCCGTGTCTTCTCCCTGCAACACCCCCTGCCACGGGATGTTGCCTGAATCCAACCCAGTCAGCTTCTCACCTACTTCCTCCCCGACCCCTAGTTTTACCAGTGTGAGGAGTGGCCCAATAAATAAAGCCTTTTTCTCCCCCAAATGGCCGGAGTGTGAAGTGTAATGTGTTCTGGTGATACCTGGTCAGGAGAACTCCTTTAGTGCCATCAGACGTACCATCACTCCCTTTAGTGGCAGAGCATCATACTGCAACGACCAGGTCTCTGGGGCGCTGCACAAGCGTTGTAGGGAGGGCAAGCACCAGGAGTTCAGGGATGTGTCCGGTTGTGCAAGCGTTGCATTAAAGATAAGGACCTGGAATTCAGGGGACTGTCCGGTTGTGCAAACATTGCAGTGAGAAAAAGCACATGGAGTTCAGGGGACTGTCCGGTTGTGCAATCATTGCATTGAAGACAAGGACCTGGAATTCAGGAGACTGTCTGGTTGTGCAAACATTGCAATGAGGATGAGGATCTGAGGTGCAGGAGACTGTCCGGTTGTGCAAGCGTTGTAGTGTGGACGAGGACCTGGAGTTTAAGGGACTGTCCGGTTGTGCAAGTGAGTCGCCCGCCTGGGCCGTGGGGTACTCGGTACCGGGTCTAGTACTTAAAGGGGAGGTTACGGTGGCTGCGACCCGGTCCGTGGCCCTGGGCACCCAAATAAAGGGAAAGGTCTTTAAGGGGAATGGTGAATAAAGTTTGTGTTCATGACGCCACCTGTGGTATTCGGTCAGTGGAGACCGACGCTGCTTAAAGGGGTCCTCTGGGGTGATGTTATGGCAACTAGATGGTATAACTTCCCTCAGGTGAAGTAGGCCCCCAGGGCTCCCGGTGTGTAGATGAGGATGGTGACAGGTGCAGCAAAGAATGGAAGACACAGGTTTGCAGTCTTCTTACCAGGTTTACTGAAGGTTTCAGGTAGCCGCAGTCCAAGGCACCAGATCACAGGTACAGGAAGGGTCCGGCCAGCTTGGAAGTGAATTCAGAGTCCCCTTTACCAGGTGGAGTTAGAAGCCTTCATACTGGTGTGGTGGTGTTGTAGTCTCTTATTGCCTTTGGCTTCTGGCAAGGTCCTCACAATTCTCTCTGTCCTCCATAAAGGTTAGGACACAAACCCATATGACAGGTGACTCGAGCCTTTTTACAGGGTCTCTATCATGACCCGGGCTCTACGTGCCACTGTGCCTCCTGGGTACTAGGGTGGACAGGTTACTTGTAATAATCCAGCTGTCCTGCTGGTTTCAGCTGTGCATCTTAGAATACGACACAACCTCGGTCTTCCGGCTACCGGAATCTGCGCTCAACCAGGGAGGTAGCCCAAACTCTGCTATGCTCCCCTGGTGTCACTCTCCTGTGCTTCCTTCTCCTGCACGCTCACTAAACAATATTCTTCCTTTCGTATTCTCTCTCTTTCTCCAGGAGCTGCAGCAACTCTGGCTGCACGGCCCCTCCAGTCCTTCCGACTCAAGGTCTGACTGCTCTCTTCTCTGTCCTCTGAAAGACTACCTTACTTCCTTTCCCTCAAGACCAGAATATAGGGAAGTTCCCCTTAATCTGGGTTCAGAGCTCCCCCTTCTGGCCTGGAGTGTGAACATGTTTCGTGCATTGTGTTTACCTGGTGAAAGAGATCTTTCATCGCTTCCAAGTGTGACATCACTCTCCCCGTGAGGAAAGCAATGCCACTGTGACGACCATGACCCTGGGGCGTCACATAAGCATTGCAGTGAGGATAAGGACCTGGAGTTCAGGGGACTGTCCTGTAGTGCAAGCATTGCATTAAAGACGAGGACCTGGAGTTAAGGGGACTGTCCGGTTGTGCAAGCGTTGCAGTGAGGACGAGTACAGACCAATGATGCTGTGTGGCCACAGTGAATACTCACAAATTTAGACTGAAAAATCGTATTGCCTTTTGTAAACACTTGCCCTTCATTTGGAGCTCCTATCTTACACCTGCCCGTCTCACAGTGAGTGTCTGTATAAAACCACAACTATGCTACAAAATTTCCTGTTCCTTATTATATATTGACATAATCTACAGGTAATCTGTCCTGTAGCTTGGATGAACATTTCAGATATTTTTCTCTGAGATGCAATTTGAAATGTGACCAGCAGATGGCAATGTTGGCTAGGGGATTGTCCATCCAGTTCTTACACAATAAGTATACAGTTAAAGGGTTCATCATAACAAGTCTGTTACAGTTGCTGGAGAATGAGCAAGTCTCCTGAATAGTGATCAGATGAACTAAATGTGTACAGTTTGACTATTCCTTGGTATTGTCCATGTCTGATGTTCATTTGCTACAGTAATTCATTAATCTTTGGCCATGTTCTTCCTTGCTGTTACTTTATGCCATTGTTCAGATCATAAATAATCATTTATCACAAGAAATGTCATATCTTTGAAGGCCAGGCACCTATTATATCCGCAGATTATATATATGCAGCGCATTGTAAGTGTATGAATGCCTTGAGGCTGTCATAATCTGCCACTACAATGTCCGAACACCCACAAACACAAGTGTATATGTCTCCTGTAGTCTCAGGGATAGCACTATCCGGAAGATAGGGGCAGTTAGAGGGCTTGTATATTAATTCATAGCTCCCCTAGAAGAAAGAATATTTAACCCTTTATGGACACGTGCATTCTTATTTCTATATAACAATGGATAGCAAATAGAGCTCATTCAAACACTAAAATGCAACATATCCATTAGACCATACTCCTTTGTTTTGCAAATTGTGGGTGCGTATATATGTATATACGTTCAATGTATATAGGCATATACAATTACATTACATTAACATGGATTTAATCATAAAATGTTAATTACCTAACTCTACCACTAGAGGGAGCATAAGAGCTTACATTACAGCCTTGTACAATGAACGCAATTGAAAGACAATACGCAGTTAGCTCCCATGCACCCCCTAGTGGTAAACGAAGGTAGCTAGCCTATTTTACAACTATCTATTGCAAACAGACCATTCACCACTGTATGCTTTACAAACAGGGGCGTAACTATCGCTGTCACAAAGGGTGAGACTGTGATGTCCAGCTAAAGTCGGCTTCCCAGTGATGTGCGGTGCATGGCAGTGATGACATGCGCTGCCAGTGCTGGCTAGCCAACATCAGCTGCAGTCTCCCGCACTGGCTACAGAAGAGGTCGCCGCATGGCGTGAGAGTCAAGAAAGGTGAAAATAATGTTTTTTTCTTTTTAAAATGTACTGGGAAGAACAAAAGGGACACAGGATGGCAGGCAATATACAGTACCTCGAGAAACTATTCACCCCCTTTGGCATTTTTCGTGTATTGCTACCCCACAACCTGGAATTTCACTATTTCTTTGAGGGTTTGCATCAGTTAATGTAATGAATATGTCTACAGCTGTAAACATTTGTTTCTCTTTTTATTGCAAAGCAAAAAACAAAATAGGACATGATAAATGACAACCTCAATGTCCATAACTATTCACCCCCCTAAAGTCGGTACTTTGTAGAGCCTCCATTTGCGGCAATTACAGCAGCACATCACTTTGGAAAAGTCTCTATGAGCTTTCCACATCTTGCCACTGGGGATTTTTGCCCATTCCTCAAGGCCGAACTGCTCCTGCTCCTTCAGGTTAGATGGTTTCCTCTGGTGAACAGCAATCGTCATGTCTGACCAGAGATTCTCAGCTGGATTAAGGTCTGATCTGTGACTAGGCCATTCCAAAACATTTACATGCTTCCCTTTAAACCCCTCGCATGTTACTTTAGCAGTATGCTTTAGGTCATTGTCTCTTTCCCAGGCACAAATCACTGACAGGCTGAAACAGGTTTTGCTCAAGAATATCCCTGTATTTCGCACCATCCATCTTCCCCACGACTTGGACCATTTCCCCTGTATTATTTCCTTTCTGCTGAAAAAACATCCCCACCGCATGATAGTGCCACCACCATGTTCCATTCTAGGGATGGTGTTCTTGGGGTGATGAGCTGTATTGGTTTGGTGCCAGACATAGCGTTTACTGTACTTTAAATTAAGTTAAATTTTGGCCTCCTTGACCACAGCACCTTCATCCATACATTTGGGAAGTCTCCCACATATCTTTTAGCAAACTCAAACGAGCCTTACATTTTTGTGTAAGTAAAGGCTTTTCTTCTGGACACTCATCCATAAAGGCTATCTCTATGTAGTGTACGGCTTATTGTGGCAGTATGGACTTATGCTCCTGTTTCCACTTGGGAACTCGGCAGCTTCTTCAGGGTTACCTTTGGTCTCTGTGCTGCCTTTCTGATTAATACGCTCCTTGCCTGGGCCGAGAATTTGGTGGACGGCCCTCTTCTTGGCAGGTTTGTTGTGGTACCATTTTCTTTCCATTTGACGATAATTGATTTGATGGTGCTCCAGAGGATCATCAGTGATTGGGATATGTTTTTTATAACCCGACCCATTTGATATTCATGGTCTTTGGTTAGGGGTGCCTCTTGGTTAAAGGGAACCTGTCACCTGAATTTGGCGGGACAGGTTTGCGGTCATATGGGCGGGGTTTTCGGGTGTTTGATTCACCCTTTCCTTACCCGCTGGCTGCTTGCTGGACGCAATATTGGGTTGAAGTTCATGCTGTGTCCTCCTTAGTACCCGCCTGCGCAAGGCAATCTTGCCTTGCGCACGCGCAGTATGCTTTGCCCAACTGTGGGCAAAGCCGAAAAGCATTAGTGCGCATGCGCCGGCGCACTATGTCACGAAACACAGCGAAATACTTCCGGGACATAGTGCGCCGGCGCAAGCGCACTAATGTTTTTTGGCTTTGCCCGCAGTTGGGCAAAGCATACTGCGCGTGTGCAAGGCAAGATTGCCTTGCGCAGGCGTGTACTAAGGAGGACACAGCATGAACTTCAACCCAATATTGCGGCCAGCATGCAGCCAGCGGGTAAGGAAAGGGTGAATCAAACACATGAAAACCCCGCCCATATGACCACAAACCTGTCCCGCCAAATTCAGGTGACAGGTTCCCTTTAATGGTGTTGCAGCCTCTATGGCCTTTCAGAAAAGGTAAAGTGTATATACTGACAAACCGTATGACACTTAGATTGCACACAGTTGTGCTTCCTTTCACTAAGCATGTAACTTATGAAGGGAATTGCTTCCACAAGAATTTTTTAGAAGCTTTATAGCAATAGGGGTGAATACGCACATGCCGATATTTAGTTGTTTGATCCTATAAATGGAACTTATGCCTATATTTTTCTCAATTCATTTTACCAACTTAAGCTATGTAGTGCTGATGCATGACAGACAAATCATATTACAAAAATATTTAAAACACAGGTTGTAATCTAATAAAATAGGTAAAAATCCAATTGGGTGAATACTTTTTCAACCACTGTACCAGTATGGAGCATTATGACAGGATGGGGGACATTATGCCAGAATGGGGGCATTATACCAGGATTGGGGACATTATACCAGTATGTGGACATTAACCCATTTCTGACCTAGGACGGGATAGTACGTCCGAGGTCAGATACCACGCTTTGATGCAGGGCTCCGGCGGTGAGCCCACATCAAAGCCATGACATGTCAGCTGTTTTGTACAGCTGACATGTGAGTGCAATAGCGGTGAGTGGAATCGCGATCCACCCGCCGCTATTAACTAGTTAAATGCTGCTGTCAAACACTGACAGTGGCATTTAACTACCGCTTCCGGCCATCCGGCCAGAAATGAGCGCATCGCCGACCGAGTCACATGATCGGGGTCAGCGATGCGTCACCATAACAACCAGAGGTCTCCTTGAGACCTCTATGGTTGTTGATGCCGGCTTGCTGTGAGCGCCACCCTGTGGTCGGCGCTCATAGCAAGCCTGTAATTCTACTACATAGAGGCGATCTGTGCTTTGCCTCTATGTAGCTGAGCCGATCGAGTTGTGGCAGCTTCTAGTCTCCCATGGAGGTCATTGAAGCATGGCAAAAGTAAAAGAAAATGTTTAAAAAAATATGAAATAAATAAAAAAAATATAAAAGTTGAAATCACTCCCTTTTCGCCCCATTCAAAATAAAACAATAAAAATAAAATCAAATATACACATATTTGGTATGGCCGCGTTCAGAATCGCCCAATCTATCAATAAATAAAAAGCATTAACCTGATCGCTAAATGACATAGCGAGAAATAAATTTGAAACGCCCGAAATACAGTTTTTTGGTCTCCGCAACAGTGCATTAAAATGCAATAACGGGCGATCAAAAGAACGTATCTGAACCAAAATGGTATCATTAAAAACGTCGGCTCGGCACGCAAAAAATAAGCCCTCACCGACCCCAGATCACAAAAAATGGAGATGCTACGGGTATCGGAATATGGCGCTTTTTTTTTTTTTTTTTTTTTAAGCAAAGTATGGAATTTTTTTTCACCACTTAGATAAAAATTAACCTAGACATGTTAGGTGTCTATGAACTTGTAATGACCTGGAGAATCATGACAGCAGGTCAGTTTTAGCATTTAGTGAACCTTGCCAAAAAGCCAAACAAAAAACACGCATGGGATTGCACTTTTTTTGTAATTTTACAGCACTTGGAATTTTTTTTCCCATTTTCTAGTGCACGACATGGTAAAATCAATGATGTCATTCAAAAGTACAACTCATCCCGCAAAAAATAAGCCCTCGCATGGCCATATTAATGGAAAAATAAAAAAGTTATGGCTCTGGGAAGGAGGGGAGTGAAAAACGAACACGGAAAAACGGAAAATCCCAAGGTCATGAAGGGGTTAAACCTGGATGGGTAACATCATTGTAAAATGGGAACATTATACCAGGATGGGGGGACATGGTACCAGGATAGATGACATTATACCATAATGGGGGATATTATACCAGGATGGAGGACATTATACTAGAAGAAGGGATATTGTACCAGGATGGAGGACATTATACCAGAATGGGAGACATTATACCTGGATGGGGACATTATACCTGGATGGAAAACATTAGACCAGGATGGGGACTTTTTACCAGGATGAGGGATATTATACTAGGATGGGAGACTTTTTACCAGAACGGGACATTATACCAGGTTGGGGATATTATGCCAGGATGAAGGACATTATATCAGGATGGGGAACATTACACCAGGATGGGGACTTTATACCAGGATGTGAACATTGAACTAGTATGGAGGACATTGTAGTAGAATGGGGGCATTAAACCAGGATAGTGGACATTGTACCAGGATGGGGACATTTTTTCTAGATTGAGAACATTATAACAGAATAGGGAATATTATACCAGGACGGGGACATTATACCAGATTGGTGGATATTATACCAGAATAGAGATATGCTAGTATGGGAGATCATGCTTGGATAGAGGACATTATACTAGGATGGGAGACATTATATTAAAATGAGGACATTATCCAGAATAGGGGATATTATTCAAGGATGGGAGACATTTTACTAATATAGGGAAATTATGCCAGGAAGGAGGACATTATACAAGAATGGAAACATTATAACAGGATCGAGGATATTATACCAGAATGGGGACATTATTGTAAGATGGAGGACATTATACGAGGATCGGGGAAATTATACCAGGATGGGGACTTTTTACCGGGATGAGGGATATTATACTAGGATGGGAGACTTTATACCAGAACGGGGCATTATACCAGGTTGGGGATATTATGCCAGGATGAAGGATACTATATCAGAATGGGGAACATTATAACAGGATGGGGACTTTATACCAGGATGTGGACATTGAACTAGTATGGAGGACATTGTAGTAGAATGGGTGCATTATAACAGGAATGGGGACATTGTACCAGGATGGGGACATTTTTTCTAGATTGAGAACATTATAACAGAATAGGGGATATTATACAAGGACGGGGACATTATACCAGATTGGTGGACATTATACCAGAATAGAGATATGCTAGTATGGGACATCATACCTGGATGGAGGACATTATACTAGGATGGGAGACATTATATTAAAATGAGGACATTATCCAGAATAGGGGACATTATTCAAGGATGGGAGACATTTTACTAAGATAGGGAAATTATGCCAGGATGGAAGACATTATACAAGAATGGAAATGGAGCACCCCCAGTGGGGCAGTGGGGTACTCGGAGCCGGGCCCTTCGGTTCTCAAGGGGGATGTCACGGGGGCTGACCCAGTCCGTGGTCCTAGGGACGTCCGTTGTAAAATGGGGGAAAGGTCTTTAAAGGGATAATGTTCGTGACGCCACCTGTGGTATTCGGTCAGGGTGACCGACGCTGCTTAGGGGTCCGCTGGGGTGATGTTTTGGCAGCTAGATGGTATACCTTCCCACAGGTGAAGTATGTCCCCAGGGCTTCCCAGTGTGTAGGTGATGGATGGTGCGAGGCGCAGTGAAGAACGAGGACACAGGGGTGCAGTCTCTTTACCTTTACTGAAGGCTTCAGCATCCACAGTCCAAAGCACAGATCACAGGGCAGGCAGAGTCCGGCCGGTCCGAAGGCAAATCCAGAGTCCCCTTATCCAGGTGGAAATCAGTAGCCTTTTTCTAGCGCCTAGGTGTTGTATTTCCTCCCTGCTGAGCTTCTCGGTGAGGTCCTCACTCCTCACAACTATCGTAGATGTAATGTCTCTTTCTCTCTGTCCCCCTGATGGATAGGACAAACCCGTATGACTGATGGCCTGAGGCTTTTTACAGGGACACTATCACGCCCCGGCCCCCACAGTTGCCACCGTGGTTCCTGGGTAAAAGGTTGGGCAACTAATATGGAACTAGCTGTCCTGCCGGTCTCTGGAGCCAGGCTTAGAGATGATGACTCCCTCAATGTTCCGGCTACCGGCTTCTGCGCCTCAGAAAGGAGGCAGCCTTTTACAGGGCAGAACTCCTTCTGGTTTCCTCTCCTTTTGCTATAACTTCGTTTCTCACTCTCAGCAACGCAATTCCCTTCAATGTCTCTCTCTGTGGATGCTGCCGCATTGGTAAGCAGGCGCAGCTCCGTGTCCTTCTGACTAAGCCTCTGACAGGATCCCACCCCTGTCAGGGACCCACTACCTGAGAGGAGCTCAGATAGCAGCTCACTGGGTGAAGCCCAGCTCACTTCTGCCTAACTTCCTGTCCAATCCACCGGTTTTAACTAATTGTGAGGAGTGCCCTAATAAATAGAAACATGGCTCCCCCTGGCGGCCTGGAGTGTGAAGAGTGTTGTGTGGTTTGTGATACCTGGTAAAGAGATCTCCTTTATTGCCTTCAGACGTAATATCACTCCCCCTGGTGGAAAAACGGCATTACTGCAATGACCAGGACCCTGGGGCGCTGCAGAAACATTATACCAGGATCGAGGATATTATACCAGAATGGGGACATTATTGTAAGATGGAGGACATTATACTAGGATGGAGGACATTAGACCAGAATGGAGGCATTATATCAGGATGAGGGACATTATAATAGGATGGGGGCATTAAACCAGCATGGTGGACATTATACCAGGATGGAGACAATATACTAGGATAGAGGACAGTATACAAGTATGGAAGACATTATGCCATAATGGGAATATTATACAAGGATGGGGAACTTTATATCAAGAAGGGACGCTAAATGGGGGAAAACATTACAGCATTGGGTCCAGGATGAAGTGCATTATTACTGGGAAGGCCCAGGATGGGGACATTATTACTAAAAGGGGCCCAAAATGGTGGAGATTATTACAAGATGGAGCCAGGACAAGGGACATTATTACATTGGGGAAAAAGGTATGTCTTTATAGGATCTAGAATTCTACAAGGGTCCACAAATCTGTCCAACCTGCAGGTGGGTCGAAATTTTGTTCCAAGGCTTATCAGACTCTAGTTACGCCACTGTGTTGAATTAATCAGCTGGGAATTTATGAATTAATAAAGCTGGGAATTTATGATCATAAAGAAACATGAAGGTTCTTTTAAGCAACTGAACACATAAAAAAAGAGTGCAGATGCAAGAGTAAATGACCATGTGTTCCCCACTTACATTCTCTGCATAGATTACACGGATAGCATAGTTTACAATCACGTGAAGTGAACGTTCATTTAGCGACTGCTATCTGTAAATATCTCAATTTTTTTTTAACAGAAAATAGATTTCATAGTATGAAACGTGAGGTTTTGTATTGTTTTTCTATCTTTTATCCATCCTCTTCTGTGTGGCAGATGACCCCCTTACCATCCGGCTTTCATTATCACTCACTATTGGAAACATTGATTTTGATACTTAAGTGTCTTGCCTGTTTATTCAGACAATGGATGATGTGCGATGCTGGAATGCAGAGAAAATCCGGAGACGTGTCTTTTATATAGAGGACAGTACTGATAGCTTCAGTAAAAATTAAATGATCCCGAGGAGCCTAGCTGTATTTAACCCTGTCACATACCGCACTTATACAGGTAACCATTTCATAGCTGAATGGACAAAAGTGCATTAAACATTTAATTTGGGTTTCTCATTCATTCCCATTGCGTCCCAGTATATAACATCCGGCCCGCGCCCTTCCATCTGCCTCTAATAACATGTGAAAGAACGGATGGTGGTAAAGAGCTCCCTGATACCAGCACGGTCCTGTTAACAGGAGTCACACAAGTAAGGAGACAGGTCAGTCATGACATTTCTTCCTTCCTATAATTCCACCATCCAAAAAGATGACGTAATAAAACGGTGGCATAACCTCTAGCGAAGTTCCTTCAGGAAAAACGGTGGCAGTACCTCTAGTGAAGTTCCTTCAGAGTAAATGGCGGCAGAATCTCTAGCAAAGTTCCTTCGGGAAAAATAGCGGCACAACCTCTAGCGAAGTTCCTTCAGGAAAAACAGTGGCAGAACCTCTAGCGAAGTTCCTTCAGGAAAAATGGCGGCAGAACCTCCAGCCAAGTTCCTTCAGGAAAAACCATGGCAGAATCTCTAGCAAAGTTCCTTCAGGAAAAATGGCGGCAGAACCTCTAGTGAAAGTTCCTTCAGGAAAAACGGTGGCCAACCACTTTTCATAGCAAAATCTCGAATCCAACCTCGAAATTAGATCATTGTCTGCACATACCCTTAAAGCAATCTTGCAGAGAAAGTAGGATTAATCGTCAGATTCTCAACGCCATCTTCCTCAATGGCTTTGTGTTGTGACCACCTTTCAAATTGCAGTAAATTGTGTTGGTTGCCAGCCACAACGGGTGAACACAGCCTGATTGGTATGGCTACTGGTGTATGCATCTGATATCGTTTAGTTTGTTTCCTTTCAATAAAATTTCTCCCCAGGTACAGAGTGCTATAAAACAGCAAATCAGGCTGTGCTCATCTTCCCAGGATCCTTCAACAAGTTTCCACCACTGCTACAAGCATTGCGGCACTAACATAATGTCGACAGCGCAACAGTAAATCATTGAGCTCTGAAGGGGGCATTCCGTCTACACTGGTAGCTCACTGATTGGCTGCAGCACTGTCAAAGTGATGTTAGTGTAACACCCCAGGAAGCTGGCGGCTACAGTGGTATTGCCTTCCTCACGAGGAGGGTAATGCCATGCTTGGAAGCGACAAGGGTCCCTTCAACAGGTAACATTTACACACAACACTGTTCTGATTCCAGGCCAGGAGGGGGAGCTCTAGACCCAGATTCAGGGTAGATTCCCTATATATTCTGGCTGGAGGAGGAGTTAGTGAGCAGTCTGTGGGGAGAGCTGGAGCCATGCAGACATGAGGTTTTGCAGCTCCTGACAGGTGAGTCAGACATATTGTAGGAGACTGTGAGTGGAGCTGCGAGTGGGCTCACTCCAGAATCAGCACAAGAAACTGGAGGCCGGAATTCAGTGGTTGTGGGGGGTAACTGTATGCCCCAGAGCAGAAACCGGTGAGCAGGAGATTCCAAGTCTCCTGTGCACCATTACACCCGAAGGCACAGCAGCAGATAGAGCCCGGAGTCACAACGAGAAGGGACACCTATAAAAAGGCTGGAGTTGCCTGCCATGCGGGTGGTGTCCACCTGAAAGGGAGAGAGAGAAAGAGAGAACCTTGTGTGAAGTCTCAGACAGCAAGGAACTTAGAACGCGCAGAATGGAAGGCTTCCAACCCCACCTGGCTAGGGGGATTCCAAATAGCTTCCAGGCTGCCCCGGACCTCACCATCACCTTTTACCTGTACCCTGGACTGTGTCTGCATTCTACCAGTAAAAGGTAAAGAGACTGCGACCTTGTGTCCTCTAATTCTTTCCTACACCTCGCCATCTATCATCCTTACCAACTACAGTGGGAGCCCTGGGGACTGAGCTCTACCTGTGGGGAACTAGACCATCTCTAGTGCAATACCATCATCCCCAGAGGACCCCTTTAAGTAGCGTCGGCTACCTCTAGCCAAGTACCACAGGTGGCGTCACAAACATTACAACATCAGACTTTATTTCCATTTTCATTAACCCCCTTTTACTGGATGCTGAAGGCCACGGACCGGGTCACTGCCACCGTGACCACCCGTTTAAGAACAGAACCATTCCGGTACTGAGTACCCCACGGTCCTAGCGGGCGCTCCATTAGCACTGCAGCTAATGTCAGTCACCAGGAGCAGTGGCGGAAACTCGACGGAGGACCTGGGGAAAGTGAGTACAGATAGACAGATTAGTTATTTTCTAACAAACTAGAGTCGGGGGAGAAACATATTGGAAAGGCAAAAACCCCTTTAAGGGACTTGTCAATTTCTTTTATTCCTGTTTGCATTCTGTAGCCATAGCTTTATTTTAATTTTGACCTATCTGTATAAGGTCTCATTTATAGATTGTTTTTTTTTCTCGTATGTGAAAATACGGACCGTTGTTCATTAGGGTTTTAGATCAGAATTTCATCATTGACTGTTTTTACCATCAGTGAGTTTCTCCCATTAAAAAAAAAACCAAAAAACGGAACTGAACCCCCTCTCCCCCCAAAAATGGACTGCTCACCCAACGCATTCATGTACAAGCCCCTAGACTTGGATGCATCATGTCTAATCTTTGCTAAAAATTGGACGTTTCCATGATTTTTTTTGTGGACACACCGTCTGCAAAAAACACGGACAGGAGAATAGCACCATAGCCTTTAATGGGCACGTGTGAGCACATTGTAGACGTACGAGAAAAACACAAGTGTGACTGGGCGCTGTTGCTTTAAATTTTATGGAAAGGTTGTACTTCATGTAAGTTACATTCTTTAGTAGATATATACTAGCCTTTAATTTTAATTCAATTTTATTTTGGCAAAAATTTCTGAAAAAAATGTTTAGCTGCAAATATTGCATAACTATTTTATCTATTATTGTTTCTACTTTATAGGGGTGGCAATATCAAATATTATATGTGTATATTATTTAAAGGGTTTTTTTTCACCCATTTTTAAAGTGAAAATGAGGGCATCACGACATACGGGCTGAAACACTGATTTCAACGATGTTTTACTTATTAGGCTGTGTGCTGTTGTTCCCTCACAATGTATTATCAGCAGGAGATTACCACTGCAGGACTACAGCTCACATGCATCCTGGTCCAGCTCCACCCCCAGCACTGATTGGCAGATCACTGTCAATATACAGTGCACAAGGAGAGCCTGGTGTGGGCGGAGGCAGCTTTTTGAGCTCTGCTACCTTCTACAGCTAAAAACTCTGATCTTATCACAACTGCTTCACTCAGTAAACTAAGTGATACATCGCTGGAATCAGGATCTCTGCTCCTACATTATGCCGCTCTCAGATGTGGTAGAGCACATCGTGGTCTAAAAATAATAACAAAAAAGTACATTGCGTTTATACTGATCCCTTGATCACAGATTGTACCAGGACCCCAAACCTGTACTTGTACAGCTCGTCAGACTCGTATGGGGGTTAAACGTGATTATGGAATGATCAATGCCGGTGTGTGAGGGAACAGGATAGTCCAGATTCAGCCATCATTTGTATTGAAGATGTGTTTGCTGCTATTAATTATGGACTATATAAGTGCTATATGTAATATGCTTTTGCATCCATGATAAAATAATCGCTCAGTAGTGAATACAACTAATTGATCATCGTTTTATTAAGTGTAAGGGCACTCGATTAATCTTATTACTATTCCTATTACCTTACTGTTTTTTTTATGAGAACCACACCAGAAACAGAAAGGATGGATGCTATAATAATAGCATAGAAATAGAATTTTTTTTTTTTATAAATATTCTATTTGGTCTTGTTTCCTCTGATATGAAAGTGTGAGGAGACCCAATGCTGAAGAGTTAGGCTATGTTCACACAATGTTTTTTTGTTTGTTTTTTAAGAAATCTAGAAAAATGTCAATTCAGCTTAAAGCATCTGTGTTAGACATAAGAATCCCAGAATCCTTCAGGGGTAGACGGTCTGTGGTCTGCGTGTGGATCACGAAGCATAAGAAGAAGGACTATGCCACGGATACCTGTTCTGTATCGGTTCTGGAACTGTCAAGGCTGTCTCCTCTGTTGTCCGGGGGGAAAGCTTAAGGGACTGGACCAATCCTTGCAGGCGGAAGCAGGGGCTGTGGCTAAGGGTACACAGCCTCAGCAGGCACGGTAACAGGCAGATTTGGCGGGAACAGACAGCGCGCAGCAGGGAGAAGGGAGCACTCCGGCCTGCAAGTATCAGTACAGCACAGGCCTGCGCCTCAGCATCGCCGTCACTGCTGACAGAGACTGTGAGGTGAGGTGAGCAGTGTGCCCATTGGCCACCACGAAGCTAGGTGCCAAACACTCCGGGCCCGTGAATACTGTGCGTGCGCCGCCTAAGATAGACCGGGTGCAGGACCGCCATCTGATCCCCGATTCCTCAGTTTACATCTGTCGGGCCACGGTGAGCTCAGACAGTGCAGTAGCCCACGCTTCCCCAGCCACAGCAGTATATGGGCTAGGGGCTCAGCGGAAGGTACCGGAGACCAACCGCTGCCGCCAGAAGACGGAACATTATTGCCTTCAGGACTTCATCAGACAAGTGCCGCTCCAGCCATTATGGGCGCCGTCACCTGCTCTGTGGTCCACCACGTTCTAGGAAACAACTGACAGGATAAGTTGACCAAACATGAACTGTTAATACCTTTTCCACTATTCTTTAACCCTGCATACTATTCACGATTTGAACTTTATACCCCCGTTAACCATTTATCTCTCTGAGAGGAGTAATCCAGTGTTGATTAAAATTGTTAACCCTTGCTCTCTGCCTCCTGTCCGTCACTGCATCCCGCAACCTGCTCACACCTGCACTGTTTTGGTCTCCAGATCAAATAGGTCTCAATGCTCCAAAAGAGGATCCCAAAAAGCAAGAAAAAGTAGTTAAAACTTAGCCTTTAAATGGGTTGTTCACTCAGGTGTGCCACCAGGAATTTTGCGGCCCCATACTGGTAAAATTTTTGGGTCCCCTTGAGACTCCACCCAGGCTCCACGTCAGCTCCGGTTTTTACCCCTTGATCCTTTCACAATCTCACCGCAAAACTCCACATCTGCACCGCATCCTCACTAATCACCATTACCAGTTCCCATCGAACACCATATCACATACATAGCCAGCAGCTTTTGTATTGACCAAAAGATTTTATAAGCCTGCCACCATGACAATGTAGACTCTTTTGCAGGGCCCTACTCTACTTCAAGCTATTAAACAATTGTTAAAATACTTAATACTTATTTAAGTATATTTTTATTTACTGTTATTTAAGGGAATGAGTCACATACATTTTTAAAAATGAGCAATAATACCACATACAATGGACACTGTCATACCATGGCAGGACCACATATTACCACCACATAGTGACCAAACAATATCACATACAATGGACAAATAACGCCACACCATGACCAGATCTCATATTACCACCACAGAGTGACCAAATGCTACAACCCTTATAAATAAAAAGCAGTATCCTAATATTACCAGAAGTGCCATTATACACAGGAGCTCTGTACTTAGTATACAGCGTATAGTGTAAGTTTACAGGTAATACAGACACGCACCAATAACATTAAAAACAGGAGCTCTGAATATAGTGTCAGTGTACAGATAATACAGGGATCAAAAGTGACATTATACACCGGAGCTTTGTATATAGTACACAAGTAATACTGGGATCACCAGTGATATTATACACAGTAGCTCTGTATAACGTGTATAGTAGACAAGTAATAGAGGGATCTTCGGTCACATTATCCACAGGACCACTGTATATAGTATACAGGTAATACAGGGATCACCAGTGACATTTTACACATGAGCTCTGTATATAGTATTCAGGTAATACAGGGATAACAAGTGACATTATACACAGGAGCTCTGCATATGGTGTCAATGTACGGGTAATACAGTGACTCACCAGTGACTTTATACCCAGGAGCTCTGTATATAGTATATTATGTACAGTGTAAGTGTACAGGTAATACAGTGACTCACCAGTGACTTTATACACAGCAGCTCTGCATATAGTAAACAGGTATTACGGAGATCACCAGTGACATTATACACAGGAGCTCTGTATATCGTGTGAGGTAATTAAAGGGATTGCCAGTGACATTACACACATGAGTTCTGTACATAGTATACAGTGTATAGTGTAAGCGTACAGATAAAACACTGACTTACCAGTGACATCTCTATTTGAAAATATTCATCTTAGATTTTCTTCTTCATTCAGCGAATACTACAATACTGATATTTAATAAAAAAAACACTATAGTAATATTACTATAAGTGCCATTATACATAGGAACTATGTAAATAGTATACAGTGCATAGTGTAAGTGTACAGGTAATACAGGTACTCATAAGTGATATTATACACAGGAGCTCTGTATAAAGTGTAAAATAGTTACGGTAACTCAGGGATCACCGTTCACATTATCCACAGGAGCACTGTATACAGATAATACTGAGATGCTATACTGGAGTATCTGAAGAGGAATAACCTCATGACCCAGTATCAGCACGGGTTTACTAGGGACCGTTCATGTCAGACTACTTTGATCAGTTTCTATGAAGAGGTAAGTTCCGGATTGGACCAAGGGAACCCAGTGGATGTAGTGTATATGGACTTTTCAAAAGCTTTTGATACGGTGCCACACAAAAGGTTGATATATAAAATGAGAATAATGGGGATAGGGGAAAATATGTGTAAGTGGGTTGAGAGCTGGCTCAGGGATAGGAAACAAAGGGTGGTTATTAATGGAGCACACTCGGACTTGGTAGCGGTTAGCAGTGGGGTACCACAGGGGTCAGTATTGGGCCCTCTTCTTTTTAACATATTTATTAATGACCTTGTAGGGGGCATACAGAGTAGAATTTCAATATTTGCAGATGACACTAAACTCTGCAGGGTAATCAATACAGAGGAGGTCAGTTTTATATTACAGGATGATTTATGTAAACTAGAAGCTTGGGCTGATAAATGGCAAATGAGCTTTAATGGGGATAAATGTAAGGTCATGCTCTTGGGTAGAAGTAATAAGATGTATAATTATGTGCTTAATTCTAAAACTCTGGGCAAAACCGTCAATAAAGAAGACCTGGGAGTATGGGTGGATGACAAACTCATATTCAGTGGCCAGTGTCAGGCAGCTGCTACAAAGGCAAATAAAATAATGTGATGCATTAAAAGAGGCATAGATGCTCATGAGGAGAACATAATTTTACCTCTATACAAGTCACTAGTTCGACCACACTTAGAATACTGTGCACAGATCTGGTCTCCGGTGTATAAGAAAGACATAGCTGAACTGGAGCGGGTGCAGAGAAGAGCGACCAAGGTTATTAGAGGACTGGGGGGTCTGCAATACCAAGATAGGTTATTACTAGTGTTGAGCATTCCGATACCGCAAGTATCGGGTATCGGCCGATATTTGGGGTATCGGAATTCCGATACTGAATTCCGATACTTCCCGCGTATCGGATACCGGAATCGGAAGTTCCCAGAATTCAAATTGAACGCAGCAGCCAATGAGGAATGAATGAAAGTGTGGGCACATCCTGTTTAGCATGGTGGGCATGTAAGTACTGGCAAGGCTGGGATTGGCTGCTGAAATGATGTCACTCTGCACTATAAAAAAGCGCTGCCGCCATTTTGCGCTCACTCTGCTGTGATTTCAGTTAGGGACAGGACGCTGTGTTCTAACTGAGGGCCAGTTGAGCTTGCTAATTGCTTTATTTTCCTTTCCAAAGGCTAATTTAGCAAAACGCTGTGTGTTCTTCACTGTTCACCTTGCTCTTGCCTTGCAGCGCTGTTTTAACAGCGTTCTGCAAGGTCTCTGTGTGTGTGTGTGTGCAGCTCACTCTGTAGTCTGTGTGCAGCCATATACCCGGTTGTATTCAGCTCAGGGGGGGTTCACACTGCCTCACACAGTTGTTCTTTTTTGCTCTTAGTGCAGCCTGCTGCACATTTTTTCTCAAATTTCCTATTAGTGTTTTTCCACCAGTCTCCAGCTCTATTGTGGAAAAACACTACATAGGATAACCTAGAGGGGGGTTTTTGGGCCTTGCAGCGCCGTTTACGGCTGTCTGCACGGTCTCCGTGTGAGCCCAGCTCGCCCTGTAGTCTGTGTGCAGCCATAGCCGGTTGGATTCAGCTCAGGGTTCGTTACTGGCTCATACCTTGAGAAAAATTTTCCTTTTTTTCAAATAGTGCAGCCTGTTTAAAATTTGAAAAAAAAAAAATTCCTATTAGTGTCTTTCCACTCGTATCCAGCTAAATAGTGGAAAAACACTATATAGGATAACCTAGAGGAGGGTTTTTTGGCCTTGCAGCGCCGTTTACGGCTGTCTGCACGGTCTCCGTGTGAGCCCAGCTCGCCCTGTAGTCTGTGTGCAGCCATAGCCGGTTGGATTCAGCTCAGGGTTCGTTACTGGCTCATACCTTGAGAAAAATTTTCCTTTTTTTCAAATAGTGCAGCCTGTTTAAAATTTGAAAAAAAAAAAAATTCCTATTAGTGTCTTTCCACCAGTCTCCAGCTCAATTGTGGAAAAACACTACATAGGATAACCTAGAGGGTTTTTTTGGGGCCTTGCAGCGCCGTTTACGGCTGTCTGCACGGTCTCTGTGTGAGCGCAGCTCGCCCTGTAGTCTGTGTGCAGCCATAGCCGGTTGGATTCAGCTCAGGGTGCGTTACTGCCTCATACCTTGAAAAACAATTTCCTTTTTTTCAAATAGTGCAGCCAGTTTAAAATTTGAAAAAAAAAAATTCCTATTAGTGTCTTTCCACTTGTATCCAGCTAAATAGTGGAAAACCACTATATAGGATAACCTAGAGGAGGGTTTTTTGGCCTTGCAGCGCCGTTTACGGCTGTCTGCACGGTCTCCGTGTGATTTAAACTAGCTCTGTAGCCCGATCTGCACCAAAAAAAAGATTAAGTTCACCAAACACAACTTACCACTTGTGTAGGCCACATTTGAAAAATAATAAAGTTTAGTCCACAATTTACAACATTAGTGTTTCTTACACCTGTTAGGAGGAGCATTACAGGAATAAGCACACTAAGGCCTTAGTACTTTTCTGCTTATCTTTATCTGTCAACCAAGATGAAGAGGGCAGGGAGTAAGGCACGTGGGCGTGGGCGCGGAGCAGGGAGAGGAGCAGGGAGAGGACGTGGTGATTCTGTGCCTGCTGCGGGCGCCGGTGACTCGTCGTCACTCAGTTTCAGCAGGGAACAGTCCTTCATGCGCAGCTTTGTCGGAGCGCGCCGTGCACCGCTGCTGCGTGAAGACCAAATTGAAGCCGTTGTCGGGTGGATGGCAGCTAACGCCTCGGCATCGACTTCAGTTAGTGCCACATCCTCTCAGGCACAGAGCACTGGAGAGCAGCCATCTGTCTCTTCACCACCTGCCAAATTGGCCAGGCAGTCAGAGAGCCCAGGACAGGAGCCGTCTCTACTTCTGTTCTCTGAATCTCTTGGCTTGGAAACAGGGGGCCAGCCAAGCAGCATTGGAGAAATGGAAGAAGAGGCAGTGTGCAGTGATGCCCAACACCTTTTTCTCTCTGACTCTGAAGAGGCAGGTGGGCCAGTGCCTCCGGTGACCACAGCGCAGTACGCATCTGATGATGAAACTCAGGTGCCGCTTTCTCGTGTGTACTGTGCTGCTGAGACTACCCAGGAGGAGCAGTTGGTGGCAGAGGGTAGTGGAGATGATGAGGTCCTTGACCCATCGTGGCGTGAGGAACAGGAAGGTGGTGGGAGCAGCTCAGAGGAAGAGCTTCCTCTTACGGGCCAAAGAGGGAGAGGGAGGGGGAAGACTGCGGAGCCTGTAGCCTCCACTTTGGCACCCGTTAGGAGCCTGTCTCTTTCCAAAGCCAAAAAGGGCGCTCCCAAGACTTGCAGTGCCTGGTCCTTTTTTGACACAGTTGCAGATGACATTTGTTTTGTCAAATGCAAGCTGTGTCATCATAAAGTAAAAAGAGGGAAAAATGTCAGCAACCTCAATACCACAAATATGTGGAAACATGTGCGGACCAGGCACGCGGTGGAGTTACAGAAACACACTGAAGATGTAGGCCAACCAACAGCGGCAGCTACCACCTCTTCAGCTCGTGTTGCCTCTTCCTCCAGCTCACGCACAGCTGGTTTGGCTTCCTCCCAGAGACCTTGTGTAATTCCACCCACAGCACCACCTTCCCAGTCATCCTCACACTCCCAGTCTACTCTACAGCCATCGGTAGTACAGGCATGGGAGAAAAGGCGGGCATTCTCGGCCAACCACCCCCGAGCACAGGCTCTGAATGCAGGCATTGCCAAACTGTTGTCCCTGGAAATGCTCTCGTTCAGGCTGGTGGAGACTGACAGCTTCCGTGACTTGATGGCATTGGCAGTCCCACAGTACAAGGTGCCCAGCCGCTTTTACTTCAGCAGGCAGGCTGTCCCTGCCCTGCACAGGCATGTTGAGGCAAATATAAAACATGCGCTACTGAACGCCGTCAGTAGCAAGGTCCACCTCACCACCGATGCGTGGACCAGTCAGCATGGACAGGGGCGATATGTTTCCCTCACTGCCCATTGGGTTAATGTTGTTGAGCCAGGTACAGATCGTGCGAGTGGCGCAGGACGTGTCCTGCCCACTCCAAGGATTGCAGGAATCCAGTCTGTACGCATCGACTCCTCCTCTTACACCAGTTCCTCTGATTCCTCTCTGCAGGATCCGTCACAGTCCACCCCCACATGGACCCGTGAACGTTTACCTATGACCGACATGAGCACAGCCGTGGCCAAACGTCAGCAGGCCGTCTTGAAACTAGTTTCATTGGGGCATCGAAGCCACACAGCGCAGGAGCTCTGGAATGCCATAAAGCAGGAGAGCGATGTGTGGTTACTGCCAGCGAATCTCCAGCCAGGCATGGTAGTGTGTGACAATGGCCGAAATCTGGTGGCAGCTTTGGCCCTTGGCAACCTCACTCACATCCCATGTCTGGCACATGTGCTCAATTTGGTTGTGCAGAGTTTTCTGAGGGACTATCCGGATCTTGATGCCCTGCTGCACAAGGTCCGCCTAGAGTGTGCTCACTTGCGGCGTTCCAGCTTGGCCAGATCCCGCATTGCTGCTCTGCAGCGCCGATTCCGCCTTCCGGAACACCGCATCATATGTGACCTACCTACCCGGTGGAATTCCACGTTACATATGTTGGAGCGGTTGTGTGAGCAGCAGCAAGCAGTTATGGAGTACCAGCTGCATCAGGCGCAAAGAAGTCGCAGTCAGCGCCGATCAGACTTCACAACCACAGAGTGGGCCACTATGAAGGACGTCTGCCAGGTTTTGCGTCCTTTTGATTATTCCACGCGGATGGCAAGTGCAGATGATGCACTAGTCAGCATGACTGTCCCCCTTATCTGCCTGCTTCAGCAAACTTTGCAAGGGTTAAGGGATGATGTGGTGGAAGAGGTGGAGGATGAGGAGTCACCTTTTCCATCAGCTTCTGGAGAGTCAGCGCCACGTGGTTCCTCACAAAGGGGTACGCAGGGGCCAATTTGTGAGGAGGATGAGGAGGAGTCAATGGAGGAGGAAGAGCTCCGTCCAGAGGAGGGAGCGACACAATTGTCCAGTGGTCAGTGTGTACAGCGAGGGTGGGGTGATGACGAGCGGGCAGAGATCATGTCTCAAGCAGGGGACAGCGTTTCTGGGCCAGTTGGCACTCTGCAGCACATGGTGGATTTCATGCTGCAGTGCCTGAGAAACGACCGCCGCATCGACCACATTCTCAACATGCCTGATTATTGGGTGTTCACCCTCCTCGATCCTCGCTACCGGGACAACGTCCAAAACCTCATCCCTGCGTTGACCTGGGAGCGTAAATTGCGGGAGTACCACGACACACTGGTGAATTCCATCATCTTCTCCTGTCCAACTGAGAGGAGTGCTGCTAGTGCTTTACAAAGCAGCTCAGTGCGTCGAGGCAGTGGGGGAGGCTCTGCCCAAAGAGGGAGCAGAAGCAGTGCCTCTGCCCAAGGCAAGCCCAGTATGGCACAACTCTGGCACACTTTTGTGTGCCCGCCCCAAATGTCTACACCATCACCGGCGGCTCCAGTCAGCAGGAGGCAACGGTTCCGTCAGATGGTGACAGACTACATGGCTTGCCCTCTTACTGTACTCCCAGACGGCTCTTCCCCGTTCAAGTTTTGGGTCTCTAAGCTGGATACATGGCCAGAGCTAAGCCAGTATGCATTGGAGGTGCTGGCTTGCCCTGCGGCTAGTGTCTTATCGGAACGTGTCTTTAGTGCCGCAGGTGGTGTACTAACAGACCGTCGCATGCGACTATCCTCCGATAACGTTGACCGGCTTACTTTCCTGAAAATGAACCAGGCCTGGATCTCGCAGGAATTTGCCACTCCTCTGCCTGATTAAGTAATTGGGTGTCATCCAGGTCTCCTGCTGTGTTCATCTTTCTACCACCTGAACTGCTATTCCTGGGCTCCAACACCGCCAGTTGCGGCTCAGAAGTGCAGGCTGCACAGTAAAAACATACGACCCAGTGTTATTGGGTTTCAGTAACGTCAGCTGATCCCCAGCTGTGTAGCCGGCAATGTGTCCTGCGACCGCCACGCTGGCACAACAACCTAAATGTAAGGGAACCTGTCCCCCCCCCCCCCCCGTCGTTTGTTACTGAAAGAGCCATCTTGTGCAGCAGTAATGCTGCACAAGGAAAAGGTAGCTCTTTTTTTTTAGCTCTTTGCACACGCAGAACTTAACACTTATAAAATGTGTTCACTGATACCGTTATACCGTCCCGGAGCTGGGACTTTCCTTCGTAATGTGACGCAGCACAGCCGTCATTCCTACCCCCTTGGTGCCATGCGCTGCCTCCTCAGCGTTGTTTTAAGCTGTCACGGAGCCTGCGCTGTTCTGTTATACCTTGGGCATGCCCTATTTGCGCTGCCTGTCTTCTGACATAATTTGGTGTCAGGCTGGCTGCGCCTGTGCGGCCGCGGTGCCCAAGATCCCGCCTCGCAGTGTCTTCTGATTGAGTCACACTGCGGGCCTGGGATCCATGGGCATGCGCAGTGCATATCTTCCCCTCGGGCTCTCGCTCATTTCCCTCCGCCTTCTTTAGACTGTGCGCCGTCAGCTGATCCCTAGCATGCCACGGCCGTGACACCGCACAGTCTGAAGAAGAGGGAAGGAGGGGAGTGAGAGTCGAGGTTATGCACTGTGCATGCCCATGGTTCCAAGGCCCGCAGTGGGATTACGTTAGATGAGACTGCGAGGTGGGATCTGGAGCAGCGTGGACGCACAGGCACTGACAGCCTGACACCAAATTATGTCAGAAGACAGGCAGCGCTAATTGGGCATGGCCAAGGGCTAACAGAACAGCGCAGGCTCCGTGACAGCTTAAAACAACGCTGAGGAGGCAGCGCACGGCATCAAGGGGATAGGAATGACAGCTGTGCTGTGTCCCATTACGAAGGAAATTCGCACCTCCGGAACGGTTTAACGGTATAAAGGGACACATTTTTAGTGTTTACTTCGGTGTTTGCAAGGAGCATAATTAAAAGAGCAACCTTTTCCTTTTGCATCCTTAGTGCTGCACAACATGGCTCTTTCAGCTACAAACGTCTTGGGGGGGGGGTTAAAGGTTTCCTTTCAACTTGCTCCAATCAGGCTTCGGCCTACACTCTGTTCCTCTGCTCCTCCTGCTGTCCCTGGGCTCTAACACTGCCAGTTGGTGCCTGGAAGTGCTGTGTGCACAGTCAACAGTCGCTCCTCTGTTATTGGGGTTCAGTAACGTCAGCTGATCCCCAGCTGTGTGTGCGGCAATACCTCCAATCTGCTCCTCCTGCTGTCCCTGGGCTCTAACACCGCCAGTTGGTGCCTGGAAGTGCTGTGTGCACAGTCAACAGTCGCTCCTCTGTTATTGGGGTTCAGTAACGTCAGCTGATCCCCAGCTGTGTATCCGGCAACGTGTCATGCGACCGCCACGCTGGCACAACTAAAATGTAAGGGGACCTGTCCCCCCCCCCCCCTAGGCGTTTGTTACTGAAAGAGCCACCATGTGCAGCACTAATACTGCACAAGGGAAAGGTCGCTCTTGAAATTATGCTCCTTGCAAACGCTGAACTACACACTCATGTAATGTGTCCCCTCACACCGTCCAACCATCCCGGAGGTGGGACTTTCCTTTGTAATGTGACGCAGCACAGCCGTCATTGCTACCCCCTTGGCACCGTGCGCTGCCTCCTTAGCGTTGTTTGATTCCGTCATGGACCCTGCGCTGTTATGTTATCCCTTGGCCATGCACAGTTTGCGCTGCCCGTCCTCTGACATCATTTGTTGTCGTCCTGGCTGCGCCTGTGCGTCCACGCTGCCCGAAATCACACCTCGCAGTGTCGTCTAATGTGATCCCACAGTGGGCCTGGTATCCATGGCCGTGCGCAGTGCATATACTAGCCTCTCACTCCCCTTCTTCACGCTTCTTCAGACTAGGCGGCGTCAGCTGATCCCTAATAGCATGCCACGGCCGTGACGCCGCACAGTCTGAAGAAGCAGGAAGGAGGTGAGTGAGAGGCGATGATATGCACTGCGCATGCCCATGGATCCCTGGCCCGCAGTGGGACTACATTAGATGACACTGCAAGGTTGGATCTCGGGCAGCTTGGACGCACAGGCACTGCCAGCCTGACACCTACATGATGTCAGAAGACGGGCACCGCTAACTGTGCATGGCCAAGGGATAACATTACAGCGCGGGCTCTGTGACAGAACCAAACAACGTTGAGGAGGTGGCGCCCGGCACCAAGGGGGTTGGAATGACGGCTGTGCTGTGTCACATTACAAAGGAAAGTCCCACTTCCGGGATGGTTTGACGGTGTGAGGGGACACATTATATGAGTGTGTACTTCAGCGTTTGCAAGGAGCATAATTTTCGGAGCCACCATTATCCATGTGCAGTATTACTGCTGTACAAGATGGCTCTTTCAGCAACAAATGCCTGGGGGGGGGGTTAAAGGTTCCCTTTCAACTTGCTCCACTGCAGGCTTCGGCCTACACTCTGCTCCTCTTTGATTCCCTGGGTTTCAACACTGTCAGTTGCCACCTGGAAGTGTTGTCTACACAGAAAAAACACTAGGTGATGTGTCAGTGGGGTTCAGCACCGCCAGCTGTTCCCCTGCTGTGTAGTCGGCAACGTGTCCAGCACAAGCCACGCTGGCACAACAGAACAAAAGCTGCCACCAGTGCAGGCTTCGGCCTACACTCTGCTCCTCTCCTCCTCCTGCTGACCCTGGGCTCAAACACCGCTAGTTTTTGCCCGGAAGTGCTAGCTGCACAGAGAAAAACACCAGCCAATGTGTTAGTGGGGTTCAGCAACGCCAGCTGTTCCCCTGCTGTGTAGCCGGCAACGTGACCTGCAAACGCCATGCAGGCACAGGAACTGAAATTAAAAGGGAACCTGGCCCCACCCCCCCAGGTGTTTCTATGTATAACAGCCACCTAGTACAGCAGTACTGCTGCATTTGTACAAGGTGGCTGACTTTTTCTCCTTGCCCACGTGGAACTCAACACGTACAAAATGTGTCTCATTGAGACCATTCCACTGTCCCTGAGGTGTGACTTTCCTTTGTAATGATACGCAGCACCCCCCTTGGTAGCGTTTCCTGTCTTTTGTCATCATGGTTAGCTGGCTGCGCCTGTGCATCCGCCCTGCTAGAAACAACGCCCCTCGTTGTCATATTTATTTTGTCAGCGAGGGTGTGGTTTATGGGCACGAGCAGTGCATATGTTCGCCTGTCTTAACTCATCTCCTTCCGCCTTCTTCAGACTGTGCGGCCTCCTGGCCGTGGTAGGCGATAAGGGATCAGCTGAGGCCGCCCAGTCTGGACCGCCAGCTGTTCCCCCGATGTGTAGCCGGCATCGTGTCCAGCACAAGCCACGCTGGCACAACTGACCAAAAGCTGCCACCAGTGCAGGCTTCGGCCTACACTTTGCTCCTCTCCTCCTCCTGCTGACCCTGGGCTAAAACAACGCCAGTTTCTGCCCGGACATGCTAGCTGCACAGAGAAAAACACCAGCCAATGTGTTAGTGGGGTTCAGCACCGCCAGCTGTTCCTCTGCTGTGTAGTCGGCATCGTGTCCAGCACAAGCCACGCTGGCACAACTGACCAAAAGCTGCCACCAGTGCAGGCTTCGGCCTACACTTTGCTCCTCTCCTCCTCCTGCTGACCCTGGGCTAAAACAACGCCAGTTTCTGCCCGGACATGCTAGCTGCACAGAGAAAAACAACAGCCAATGTGTTAGTGGGGTTCAGCACCGCCAGCTGTTCCCCTGCTGTGTAGCTTGCAACGTTTCCTGCAAACGCCACGCAGGAACATGAACTGAAATTGAAGGGAGCCTGCCCCCCACCCCCCCAGGTGTTTCTATGTATAACAGCCACCTTGTACAGCAGTACTGCTGCATTTGTACAAGGTGGCTGACTTTTTCTCCTTGCACACGTGGAACTCAACAAGTACAAAATGTGTCTCATTACAGACCATTACAATGTCCCTGAGGTGTGACTTTCCTTTTTAATGACACGCAGCACCCCCATTGTTAGCGCTGCCCGTCTCCTGACATCATTGGTTGGCTGGCTGTGCCTGTGCGTCCCCCCTGCCCGACACAACGCCCCCCGTTGTCTCATATATTTTGACTGCGAGGGTGTGATTGATGGGCACGAGCAGTGCATATGTTCCCCTGTTTTCACTCCCCTCCTTCCGCCTTCTTCTGACTGTGCGGCCTCATGGCCGCGGCATGCGATAAGGGATCAGCTGAGGCCGCCCAGTCTGAAGCAGGTGTAAGGACATGTGTGAGCGGCGAACATATTTACTGCACAAGGCCACGAATCCCAGCACCGCAGTGTGACTTTAGGAAAAGCCACTGTGGGTCTGGGATTTATGGCCATCGTTAACCGCACCGGCCAACATGAAATGAGGTCATGAGACGGCCTGCACTAACAGGGTATTGCCAAGGGATAACACAAGAGCGCAGTTTCCTGTACTGCAAATAACAACGGTAAGGAATCTGCGCACAGCACCTAGGTGTAAATTTGTACACCTGTGCTGCGTCTCCTTAAAAAGACTAGTAGTCACGCCTCCACTACTGTTTGACAGTATAATGGGCTAAATAGTGTACATGTTTAATTCAGCGTGTGCAAGGAGCAAAATTAAATAGAGCAACCTTTGACTTGTGCATCATTAATGCTGTTCAAGGTGTGGCTCTTGTACCTTGCAATACCTGAGGGGGGGTTAAAGGTAACCTTTGAAATTGGTTCAACTAGGCTTCGGCCTACACTCTGCTCCTCTACTCCTCCTGCTGACCCTGGGCTCAAACACCGCTAGTTTTTGCCCGGAAATGCTAGCTGCACAGAGAAAAACACCAGCCAATGTGTTAGTGGGGTTCAGCAACGCCAGCTGTTCCCCTGCTGTGTAGTCGGCAACGTGTCCAGCACAAGCCACGCTGGCACAAGAGAACAAAAGCTGCCACCAGTGCAGGCTTCGGCCTACACTTTGCTCCTCTCCTCCTCCTGCTGACACTGGGCTAAAACAACGCCAGTTTCTGCCCGGACATGCTAGCTGCACAGAGAAAAACACCAGCCAATGTGTTAGTGGGGTTCAGCACCGCCAGCTGTTCCTCTGCTGTCTAGTCGGCATCGTGTCCAGCACAAGCCACGCTGGCACAACTGACCAAAAGCTGCCACCAGTGCAGGCTTCGGCCTACACTTTGCTCCTCTCCTCCTCCTGCTGACCCTGGGCTAAAACAACGCCAGTTTCTGCCCGGACATGCTAGCTGCACAGAGAAAAACAACAGCCAATGTGTTAGTGGGGTTCAGCACCGCCAGCTGTTCCCCTGCTGTGTAGCTTGCAACGTTTCCTGCAAACGCCACGCAGGAACATGAACTGAAATTGAAGGGAGCCTGCCCCCCACCCCCCCAGGTGTTTCTATGTATAACAGCCACCTTGTACAGCAGTACTGCTGCATTTGTACAAGGTGGCTGACTTTTTCTCCTTGCACACGTGGAACTCAACAAGTACAAAATGTGTCTCATTACAGACCATTACAATGTCCCTGAGGTGTGACTTTCCTTTTTAATGACACGCAGCACCCCCATTGTTAGCGCTGCCCGTCTCCTGACATCATTGGTTGGCTGGCTGTGCCTGTGCGTCCCCCCTGCCCGACACAACGCCCCCCGTTGTCTCATATATTTTGACTGCGAGGGTGTGATTGATGGGCACGAGCAGTGCATATGTTCCCCTGTTTTCACTCCCCTCCTTCCGCCTTCTTCTGACTGTGCGGCCTCATGGCCGCAGCATGCGATAAGGGATCAGCTGAGGCCGCCCAGTCTGAAGCAGGTGTAAGGACATGTGTGAGCGGCGAACATATTTACTGCACAAGGCCACGAATCCCAGCACCGCAGTGTGACTTTAGGAAAAGCCACTGTGGGTCTGGGATTTATGGCCATCGTTAACCGCACCGGCCAACATGAAATGAGGTCATGAGACGGCCTGCACTAACAGGGTATTGCCAAGGGATAACACAAGAGCGCAGTTTCCTGTACTGCAAATAACAACGGTAAGGAATCTGCGCACAGCACCTAGGTGTAAATTTGTACACCTGTGCTGCGTCTCCTTAAAAAGACTAGTAGTCACGCCTCCACTACTGTTTGACAGTATAATGGGCTAAATAGTGTACGTGTTTAATTCAGCGTGTGCAAGGAGCAAAATTAAATAGAGCAACCTTTGACTTGTGCATCATTAATGCTGTTCAAGGTGTGGCTCTTGTACCTTGCAACACCTGAGGGGGGGGGTAAAGGTAACCTTTGAAATTGGTTCAACTAGGCTTCGGCCTACACTGTGCTCCTCTACTCCTCCTGCTGACCCTGGGCTCAAACAGCGCTAGTTTTTGCCCGGAAATGCTAGCTGCACAGAGAAAAACACCAGCCAATGTGTTAGTGGGGTTCAGCACCGCCAGCTGTTCCCCTGCTGTGTAGTCGGCAACGTGTCCAGCACAAGCCACGCTGGCACAACAGAACAAAAGCTGCCACCAGTGCAGGCTTCGGCCTACACTTTGCTCCTCTCCTCCTCCTGCTGACCCTGGGCTCAAACAACGCCAGTTTCTGCCCGGACATGCTAGCTGCACAGAGAAAAACACCAGCCAATGTGTTAGTGGGGTTCAGCACCGCCAGCTGTTCCCCCGCTGTGTAGCCGGCATCGTGTCCAGCACAAGCCATGCTGGCACAACCGACCAAAAGCTGCCACCAGTGCAGGCTTCGGCCTACACTTTGCTCCTCTCCTCCTCCTCCTGCTGACCCTGGGCTCTAACACCGCTAGTTTTTGCCCGGACATGCAATCTGCACAGAGAAAAACACCAGTCAATGTGTCAGTGGGGTTCAGCAACGCCAGCTGTTCCCCTGCTGTGTAGCTTGCAACGTGACCTGCAAACGCCACGCAGGCACATGAACTGAAATTGAAGGGAGCCTGCCCCCCACCCACAGGTGTTTCTATGTATAACAGCCACCTTGTACAGCAGTACTGCTGCATTTGTACAAGGTGGCTGACTTTTTCTCCTTGCCCACGTGGAACTCAACACGTACAAAATGTGTCTCATTAGAGACCATTACAATGTCCCTGAGGTGTGACTTTCCTTTGTAATGACACGCAGTACCACCCTTGTTAGCGCTGCCCGTCTTTTGACATCATTGGTTAGCTGGCTGCGCCTGTGCATCTCCCCTGCTCGAAACAACGGCCCTCGGTGTCTTATTTTTTTGGACAGCGAGGGTGAGATTGATGGGCATGTGCAGTGCATATGTTTGCCTGTGTTCACTCATCTCCTTCCGCCTTCTTCAGACTGGGTGTCCTCATGGCCGCGGCAGGCGATAAGGGATCAGATGAGGCCGCCCAGTCTGAAGCAGGTGTAAGGACATGTGTGAGCGGCAAACATATTTAGTGCACCAGGACACGAATCCCAGCACCGCAGTGTGATTTTTTAAAAACACACTGTGGGTCTGGGATTCATGTCCATCGCTAACCGCAACGGCCAACATGAAATGAGGTCATAAGACAGGAAGCGCTCACAGCGCATGGCCAAAGGATCACAAGAGCGCAGACTCCTGTACAGCAACTAACAACGCTCAGGAAGCTGCGCCCATGCAAAAAGATGTTGTTTTCGACACCTGTGCTGCTTTTCTTTAAAAAGACAAGTCACGCCTCCACTACTGATTAACAGTATAATGGGCTAAATAGTCTACGTGTTGCATTCAGCTTGTGTAAGTAGAAAAATTAATAGAGCAACCTTTTACTTGTGCAGCATTAATGCTGCAGAAGGAGTGGCTCTTGTACTTTGTAACACCTGAGGGGGGGTTAAAGGTAACCTTTGAAATTGGTTCAACTAGGCTTCGGCCTACACTCTGCTCCTCTCCTCCTCCTGCTGACCCTGGGCTCTAACAACGCTAGTTTTTGCCCGGAAATGCTAGCTGCACAGAGAAAAACACCAGCCAATGTGTTAGTGGGGTTCAGCACCGCCAGCTGTTCCCCCGCTGTGTAGCCGGCATCGTGTCCAGCACAAGCCACGCTGGCACAACCGACCAAAAGCTGCCACCAGTGCAGGCTTCGGCCTACACTTTGCTCCTCTCCTCCTCCTCCTGCTGACCCTGGGCTCTAACACCGCTAGTTTTTGCCCGGACATGCAATCTGCACAGAGAAAAACACCAGTCAATGTGTCAGTGGGGTTCAGCACCGCCAGCTGTTCCCCTGCTGTGCAGCTTGCAACGTGACCTGCAAACGCCACGCAGGCACATGAACTGAAATTGAAGGGAGCCTGGCCCCCACCCCCAGGTGTTTATATGTATAACAGCCACCTTGTACAGCAGTACTGCTGCATTTGTACAAGGTGGCTGATGTTTTCTCCTTGCCCACGTGGAACTCAACACGTACAAAATGTGTCTCTTTGAGACCATTCCACTGTCCCTGAGGTGTGACTTTCCTTTCTAATGATACGCAGCACCCCCCTTGGTAGCGCTTCCCGTCTTCTGACATCATTGGTTGGCTACTTGCGCCTGTTCGTCCGCCCTGCCTGAATAAAATGCTCCTCGTTGTCTTAATTATTTTGACTGCGAGGGTGTGATTGATGGGCACGAGCAGTGCATATCTTCGCCTGTCTTAACTCATCTCCTTCCGCCTTCTTCAGACTGTGCAGCCTCATGGCCGCGGCATGCGAGAAGGGATCAGCAGAGGCCGCCCAGTCTGAAGCAGGTGTAAGGACGTGTGTGAGCGGCCAAAATATTTACTGCTCAAGGCCACGAATCCCAGCACCGCAGTGTGGCTTTATGAAAAGACACTGTGGGTCTGGGATTTATGGCCATCGTTAACCGCACCGGCCAACATGAAATGATGTCATAAGATGGGCAGCGCTAACAGGGCATTGCCAAGGGATAACACAAGAGCGCAGACTCCTGTACAGCAAATAACAACGCTCAGGAAGCTGCGCCAAGCACCAAGGCGTTATTTTGGACACCTGTGCTGCGTCTCATCAAAAAACCAAGTCACGCATCCACTACAGTTTGACTGTAGAATGGGGTAAATTGTGTATGTCTTTCATTCAGCGTGTGCAAGTAGACAAATTAATAGAGCAACCTTTCACTTGTGCAGCATTAATACTGCACAAGGTGTGTCTCTTGTACTTTGTAACACCTGAGGGGGGGGTTAAAGGTTTCCTTTGAAATTGGTTCAACTAGGCTTCGGCCTACACTCTGCTCCTCTCCTCCTCCTCCTGCTTCAACACGGGCTCTAACATCGCTAGTTTTTGCCCGCAAGTGCTAGCTGCACAGAGAAAAACACACGCCATTGTGTTAGTGGGGTTCAGCAACGCCAGCTGTTCCCCCAGTGTGTAGCCGGCAAAGTGTCCTGCAAACGCAACGCAGACACAAAGCTGCCTCCAGTGCAGGCTTCGGCCTACACTCATCTCCCCCTGCTTACCCTTTGCTCCAACACCGCTAGTTGGGGCTCTAGGAAGACAATCTTTAATAGGCAAGGCAACGCATTCGAGTTCCAGCACCGCCAGCTGGTTCTCGGCAGTGTTCTTGTCACAGGTACTCCCTCGTGCCAAGCCTGGTTTCAGCACCGTCAGCTGTTTCCGGGTTGTGTCAACTTCACTGAGACGCCTATGCTTGCCCCGTCGTGGTGCGGTCGAGTTAGCCAACTCCAGGGTGCCTCCAGTTTAGGAGCTTCCTATGTGGGCTGCGTGAACTGGTAGTCAAGGCTGGTTCTGTAGTGCCAGTAGGCCCAGCTCCCCCTGTAGGACTGTTGGGGTTCGGTAACTGCGGCTGCCTCGCGGCCTAGCTGTTCTCTCCTCTCCTGTGGGCCTTGGGGTCCACCACCTGGTTCCAGCACCGTCAGCTGGTTCCGGGCCGAGCCTTTGGCTTAGGTGCCTCCTCCTGGGTATCCGAGTTCCGCCAACGCCAGGCGGTCCTTGGTAGTGCTTTTAAGCGCGGGCACCTACAGCTTAGTAACCGGGTTCCAGCACCGTCAGCTGGTCCTCGGTCGTGCCATTGGCTCTTGCACACTGGGGCAACGCATCCGGGTTCCAGCACCGCCAGCTGGTTCTCGGCAGTGTTCTTGTCACAGGTACTCCCTCGTGCCAAGCCTGGTTTCAGCACCGTCAGCTGTTTCCGGGTTGTGTCAAGCTCACTGAGACACCTATGCTTGCCTCGTCGTGGTGCGGTCGGGTTAGCCAACTCCAGGGTGCCTCCAGTTTAGGAGCTTCCTATGTGGGCTGCGTGAACTGGTAGTCAAGGCTGGTTCTGTAGTGCCAGTAGGCCCAGCTCCCCCTGTAGGACTGTTGGGGTTCGGTAACTGCGGCTGCCTCGCGGCCTAGCTGTTCTCTCCTCTCCTGTGGGCCTTGGGGTCCACCACCTGGTTCCAGCACCGTCAGCTGGTTCCGGGCCGAGCCTTTGGCTTAGGTGCCTCCTCCTGGGTATCCGAGTTCCGCCAACGCCAGGCGGTCCTTGGTAGTGCTTTTAAGCGCGGGCACCTACAGCTTAGTAACCGGGTTCCAGCACCGTCAGCTGGTCCTCGGTCGTGCCATTGGCTCTTGCACACTGGGGCAACGCATCCGGGTTCCAGCACCGCCAGCTGGTTCTCGGCAGTGTTCTTGTCACAGGTACTCCCTCGTGCCAAGCCTGGTTTCAGCACCGTCAGCTGTTTCCGGGTTGTGTCAACTTCACTGAGACGCCTATGCTTGCCCCGTCGTGGTGCGGTCGAGTTAGCCAACTCCAGGGTGCCTCCAGTTTAGGAGCTTCCTATGTGGGCTGCGTGAACTGGTAGTCAAGGCTGGTTCTGTAGTGCCAGTAGGCCCAGCTCCCCCTGTAGGACTGTTGGGGTTCGGTAACTGCGGCTGCCTCGCGGCCTAGCTGTTCTCTCCTCTCCTGTGGGCCTTGGGGTCCACCACCTGGTTCCAGCACCGTCAGCTGGTTCCGGGCCGAGCCTTTGGCTTAGGTGCCTCCTCCTGGGTATCCGAGTTCCGCCAACGCCAGGCGGTCCTTGGTAGTGCTTTTAAGCGCGGGCACCTACAGCTTAGTAACCGGGTTCCAGCACCGTCAGCTGGTCCTCGGTCGTGCCATTGGCTCTTGCACACTGGGGCAACGCATCCGGGTTCCAGCACCGCCAGCTGGTTCTCGGCAGTGTTCTTGTCACAGGTACTCCCTCGTGCCAAGCCTGGTTTCAGCACCGTCAGCTGTTTCCGGGTTGTGTCAACTTCACTGAGACGCCTATGCTTGCCCCGTCGTGGTGCGGTCGAGTTAGCCAACTCCAGGGTGCCTCCAGTTTAGGAGCTTCCTATGTGGGCTGCGTGAACTGGTAGTCAAGGCTGGTTCTGTAGTGCCAGTAGGCCCAGCTCCCCCTGTAGGACTGTTGGGGTTCGGTAACTGCGGCTGCCTCGCGGCCTAGCTGTTCTCTCCTCTCCTGTGGGCCTTCGGGTCCACCACCTGGTTCCAGCACCGTCAGCTGGTTCTCGGCAGTGTCTTTTGCTCTTGTACCTTCTGCTCCCCATCCTGGTTCCAGTACCGTCAGCTGGTTCCGGGCAGAGCCTTTGGCTTAGGTGCCTCCTTCTGGGTATCCAAGTTCCACCAACGTCAGGTGGTCCTTGGTAGTGCTTTCAGGCACGGGTACCTCCTGCTTAGTAACCAGGTTCCAGTAACGTCAGCTGGTCCTTGGTAGTTCCATTGGCTCTTGGACCTTCGGCTACCCATCCGGGTTCCAGTACCGTCAGCTGGTTCTCGGCAGTGTCTTTTGCTCTTGTACCTTCTGCTCCCCATCCTGGTTCCAGTAACGTCAGCTGGTTCCGGGCAGAGCCTTTGGCTTAGGTGCCTCCTTCTGGGTATCCGAGTTCCGCCAACGTCAGGCGGTCCTTGGTAGTGCTTTTTAGCACGGGTACCTCCTGCTTAGTAACCGGGTTCCAGTAACGTCAGCTGGTCCTCGGTAGTTCCATAGGCTCTTGAACCTTCGGGTAGCCATCCGAGTTCCAGTTCCATCAGGTGGTTCTTGGCATTTTCTCAGCCTTCTTGTACCTTCTGCTACATTTCCAAGTTGAAGACCCTAACGTCGACAACCCGGAAGACCACCCCGATGACGACGACCCGGAAGACCACCCCGATGACGACGACGACGACGGCGGAGACGACGACGGCTGAGACGACGACGGCGGAGATGACGACACTGGAGACGACGACCCTGGAGACGACGACATGGAAGACCGAGAAGCAGAAGAACAAGAGGCTGCAGAACAAAGAGCAGAAGAACATTAAGCATAAGACTTAATATCAGAGCAAAAGATATTATCTAAATTATATGCAGAAGAAGACTAAGCAGTGTATGGGGGTGAGTCCGTTCCTCCTCGTGGTGCCCCTGGATAAAGCCTGATGCTGCAGGCCAAACTGAACGCGGACAAATGTAACTTTTGTGACTGGCAGAACGGAAGGTGTAATCTTCCAACTTTTATAGATAACAACTACGGGAATGCCTGTCACAAATGAGAATATGATGAAGAAGTAGAATAGGAAGAATAATAACAGTGGAATAAAAAGAATATGTAGAATAGGAAGAATAATAATAGTTGAATAAAATGAATATGAAGAATGTAATAAAAAAAAAAATAGGTAGAAGATGAAGAAGAAGATGAATAAGGTGAAGAAGAAGTTGATGTCATAGATGCTGATGATGATGAAGATGAAAGTGTGGGAAAAGTAAAAAAAAAAAAAGAAAAAAAAAGAAGGGGAAGGGCGTGGAATAGTGAAACATCAATATCTGACAAAATAAAAAAAAATTTACATACTCAATATCTTTTTCACTCCGAACGTCTTAAAAAAAACAAAAAACATGCTATTCTATTTGATTGGGCTAAACCTCATTGCCTTTAATGTCTCCGCCACCTCCCACAATACATCCTACATTATTCTTAGTTGTTTTCCTTCATGTAGAATGAACCTACAAGGAAAGAAAGGGTGTATTTTAATTCCGATATTTTGGTCCCATTGACTTGCATTGGGATCGGGTATCGGTATCGGCGATATCCGATATTTTTTGAATATCGGCCGATCCAAACCGATACCGATACTTTCCGATATCGGAAGGTATCGCTCAACACTAGTTATTACACTTGGGGCTATTTAGTTTGGAAAAACGAAGACTAAGGGGTGATCTTATTTTAATGTATAAATATGTGAGGGGACAGTACAAAGACCTTTCTGATGATCTTTTTAATCATAGACCTGAAACCGGGACAAGGGGGCATCCTCTGCGTTTGGAGGAAAAAAGGTTTAAGCATAATAACAGACGCGGATTCTATACTGTAAGAGCAGTGAGACTATGGAACTCTCTGCCGTATGATGTTGTAATGAGTGATTCATTACTTAAATTTAAGAGGGGACTGGATACCTTTCTGGAAAAGTATAATGTTACAGGGTATATACACTAGATTCCTTGATAGGGCGTTGATCCAGGGAACTAGTCTGATTGCCGTATGTGGAGTCGGGAAGGAATTTTTTTCCCCAATGTGGAGCTTACTCTTTGCCACATGGGTTTTTTTTGCCTTCCTCTGGATCAACATGTTAGGGCATGTTAGGTTAGGCTATGGGTTGAACTAGATGGACTTATAGTCTTCCTTCAACCTTAATAACTATGTAACTATGCAAGGCTACGTTCACATTTGCGGTGCGTCGGGCGCAACCGCGGCGACGCATGCGACATGCGCCCCTATATTTAACATGGGGGGCGCATGGACATGCGTTTTGTTGCATTTTGTGACGCATGTGTTTTTTCGGCGCAAGCGTCAGGGCGCAGAGGACGCAGCTTGTTGCATTTTTTTTGCGCTATAAAAATGAATGCATGCGTCACAAAACGCAGCGTTTTGCTGCGTTTTGCATGCGTTTTTGCGTCCGTTGTGCGTTGCTTTGCCGACGCAGCACACAACAATGCAAATGTGAATGTAGCCTAACAGTGACATTATGCACAAGAGCTCTGTATATACTATACAGGGATCACTAGTGACTAGGGTTGAGCGAAACGGGTCGAACATTTTCAAAAGTCGCCGACTTTTGGCGAAGTCGAGTTTCATGAAACCCGATCCGACCCCTGTGCGTGGTCGGCCATGCGGTACGCGACTTTCGCGCCAAAGTCGCGTTTCAATGACGCGAAAAGCGCCATTTCTCAGCCAATGAAGGTAAACGCAGAGTGTGGGCAGCGTGATGACATAGGTCCTGGTCCCCACCATCTTAGAGAAGGGCATTGCAGTGATTGGCTTGCTGTCTGCGGCGTCACAGGGGCTATAAAGGGGAGTTCCCGCCGACTGCCATGTTATTGCTGCTGATCTGAGCTTAGGGAGAGGTTGCTGCCGCTTCGTCAGAAGCAGGGATAGCGTTAGGCAGGGTCCATTAACCACAAAACCGCTTGTGCTGTAGCGATTTCCACTGCCCAACACCACCTTCGGTGTGCAGGGACAGTGGAAGCTCCTTTTTTTTTTTTTTTCCTCAGCGCTGTAGCTCATTGGGCTGCCCTAGAAGGCTCCCTGATAGCTGCATTGCTGTGTGTACGCCGCTGTGCAAACCAACTGCTTTTTTCAAAGCACAAATCCTCTTGTTCCTTCCTTTCTGCACAGCTATCTTGTTTGTTTGTCCACACTTTTTATTTAATTTGTGCATCAGTCCACTCCTTATTGCTGCCTGCCATACCTGGCTGAGATTACTGCAGGGAGATAGTAATTGAAGGACAGTTCCTTTTTTTTTTTTTTTTGTGGGAGATTAAGATTGACATTTCTGCTAGAGTGCCATCTCTGTCTGTGTCATCTCTCACTCAGTGGGCCATAGAAAGCCTATTTATTTTTTTGCTTGATTTGGGTTCCAAAATCTACCAGAAAAAATCACAACATCAATCAGTGGGAGAAAAATATTGGCCTCAGGGCTTGTGTGCCACTCCTTACTCCTGTGTGTGCCATCTCTCACTCAGTGGGCCATAGAAAGCCTATTAATTTTTTTGCTTGAGTTGGGTTCTAAATTCTACCTGAAAAAATCAATAAATCAATCAGTGGGAGATTAATATTGGCCTTTGGGCTTGTGTGCCAGTCCTAAGCGTGCCATCTCTCTCTCTCTCAGATAGTGGGCCATAGAAAGCCTATTTTTTTATTATTTTATTGGGTTTATAAATTTTCCCTGAAAAAAAAAAAAAGTGGGAGATTAATATTGGCCTCTGGCCTTGTGTGCCAGTCCTGAGCGTGCCATCTCTCTCACAAATAGTGGGCCATAGAAAGCCTATTTATTTTTTTGGTTGATTTGGGTTCATAATTCTACCTGAAAAAATCAATCAATCAATCAGTGGGAGATTAATATTGGCCTTTGGGCTTGTGTGCCAGTCCTAAGCGTGCCATCTCTCTCTCTCAGATAGTGGGCCATAGAAAGCCTATTTATTATTATTTTTTTTATTGGGTTTATAAATTTTCCCTGGAAAAAAAAAAAAATGGGAGATTAATATTGGCCTCTGGGCTTGTGTGCCAGTCCTGAGCGTGCCATCTCTCTCACAAATAGTGGGCCATAGAAAGCCTATTTATTTTTTTGGTTGATTTGGGTTCCTAATTCTACCTGAAAAAATCAATCAATCAATCAGTGGGAGAAAAATATTGGCCTCAGGGCTTGTGTGCCACTCCTTACTCCTGTGTGTGCCATCTCTCACTCAGTGGGCCATAGAAAGCCTATTAATTTTTTTGCTTGATTTGGGTTCTAAATTCTACCTGAAAAAATCATTAAATCAATCAGTGGGAGATTAATATTGGCCTTTGGGCTTGTGTGCCAGTCCTAAGCGTGCCATCTCTCTCTCTCTCAGATAGTGGGCCATAGAAAGCCTATTTTTTTATTATTTTATTGGGTTTATAAATTTTCCCTGGAAAAAAAAAAGTGGGAGATTAATATTGGCCTCTGGGCTTGTGTGCCAGTCCTGAGCGTGCCATCTCTCTCACAAATAGTGGGCCATAGAAAGCCTATTTATTTTTTTGGTTGATTTGGGTTCATAATTCTACCTGAAAAAATCAATCAATCAATCAGTGGGAGATTAATATTGGGCTTTGGGCTTGTGTGCCAGTCCTAAGCGTGCCATCTCTCTCTCTCAGATAGTGGGCCATAGAAAGCCTATTTATTATTATTTTTTTTATTGGGTTTATAAATTTTTCCTGGAAAAAAAAAAATGGGAGATTAATATTGGCCTCTGGGCTTGTGTGCCAGTCCTGAGCGTGCCATCTCTCTCACAAATAGTGGGCCATAGAAAGCCTATTAATTTTTTTGCTTGATTTGGGTTCCAAAATCTACCAAAAAAAATCACTAAATCAATCAGTGGGAGATTAATATTGGCCTCTGGGCTTGTGTGCCACTCCTGACTCCTGTGTGCGTCATCTGTCACTCAGTGGGCCCTAGAAAGCCTATTTTTTGTTTTATTTGTTTTCTAAATTCTCCCTGAAACAATCATTTTATTTTCATTGGTTTCTAAATTATTCCTGAAAAAAATCATTTTTTTTGTATTTTTTTTTCTCTCAAGTCTCCCTGAAAAAAAAAAAAAAAAAAAAAAATCTGTGGGAGATTCATATTGCCCCTTCTGCTTGTGTGCCAGTCTTGACTCCTGGGTGTGCCATCTCTCTCTCTCTCCCCAATTGTGGGCCATAGAAAGCCTATTAATTTTTTTGCTTGATTTGGGTTCCAAAATCTACCAAAAAAAATCACTAAATCAATCAGTGGGAGATTAATATTGGCCTCTGGGCTTGTGTGCCACTCCTGACTCCTGTGTGAGTCATCTGTCACTCAGTGGGCCCTAGAAAGCCTATTTTTTGTTTTATTTGTTTTCTAAATTCTCCCTGAAACAATCATTTTATTTTCTTTGGTTTCTAAATTATTCCTGAAAAAAAATCATTTTTTTTGTATTTTTTTTTCTCTCAAGTCTCCCTGAAAAAAAAAAAAAAAAAAAAATCTGTGGGAGATTCATATTGCCCCTTCTGCTTGTGTGCCAGTCTTGACTCCTGGGTGTGCCATCTCTCTCTCTCTCCCCAATTGTGGGCCATAGAAAGCCTATTAATTTTTTTGCTTGATTTGGGTTCCAAAATCTACCAAAAAAAATCACTAAATCAATCAGTGGGAGATTAATATTGGCCTCTGGGCTTGTGTGCCACTCCTGACTCCTGTGTGCGTCATCTGTCACTCAGTGGGCCCTAGAAAGCCTATTTTTTGTTTTATTTGTTTTCTAAATTCTCCCTGAAACAATCATTTTATTTTCTTTGGTTTCTAAATTATTCCTGAAAAAAAATCATTTTTTTTGTATTTTTTTTTCTCTCAAGTCTCCCTGAAAAAAAAAATCTGTGGGAGATTCATATTGCCCCTTCTGCTTGTGTGCCAGTCTTGACTCCTGGGTGTGCCATCTCTCTCTCTCTCCCCAATTGTGGGCCATAGAAAGCCTATTAATTTTTTTGCTTGATTTGGGTTCCAAAATCTACCAAAAAAAATCACTAAATCAATCAGTGGGAGATTAATATTGGCCTCTGGGCTTGTGTGCCACTCCTGACTCCTGTGTGCGTCATCTGTCACTCAGTGGGCCCTAGAAAGCCTATTTTTTGTTTTATTTGTTTTCTAAATTCTCCCTGAAACAATCATTTTATTTTCTTTGGTTTCTAAATTATTCCTGAAAAAAATCATTTTTTTTGTATTTTTTTCTCTCTCAAGTCTCCCTGAAAAAAAAAAAAAAAAAAAAATCTGTGGGAGATTCATATTGCCCCTTCTGCTTGTGTGCCAGTCTTGACTCCTGGGTGTGCCATCTCTCTCTCTCTCCCCAATTGTGGGCCATAGAAAGCCTATTAATTTTTTTGCTTGATTTGGGTTCCAAAATCTACCAAAAAAAATAACTAAATCAATCGGTGGGAGATTAATATTGGCCTCTGGGCTTGTGTGCCACTCCTGACTCCTGTGTGCGTCCTCTCTCACTCAGTGGGCCCTACAAAGCCTTTTTTTTTTTTTTTTTCCTAAATTCTCCCTGAAACAATCATTTCATTTTATTTGTTTTATAAATTCTTCTGTAAAAAATAATTTTTTTTTAATTTTTTTTTTTCTGAAGTCTCCCTTTTAAAAAAAACAAACACAAATCAGTGGGAGATAAATATTTACATTTGCGCTTCAGTGACAGTCCTGCGTGTGTGCCATCTCATTTGTTGCCAACAACAACAGAGTGTGTAACATTGTGGCTGATTTTCGTTGTGGTCTCACCCACCTGTAAAGGGGTAGCTAAATCATACTGAAGTTATAGCTCACCGTGTAAGTTGTGTGACAGCAACAAATACCGTTCGTTTGGTAACGTTTTTAAAACAATGAGGAAGTCTGGTGGAAGAGGTCGTGGCCGGGGGCGTTCATTGTCAGCTGGTAATGAGGGTAGTGGTAGTGGTGGAGCATCAGCTGGTCATGGGAAAAAAAATATTGCCTCTAAGTCTGGAGCTGTGGAGCCAGGTTCGTCGTCTGGCTACACAAGGCCTCGAACGCTCCCTTTTCTGGGAGTAGGAAAACCGCATTTAAAGCCGGAGCAGCAAGAGCAAGTTTTGGCTTATCTTGCTGACTCAGCCTCTAGCTCTTTTGCCTCCTCTCGTGAAACTGGTAAATGTCAAAGCAGCGCGTCGTTAGTGGATGTTCACGGTCAGGAACAAGTCGCTTCCTTGTCCTCTTCAGCAAAAACAACAACAGAGAAGAATGCAGCAGGCGACACAACGGGTTACTCCATGGAGCTCTTTACACATACCGTCCCTGGCTTAGAAAGTGAAGCAGTTAACAGTCCATGCCCATTACAAGTTGAATCTGACATGGAGTGCACTGATGCACAGCCACAGCCAGACTACTATCCTGGTCCTTTGACTCAGACCACAACATTGCCCTCGCAGGGTGCTGATCAAGAATCAGACCCTGATGAGACTATGTTGCCCCATCACGAACGCTATACCACCGACCGACACGGTGACACAGACGAAGTTGCACACGAGCTACAAGAAGAGGTAATAGATGACCCAGTTCTTGACCCCGATTGGCAGCCATTGGGGGAACAGGGTGCAGGCGGCAGCAGTTCTGAAGCGGAGGAGGAGGGGCCGCAGCAGGCATCAACATCGCAACAGGTTCCATCTGCCGGGCCCGTATCTTGCCCAAAACGCGTGGCAAAGCTAAAACCTGTTGGAGGACAGCGTGGCCATCCGGTTAAAGCTCAGTCTGCAATGCCTGAAAAGGTATCCGATGCTAGAAAGAGTGCAGTCTGGCATTTTTTTAAACAACATCCAATTGATCAGCGCAAAGTCATCTGTCAAAAATGTTCAACTACCTTAAGCAGAGGACAGAATCTGAAAAGTCTCAATACAAGTTGCATACATAGACATTTAACCACCATGCATTTGCAAGCCTGGACTAACTACCAAACGTCCCTTAAGGTTGTAGCACCCTCGGCCAATGAAGCTAGTCAGCAACGCAACATCCCTTCCGGCAGTGTAGGGCCACCATTTTCCGCACCACCTGCAGTATCTGTGCAGGTTTCTTTGCCAGGCCAAAGCCGTCAGGGTCAGGGAATAACCAGTTTTGTAGTAGGAAACACTGCATCTAGGGCACCGGTGGCAACAATACCATCTCCCACCGTCTCTCAGTCTGCCATGTCCACCGGCACCCCCGCTAGTTCCACGATCTCCAGCTCTCCAGTCCAGCTCACCCTACATGAGACTATGGTTAGAAAAAGGAAGTACTTAGCCTCGCATCCGCGTACACAGGGTTTGAACGCACACATAGCTAGACTAATCTCGTTAGAGATGATGCCCTACCGGTTAGTTGAAAGCGAAGCTTTCAAAGCCCTGATGGACTACGCTGTACCACGCTACGAGCTACCCAGTCGACACTTTTTTTCCAGAAAAGCCATCCCAGCCCTCCACCAGCATGTTAAAGAGCGCATCGTCCATGCACTCAGGCAATCTGTGAGCACAAAGGTGCACCTGACAACAGATGCATGGACCAGTAGGCATGGCCAGGGACGTTACGTGTCCATCACGGCACACTGGGTAAATGTGGTGGATGCAGGGTCCACAGGGGACAGCAAGTTTGGGACAGTTCTGCCTAGCCCACGGTCTAGGAAACAATTGGCTGTAGCCGTTCGCACCCCCTCCTCCTCCTCTTCGTCCTCCTGCAGAAGCGAGAGCTCGTCCACAGACCGCAGTCGCACAACCACTCCATCCGCAGCTGCCACTGTTGCACACCAGGTCTCCCATTATGGGGCAGCTACTGGCAAACGTCAGCAGGCTGTATTGGCTATGAAGTGTTTGGGCGACAACAGACACACTGCGGAAGTTCTGTCCGAGTTCTTGCAGAAAGAAACACAGTCGTGGCTGGGCACTGTAGATCTTGAGGCAGGCAAGGTAGTGAGTGATAACGGAAGGAATTTCATGGCTGCCATCTCCCTTTCCCAACTGAAACACATTCCTTGCCTGGCTCACACCTTAAACCTGGTGGTGCAGTGCTTCCTGAAAAGTTATCCGGGGTTATCCGACCTGCTCCTCAAAGTGCGTGGACTTTGCTCACATATCCGTCGTTCGCCCGTACACTCCAGCCGTATGCAGACCTATCAGCGTTCTTTGAACCTTCCCCAGCATCGCCTAATCATAGACGTTGCAACAAGGTGGAACTCAACACTGCACATGCTTCAGAGACTGTGTGAACAGAGGCGGGCTGTTATGTTTTTGTGGGAGCATACACATACACGGGCAGGCAGTAGGATGGCAGACATGGAGTTGTCAGGTGTGCAGTGGTCGAAGATTCAAGACATGTGTCAAGTCCTTCAGTGTTTTGAGGAATGCACACGGCTGGTTAGTGCAGACAACGCCATAATAAGCATGAGCATCCCCCTAATGCGTCTGCTGATGCAAAGTTTGACGCACATAAAGGATCAGGCGTCTGCAGCTGAGGAAGAGGAAAGCCTTGATGACAGTCAGCCATTGTCTGGCCAGGGCAGTGTACAGGACGAGGTAGCGGGCGAAGAGGAGGAGGAGGACGAGGAGGATGATGGGGATGATTATATTTTTAATGAGGAAGCTTTTCCGGGGCCACTGGAAATTGGTGGCGCGGCAAGGCCGGGTTCTGGTTTTTTGAGGGACACAAGTGACGTTGATTTGCCTGAAACTGCCCCTCAACCAAGCACAACCGCAGATTTGAGAACTGGAACTTTGGCCCACATGGCGGATTATGCCTTACGTATCCTCAAAAGGGACACACGCATAACTAAAATGATGAATGATGACGATTACTGGTTGGCCTGCCTCCTTAATCCTCGCTATAAAGGCAAATTGCAAAATATAATGCCACATGAGAACTTGGAACTAATATTAGCAACCAAACAATCAACTCTTGTTGACCGTTTGCTTCTGGCATTCCCTGCACACAGCGCCCGTGATCGTTCTCACACGAGCTGCAGGGGCCAGCAGACCAGAGGAGTTAGAGGGGCAGAAATCAGAAGTGGCGTTGGCCAGAGGGGTTTTCTGACCAGGTTGTGGAGTGATTTTGCTATGACCGCAGACAGTACAGGTACTGCAGCATCAATTCAAAGTGACAGGAGACAACATTTGTCCAGTATGGTTACAAACTATTTTTCATCCCTTATCGATGTTCTCCCTCAACCGTCATTCCCATTTGATTACTGGGCATCAAAATTAGACACCTGGCCAGAATTGGCAGAATATGCATTGCAGGAGCTTGCTTGCCCGGCAGCTAGTGTCCTATCAGAAAGAGTATTCAGTGCTGCAGGTTCAATACTAACAGAAAAAAGGACTCGTCTGGCTACCCAAAATGTAGATGATCTAACCTTCATTAAAATGAACCACAACTGGATTTCGAAATCTTTTGCCCCACCTTGCCCGGCTGACACCTAGCTTTCCTATGAAAAGGTCTTGCCTGTGGACTATTCTGAATGCCTTTTCCAATCTCGTAATTTTCAGCACCTGATTGTCCAGCATACGACATGTTTACACCTCACTAAATGGCCAAACTCCCCACACGGGGCCGTGGTATCGACACTTGGCGACAGCACCCGTGAGAGTGCAGTTTGTCTGAAGAGGTGGGTGAGCCCGCTTTTGGTCGACGGCACTGCCACTGGGTCCCTCCTAGTACAATAAAGTGTCTCTGGCGGTGGTGGTGCGCACCCAACGTCAGACACACCGTTGTAATATGAGGGGCCCTGGGCCTGTACCGCCGGCCACAAGACAGTTTCCCCCCACCCCAGCTCAAACAGTGCTCTACCACTTGCAAAATTATCTCACAGCTCCACCAATGTTTAGTCTATGCGCTGACATCCTTCAATGCCTGCCACTGACAATACCATTGTATTGACATTTTTGTTATGTTAGGCCTTCGATGCCTGTCTGTGGTCACTCCTTCCACTAGGCCTCCACTGACCACACCACTGCTGCCCGTGTACCCCTGGAACCAATTTAAAATTGCCTACAGCCATGTGTTATTATTTTAGGCCTTCGATGCCTGTCTGCGGTCACTCCTTCCACTAGGCCTCCACTGACCACACCACTGCTGCCCGTGTACCCCTGGAACCAATTTAAAATTGCCTACAGCCATGTGTTATTATTTTAGGCCTTCGATGCCTGTCTGCGGTCACTCCTTCCACTAGGCCTCCACTGACCACACCACTGCTGCCCGTGTACCCCTGGAACCAATTTAAAATTGCCTACAGCCAGCACAATTTTTTTATTTTAGGCCTTCGATGCCTGTCTGCGGTCCATTCTTTCAACTACTACTACACTGACCAGGGCACTGCTGCCCGTGTACCCCTGGAACCAATTTAAAATTGCCTACAGCCATGTGTTATTATTTTAGGCCTTCGATGCCTGTCTGCGGTCACTCCTTCCACTAGGCCTCTACTGACCACACCACTGCTGCCCGTGTACCCCTGGAACCAATTTAAAATTGCCTACAGCCAGCCCAATTTTTTTATTTTAGGCCTTCGATGCCTGTCTGCGGTCCATTCTTTCAACTACTACTACACTGACCAGGGCACTGCTGCCCGTGTACCCCTGGAACCAATTTAAAATTGCCTACAGCCATGTGTTATTATTTTAGGCCTTCGATGCCTGTCTGTGGTCACTCCTTCCACTAGGCCTCCACTGACCACACCACTGCTGCCCGTGTACCCCTGGAACCAATTTAAAATTGCCTACAGCCATGTGTTATTATTTTAGGCCTTCGATGCCTGTCTGCGGTCACTCCTTCCACTAGGCCTCCACTGACCACACCACTGCTGCCCGTGTACCCCTGGAACCAATTTAAAATTGCCTACAGCCATGTGTTATTATTTTAGGCCTTCGATGACTGTCTGCGGTCCATTCTTTCAACTACTACTACACTGACCAGGGCACTGCTGCCCGTGTACCCCTGGAACCAATTTAAAATTGCCTACAGCCATGTGTTATTATTTTAGGCCTTCGATGCCTGTCTGCGGTCACTCCTTCCACTAGGCCTCTACTGACCACACCACTGCTGCCCGTGTACCCCTGGAACCAATTTAAAATTGCCTACAGCCAGCCCAATTTTTTTATTTTAGGCCTTCGATGCCTGTCTGCGGTCCATTCTTTCAACTACTACTACACTGACCAGGGCACTGCTGCCCGTGTACCCCTGGAACCAATTTAAAATTGCCTACAGCCATGTGTTATTATTTTAGGCCTTCGATGCCTGTCTGCGGTCACTCCTTCCACTAGGCCTCCACTGACCACACCACTGCTGCCCGTGTACCCCTGGAACCAATTTAAAATTGCCTACAGCCAGCCCAATTTTTTTATTTTAGGCCTTCGATGCCTGTCTGCGGTCCATTCTTTCAACTACTACTACACTGACCAGGGCACTGCTGCCCGTGTACCCCTGGAACCAATTTAAAATTGCCTACAGCCATGTGTTATTATTTTAGGCCTTCGATGCCTGTCTGTGGTCACTCCTTCCACTAGGCCTCCACTGACCACACCACTGCTGCCCGTGTACCCCTGGAACCAATTTAAAATTGCCTACAGCCAGCCCAATTTTTTTATTTTAGGCCTTCGATGCCTGTCTGCGGTCCATTCTTTCAACTACTACTACACTGACCAGGGCACTGCTGCCCGTGTACCCCTGGAACCAATTTAAAATTGCCTACAGCCATGTGTTATTATTTTAGGCCTTCGATGCCTGTCTGTGGTCACTCCTTCCACTAGGCCTCCACTGACCACACCACTGCTGCCCGTGTACCCCTGGAACCAATTTAAAATTGCCTACAGCCATGTGTTATTATTTTAGGACTTCGATGCCTGTCTGCGGTCACTCCTTCCACTAGGCCTCCACTGACCACACCACTGCTGCCCGTGTACCCCTGGAACCAACATCAGAAAATATAAAAATAAGTATTTTGCTTATAAAAAAGAAAATACTGGAGAGATATCAAATGCAGACATTTTAACATTAAAAACAAACACACAACTAAAATCTGGTACAGTACTAAAAATGGCCACCAGCTACAATTACTTTCTCCTGCAAGTAGTTAACTGAAAGGTTTTTTAAATTGAAAACACAGATATGGCATCCACCGAGTGTTGTCCTGTCGCGTCTTCTTTATATTATTGCCGAGAAGATGCAAAACAATGAAAATAATAAAATCATTAATTACCAAAATAATAGAGAATGTCAACACCACATTGCAAATAAACATTCATTCCAAATAAAGAAGCAGGGCGCGTCCGAGGGTGAGTATATACCTAATAAGAATATAATCACCCTCGGACGCGCAATGCTTATTTCCAACAGCCTTCCTTCCTAAGAATCAGCCCTTCCGTGGTGTAGAGAGACGTTGTGTTACACTCCAAGGTGTTCCCCAGGTTGCCTTTCCTGAGCTTCGATCTTCCGGCTCTCGTTTAGTAGTTGTTGGAAACTACGCTGCATTAGGCCTTCAAATTGGGTATGGGGTGTAGAGAGATGGTGTGTTCCACTCCAAGGTGTTCCCCAGGTTGCCTTTCCTGAGCTTCGATCTTCCGGCTCTCGTTTAGTAGTTCTTGGAAACTACACTGCATTAGGCCTTCAAATTGGGTATGGGGTGTAGAGAGAGGGTGTGTTACACTCCAAGGTGTTCCCCAGGTTGCCTTTCCTGAGCTTCGATCTTCATGCTCTCGTTTAGTAGTTGTCGGAAACTACGCTGCATTAGGCCTACAAATTGGGTATGGGGTGTAGAGAGAGGGTTTGTTACACTCCAAGGTGTTCCCCAGGTTGCCTTTCCTGAGCTTCGATCTTCCGGCTCTCGTTTAGTAGTTGTTGGAAACTACGCTGCATTAGGCCTTCAAATTGGGTATGGGGTGTAGAGAGAGGGTGTGTTACACTCCAAGGTGTTCCCCAGGTTGCCTTTCCTGAGCTTCGATCTTCCGGCTCTCGTTTAGTAGTTCTTGGAAACTACACTGCATTAGGCCTTCAAATTGGGTATGGGGTGTAGAGAGAGGGTGTGTTACACTCCAAGGTGTTCCCCAGGTTGCCTTTCCTGAGCTTCGATCTTCCGGCTCTTGTTTAGTAGTTCTTGGAAACTACACTGCATTAGGCCTACAAATTGGGTATGGGGTGGAGAGAGATGGTGTGTTCCACTCCAAGGTGTTCCCCAAGTTGCCTTTCCTGAGCTTCGATCTTCCGGCTCTCGTTTAGTAGTTCTTGGAAACTACACTGCATTAGGCCTTCAAATTGGGTATGGGGTGTAGAGAGAGGGTGTGTTACACTCCAAGGTGTTCCCCAGGTTGCCTTTCCTGAGCTTCGATCTTCCGGCTCTCATTTAGTAGTTCTTGGAAACTACACTGCATTAGGCCTACAAATTGGGTATGGGGTGGAGAGAGATGGTGTGTTACACTCCAAGGTGTTCCCCAGGTTTCCTTGCCATTGCTTCGGTCTTCCGACTCTCGTTTAGTAGTTGTAGAAAAGTACACTGCATTAGGCCTACAAAATGGGTATGGGGTGGAGAGAGATGGTGTGTTACACTCCAAGGTGTTCCCCAGGTTGCCTTTCCTGAGCTTCTATTTTCAGGCTCTCATTAAATTGTGGTTAAATGGAACAACTGCATTTGGCGTACTAGTTGGTTTGGGGCCTACTATCGGTGTCTGCCACTCCTTGCTGTTCTCCTGGTTTCCTGTCCTGAAATTCCATTGTCAGGCTCTCGTTAAGTAGTTGTTAATGTTAGACTGCATTTGGCCTACTAGTTGGGTTGGGGCCTACTATCGGTGTCTGCCACTCCTTGCTGTTCTCCTCCACTGAACAAAGCTGTGCCGCCTGTTTACTACGGTTGCCAATTTTGAACTGCATTTCGACTACTTACTGATTTGGCCCTACTCTCTGTGTCAGCCTCTCATTCCAGTTGTCCTCCACTGCAATGCCCCCTGGTTATTCCTGTGTTACCAATTTTGAACTGCATTTAGCCCACTTTATTCTTTGGGCCTATATCTGTGTTTCCACTTCATCGTGCCCATTGCCCAGCCAGTGATAGATGAGTCTGCTGGTACATTGACCCATAACGCAACATTCCCCGTGCATGCTACACAACAACATTGTGACCCTGCTGAAAGTCAGGTTGCTCTTCCCGCATACCATACCACCTTACACGGGGACAAAGAGGAAGGTGCAGATGAAAGTGCAGGTTCCTTCATCAGGTGGGGGGAGGAATACTAGTTGGCGACGTCACTGGCACAGGGCCTCTCATAGTACGCAAAAGTGTTGCTGCCGGTGGGAGGCGCCCCCGCCGTGCAAACACACCGCTGTACTTTGAGGGGCCCTGTGCCAGTGCCAATGCCAACAAGTGGGCCCCCCCTGCTTGCTCAGGATCACAGCACTTGCAAAGTTGAAATACTTACCTCTCCCTGCTCCACTGCCGTGACGTGGTCCAGATTTCCTGGGCCCACTAATTACTTGAACCAGCCCTACCCCACACAGCTTTAGCCAAATGACCCCCAATTTCAAATGCCTTCCAATTATTATAAGGTAAATTACGCTTGACAAGCTTCATTAAGAAGAATGGATGGTTTTGACATTAAAATGGGCACTCTAGGTGTTTTCCTGGCCCCCATTCACTGCCGACTATGCTGCCCCATTGACTTGCATTGGGTTTCGTGTTTCGGTCGATCCCGACTTTACGTCATAATCGGCCGATTTCACTCGACCCGACTTTTGAGATAGTCGGGTTTCGCGAAACCCGGCTCGACTCTAAAAAGGTCAAGGTCGCTCAACTCTACTAGTGACATTATACACATTAACTCTGTATATGTTGTCAGTGTACTTGTGATACAGTGACTCCCCAGTGACTTTATACACAGCGGCTCTGTGTATAGTATACAAGTATTACAGGGATCATCAGTGGCATTATACACAAGAGCTCTGTATATAGTGTCAGATAATACAATACAGGGATTGCCAGAGACATTATACACATGAGCTTTGTACTTAATATACAGTGCATAGAGTAAGTGTACAGGTAACACATTGACTTACCAATGATGTCTCTATTTGAAAATATTCATCTTCGCTTTTCTTCTTGTTCCTGCGTAGACTGCCATCACTTCTTCCATCCAGGGCTTGTCTCTGTAGAAAATAACACACAGTTATCTAAAACACATTCCTAAATTTTTGCCCAACTTCTACCCTGAACCAGGTGAAGAAAAATGTGACCTAATATCGACGTGCACAGTAACAGAACCCACTTCACTGAATACAGTTTCCTGAAAAATGAAATAAACTGCTCAAAAAAAATTAAGGGAACACTTAAACAATAGAATATAACTCCAAGTAAATCAAGTTTCTGTGAAATCAAATTGTCCACTTAGGAAGCAACACTGTTTGACAAACAATTTCACATCCTGTTGTGCAAATGGAATAAACAACAGATGGAAATTATTGGTAATTATCAAAACAAACTCAATAAAGGAGTGGTTCTGCAAGTGGTTGTGCTCTCGCACTTGTGGTAGCATGAGACGGACTCTACAACCCACACAAGTGGCTCAGATAGTGCAGCTCATCCAGGATGGCACATCAATGCGAGCTGTGGCAAGAAGGTTTGCTGTGTCTGTCAGCATAGTGTCCAGAGGCTGGAGGCACTACCAGGAGACAGGACAGCACACCAGGAGACGTGGAGGGGGCCGTAGGAGGGCATCAACCCAGCAGCAGGACCGCTACCTCAGACTTTGTGCAAGGAGGAACAGGAAGAGCACTGCCAGAGCCCTATAAAATTACCTCCAGCAGGCCACAAATGTGCATGTAAAGGCACAGATGATTGGCCTCGGGGAGACCAAAACATCCAACACCGCGGAGACACCATCACGTGTTTCTCAACGCAGTGATTCCAGAACACTGCCCCCATCCCTTATGGGAAATATGCAGATGCATGTAAAGAAGCTGCGGAGACACCATCACGTGTTTCTCGACGCAAGCAGTGAATAGCCAGGCCTTTCCCCGGGATGGAACAACCACGGGAAGGGCAGCATCCTATGAAGGAAAGCCACCTATGCCAAGCATGGTATCCATCCACAGACAGCTGTTTCGGGGTTTTTGCCCCTCATCAGTGTGGAGTAGGAATCTGGCTATTAGGAGCAGTGCCTAGTAAAAAGGCTATAAAGGCACAGATGATTGGCCTCAGGGAGACCAAAACATCCAACACCGCGGAGACACCATCACGTGTTTCTCAACGCAGTGATTCCAGAACACTGCCCCCATCCCTTATGGGAAATATGCAGATGCATGTAAAGAAGCTGCGGAGACACCATCACGTGTTTCTCGATGCAAGCAGTGAATAGCCAGGCCTTTCCCCGGGAAGGAACAACCACAGGAAGGGCAGCATCCTATGAAGGAAAGCCACCTATGCCAAGCATGGTGGGGGCCGTAGGAGGGCATCAACCCAGCAGCAGGACCCCTACCTCAGACTTTGTGCAAGGAGGAACAGGAAGAGCACTGCCAGAGCCCTATAAAATTACCTCCAGCAGGCCACAAATGTGCATGTGTCTGCACAAACGGTTAGAAACTGACTCCATGAGAATGGTCTGAGTGCCCGACGTTCACAGATGGGGGTTCTGCTCACAGCCCAACACCGTGCAGGACACTTGACATTTGCCACAGAACACCAGGATTGGCAAATTCGCCAGTGGCACCCTGTGCTCTTCTCAGATGAAAGCAGGTTCATACTGAGCACATGTGACAGATGCGACAGAGTCTGGAGATGCCGTGGAGAGCTATCTGCTGCCTGCAACATCCTTCAGCATGACCGATTTGGCAGTGGGTCAGCAATTGTGTGAGGTGGCATTTCTTTGGAGGGCCGCACAGCCCTCCATGTGCTCGCTAGAGGTAGTCTGACTGCCATTAGGTACCAAGATGAGATCCTCAGACCCCTTGTGAGACCATATGCTGGTGCGGTTGGCCCTGGGTTACTCCTAATGCAGGACAATGCCAGACCTCATGTGGCTGGAGTTTGTCAGCAGTTCCTGCAAGATGAAGGCATTGAAGCTATGGACTGGCCCACCTGTTCCCCAAACCTGAATCCGATTGAACACATCTGGGACATCATGTCTCGCACCATCCACCAATGTCACGTTGCACCACAGACTGTCCAGGTTTTGGCAGATGCTTAAGTCAGGTCGGAGAGGAGATCCCTGAGGAGACCATCTGCCATCTCATCAGGAGCATGCCCAGGCATTGTAGGGAGATCATACAGGCATGTGGAGGCCACACACACTACTGAGTATCATTTCCTTGTCTTGAGGCATTTACACTGAAGTTGGATCAGTGTAACTTCATTTTCCACTTTGATTTTGAGCATCATTCCAACTCCAGACCTCCATAGGATATTAGTTGTGATTTACGTTGATCACTTTTAGGTTTTATTGTTCTCAACACATTCCACTATGTAATCAATAAATATTTGCAACTGGAATATTTCGTTCAGTTATATCTAGGATGTGGGTTATTAGTGTTCCCTTTATTTTTTTGAGCAGTGTACATAACAGCAGTAATAATATCCATGAATTATCCCCTACAGTAATAATGTCCCACATCCTGGCACCTTTCTGTAATAATATCCTCCCTCCTAGCACCATGTGTTGCATTCCTGGCATCATATGTTCTCCCATTCTGGCCCCATATTTCTCCATTCTGCTATCATTTGTCCTCCCATTCTGGTCCCATGTGTCTCCATCCTGCCCCATATGTCCTCCCATCCTGCCCCCATATTTCATCCCATTTTTGCCCCATGTGTCTCCATCCTACCCCCATATGTCCTCCTGTCCTGGCTCCATTTGTTCTCCCATCCTGGTGCCATGTGTCCTCCCATTTGCAAAATGTCTCTTCCCATCCTGCCAACATGTGTCCTTGTATTCTGATCCCATGTGTCTCCATCCTGCCCTATGTGTCTTCATCCTGCCCCAGGTGTCTCTCATCCTGCCCCAGGTGTCTCCTTCCTGCCCCATGTGTCTTTATTCTGCCCAAAATGATCTCCCATCCTGCTCCAGATGTCCTCATCTTGTCCCAGTGATCTCCAGCATGCCCCATGTTATCTCTCATCCTGTCCCATGTTTGTCCATCCAGTCTCATGTGTTTCTATCCTGCCTCATGTGTCTCCATGCTGCCCCATAGGTCTTCTTCCTTCCCCCAGATTGCGGCTTTCAGTACAAAAAAATTCCAGCGGCACGCTTGTCCTCATTCATTTGAGGTGCAAACGCAATGGCACAGTGACATCATGCTCCGACAATGTGCACACCGACGTCAGGTGCTAGCTTTTGATTGACTGGTGGTTGTTAACTGTTGTTGTGCAGGAAGCTGTTGACTTTGTGCATGGCAATAGATTTGAACTGAATGTGGGTCTGAGGACCCACATTCAGTTACTTTCAGTTACTGAATTGGCAGAATCTTTCCCCTTGGGCCTGGTGAGCATTAGCAAAAAGAGCGGGGAACTGGTCATGGCCTTACATCCTTGGTTCTGCTCACCGGGCCCCATACACTAGTAAAAGCAGTAATGACCTGATGGCAGCTTTATATCCACTACTTGAGCAATCCATTCTCATTCCTCATGTTTGGACCCTTGTTGTGAATTCTGTGGCTGAATTCACTCCTGTGGTCACAAGTGGTACTGCAGCTTCTGGGCTTCCTCCCTCAGGTGTTCTGGTGAGCTCGTTGGCTGCCTTGTTATTTAACTCCACCTGATTCTGTCTTCCTTGCTCCTTGTCAATGTTCCAGTGTTGGATCTGAGCTTCTGGATCTTTCCTGTGGCCTGCTGCTCTGCTTAGATACGCAAAGGGTGTACCGACGTGCCGTTAGTTCGGCACGGTGGGTCTTTTTGCCCCCTTTGCGTGGTTTTTTGCTTTAGGGTTTTTTGTAGACTGCAAAGTTCTCTTTGCTATCCTCGCTCTATCTAGAATATCGGGCCTCACTTTGCTGAATCTATTTCATCCCTACGTTTTGTCTTTTCATCTTGCTAACAGTCATTATATGTGGGGGGCTGCCTTTTCCTTTGGGGTATTTCTCTGAGGCAAGTCAGGCTTGTATTTCTATCTTCAGGCTAGTCAGTTCCTCAGGCTGTGCCGAGTTGCATAGGTAGTGTCAGGCGCAATCCACAGCTGCCTTTAGTTGTGTTTAGGATAGGTTCAGGTATTGCGGTCTACAGAGATTCCACGTCTCAGAGCTCGTTCTATTGTTTTTGGGTTATTGTCAGATCACTGTATGTGCTCTGATTACTGGCACACTGTGTTACTGGGTTGCCTTCATAACAGTACAAGGAGCCTAACTAATGATTCTCAATAGAGGGAAAAAAGAAGTTCTGACATCATTTTTTTTTCTCAGCTCTGTGTTCAGTCTTTTTTTTCCCCTAGGCATTAGGGTGCTTCAGGACACAGCTGTGGACATGGATATTCAGGCTCTGTGCTCTTCAATGGATAATCTCGTTATAAATGTACAAAAGATTCAAGATACAATTGATCAGAAATCTATGCTAGAACCAAGAATTCCTATTCCTGATTTGTTTTTTGGTGATAGAACTAAGTTTCTGAGCTTCAAAAATAATTGTAAGCTATTTCTGGCCTTGAAACCTCATTCTTCTGGTAATTCAGTTCAACAGGTTTTGATTATTATTTCTTTTTTGCGCGGCGACCCTCAGGACTGGGCATTTTCTCTTGCGCCAGGAGACCCTGCATTGAGTGGTGTCGATGCGTTTTTCCTGGCGCTCGGATTGCTGTACGATGAGCCTAATTCAGTGGATCAGGCTGAGAAACATTTGCTGGCTTTGTGCCAGGGTCAGGATGATATAGAAGTATATTGTCAGAAATTTAGGAAGTGGTCAGTACTCACTCTGTGGAATGAATCTGCGCTGGCAGCTTTGTTCAGAAAGGGTCTCTCTGAGGCTCTTAAGGATGTCATGGTGGGTTTTCCTATGACTGCTGGTTTGAATGAGTCTATGTATTTGACCATTCAGATCGGTCGTCGCTTGCGCGAGCGTAAATCTGTGCACCATCTGGCGGTATTGTCTGAGATTAAACCTGAGCCTATGCAGTGCGATAGGACTATGACCAGAGTTGAACGGCAAGAACACAGACGTCTGAATGGGCTGTGTTTCTACTGTGGTGATTCCACTCACGCTACTTCTGATTGTCCTAAGCGCACTAAGCGGTTTGATAGGTCTGCCGTCATTGGTACTGTACAGTCCAAATTCCTTCTGTCCATTACCTTGATATGCTCTTTGTCATCGTATTCTGTCATGGCGTTTGTGGATTCAGGCGCTGCCCTGAATCTGATGGATTTGGATTATGCTAAACGTTGTGGGTTTTTCCTGGAGCCTTTGCGGTGTCCTATTCCGTTGAGAGGAATTGATGCTACACCTTTGGCCAAGAATAAACCTCAGTACTGGGCCCAGCTGACCATGTGCATGGCTCCTGCACATCAGGAAGTTATTCGCTTTCTGGTGCTACATAATCTGCATGATGTGGTCGTGTTGGGGTTGCCATGGCTACAAACCCATAATCCAGTATTGGATTGGAACTCTATGTCGGTATCCAGCTGGGGTTCTCAGGGGGTACATGGTGATGTTCCATTTTTGTCTATTTCGTCATCCACTCCTTCTGAGGTCCCAGAGTTCTTGTCTGATTATCAGGATGGATTTGAAGAGCCCAAGTCCGATGCCCTACCTCCGCATAGGGATTGTGATTGTGCTATCAATTTGATTCCTGGTAGTAAATTCCCTAAGGGTCGTTTATTTAATTTATCCGTGCCTGAACACACCGCTATGCGCAGTTATGTGAAGGAATCCCTGGAGAAGGGACATATTCGCCCATCGTCATCACCACTGGGAGCAGGGTTCTTTTTTGTAGCCAAGAAGGATGGTTCGCTGAGACCGTGTATTGATTACCGCCTTCTTAATAAGATCACTGTTAAGTTTCAGTATCCCTTGCCATTGTTATCTGACTTGTTTGCTCGGATTAAGGGGGCTAGTTGGTTCACTAAGATTGATCTTCGTGGTGCATATAATCTGGTGAGAATCAGGCAAGGAGATGAATGGAAAACGGCATTTAATACGCCCGAGGGTCATTTTGAGTATCTAGTGATGCCGTTCGGACTTGCCAATGCTCCATCTGCTTTTCAGTCTTTTATGCATGACATCTTCCGTGAGTATCTGGATAAATTCCTGATTGTTTACTTGGATGACATTTTGATCTTCTCAGATGATTGGGAGTCTCATGTGAAGCAGGTCAGAATGGTTTTCCAGGTCCTGCGTGCTAATTCTTTGTTCGTGAAGGGATCAAAGTGTCTCTTCGGTGTGCAGAAAGTTTCATTTTTGGGGTTCATCTTTTCCCCTTCTACTATCGAGATGGATCCGGTTAAGGTCCAAGCCATCCAGGATTGGACTCAGCCGACATCTCTGAAAAGTCTGCAAAAGTTCCTGGGCTTTGCTAATTTTTATCGTCGCTTCATCTGTAATTTTTCTAGCATTGCCAAACCATTGACCGATTTGACCAAGAAGGGTGCTGATTTGGTTAATTGGTCTTCTGCTGCCGTGGAAGCTTTTCAGGAGTTGAAGCGTCGTTTTTGTTCTGCCCCTGTGTTGTGTCAACCAGATGTTTCTCTTCCGTTCCAGGTCGAGGTTGATGCTTCTGAGATTGGAGCAGGGGCGGTTTTGTCACAGAGAGGTTCTGGTTGCTCAGTGTTGAAACCATGTGCTTCCTTTTCCAGGAAGTTTTCTGCTGCTGAGCGTAATTATGATGTGGGCAACCGAGAGTTGCTGGCCATGAAGTGGGCATTCGAGGAGTGGCGTCATTGGCTTGAAAGAGCTAAGCATCGCGTGGTGGTATTGACTGATCATAAGAATCTTACTTATCTCGAGTCTGCCAAGCGCTTGAATCCTAGACAGGCCCGTTGGTCGTTATTTTTTGCTCGCTTCGATTTTGTGATTTCGTACCTTTCGGGCTCTAAAAATGTGAAGGCGGATGCTCTGTCTAGGAGTTTTGTGCCCGACTCTCCGGGTTTATCTGAGCCGGCGAGTATCCTCAAGGAAGGAGTCATTGTGTCTGCCATCTCCCCTGATTTGCGGCGAGTGTTGCAAAAATTTCAGGCTAATAAACCTGATCGTTGTCCGGCCGAGAAACTGTTCGTCCCTGATAGGTGGACTAGTAAAGTTATCTCTGAACTTCATTGTTCGGTGTTGGCTGGTCATCCAGGAATCTTTGGTACCAGAGAGTTAGTGGCTAGATCCTTCTGGTGGCCATCTCTGTCACGGGATGTACGTACTTTTGTGCAGTCCTGTGGGATTTGTGCTAGGGCTAAGCCCTGCTGTTCACGTGCCAGTGGGTTGCTTTTGCCCTTGCCGGTCCCGAAGAGGCCTTGGACACATATTTCGATGGATTTCATTTCTGACCTTCCCGTTTCTCAAAAGATGTCAGTCATTTGGGTGGTCTGTGATCGCTTTTCTAAAATGGTCCATCTGGTGCCCTTGGTTAAATTGCCTTCCTCCTCTGATTTGGTGCCTTTGTTCTTCCAGCATGTGGTTCGTTTGCATGGCATTCCTGAGAATATTGTTTCTGACAGAGGTTCCCAGTTTGTTTCAAGGTTCTGGCGAGCCTTTTGTGGTAGGATGGGCATTGACCTATCTTTTTCCTCGGCTTTCCATCCTCAGACTAATGGCCAGACCGAACGAACCAATCAGACCTTGGAAACATATCTGAGATGTTTTGTTTCTGCAGACCAGGATGATTGGGTGTCCTTTTTGCCGTTGGCTGAGTTCGCCCTTAATAATCGGGCCAGCTCGGCTACCTTGGTCTCTCCATTTTTCTGCAATTCTGGGTTCCATCCTCGTTTCTCTTCAGGACAGGTTGAGTCTTCGGACTGTCCTGGTGTGGATTCTGTGGTGGACAGGTTGCAGAAGATCTGGACTCAGGTAGTGGACAATTTGACCTTGTCCCAGGAGAAGGCTCAACTTTTCGCTAATCGCAGACGCCGTGTGGGTCCCCGACTTCGTGTTGGGGATTTGGTTTGGTTATCTTCTCGTCATATTCCTATGAAGGTTTCCTCTCCTAAATTTAAACCTCGTTTTATTGGTCCGTATAGGATTTCTGAGATTCTCAATCCTGTGTCCTTTCGTCTGACCCTCCCGGACTCCTTTTCCATACATAATGTATTCCATAGGTCGTTGTTGCGGAGATACGTGGCACCTATGGTTCCATCTGTTGAGCCTCCTGCCCCTGTTTTGGTGGAGGGGGAATTGGAGTATATTGTGGAGAAAATTTTGGATTCTCGTGTCTCTAGACGGAAACTCCAGTATCTGGTTAAATGGAAGGGTTATGCTCAGGAAGATAATTCCTGGGTTTTTGCCTCTGATGTCCATGCTCCAGATCTTGTTCGTGCCTTTCATGTGGCTCATCCTGGTCGGCCTGGGGGCTCTGGTGAGGGTTCGGTGACCCCTCCTCAAGGGGGGGGTACTGTTGTGAATTCCGTGGCTGAATTCACTCCTGTGGTCACAAGTGGTGCTGCAGCTTCTGGGCTTCCTCCCTCAGGTGTTCTGGTGAGCTCGTTGGCTGCCTTGTTATTTAACTCCACTTGATTCTGTCTTCCTTGCTCCTTGTCAATGTTCCAGTGTTGGATCTGAGCTTCTGGATCTTTCCTGTGGCCTGCTGCTCTGCTTAGATAAGTGCTTCTTTGCTTTTGTTGCTGTTTTTTCTATCCAGCTTGTCTATTCGTTTTTGCTGGAAGCTCTGAGACGCAAAGGGTGTACCGCCGTGCCGTTAGTTCGGCACGGTGGGTCTTTTTGCCCCCTTTGCGTGGTTTTTTGCTTTAGGGTTTTTTGTAGACTGCAAAGTTCTCTTTGCTATCCTCGCTCTATCTAGAATATCGGGCCTCACTTTGCTGAATCTATTTCATCCCTACGTTTTGTCTTTTCATCTTGCTAACAGTCATTATATGTGGGGGGCTGCCTTTTCCTTTGGGGTATTTCTCTGAGGCAAGTCAGGCTTATATTTCTATCTTCAGGCTAGTCAGTTCCTCAGGCTGTGCCGAGTTGCATAGGTAGTGTCAGGCGCAATCCACAGCTGCCTTTAGTTGTGTTTAGGATAGGTTCAGGTATTGCGGTCTACAGAGATTCCATGTCTCAGAGCTCGTTCTATTGTTTTTGGGTTATTGTCAGATCACTGTATGTGCTCTGATTACTGGCACACTGTGTTACTGGATTGCCTTCATAACAGACCCTTTAGAGTAAAAACACTTACTCACATCTGGTTCTAGTGCCTTTCCAGCGGCTCCCCGAGGCTCATGTGAGGATGTGACACGTGAATTTTGTCCCTAATCAGCGCCAGCTTCACTGTCCCTGCCTACGGACAAATCAAGCAACAAGAGAAAGTTCGAGAGCAGTTTTTGTTGATGTTCAATACGACCGAAGGGGGAACAATGAAGATGGCACTGATAGGGCCCAGGCCTTATGTGACATAACAACGTCACGTGAGATCCAGGAACTCTGGCGCATATACAGCTGGAATGGCACCAGAGTGAGGTGTTTTTATTTTAACGGGATCAAATAAGAGGAATGAGATGTGGTTGTCCTAGTAGTGAACAACCATTTTAATCATGTAGGATAAAAAAAAGTCAGATTATGAACATATTAACCCCTTCACGAGCTATGATGTATATATACGTCATAAGTTGCCTTTCACTGTTTGATGTAGTCTCAGGTGCTGAGCCTGCATGTTTTCAGGCACATGACAGCTGATTTGATCTAATGAACAACTCTTCGAACACCTTAACATAGTAACATAGTAACATAGTTAGTAAGGCCGAAAAAAGACATTTGTCCATCCAGTTCAGCCTATATTCCATTATAATAAATACCCAGATCTACGTCCTTCTACAGAACCTAATAATTGTATGATACAATATTGTTCTGCTCCAGGAAGACATCCAGGCCTCTCTTGAACCCCTCGACTGAGTTCGCCATCACCACCTCCTCAGGCAAGCAATTCCAGATTCTCACTGCCCTAACAGTAAAGAATCCTCTTCTATGTTGGTGGAAAAACCTTGTCTCCTCCAGACGCAAAGAATGCCCCCTTGTGCCCGTCACCTTCCTTGGTATAAACAGATCCTCAGCGAGATATTTGTATTGTCCCCTTATATACTTATACATGGTTATTAGATCGCCCCTCAGTCGTCTTTTTTCTAGACTAAATAATCCTAATTTCGCTAATCTATCTGGGTATTGTAGTTCTCCCATCCCCTTTATTAATTTTGTTGCCCTCCTTTGTACTCTCTCTAGTTCCATTATATCCTTCCTGAGCACCGGTGCCCAAAACTGGACACAGTACTCCATGTGCGGTCTAACTAGGGATTTGTACAGAGGCAGTATAATGCTCTCATCATGTGTATCCAGACCTCTTTTAATGCACCCCATGATCCTGTTTGCCTTGGCAGCTGCTGCCTGGCACTGGCTGCTCCAGGTAAGTTTATCATTAACTAGGATCCCCAAGTCCTTCTCCCTGTCAGATTTACCCAGTGGTTTCCCGTTCAGTGTGTAATGGTGATATTGATTCCCTCTTCCCATGTGTATAACCTTACATTTATCATTGTTAAACCTCATCTGCCACCTTTCAGCCCAAGTTTCCAACTTATCCAAATCCATCTGTAGCAGAATACTATCTTCTCTTGTATTAACTGCTTTACATAGTTTTGTATCATCTGCAAATATCGATATTTTACTGTGTAAACCTTCTACCAGATCATTAATGAATATGTTGAAGAGAACAGGTCCCAATACTGACCCCTGCGGTACCCCACTGGTCACAGCGACCCAGTTAGAGACTATACCATTTATAACCACCCTCTGCTTTCTATCACTAAGCCAGTTACTAACCCATTTACACACATTTTCCCCCAGACCAAGCATTCTCATTTTGTGTACCAACCTCTTGTGCGGCACGGTATCAAACGCTTTGGAAAAATCGAGATATACCACGTCCAATGACTCACCGTGGTCCAGCCTATAGCTTACCTCTTCATAAAAACTGATTAGATTGGTTTGACAGGAGCGATTTCTCATAAACCCATGCTGATATGGAGTTAAACAGTTATTCTCATTGAGATAATCCAGAATAACATCCCTCAGAAACCCTTCAAATATTTTACCAACAATAGAGGTTAGACTTACTGGCCTATAATTTCCAGGTTCACTTTTAGAGCCCTTTTTGAATATTGGCACCACATTTGCTATGCGCCAGTCCTGCGGAACAGACCCTGTCGCTATAGAGTCACTAAAAATAAGAAATAATGGTTTATCTATTACATTACTTAGTTCTCTTAGTACTCGTGGGTGTATGCCATCCGGACCCGGAGATTTATCTATTTTAATCTTATTTAGCCGGTTTCGCACCTCTTCTTGGGTTAGATTGGTGACTCTTAATATAGGGTTTTCATTGTTTCTTGGGATTTCACCTAGCATTTCATTTTCCACCGTGAATACCGTGGAGAAGAAGGTGTTTAATATGTTAGCTTTTTCCTCGTCATCTACAACCATTCTTTCCTCACTATTTTTTAAGGGGCCTACATTTTCAGTTTTTATTCTTTTACTATTGATATAGTTGAAGAACAGTTTGGGATTAGTTTTACTCTCCTTAGCAATGTGCTTCTCTGTTTCCTTTTTGGCAGCTTTAATTAGTTTTTTAGATAAAGTATTTTTCTCCCTATAGTTTTTTAGAGCTTCAATGGTGCCATCCTGCTTTAGTAGTGCAAATGCTTTCTTTTTACTGTTAATTGCCTGTCTTACTTCTTTGTTTAGCCACATTGGGTTTTTCCTATTTCTAGTCCTTTTATTCCCACAAGGTATAAACCGCTTACACTGCCTATTTAGGATGTTCTTAAACATTTCCCATTTATTATCTGTATTCTCATTTCTGAGGATATTGTCCCAGTCTACCAGATTAAGGGCATATCTAAGCTGTTCAAACTTTGCCTTCCTAAAGTTCAATGTTTTTGTGACTCCCTGACAAGTCCCCCTAGTGAAAGACAGGTGAAACTGCACAATATTGTGGTCGCTATTTCCTAAATGCCCAACCACCTGCAGATTTGTTATTCTGTCAGGTCTATTAGATAGTATTAGGTCTAAAAGTGCTGCTCCTCTGGTTGGATTCTGCACCAATTGTGAAAGATAATTTTTCTTGGTTATTAGCAGAAACCTGTTGCCTTTATGGGTTTCACAGGTTTCTGTTTCCCAGTTAATATCCGGGTAGTTAAAGTCCCCCATAACCAGGACCTCATTATGGGTTGCAGCTTCATCTATCTGCTTTAGAAGTAGACTTTCCATGCTTTCTGTTATATTTGGGGGTTTGTAACAGACCCCAATGAGAATTTTGTTACCATTTTTCCCTCCATGAATTTCAACCCATATGGACTCGACATCCTCATTCCCTTCGCTAATATCCTCCCTTAAAGTGGACTTTAGACAAGACTTTACATAGAGACAAACCCCTCCTCCTCTCCGATTTTTACGATCCTTTCTAAACAGACTGTAACCCTGTAAGTTAACTGCCCAGTCATAGCTTTCATCTAACCATGTCTCGGTTATTCCCACTATGTCAAAGTTACCTGTAGATATTTCTGCTTCTAGTTCTTCCATCTTGTTTGTCAGGCTTCTGGCGTTTGCGAGCATGCAGTTCAGAGGATTTTGTTTTGTTCCAATCTCCTCACTGTGGATTGTTTTAGAAATGTTCTTACCTCCCTTCTGAGTATGTTTTCTTGGGTCGTCTTTGTTCGAGTCTAATGTTTTTCTTCCCGTCCCCTCTTCTTCTAGTTTAACGCCCTCCTGATGAGTGTAGCGAGTCTTCTGGCGAATGTGTGTTTCCCAGGTTTGTTGAGGTGTAGTCCGTCTCTGGCGAGGAGTCCATCATACCAGTAATTCACACCGTGGTCCAGGAATCCAAATCCTTGTTGTCTGCACCATCGTCTTAGCCAGTTGTTTGCATCAAGGATCCTGTTCCATCTCCTGGTGCCATGCCCGTCTACTGGAAGGATAGAAGAAAAAACTACCTGTGCATCCAGTTCCTTTACTTTCTTCCCCAACTCTTCAAAGTCCTTGCAGATTGTCGGTAGGTCCTTCCTTGCCGTGTCATTGGTGCCAACATGTATCAGAAGAAATGGGTGGACGTCCTTGGAGCTGAAGAGCTTTGGTATCCTATCGGTCACATCCTTGATCATCGCACCTGGAAGGCAGCATACTTCTCTTGCAGTTATGTCCGGTCTGCAGATGGCTGCTTCGGTGCCTCTCAGTAGTGAGTCTCCCACCACCACCACTCTTCGTTGCTTCTTGGCTGTACTTTTTGCTGTCACTTGTTGCTGTGTGCCCTTTTCTTTTTTGCTTGCTGGTATTGCTTCATTCTTAGGTGTGCCATCTTCATCCTCTACAAAGATTTGATATCGGTTCTTCAGTTGTGTGGTTGGTGATTTCTCCATGGTCTTCTTGCTTCTTTTGGTCACATGCTTCCACTCATCTGCTTTTGGAGGTTCTCTGACACTTTTTGCACCTTCTGTGACCAGTAGAGATGCTTCTGTTCTGTCTAGAAAGTCTTCATTCTCTTTGATGAGTTTCAAAGTTGCTATTCTTTCTTCCAGACCCCGCACCTTTTCTTCTAAAAGGGCCACTAGTCTACACTTCTGACAGGTGAAATTGGATTCTTCTTCTGGTCGATCTGTGAACATGTAGCACATGCTGCAGCTCACCATGTAGGTTGTCACATCTGCCATGTTGCTCCTAGATCCTGCTGACTTGCTGTGTGTTTTCCTTCTTGTGTAATCTACTCAGCCAAGCTCTCTTGCAATAATGTCCTACAGGCAAAAATTCGCGCGCCGTAAGGCGCGCGGTTTGGTGATGCTTTCGAAGCCTTATGCTTACAGCTCGCATTCAGAATATTATTAATTGCTCTGTTTGTACCAACTCTTTCTGTGCAGCCATTGTCATTTTTTTAGTAATAATGCAATTTTGTATTTAAACATTGGGTATGATGCTTTAAGGTTTTAGGCTGCTATTCTTAGGCTGGGGAGGCCAATATCCATTGCCCTCAAAACTAGAAAGACCTTATGTAATTTTTTATTTATTTATAGCGCAGGCGCCAGCTGGTGAATACTCCCATCAGCCATGCCTGCTCTCTCAGTTATTAGCAGCAGTATGCATAGACTGATGTGAGTAGTACTCTCTCATCAGCTGACACATGCGACTGGAGGTAAACGTTTTACTTTACAGCTTCTATCGCTCTTACCGGCGGCGACGACCTTACTGCTGATCAGAGCAGCCAGCATTTCTCTCTATGACAGCTTGGGAAACACCCAATGTTTGGGTTGCCGAACCCAAACAGTAACATGGACTTCCTGGGGAAGCCCGTGTTTGGGGTCCCGAACACCCTTCGCTCAGAGCACAGTACATCAGTGGAAGTAAAGACACATAAATGTAATGTTTCTGTGTGTACAAGTGCAGAAGTCTATAGTCAGTACTTGCACTGCTATGTCTTTAGATAATGATTGAAAATAGTATACTCCCACGCACAATTCAACTCCATGGTACCTTCAATCCTGGTGCAACTCTCCTCATTATGGTATTTAGAGGTGGACATTCGCCTTAGAACTTACACTTTATTGTAAATTATACTCCATGGAAAAAAGTCATGAAATTCTGATGGTGATGGGCAAATATTAGTCTGAAAGCCACTTCTGGTGTTTTTTTTCTCCATTCTGCATAGTAGTCTTGAATTAGATGTCACCACATCAGCTGTTAACCAACATTTTCTAGAAACAACAATTGAAAATATCTTAATGGAATATTATTCTTTGCTTACTTTTTTATGTTTGTTTGTAGGGAGGTGGTTATTTTTTTTTTTTAATATATGAATCATTTGATTTAATTTTAGAAAAGCTGCTGACACATACATACATTCAGAATGGAAATCATACGGCATAATTTCCATGTAGAATGAAAATGTTACATCCAGCATTATTTCTGTAAAATACCGTAAGTGGCATTTGGAAAAATCTGACCTGGGCAATGTTGTAATTATAGATTTTGTTGTTTTTTAAATGGCATATAAATATTATTATTTTTTCATTTCCTGTAATGGTGAAACCGCATTTAAAAATTAAAATGCAGAGACATTTGCTGAATGTGTAATGCTGAATATATAATGTAAATGGGTGCATGCACATACTGGAACTGTGTGGAAGTACAACCTCCTGGGTAATTATATGTAACATATGTAATAAGTAACATGCACATCTAGCTATAGGTTACAGGGATATTTTTAAAGATGTTGTCCGCTCTTAAACTACAAATCTGCAGACACTCTATGAGACTGCATACTTGTAAATACTCCCATCGTGCACACTGAGCACTGTGAGGATTCTCCAGTGTCGGCATTGGAAGCAGGAGGTCCTGTGACCACAAGTATGCAATATGCATACTGAGTCCTGGCCACATTTCGACTACACTTTTTCTTGCCTGACTCAATACACTTGCATTGAGCAAGGTCACACCAATCTACTCAGAATGTGGCCGGGAGTATTCATAACGCGTATTTGCGAACACATGACCGCTCTTTCCCAGTGCCGACACCAGAGAATTCTAACAGCGCGCAGTGATTGTGATGTGAGGATTCTCTAGCCTAGAGTCACATAGAGTGACTGCAGACTTGTAGTTTAAAGGGAACCTGTGACCCGGGCGCTGCCCGTCCTCTGTCCTCATTTGCAGTCTAGCTGACTGCGCCTCTGCGGCCGCCGCAATATGAATAAATCAGAAGACACTGCGAGGTGGGATGTCTGGCAGGGCGGCCGCACAGGTGCAGTCAGCTAGACTGCAAATGAGGACAGAGTACAGGCAGCGCCCACTGCGCATGCCCAAGGCATGAGTAAAGAGCGCATGCGCCGGCTCATTTGAAAACAGCGCCGAGGAGGCGGCGCCCGGCGCGCACTGGCCCGGAGTGACGGCTGTGCTGCGTCTGATTACCAAGGAAAAACCCGAATCCGGGAACATTTCAGGGTAAGAGCGGGCACATTTTATAAGTGATTATTTCAGCATGTGCAGGCATCATAACTAAAAGAGCCACCTTGTCAGAATGCAGCATTTGTGCTGCACAAGGTGGTTCTTTTAGTAACAAATGCCTGAGGGGGGTGACAGGTTCCCTTTAAGACCAGACAACCCCTTTAAGCTATTTCATGAGCAACTCAGAGCAGTGTTGTCGCTTTACAGTCTCTTTACTTCCTAGTTTCTGGCTGGATGGGCACTCCTCCTTCAGCAGCCTACTGCAGTATTTGTAGAACTACAAACCTCAGCACAAATTCCAAGTAGTTTATTGTGGAGTTAACACTATCATTGCATTTTCACATACAGTAGAGATAACAGGCCATTTGACCAACACACAGCTCTGGACAGTGAGAGCCATGATTTGCAGGCCTGCTGTGGGTGAAACTGATGCTCAGGGCTGGTGGTTTTGCAAGATTTATAACAGCAGCATGTCAGGAGCTGAAAGGAAGAGGGAGTGAGCAGCTAATGATCAGATAGCAATCAATGGACTGGGAAGAGCTTACTGGGATGTTTAGAGTTGACTTCTCTCCAGGGATGTAACTACTGTGCACAGTAGGCCAGGTTCTGGGTAGAAACTAGTGATAGATAAAAGCTCTCATATCAGAGATTGAAGAAGCAAATCAATTGCAAATTTTCTTATTTTCATGCTATTTAACTAACTATAGCAACATAATAACTTGAGAGTACTCCTTTTAAAATGCAATTCTGGAACTTCCACTATTGAAGTAAAGGTATTTACCTCATTTTATAGCCATTCCTAAATCATTTTCTTTTTGTTTGCTTCTTTACTATCAGCAGCTGACTTGAATAAGCAACTCTCCAAAATAAAAGCATGGGGAATGTAAGTTTAAGGTAAGAAGGAGCCTGAGCCTCTGACACAATGTTTATATGTGACTCTAATATAATGAGCATAGATAAGATTTATGCATGTGTATGAAAAAAATCATGCAAGAGATTTTTTAGTGTTTTTTTTAAAAGGTCTCCAGCTCGTTCTTGAGCCATAGCGACTTGATAGATCTCTATTGGAAGATCGATCTTATGCAAGCCTAGATAGGTCCACCAGGGTCTTCTCTGCTGTTATCTTTATTGTATTAAGTTATTGGGTTGCTAGTCTTCCTCTTCGCCTTGTTCCTTCTATTCTTCAGACCATGTTGTTCTTCTCCAGTGATTCCTCTCTTCGTATGATGTGTCTAAAGTAGGCACGTCGGAGATTGGTGATTATTGCTTCAAGTGTCACGTCTGGCTTGATTTGTTCCAAAATTGATTTGTTTGTTATTCTTGCCATCCATGGTATTGATAACATATTTCTCCATGAACACATTTTGAAGGTTTTTATTCTTCTTCTGTCTGGTTTCTTTATCGTTCAGGTTTCACATCCACATGTTAGTAAAGACCAGACTATGTACGATCTGTGTCTGTGTCACCAATGAAACGTTCCTCTATTTGGAGACATTGTCCAGTGACTTCACTGTTGAGTTGCCCACAGCTATTCTACCATTGACTTCCAGTGTCGCCACTGCATCTTGTGTGATCATTGATCCAAGTAGGCTGAAGTCCTTTACGACTGCCAGTTTGTCATAGTCCATCTCAAATGTGTCCCGATCATACCTAGCAGTAGTCAATATCTTTGTCTTCTTTGTATTGAGTAGCAGTCCCATGTTCGAGCTTTCCATCTTGACTCTCCGTAATGAGTCCTTCATTGCTTGTTGCAATTAATATTGTATCATCTGCATATTTAAGATTGTTGATGATTGGTCCATCAATTTTGATTCCTTTTTCTTTTTTGTCAGAATGCAGCCATGTCTGATGCCTGGCTCTACTTTTAGCCATGCTGAGTCACCGTGTTCGGTTTGGAGTGTTTCTTCTTGGTCGATGTAAAGGTTCCTTATGAGGTTGATCAGATGGATCGGCACACCCATATCCATCATGGTATTCCAAAGTTTCTGGTGATCAGTTGAAGGCTTTGCTGTTGGTGATGAAGCAAAAATAAATCTCCTTGTTGTATTCTTTGGTGTTTTCCATTATCCATTGAATGTTAGCAATCACATCTCGTGTTCTTCTGCCTTTTCGGAATCCTGCTTGTTCCTCTGGCAGCTCTTAGTCAGAGGAAGACTAATGATGTCTTTCTATGATCATTTGATTAGTTCAAGAAAAGCACATCCAGCCCATGAATGGCAGCGCTTCCCAGGACTGGGAAGCGCTGCCATTCATGGGCTGGATGTGCTTTTCTTGAACTACTCATCCTGTGTGAGCCTTACTCTGGCTCTCTCACTTGGATCCACCCGAGGCAAGCTGCAAGCCCTGTATATTGAAAAATATCTCAGAGGGAATTTGGAGGATACACGATCTAAAGCCATTTTAGTCTTTTATCAGGTGAGTGCATAAAATTGTGCACCCTTTAAAGACTATAATATTGTGTTTACGCACTTAGGGCGCCGCGATTTGTCTGTTCTTCTCTCCCAAACAGGGTTTTTTTGTATATGATCATTTGATGGACATGTACAAGAATCCATACATGTATATGGGAATATTCTAAACTTCAAACATGTGTATGAATATATTAATGAAAAATGGCTCACTTGCAGAACTCTTTAACATCAGCCACTTCCACCACACTGCATTTTATGTTACATGTATTAATTGACTCTTACATGTATAACTTCCTTTTTGGGGGATTCATGCATGAAAATTGATTTGTTCACAAATTTTGACATAATAAGTTATTTTTATATATATGTTATGGGCATATTAAAGGAACGCAACATTTTTTTTTATATCTCTCCCTGTTATCATTCATGTGTGTATGTGAAATGATAGCAATAACATTCTCAATGGTCAACGTCTGCTGTTTTCATTAGCTCTCCAGCATCATGTGACATTTGTGGCCACAGTGTCTTCTGTGTGGAGTAGAGGTGACTTTTCACATTTTTTTAATGGAAGTCTATGAGAGTCAGAACAAGGTTAGAGAGACTTACAAAGTGCATTAATAAAGTATTTACTGCCCCACTAAGAAGACAAACGTGGTCATGTAGTTCCAGAACGGAGTGGTGAAAACCACAGAAGAAGGCAAAAAGTAATTATATTACTATACTCATTACACAGACACACATGATTGCTAACAAATGAAGAAAAAAAATCACTAGTGAGACCCTTCCAGAAAAAAAAACATATATCTAGGGTATTCTGTAGTTAATGCATGTACTAGTGTAGTATAGGAGATGCCAACATAATGACCAGTGTTCTACAAAGGGGTCTAACAATCACAGTCACAGAGGATACGACCAGAGGAAAGGGGCCCACCAGCGCCAATTTCAACTGAATGTGCGTCCTCGAATGCACATTCAGTTTGAATGTATTGCAGCACAGAGACCCGCCTACTCCCTACAGTGCAATACATACTACCAACCAATTAGAGGACGGCAGTTGATGTTGGTTTTCCTGTGATCGGCGGTGCATGACAGTGACATCATGCGCTTCTGTTGCCGACACACCAAAATCAGTTGCTGGCTTCACCATTGGCTATTGAGGAGGCCGCTGCACGTTGTGGGGCAAAGTAAAAATAATTGTGTGTTTATAAAATGTGCTGTAGAAGAATGGAAGGGTGCAGGATGGGGGTCATTATGCCAAGAAGGGGTCCAGGATTGGGGACATTATACCAAGAAGGGGTCCGGGATGGGGGACATTATACCAGGAAATGGACAGGATGTGAATCATTATGCCAGGAAGGGGTCCAGGATGGGGGGCATTTTACCAGGAAAGGGACATGCTGTGCGTCATTATGCCAGGAAGGGTTCCAAGATTGGGGATATTATTTTAGGATGGAGCCCAAGTTGGAGGACATTTTTATTGGAAGGTCCCAGGATGGGGGATATTATTGCATAATGTGGAACATTATACAAGGAAGGACCCCAGGATGTGAGACATCATTATAACATGGGGCCCGGGGTGGAGGTTTTATTATTGGAAGAGCATAAGATGGGGGACATTATTACTGGAAGGGGCCCAAAATGGGGGACATTTATACAGGAGGAGACCAGTATGGGGGAGACTATTACTGAGGGGAAGTGAGGAACAAACATATCTTTATAGGATCTAGAGAGCTACAAAGGCCCGTATACTTCAGCAACATACAGGTGAGGGCCCAGTTCCAATTTCTGGTTCTGCGTTAATATATGGACCTTGGAAATCAAGGTCCCAGAGTCTGGAGGAAGAGTGGAGAGGCCACAATCCAAGCTGCTTGAGGTCTAGTGTGAAGTTTCCACAATCAGTGATGGTTTGAGGAGCCATGTCATCTGCTAGTGTAGGTCCACTGTGTTTTATCAAGATCAAAGTCAGCGCAGCCATCTACCAGGAAATTTTAGAGCACTTCATGCTTCCCTCTGCCGACAAGCTTTTTGGAGATAGAAATTTCATTCTCCAGCAGGATATGGCACCTGTCCACACTGCGAAAAGTGCCAATACCTGGTTTAAAAACAACAATATCACTGTGCTTGATTGGCCGCAAACTCACCTGACCTTAACCCCATGGAAAATCTATGGGGTATTGTCAAGAGAAAGTCGAGAGAGACCAGACCCAACAATGCAGACGAGCTGAAGGCTGCTATCAAAGCAACCTGGGCTTCCATAACACCTCAGCAGTGCCACAGGCTGATCGCCTCCATGCCACGCCACATTGATGTAGTAATTGATGCAAAAGGAGCCACAACCAAGAATTGGGTGAATTTACTGAACGTACATTTCAGTAGGCCAACATTTTGGATGTTAAAATAATTTTTCAAGCTGTTGTTATGAAGTATTCCAATTTACTGAGATAACGACTTTTGGGTTGCCATTGGCTGTAAGCCATAATCATCAACATTAACAGAAATAAATACTTGAAATACATCACTCTGTTTCTAATGACTCTATATAATACATAAATTTCACTTTTTGTATTGAAAAACTGAAAAAATAAATTACTTTTTGATGATACTCTAATTTTGTGAGAAGCACCTGTATTTTTTTATGTTTCCTACGCATTTCGAAGTACCCTACTTCTTCCTCAGGACAAAAATACAAATCTATGGTTTCTTTACTGACATTATAAATGTAAGAATTTCTCGTTTTGAATGTTGATCGGTTCGATTGCAACTTGGGATCAGGAGGAATTTTTTTACCTTTGAGGGCAGATTGGCTCCTGCCCTTTCATGACCTTTCTTTTACCTTCCTCTGGATCTATAGGGGCAACACATTTTTTAAATCTATCAGTTTACCTAGACCCCTTAATTTCTCCATGGGGAAAATGAAGCAGCATTTTACTCTACCAGCAAAATGAATTAGATTTCTGAAAAAATGGGAGAGAAATGGTGGGAAAAAGCAAAAGGATATTAACCCCTTTCTGTCATCAGACGGAATAGTATGTCCGATGGCAGGACCCCCACTTTGATGCGGGCTCCGGCGGTGAGTCCGCATCAAAGTCAGGATATGTCAGCTGTTTTGAACAGGTAACATGTGCCCGCAATAGGGACAGGCGGAAACGTGATCCTCTCACGCCTATTAACTAGTTAAATGCATTTAAATAGCGCTTCCAGCCAGATGGCCGGAAATGCGCTCAGTGGTGACCCCGTCACGTGATCAGGGGTCATCGGTGCATAGGCATGACAATCAGAGGTCTCCTGAAGACCTCTATGGTTGTTATTGCCAGATTGCTATGAGCGCCACCCTGTGGCTGTAATTCTACTACATAAAGGTGATCTACGTAGCAGAGCCGATCGAGTTGTGGCAGCTTCTAGCTTCGCATGGAGGCTATTGAAGCATGCCAAAATGTAAAAAAAATGTTTTTAAAATAAAATAAAAAGAAAATCAAATCTACTCATATTTGGTATTGCCACGTTCAGAATCGCCCGATCTATCAGTAAAAAAAAGGACTAACCTGATCGCTAAACGGTGTAACGAGAAAAAAAGTCAAAATGCCAGAATTGCGTTTTTTTTTTGGTCACCGCGACATTGCATTAAAATGCTATTACGGGCGATCAAAAGAACGTATCTGCACCAAAATGGTATCATTAAAAACATCAGCCTGGCAAGCAAAAAAAAAAGCCCTCACTCAACCCCAGATCACAAAAAAAGGAGACGCTACGGGTATCGGAAAATTGCGCAATTTTTTTTTTTAGCAAGTTTGGAATTTTTTTTTCACCATTTAGATAAAAAAAGAACCTAAACATGTTTGATGTCTATGAACTCGTAGTGACCTGGAGAATCATAATATCAGGTCAGTTTTAGCATTTAGTGAACCTAGCAAAAAAGCCCAACAAAAAACAAGTGTGGGATTGCACTTTTTTTTGCAATTTCACCGCACTTGGAATTTTTTTTCCTGTTTTCTAGTACAGAATATGGTAAAAGCAATGGTGTCGTTCAAAATTACAACTCATCCCGCAAAAAATAAGCCCTCACATTGCCATATTGACGGAAAAAATAAAAAAATGATCGCTCTGGGAAGGAGGGGAGCGAAAAACGAAAGCTCAAAACCGAAAAAGGCTCAGGGGGTTAAGGGGTTAAAAACTGATGAAAAAACTAAATGAGTACAGGAACCCTATCTGTAATTGAATATATTCAGGGATTCATACAGATATTTAGATCTGTTTATGTTTGTGTTCATATTCACAGATCCTTCTGTATAACATGTTCAAAGAATCACACAATTATATCTGTAGGAATGAATAAATGGATATACTCAGATAATTATAAATCTGTATGGCAATGCTCATAGTTCCGGAAATGTATCATTATGTACTCATCCTGATAAGCGAACTCATGGGATTGATGCATGTTCTGTCTACAGGTATTCACGGACTCACAGATTTATAGGGACAAAATCAGTTGTTTAAAGATGCAGCATAGTCATTGATTTATAAATCTATAGTGACATTTTCCAGGAAATTCATACATATACATAGAGTAATCGGGCATTCATATATTTTCAAAAAGCTTTGAAAACCCCCCATAAAACATGATTTTGCAATACTCTGTTGGGAAATGCTTATGCTCTTTGCGTCCTTGTAGCCACCTAGTACTTAATAATGGTATTACTACGATGTCATAATAATACACTGTATTTGTATATTATGAAACTGGAATCCTCACAGCACCACTCTAGCATTTTTTTTAATTTCTCCCATGAAGTGGTGTCACTAATATCAGTTTCCTGACTGGAGAGTTGCTGTCTTCTGCTGTTCTCAGCTCCGCTCCAGTAGTCTTCTGCCAATTCTGAGCTGCCAGATGGTTCCAGTGTTTGCTTTGCGAGCAGGAGGCCATTTCTCAATGTAAGTCTATGAGAGGCAGAACAATGCCTTCATTGATAGCTTGTGACTGTTGCCTCTGACTTCTGAAGAAGGGATTTTGGCGTGCAGTCAGGTAAAAAAAAATTGGGGTGCTGGTGAAACTGACTGTCAAAGTCTCAGTAACAAAAATAAAAAAAATTCACCACACTCTCAAATAGATAGTATGCAAAATACAAGGTGGTTTATTAAGCGAAAATCCACGTAGAAAAAAAATGATGCCACACAAGATATAAGGTTCAATATAACGTAATAACACTGTAGTACCCAACGTTTCGACCCTCCCGGGTCTTACTCATGGGGTTACTTGGTTGTATGAGATCTATAGTCTAGAATAAGTGGAAACAAGGCAGAGACCCTTATCGTAGGTGCCCCTGGTGCTGCATTGGTGGCGTAATTTATATCCCTCAGTAACGGTTGTAATCCTTATTAAGGTACATTTGCATTGGTAGCATGACATGAGCTCCTTAGGAGAATTGGTAATCCATGTGGGAATGTGTCTGCATTGGTGGTGTGGTGTAGGACAAAAGCGGCACTCCCGCGCCTAACTGGATGTGCTGGCCAACCTTTCTGAGGGATATAAATTTCGCCACCAATGCAGCACCAGGGGCACCCACGATAAGGGTCTCTGCCTTGTTTCCACTTATTCTAGACTATAGATCTCATACAACCAAGTAACCCCATGAGTAAGACCCGGGAGGGTCAAAACGTTGGGTACTACAGTGTTGTTACTTTATCTTGAACCTTTTATCTTGTGTGGCACCATTTTTTTCTGCTTGGATTTTTGCTTAATAAACCACCTTGTATTTTGCATACTATCTATTTGAGAGTGCGGTGAATTTTTTTGATTCTTGTTACCTCTGACTTCTGGGCAGACAGAAACTGAGTCAGAAGATGGCGGATCAAAGCGGAAAGCAGTTCCGGGGAGAGCAGAAGACTTTGTCTGGTAAATATATCACTTTGGGCAGTGGACAGATATAAGTGATATCACTTTGGGGAAGGAATCAAAAGACAAACACCGGAGCGGCCATGTTCAGATATGTGTACACATAGGGTGGTGTGTAATACCACATCCATATGCAGTCATGGCAATTGTGGACAAACTGTTTAACCCCTCCCTTTGATGTGGGATCCAGTGGTGAGCCTACATCTTTCCCTACACGTCAGCTGTTTTGAGCAGCTGAGATGTACCCGGAACAACTGCGGGTGGAATCGCGATCCACCCGCAGCTATTAACCTGTTAAATGCTGCTATCAAACACTGACAGCAGAATGTAACATGCACTTGCCGCAATCATGCTGGAAAACCTCCCACCGATGACCCCGTCACGTAATCGCGGGTCACCGATGGGTTGACATGACATCCAGAGGTCTCCTGGAGACCTCTATGATTGCCACTGTCGGCTTGCTGTGCTCATAGCAAGTGAGCATTTCTGCAGCATACAGGCAATCTAATCATCTCCTGTATGTAATGGAGCCGATCATGTTATCGCAGCTTCTAGTTTCCCATGAAAACTATTGAAGCATGCCAAAAGTAAAAAAAAAGTTTTTAAAAATATAAAAAAATGTATAAAATATAAAAGTTCAAATCACCCATCTTTTGCCCATTCAAAATAAAACAATAAAAAAAATCAATCATAAACATATTTGGCATTGCCGCATTCAAAATCGTCCATGCTTTCAGTAAAAAAAAGGATTAACCTGACTTCTAAACGGTGTAGCGAGAAAAACAGTCAAAACGCCAAAATTATGTTTTTTTGGTCGCCACGACTTTGCATTAAAATGCAATAACGGGCGGCCAAAAGATCATATCCGCACGAAAATGGTATCATTAAAAATGTCAGCTCGGCTCACAAAAAATAAGCCCTCACCCAAACCGAGATCACGAAAAATAGAGACGCTACAGGTATCAGAATATGGCACAATTTTTTTTTTTTTGGAACAAAGTTTGGAATTTTCTTTCACGCCCCCGGAAGAAGCGAGCAGCGAAACGACGCCCATCAGGCGGGAAGGGTGAGCACAGCTCTGCTATACCATCCTGGCCAGCACCACCAGACGCACCATACATCTTAGGCTACTTTCACACTTGCATTTTTTTGAATCCGTCACAATCTGTCGCTTTTTGAGAATGCAGGATTCTGCATTTTCCCATAGACTTCTATTAGCGACGGATTGTGACGGATGGCCATCCATCGCGTCCATCGTGCACTGGATGCGTCGGTATATGGAGGACCGTCGGCACGAAAAAACGTTCAATGTAACGTTTTTTCGGACGTCGGATCCGCCATTTCCTACCGCGCTCCGCCCCCTCCTCCCCGGGACTTTACAATGGGCAGCGGATGCGTTGAAAAAATGCATCCGCTGCCCACGTTGTGCAAAATTTTCACAACGTGCGTCGGTACGTCGGGCCGACACAAGTGTGAAAGAAGCCTTACTTAGGTATTAATTGTGCTTTTTCAGGGAGCATTTTAGCCCCACTGATTGAGGTTTTATTGCATGAGACACCTTAGATGTATCAAGATACCACTGTTCACCAATTCTGGTTAGTCACTAGGTTGTAAATGATATAGTGATACTAATTTTGGCACTGCTTCACTTTTTTATCCATAATTAGTCTTCCTTGTCTATACATTTATTATGATCTATGGTACATTATTTATGGAATACTTTTGGATTTGATTTATAGTGCTTAGTAATTTATAGAATTTATCCTTTTTTACACATTGGCTTGTATATATATATATATATATATATATATATACTAGCTATTGAAACCGTTCTATGCCCGGGTGCCGAGCATTTATATTGGTATATGGTCTCCATCCTCGTATGTGCTGCTCCATCCTGCATCCCCATCCTGCCATGTGCTGCTCCATCCTGCGCCCCCGTTCTGTCATATGCTGCTCCCATCCTGCGCCCCCGTTCTGTCATTTGCTGCTCCCATCCTGTCATGTGCTGCTCCATCCTGTGCCCCCATTCTGTCATGTGCAGCTCCATCCTGCATCCCCATCCTGTCATGTGCTGCTCCATCCTGCGCCCCCGTTCTGTCATGTGCTGCTCCCATCCTGCGCCTCCATTCTGTCATTTGCTGCTCCCATCCTGTCATGTGCTGCTCCCATCCTGTGCCCCCGTTCTGTCATGTGCTGTTCCCATCCTGCGCCCCCGTTCTGTCATGTGCTGCTCCCATCCTGCGCCCCCGTTCTGTCATGTGCTGCTCCCATCCTGCGCCCCCGCTCTGTCATGTGCTGCTCCCATCCTGCGCCCCCGTTCTGTCATGTGCTGCTCCCATCCTGCGCCTCCATTCTGTCATATGCTGCTCCCATCCTGTCATCTGCTGCTCCCATCCTGCGCCCCCGTTCTGTCATGTGCTGCTCCCATCCTGCGCCCCCGGTCTGTCATGTGCTGCTCCCATCCTGCGCCCCCGTTCTGTCATTTGCTGCTCCCATCCTGTCATGTGCTACTCCCATCCTGCGCCCCCGTTCTGTCATGTGCTGCTGCCATCCTGCACCCCCATTCTGTCATGTGCTGCTCCCATCCTGCGCCCTTGTTCTGTCATGTGCTGCTCCCATCCTGCGGCACCGTTCTTTAATTTGCTGCTCCCATCCATATGCCCCATACGCTACTCCATAAGATGCTCCATAGTTTATGCCCCGTATCAGGTGGCGTAAGTAACAAATAGCTGTGGCATGAAGTGCCACAGCCTCATGCCACAGCAATTTGTTACTTGCGCCACCTGATTCCTTTCCGCCGCCATTTTCTTGGTCCTGCTGCTGGTGGAATCGGCGCCTGCGCAGTCCGTGCTTTCCGGCGCCATTTTCTTGAAGACACTCCTGCAGTGTGTCTTCAAGAAAATGGCGCCGGCAGTGTGTCTTCAAGAAAATGGCGCCGGAAAGCGCGGACTGCGCAGGTGCCGATTCCGGCAGCAGGACCAAGAAAATGGCGGCGGAAAGGAATCAGGTGGCATAAATAACAAATTGCTGTGGCATGAAGTGCCACAGCTTCATTCCACAGCAATTTGTTACTTACGCCATTCCTTTCCGCCCATTTTCTTCGTCCTCCTGCTGGCAGAATCGGCGCCTGCGCAGTCCGCGCTTTCCGGCGCCATTTTCTTGAAGACACATCTGCAGTGTGTCTTCAAGAAAATGGCGCCGGTAGTGTGTCTTCAAGAAAATGGCGCCGGAAAGCGCAGACTGCGCAGGCGCCGATTCCGGCAGCAGGACCAAGAAAATGGCGGCGGAAAGGAATCAGGTGGCGTAAATAACAAATTGCTGTGGCATGAAGTGCCACAGCTTCATGCCACAGCAATTTGTTACTTACGCCATTCCTTTCCACCCATTTTCTTCGTCCTCCTGCTGCCGGAATCGGCGCGCACGCAGTCCGCGCTTTCCGGCGCCATTTTCTTGAAGACACACTTGCAGTGGAGCCGGAGTGTCTTCAAGAAAATGGCGCCGGAAAGCGCGGACTGCGCAGGCGCCGATTCCGGCAGCAGGAATCGGCGCCTGCGCAGTCCGCACTTTCCGGCGCCATTTTCTTGAAGACACACCTGCAATGGAGCCGGAGTATGTCTTCAAGATAATGGCGCCGGAAAGCGCGGACTGCGCAGGCGCCGATTCCTGCTGCCGGAATCGGCGCCTGCGCAGTCCGCGCTTTCCAGCGCCATTTTCTTGAAGACACACCTGCAGTGGAGCCGGAGTGTGTCTTCAAGAAAATGGTGCCAGAAAGCGCGGACTGCGCAGGTGCTGATTCCGGCAGCAGGAATCGGCGCCTGCGCAGTCCACGCTTTCTGGTGCCATTTTCTTGAAGACACACTCCGACTCCTCTGCCTGTGACTGGTCAGATGGCAGCGCCGGCGCGCATTAAGCGCGTCATCGCGCCCTCTGAACTGTCACAGCAGAGGAGTCGGGAGACGGAGCCGCACGCAGCGCTGGAACGGGGAAAGGTGAATATACTTATCCTCCTGGCGGTCCCTGACTCTGCGGTGGAGATCGCGGTATGCGTTCAGTGCTTACGCATACCGCGATCTCCTGGGAGCGTTACTCTGTGGGGGCCAGACTGCGCCGGCGCTTGCGCCTGCGCAGTCTATAAAGGCTTCGGACAGAGTGACGCTCCCAGCGTTATATTATATATATATACAGTTAGGTCCATATATATTTGGACAGAGACAACATTTTTCTAATTTTGGTTATAGACATTACCACAATGAATTTTAAACAAAACAATTCAGATGCAGTTGAAGTTCAGACTTTCAGCTTTCATTTGAGGGTATCCACATTAAAATTGGATGAAGGGTTTAGGAGTTTCAGCTCCTTAACATGTGCCACCCCTGTTTTTAAAGGGACCAAAAGTAATTGGACAGATTCAATAATTTTAAATAAAATGTTGATTTTTAGTACTTGGTTGAAAACCCTTTGTTGTCAATGACTGCCTGAAGTCTTGAACTCATGGACATCACCAGACGCTGTGTTTCCTCCTTTTTGATGCTCTGCCAGGCCTACACTACAGTGGTTTTCAGTTGCTGTTTGTTTGTGGGCCTTTCTGTCTGAAGTTTAGTCTTTAACAAGTGAAATGCATGCTCAATTGGGTTGAGATCAGATGACTCACTTGGCCATTCAAGAATATTCCACTTCTTTGCTTTAATAAACTCCTGGTTTGCTTTGGCTTTATGTTTTGGGTCATTGTCCATCTGTAGTATGAAATGACGACCAATCAGTTTTGCTGCATTTGGCTGGATCTGAGCACACAGTATGGCTCTGAATACCTCAGAATTAATTCGGGTGCTCCTGTCCTGTGTCACATCATCAATAAACACTAGTGACCCAGTGCCACTGGCAGCCATGCATGCCCAAGCCATCACACTGCCTCCGCCGTGTTTTACAGATGATGTGGTATGCTTTGGATCATGAGCTGTACCACGCCTTCGCCATACTTTTCTCTTTCCATCATTCTGGTAGAGGTTGATGTTGGTTTCATCTGTCCACAGAATGTTCTTCCAGAACTGTGCTGGCTTTTTTAGATGTTTTTTTAGCAAAGTCCAGTCTAGAGTTTTTATTCTTGATGCTTATGAGTGGCTTGCACCGTGCAGTGAACCCTCTGTATTTACTTTCATACAGTCTTCTCTATATGGTAGATTTGGATATTGATACGCCGACCTCCTGGGGAGTGTTGCTCACTTGGTCGGCTGTTGTGAAGGGGTTTCTCTTCATCCTGGAAATTATTCTGCGATCATCCACCACTGTTGTCTTCCGTGGGCGCCCAGGTCTTTTTGCATTGATGAGTTCACCAGTGCTTTCTTTCTTTCTCAGAATGTACCAAACTGTAGATTTTGCCACTCCTAATATTGTAGCAATTTCTCAGATGGGTTTTTTCTGTTTTCGCAGCTTAAGGATGGCTTGTTTCACCTGCATGGAGAGCTCCTTTGACCGCATGTTTACTTCACAGCAAAACCTTCCAAATGCAAGCACCACACCTCAAATCAACTCCAGGCCTTTTATCTGCTTAATTGAGAATGACATAACGAAGGGATTGCCCACACCTGTCCATGAAATAGCCTTGGAGTCAATTGTCCAATTACTTGTGGTCCCTTTAAAAACAGGGTGGCACATGTTAAGGAGCTGAAACTCCTAAACCCTTCATCCAATTTTAATGTGGATACCCTCAAATGAAAGCTAAAAGTCTCAACTTCAACTGCATCTAAATTGTTTTGTTTAAAATTCATTGTGGTAATGTCTATAACCAAAATTAGAAAAATGTTGTCTCTGTCCAAATATATATGGACCTAACTGTATATTGCTATCAGGTACTGTGCCTCTCTACTGTGCTTCCCCTTCCATTTTTGGAGGTTTTAGCCCTCTCTAATTTTAGTATCCATTATTATTATTTTAACTTGTTTATCAATAAAATGTATGTTTTTAATTTTATATCTTGTTGGAATCTCTTCTGGTCTAGTGGCAACGTGCCACATAAGATGAATTTGATGCACATCGAAATGATAATATAGAAGGAAGATCTTGAAGCAATAAGTGATTATTTTATTTGATCCGGATAGAATGGTCCAACTTTTGGGCCAATAACGGTCTTTCTCAAGGATGTAATAGGCATAAATCAGATTAGAAAAAAAGAGCTAATAGAATTATCAAAGGCTATCGGAGTCAATTGCATGGAGGTATAGGGTGTGGAGTCATGTAGTGTTGAGGAGCCGGGTATCAGCTAGCTGTGGCTGTGTGCACGCCGCGGGCATCAAGATCTTCATTCTTTATCATCTTTTCAGTGCTGATTCTTTTTTGCCTACATAGATCTTATAATAGACTCACTCTAGCAGTCTCAATATCATCGCAGACAGGATTACAATGGCCTCTATATACAGTAGATCACACAGGATCCACCCCTCACAATAGATGATGTCATAATTCCTCTCCCTTCAAAATGACCTTTGCCCAGATCATAGAATGTCCAGTTAAAGGGATTCTCTCGGCAGCTTTTAGCTATGTAATCTGAGGACAGCATGAGGTAAAGCTGAGATACAGATTTCAGGGATGGTTCCCTTATTAGGCTGTGTGCTGTTGTTTCAATACAATCAGTGTTTTGTCAGCAGGAGATTATCACTGCTGGACTAGCTCCCACATGCCTTCTGGTTCAACCAGGCCTTCAGCACTGATCTCACTGTCACTATGCAATTTACATACCGCGCTGTGTGGTGAACGAGGTTAGCTTTCTGAGCTCTGCTACATCCTAAAACTCTGATTGTATCACAACCGCTGCAGTGTTACCTAAGTCAAACATTCCTGAAATAAGAGTCTCTTTTCCTACATTATGCTACATTCAGAAGTATCAAAAACCTGTAATACTAAAAAAGCAAAGAGTCTGAATAATTCTTTTGCTGTCAGTGTTCATATGAAGAACAAGTATGAGTCTAATATAAGGCCTATATATACTGTATATATATACAGTATATATATATATATATATATATATATATATATATATACATACAGAGACTTTTCTTTGTTTAAATATTGTGATGTGAAAAAAAACCATTTAGCAAAAAACAAGATTTCAACATGTGATTTTTTTGATGATACATTCCCTCTAACAGTGTGGTTTGCGTGACCTGTATAATTAAAAAAACACATCATCCATAAACCGCCACCTCTCTTCTCCCAGCATAGTCCTCGCCGTGCCCCAATGAAATAGAAATAAAGCGGACTAGTACAATTAATTATAGGTGTGTTGTGAAGATGATATTCTTCACTAAACTTTCTTCCAATTTTCCACTCGGTGCCACAGCGGATATTGGCTGCGGCTCATCTTGACTTTCTACCTTCTCCCAATCTGTGTGCATTGTATTAGAATACGGCGCCGAGTATTTGCATCCACTTAATAGCATCCGCTATTTGAATATGTATTTATGTGTGAGAGAGAAGCTTTGTGCATTTGTGGAATCAGATGTTTTCTTTCCAGCTTTTAAGCCTTCTGAAAACTCTATTTGATCATCGACTATCCCCGAAATTCCAGTTCAGGAGAAGACTAATATTAGCCCAGTGTGACCTCCATGTTTTATAGTTGCGTGCCTATGGGGTCTCAAAATAGCACCTCTGACGATGTACTGTGTAAATGTAGCAGAGCTGAATTTTTCATTCTTCTCTAAGTTGCTGATTTGCTTTTTGTGATTTTTTTTTTTTTTTGCCTTGCATTACTAACACTTGGGGTAGGTCTAGAACCACTAATTACTAAAAAAATCCCCCAGTAGTTTCAGGTTCTGACTTAAAGAATTTTTCGCTACATAAATGCATGTAAAAAAAATTATTTTGCAGATCTGTTTGAACAAAATATTTGCTCCGTTTTGCCTTCTACAGCCTCAGTGTTGCACTTTCTATTGCTGGCTGCAGAATGTGTTAACTGAGAATCCGTCAGTTTGATTATGAGATTGTAACTCTTTTATCGCTCTTTTCAGTTGATTTATGACCACAGACCACCTCAAAGTTGAATTTGTAAATGCAAACCGGTGAAACATTTTTTCATGAGACCCAATTGCAAAATTGATTTTTAATCTGAAATTTATGTGGACAACTGCTGTAAGACTTATTCCCGAATTTCAAGAAGATGGCACTTGGGAGCAAATCTCCCATCACTGTGGTCTATTTCTAAGGCTACTTTCACACTAGCGTTTTTTTCAATACGTCGCAATGCGTAGTTTAGGGGAAAAAACGCATCCTGCAAAGTTGTCTGCAGGATGAGTTTTTGCCCCATAGACTAACATTAGCGATGCATTGCGACGCATTGACACACGTCACAACCGTCGTGCGATGGTTGTGCCGTGTTGTGGCGGACCGCCGCGAGCAAAAAACGTTACATGTTTTTTGCTTCCGACGGTCTGCCATTTCCGACCGCGCATGCGCAGCCGGAACTCCTCCCCCACCTCCCCACACCTCACAATGGGGCAGCGGATGCACTGGAAAAATACATCCGCTGACCCCGTTGTGCGGCGCATTCACTGCTAGCGTCGGTAACCTCGGCCCGACGCACTGCGACGGGCTGAGCCCGACACTAGTGTGAAAGTAGCCTAATGGGTTAAAGTGTTTTTACTCACTTTAGGAACTAATAATATATCCTCATCTGTAAGAGTCTGACTCTGCGACGCCCACCAGGGCCGTGGGGTACTCGGAATCAGGTTGGACAGTTCTTTGGGGAAGTCATGGAGCCGTGGCCTGGCTTCGTGGCCCTGGGCATCCAATAAAAATGCAAGGAGGAAAGTTATATGGGATTGATTCGTGACGCTACCCGTGATGTTCGGCAACGGATGGCAGATGCTGCGGTTCAGGTCCACTGGGGCCGGTGGTGACGCAACAAAGATGGTACAGCTCCCCACGGGTAGAGCGGGGTCCCAGGATGGATAAAGAGTAAATTTGATGAAGTTGGTGAACTTTGGGGTGCAGAAAATAGGCAAGGGAAGCAGAAAGGTGCTGTTTCCTTAACCTTTTACTTCCTAATAGATGACAACGCAATCCCGGGGTGCCAGCTACAGATGACAGAAGGAGTCCGGCTTGCCTGGAAGCATTCAGGGGGTCCACCCTGCCAGGTGGGGTTGGAGGCCTTCTGGCTGCGCTCCCTTTTCAGGTCCCTGCTGCCTGTAGCTAAGCTGCGTTCCTCTCCTGCATGTTGGCTCTGACCAGTATGGCAGACCTATTATGAGCACTGCCAATTCACAGGCAGCCCCGGGCTCCTGGTCTACTGCGGTGCCTCCGGGTGTTCGGTGTGGCCAGAGAGCTTCCCCTGTCCTCCAGATTTGGCTGTCAGGGCATACTGTTGTGAATTCTGTTGTCGAACTCCCTCCTGTGGTCGTGAATGGTACTTCGGCAAGTTCTGTCCATGGACTCCCTCTGGGGGCTGTGAGTGAAGCTGCTGCTTCTGAGGTTCCTTACACAGGTGACGTGGTTTATCCTTTGGTTGGCTGCTCTATTTAACTCCACTCAGATCGTTACTCCATGCCAGCTGTCAATGTTCCTGCATTGGTTCAGTTCGCTCTTGGATCTTTCTGGTGACCTGTCTTCTCCAGCAGAAGCTAACTTCCTGATAGTTATTATTTGTTCATTGTTTCCTTGTCCAGCTAGTTATCATGATTTTGTCTTGCTAGCTGTAAGCTCTGGGATGCAGAGTGGCATCTCCGCACCGTTAGTCGGTGCGGAGGTCTTTTTGCACACTCTGCGTGGTCTTTTGTAGTTTTTTGTGCTGACCGCAAAGATACCTTTCCTATCCTCTGTCTGTTTAGTAAGTCTGGCCTCCCTTTGCTGAAACCTGTTTCATTTCTGCGTTTGTGACTTTCATCTTTACTCACAGTCAATATATGTGGGGGGCTGCCTTTTCCTTTGGGGAATTTCTCTGAGGCAAGGTAGGCTTTATTTTCTATCTCTAGGGCTAGCTAGCTCTTAGGCTGTGAAGAGGCATCTAGGGAGAGTCAGGAACGCTCCACGGCTATTTCTAGTTGTTGTGATAGGATTAGGGCCTGCGGTCAGCAGAGCTCCCACATCCCAGAGCTTGTCCTGTGTGAGTTTAACTATCAGGTCGTGCTGGGTGCTCCTAACCACCAGGTCATAACAGTACAGCTGGCCCAAAGTATTAATGCATCTCAATAGAGGGATAAGAGAAGTTCTGAGACCTTTTTTTTTTCTTTGCACTGTGTTTTGTCTTTCTTTTCCCCTAAACCTTTGGGTGGTTCAGGACACAGGTGTAGATATGGACATTCAAGGTCTGTCCTCTTGTGTGGATCATCTCACTGCAAGGGTACAAAACATTCAAGATTTTGTGGTTCAGAATCCTATGTAAGAGCCTAGAATTCCTATTCCTGATTTATTTTCTGGGAATAGATCTAAGTTTCTGAATTTCAAAAATAATTGTAAACTGTTTCTAGCTTTGAAACCCCGCTCCTCTGGTGACCCCGTTCAACAAGTAAAAATCATTATTTCTTTGTTGCGTGGTGACCCTCAAGACTGGGCATTTTCCCTTGCGCCAGGAGATCCTGCATTGCGTGATGTTGATGCGTTTTTTTCTGGCGCTTGGATTGCTTTATGATGAACCAAATTCAGTGGATCATGCAGAGAAAATCTTGCTGGCTTTGTGTTAGGGTCAGGATGAAGCGGAGGTGTACTGACAGAAGTTTAGAAAGTGGTCTGTGCTTACTCAGTGGAATGAGTGTGCCCTGACGGCAATTTTCAGAAAGGGTCTTTCTGAAGCCCTTAAGGATGTCATGGTGGGATTTCCCACGCCTGCTGGTCTGAATGAGTTTATGTCCTTGGCCATTCAGATCGATCGGCGCTTGCGTGAGCGCAAAGCTGTGCACCATCTGGCGGTATTCTCTGAGCATAGGCCTGAGCCTATGCAGTGTGATAGGACTTTGACCAGAGCTGAAAGGCAAGAACACAGACGTCGGAATTGTCTGTGTTTTTACTGTGGTGAATCCACTCATGCTATCTCCGATTGTCCTAAGCGCACTAAGCGGTTCGCTAGGTCTGCCACCATTGGTACGGTACAGTCTAAATTTCTTTTGTCCGTTACTCTGATTTGCTCTTTGTCATCCTATTCTGTTATGGCATTTGTGGATTCAGGCGCTGCCCTGAATTTGATGGACTTGGAGTTTGCCAGGCGCTGTGGTTTTTTCTTGGAGCCCTTGCAGTATCCTATTCCATTGAGAGGAATTGATGCTACGCCTTTGGCCAAGAATAAGCCTCAGTACTGGACTCAATTGACCATGTGCATGGCTCCTGCACATCAGGAGGATATTCGCTTTTTGGTGTTGCATAATCTGCATGATGTGGTCGTTTTGGGGTTGCCATGGCTACAGGTCCATAATCCAGTGTTAGATTGGAAATCTATGTCTGTGTCCGGCTGGGGTTGTCAGGGGGTACATGGTGATGTTCCATTGTTGTCAATTTCGCCTTCCACTCCTTCTGAAGTCCCTGAGTTTTTATCAGATTACCGGGATGTATTTGAAGAGCCCAAATCCGGTGCCCTACCTCCTCATAGGGATTGCGATTGTGCTATTAATTTGATTCCTGGTTGTAAGTTTCCTAAGGGCCGTCTGTTTAATTTATCTGTGCCAGAGCACGCCGCTATGCGGAGTTATATAAAGGAATCCTTGGAGAAGGGTCATATTCGCCCGTCGTCGTCACCATTGGGAGCAGGGTTCTTTTTTGTGGCCAAGAAGGATGGCTCTTTGAGACCTTGTATTGATTACCGCCTTCTTAATAAGATCACAATCAAATTTCAGTATCCTTTGCCGCTGCTGTCTGATTTGTTTGCTCGGATTAAGGGGGCTAGTTGGTTCACCAAGATAGATCTTCGAGGGGCGTATAATCTTGTGCAAATTAAACAGGGCGATGAATGGAAAACAGCATTTAATACGCCCGAGGGCCATTTTGAGTACCTGGTTTTGCCATTCGGGCTTTCTAATGCTCCATCTGTGTTTCAGTCCTTTATGCATGACATCTTCCGAGAGTACCTGGATAGATTCATGATTGTATATTTGGATGACATTTTGGTCTTTTCGGATGATTGGGAGTCTCATGTGAAGCAGGTCAGAATGGTGTTCCAGGTCCTTCGTGCGAATTCCTTGTTTGTGAAGGGGTCAAAGTGTCTCTTTGGAGTTCAGAAGGTTTCATTTTTGGGTTTCATTTTTTCCCCTTCTACTATCGAGATGGACCCTGTTAAAGTTCAGGCCATTTATGATTGGACTCAGCCGACATCTGTGAAGAGCCTGCAGAAGTTCCTGGGCTTTGCTAATTTTTACCGTCGCTTCATCGCTAATTTTTCTAGTGTTGCTAAACCGTTGACTGATTTGACCAAGAAAGGTGCTGATGTGGTCAATTGGTCCCCTGCGGCTGTAGAGGCTTTTCAGGAGTTGAAGCATCATTTTTCTTCTGCCCCTGTGTTGTGCCAGCCAGATGTTTCGCTCCCGTTTCAGGTCGAGGTTGATGCTTCTGAGATTGGAGCAGGGGCTGTTTTGTCGCAAAGAAGTTCTGATGGCTCGGTGATGAAACCATGTGCCTTCTTTTCTAGAAAATTCTCGCCTGCTGAGCGCAATTATGATGTTGGCAATCGAGAGTTGTTGGCCATGAAGTGGGCATTCGAGGAGTGGCGACATTGGCTTGAAGGAGCTAAACATCGCGTGGTGGTCTTGACGGATCACAAGAATTTGACTTATCTCGAGTCTGCCAAACGGTTGAATCCTAGACAGGCTCGTTGGTCGCTCTTTTTCTCCCATTTTGATTTTGTGGTTTCATACCTTCCGGGATCTAAGAATGTGAAGGCTGATGCCCTGTCAAGGAGTTTTGTGCCTGACTCTCCGGGTGTTCCGGAGTCGGCGGGTATTCTTAAAGAGGGGGTAATTTTGTCTGCCATCTCCCCTGATTTGCGGCGCGTGCTGCCGAAATTTCAGGCTGATAGACCTGACCGTTGTCCAGCGGAGAGACTGTTTGTCCCTCATAGATGGACTGGTAGAGTTATCTCTGAGGTTCATTGTTCGATGTTGGCTGGTCATCCTGGAATCTTTGGTACCAGAGATTTGGTGGCTAGATCCTTTTGGTGGCCTTCTTTGTCACGGGATGTGCGTTCTTTTGTGCAGTCCTGTGGGACTTGTGCTCGGGCTAAGCCCTGCTGTTCTCGTGCCAGTGGGTTAGCTTTGCCCTTGCCGGTCCCGAAGAGGCCCTGGACGCATATTTCCATGGATTTTATTTCTGATCTCCCTGTTTCTCAAAGGATGTCGGTCATTTGGGTGGTTTGTGATCGCTTCTCTAAGATGGTCCATTTGGTACCCTTGTCTAAATTGCCTTCCTCCTCTGATTTGGTGCCATTGTTTTTCCAGCATGTGGTTCGTTTGCATGGCATTCCAGAGAACATCGTCTCAGACAGAGGTTCCCAGTTTGTTTTGAGGTTTTGGCGGTCCTTTTGTGCTAAGATGGGCATTGATTTGTCTTTTTCTTCGGCTTTCCATCCTCAGACTAATGGCCAAACCGAACGAACTAATCAGACTTTGGAAACATATCTGAGATGCTTTGTTTCTGCTGATCAGGATGATTGGGTGTCCTTCTTGCCTTTGGCTGAGTTCGCCCTTAATAATCGGGCCAGCTCGGCTACTTTAGTTTCTCCTTTTTTCTGTAATTCTGGTTTCCATCCTCGTTTCTCTTCAGGGCAGGTTGAGCCTTCGGACTGTCCTGGTGTGGATACGGTGGTGGACAGGTTGCAGCAGATTTGGACTCATGTGGTAGACAATTTGACATTGTCCCAGGAGAAGGCTCAACGTTTCGCTAACCGCCGGCGCTGTGCTGGTCCCCGACTTCGTGTTGGGGATTTGGTTTGGTTGTCATCTCGTCATGTTCCTATGAAGGTTTCCTCTCCTAAGTTTAAGCCTCGTTTCATTGGGCCATATAAGATTTCTGAAGTTCTTAATCCTGTGTCATTTCGTTTGGACCTTCCAGCTTCTTTTGCCATCCATAATGTGTTCCGTAGGTTGTTGTTGCTGAGATACGTGGCGCCTATGGTTCCCTCCGTTGATCCTCCTGCCCCGGTGTTGGTCGAGGGGGAGTTGGAGTATGTGGTGGAGAAGATTTTGGATTCTCGTGTTTCGAGACGGAAACTCCAGTACCTGGTCAAGTGGAAGGGTTATGGTCAGGAACATAATTCCTGGGTTTTTGCCTCTGATGTTCATGCTGCCGATCTAGTTCGTGCCTTTCATTTGGCTCATCCTGATCTGCCTGGGGGCTCTGGTGAGGGTTCGGTGACCCCTCCTCAAGGGGGGGGGGGGTACTGTTGTGAATTCTGTTGTCGAACTCCCTCCTGTGGTCGTGAATGGTACTTCGGCGAGTTCTGTCCATGGACTCCCTCTGGGGGCTGTGAGTGAAGCTGCTGCTTCTGAGGTTCCTTACACAGGTGACATGGTTTATCCTTTGGTTGGCTGCTCTATTTAACTCCACTCAGATCGTTACTCCATGCCAGCTGTCAATGTTCCTGCATTGGTTCAGTTCGCTCTTGGATCTTTCTGGTGACCTGTCTTCTCCAGCAGAAGCTAACTTCCTGATAGTTATTATTTGTTCATTGTTTCCTTGTCCAGCTGGTTATCATGATTTTGTCTTGCTAGCTGTAAGCTCTGGGATGCAGAGTGGCATCTCCGCACCGTTAGTCGGTGCGGAGGTCTTTTTGCACACTCTGCGTGGTCTTTTGTAGTTTTTTGTGCTGACCGCAAAGATACCTTTCCTATCCTCTGTCTGTTTAGTAAGTCTGGCCTCCCTTTGCTGAAACCTGTTTCATTTCTGCGTTTGTGACTTTCATCTTTACTCACAGTCAATATATGTGGGGGGCTGTCTTTTCCTTTGGGGAATTTCTCTGAGGCAAGGCAGGCTTTATTTTCTATCTCTAGGGCTAGCTAGCTCTTAGGCTGTGAAGAGGCGTCTAGGGAGAGTCAGGAACGCTCCACGGCTATTTCTAGTTGTTGTGATAGGATTAGGGCCTGCGGTCAGCAGAGCTCCCACATCCCAGAGCTTGTCCTGTGTGAGTTTAACTATCAGGTCGTGCCGGGTGCTCCTAACCACCAGGTCATAACAGGGTACTGCACCCGCACAGCCAAGAACTCTGGCACCCTTATTATCAGCGCTCGGCTCCAGGGTAAACTCTCATGCAGCTGCAATCCCCAGAGCCCTTGTCTCCGCTCCTCTATCCTCAGATTCACTCCTAATTTACTCCTAACTGACTCCACTGACTCCTCCTCCTGACTAGAGAGAGCAGCTCCCCAGAAGTTGGGTGTAGAGTTTCCTCTTCTGGCCTGGAGCCGAAATTGTGATGCATGAAATGTATTACCTGGCATGGGGACCTCTTCACGTTTTCAGGCATGGCATCACCCTTCAGAGGGAGGCAATGTCACCATGGCAACCGGACTCTGGGGTGCCACAACTCTGCTCGCAGTGCAACTTCAGGGGGGTACAGGGTGTGTGGAGTGCCCCATGGGGCTGTGCGGTACTCGGTACTGGGTCTAACATGACAGTTCTTAAAGGGGAAGGTCACAGCAGCAGTCACCTGGTCCGTGGCCCTGGGCATCCATAAAAGAGGATGAAGTGTAGTGGAAAATAAAGAGTGATGATGAAAGGGGGAAAAAAGTTTATGGGGAAAAGGGGAAATGTTTGTGACACCACCCGTGGTGTTCGGCAATGAATTGGAGGCCGACGCTTCAGTTCAGATCCTCTGGGGCAGATGGTGATGCAGCAAAGTTGGTGCAGCTCTCCACGGGTAGAGCTAACCCCAGGGTAGATGTAGTGTTAAGATATACACTAAGATGAAGTTGGTGGCTATGCTGGACAGGTGCGATTAGAATAACGCAAAGGACACAGCAAGGTGCATTTTCAAGATTTTTACTTACAGTTCTTTATGGCACCCAGCCGGCTGTGCTGTGTCCTCTGGGTCTGCAGTCCAGCAAACTCCCAGGTAGATTGGGATACACCTTTCCAGGACTACTTTCATATGACTTTCTATAGCCGTCTCTCTACGCTGGCCCTCCTCTTCTCCTGCCCAGCGCTTTACCCACAATGTCCAAATCCAGCAGCCACGAACCTGGTCGGGCGACATCCTCTGAGTCCCCTGGATTCTATCTGGCTGCCTTTTTGGTGAAGTATGGGTGGATGTGGCTGTGACTCTTGCAGAAGCCACAGCCTTTCCGGTTTCCTAGCCAGACTTAGTTTCTCACTAAGTTGGGGCCGGTTACATAACTGCTACCTGGTCCCTCCACTTCTGGATGTGGGCCCCACGGGTGGCTTCTGCACTTTCCATGCCCCTAGAACCCCTTCTTGCTTCTTGAGCTTCTTTCTGTCTCTATTTCACACCTCTTCTGTCTGTCCGTCAGGAGCTGCAGACCCGCACATCTGCCCAGCTCCACTTCCTCCCTCCTTCTCACTTTCCCTCCTAACTAGCTCTGCCATACTCTACCTTCCTCACCCACTCGCACCACCCATTCCTATCCAGTCTGGGATGAGGCCTTCCTCCTTAAGGGTACACCCAGCTGCCCCGACTGAACTGGTATGTGTTCGATGAAAGTGTTAGAGTCCTGGCTAGTGCTTCCTCCTTACCTGAGGGTGGGATACCATACCTCTGGATGAGGTGCAGTGCCTCTGTGGCGACTGGACTCCAGGGGCACCACATGTGTTTGCTGTAAGCCAGAACTGAGTTCTGGTTGCCCTGAAACCCCACTTATAAACAGATGTCTTGGTGAACTGTGTGGTGTGGTGGAGTACATTCCTTACTCACTTTTACTGCTTGATCCCTCGTTACCCCCCATCTATGACACCGGATCTGGCTACAAACAAGACAGAAGAGCCCGGGTTAACAGGTCCAACTTTACTGTTCAATTAATTTACACATGGCTGCTGCATACTAGACAAATAAATAGACAAAGTCTCTTTATAGTGATGTTCCCTTAGTTTTGTGCTCCATCTAGTGTTGAGCATTCCGATACCGCAAGTATCGGGTATCGGCCGATATTTGCCGTATCGGAATTCCGATACCGAGTTCCGATATTTTTGTGATATCGGGAATCGGTATCGGGATTTAGATTAAGGTGTAAAATAAAGCATAAAAATAAAAAATATTGATATACTTACCCTCGGACAGGCCCTGGTTGTCACCGCTGCAATCGCCATGTTTTCCTTCCTATGAATGAGCTTGTTAAGTACCTTCGATGACATCACGGCTTGTGATTGGTCGCTGAGCGGTCATGTGACCGCTCACGCGACCAATCACAAGCCGCGACATCATCAAAAGTACTTAACGCGCTCATTCCTAAGAATCACAAGCCGCGACGTCATCGAAGGTCATTAAAGCGCTCATTCTTAGGAAGAAAAGCATGGCGATTGCAGCGGTGACAACCAGGGCCCGTCCGAGGGTAAGTATATCAATATTTTTTATTTTTATTCTTTATTTTACACATTAATATGGATCCCAGGGCTTGAAGGAGAGTTTCCTCTCCTTCAGACCCTGGGAACCATTATGGATACCTTCCGATATTTGTGTCCCATTGACTTGTATTGGTATCGGATATCGGTATCGGCGATATCCGATATTTTTCGGATATCAGCCGATACCATCCGATACCGATACTTTCAAATATCGGACGGTATCGCTCAACACTAGCTCCATCAGTTCTTGTCACCGTCCTGTCCTGAGACTCAACATCTTCACACCACTCCACGACCAGGCTGTCATAATCCTCATCAGTAGTGTTGAGCGATACCGTCCGATACTTGAAAGTATCGGTATCGGATAGTATCGGCCGATACCTGAAAAGTATCGGATATCGCCGATACCGATATCCGATACCAATACAAGTCAATGGGACACCAAGTATCGGAAGGTATTCTGATGGATCCATAGTGAGGTGTAAAATAAAGAATTAAAATAAAAAATATCGATATATTCACCTCTCCGGCGGCCCCAGGACATCACGCGGGTAACCGGCAGGCTTCTTTGTTTAAAATGAGCGCGGTAAGGACCTGAGGAATGACGTCGCGGCTTCTGATTGGTCGCGTGCCGCCCATGTGACCACGACGCGACCAATCAGAAGCCGCGACGTCATTCCTCAGGTCCTAAACGCGCTCATTCTAGGAATTTAGGGCCTGAGGAATGACGTCGCGGCTTCTGATTGGTCGCGTCGTGATCACATGGGCAGCACGCGACCAATCAGAAACCGGACATCATTCCTCAGGTCCTAAACGCGCTCATTTTAAACAAAGAAGCCTGCCGGTTACCCGCGGTGATGTCCAGGGGCCGCCGGAGAGGTGAATATATCAATATTTTTTATTTTAATTCTTTATTTTACACCTCACTATGGATCCGATACCGATACCCGATACCACAAAAGTATCGGATCTCGGTATCGGAATTCCGATACCGCAAGTATCGGCCGATACCCGATACTTGCGGTATCGGAATGCTCAACACTACTCATCAGGGATACAGAGTTATGACTTTCTATACTTCTTCTGGATCTTAGATCCAAGACTGTTCTGGTGTCCAGACGTGGCTGGAGATGTGCCCTCATTCTTTTAGGTGACTTGGACTGAATGATGTTGTTCTTCTTTGCTGCAGCTTCACTGCACTAGAATCTGATACCTCTGCTAAGTTTAGCCTTGCCTTCCACTCCACCCGGAACTTGCATTTGTACTTGGCTGAGTCCTGGACTCTCACTTACTAACTGTTACCATGGAAAACATTTTCTATAAAACCTGTTCTAACCTCTCCCAAACTGTGGGCTAATCATGAATCTATTATCTATCTAATTCCTAGTGTAGTGCAACTGTATCCCTATCTAATGTATGGTTCCCCTAGTGGACAGACCTCCCACATCCACATTCCCAGGGACGGCCTAAGGCATAAGTAGGGCCGAACGCACAACACCAGCTATAGGGAAATACATTACTTTTTATCACACAAATAACAAAAATGCATAAAACTTCCCAACAACCCCTTTGTTGCGACGACGTCTTCATCATCCCAGCCTTCCCCATACACTGGTGCAGGAGACATTTGCTGGACTCTGCTTTTGGGTTCTACAATGCCCAGGACATATGCCAATGTTCCCAAGAGGTTTCCCATTTTTTCAAGTTCTCTTTCTCTCTGAAGAGGCAATTTGCATATAAAATTTCCCAGAGGAGCATTGCATGGCGAATAAGCCTCCTTACCTTGACAAGGCAGAGCTGGCATGTCAGTGTCCACAAGGAAATCCTTATCCCTTAGACCCCAGTCCAGAGCCTCTCACCTAGCCATATCAGATCTCATACTTTGCACTGACAAGGGCCAATAGCCCGAAACACCATATCTGCAAATTGAGATTCTGATTGGGGTTTTATCCTAAGTCATATTGCAAGACTCGTTAAAGGGTTGATTGTGACTTGTAGGATTGCTACTTCAAACAGGTAGTGCTATATAGAGTTCAAGTCCTCTTTCTCTCTGAAGAGGCACTTTGCATCTAAAAGTTTAGGGAGAGTTGTCAAGAGTTATACTGATTTACCAGGACTCTAAGCAAATCTTGCTATAATGGCGCACAATGGCAGATGCAAACTGAAGAGTGCCTCTGTGCAAGAACAACACATGGACCTCTTTATGTGTCTATGCCAGAAGCTGGTTGCTGCATTGGAGGTGGAACATGGCCCCTATATGCACAGGTTCATCGAATGGTGTAGCCGCCCTTAATTGCAACCAGCTTTCTAAAACAGCCTCTAATCACTTAACCAAGTGACGACTAAGGATGGTTCTATTCGTCCAACAATCATGGTCCAAGTATGGACAGCAATGTCTGGACCTGACATTGGTCTCTTGACTTGAACCCAACAGCCTTGTATGTGCTTAAGAAGAAGGTGACTTTGGGTCAGAAGACCCTTGGCTGATACAGACATGACAGTCCTTAATCGAACCGTGAATAACGTATGTTGGAAACCGCCCTTATACAGTATATATATATATATACAGTGGGGCAAAAAAGTATTTAGTCAGTCAGCAATAGTGCAAGTTCCACCACTTAAAAAGATGAGAGGCATCTGTAATTTACATCATAGGTAGACCTCAACTATGGGAGACAAACTGAGAAAAAAAAATCCAGAAAATCACATTGTCTGTTTTTTTAACATTTTATTTGCATATTATGATGGAAAATAAGTATTTGGTCAGAAACAAAAATTTCATCTCAATACTTTGTAATATATCCTTTGTTGGCAATGACAGAGGTCAAACGTTTTCTGTAAGTCTTCACAAGGTTGCCACACACTGTTGTTGGTATGTTGGCCCATTCCTCCATGCAGATCTCCTCTAGAGCAGTGATGTTTTTGGCTTTTCGCTTGGCAACACGGACTTTCAACTCCCTCCAAAAGTTTTCTATAGGGTTGAGATCTGGAGACTGGCTAGGCTACTCCAGGACCTTGAAATGCTTCTTACGAAGCCACTCCTTCGTTGCCCTGGCGGTGTGCTTTGGATCATTGTCATGTTGAAAGACCCAGCCACGTTTCATCTTCAATGCCCTTGCTGATGGAAGGAGGTTTGCACTCAAAATCTCACGATACATGGCCCCATTCATTCTTTCATGTACCCGGATCAGTCGTCCTGGCCCCTTTGCAGAGAAACAGCCCCAAAGCATGATGTTTCCACCACCATGCTTTACAGTAGGTATGGTGTTTGATGGATGCAACTCAGTATTCTTTTTCCTCCAAACACGACAAGTTGTGTTTCTACCAAACAGTTCCAGTTTGGTTTCATCAGACCATAGGACATTCTCCCAAAACTCCTCTGGATCATCCAAATGCTCTCTAGCAAACTTCAGACGGGCCCGGACATGTACTGGCTTAAGCAGTGGGACACGTCTGGCACTGCAGGATCTGAGTCCATGGTGGCGTAGTGTGTTACTTATGGTAGACCTTGTTACAGTGGTCCCAGCTCTCTGCAGTTCATTCACTAGGTCCCCCCGCGTGGTTCTGGGATTTTTGCTCACCGTTCTTGTGATCATTCTGACCCCACGGGGTGGGATTTTGCGTGGAGCCCCAGATCGAGGGAGATTATCAGTGGTCTTGTATGTCTTCCATTTTCTAATTATTGCTCCCACTGTTGATTTCTTCACTCCAAGCTGGTTGGCTATTGCAGATTCAGTCTTCCCAGCCTGGTGCAGGGCTACAATTTTGTTTCTGGTGTCCTTTGACAGCTCTTTGGTCTTCACCATAGTGGAGTTTGGAGTCAGACTGTTTGAGGGTGTGCACAGGTGTCTTTTTATACTGATAACAAGTTTAAACAGGTGCCATTACTACAGGTAATGAGTGGAGGAAAGAGGAGACTCTTAAAGAAGAAGTTACAGGTCTGTGAGAGCCAGAAATCTTGATTGTTTGTTTCTGACCAAATACTTATTTTCCACCATAATATGCAAATAAAATGTTAAAAAAACAGACAATGTGATTTTCTGGATTTTTTTTTCTCAGTTTGTCTCCCATAGTTGAGGTCTACCTATGATGTAAATTACAGACGCCTCTCATCTTTTTAAGTGGTGGAACTTGCACTATTGCTGACTGACTAAATACTTTTTTGCCCCACTGTATATATATATATATATTGTAGGGGTTTCACTCACTCAGGTGCGACGGCTGAAACTCAGGAGGCACGTTCCTTTAAAAGTTCACAGGGTGTATTGCTCCATAAACCACATAGCAAAATAACAGAAAGCAAGTAGCCTTTAGCTCAGGAAAAGAAAAACAAGTGTCCAGTCCTTTAGGCTCAGTCCTGGAGCCTTAACACACTATGGAGGGTTTCACCTCCACACATATATCTCCTGTGTTAAACATTAGCCTTTCTTTTATAGGACTAACCACACCCAGGAACCCATCACATGATTAGACATGTGGTTATGACATCACCACAGGTCCTGAAACACACATAGATAGGCAGGGTTATGTTACAGCGACAAGCCACCTATGTGACACATATCTCCCGTCGACTATACAACCTTTAGCCATGCTACATTATTTACAGTACAGACCAAAAGTTTGGACACACCTTCTCGTTCAAAGATTTTTCTGTATTTTCATGACTAAAAAAAATTGTACATTCACACTGAAGGCATCAAAACTATGAAATAGCACATGTGGAATTATATACTTAACAAAAAAGTGTGAAACAACTGAAAATATGTCTTATATTCTAGGTTATTCAAAGTAGCCACCTTTTGCTTTAATTACTGCTTTGCTCACTCTTGGCATTCTCTTGATGAGCTTAAAGAGGTAGTCACTGGAAATGGTCTTCCAACAGTCTTGAAGCAGTTCCCAGAGATGCTTAATACTTGTTGGCCTTTTGCCTTCACTCTGCAGTCCAGCTCACCCCAAACCATCTCGATTGGGTTGAGGTCTGGTGACTGCACCCCATCACTCTCCTTCTTGGTCAAATAGCCCTTACATAGCCTGGAGGTGTGTTTGGGGTCATTGTCCTGTTGAAAAATAAATGATGATCCAACTAAACGCAAACCGGATGGAATAGTATGCCGCTACAAGATGCTGTGGTAGCCATGCTGGTTCAGCATGCCTTCAATTTTGAATACATCCCCAACAGTGTCACCAGCAAACCACCCCCACACCATCACACCTCCTCCTCCATGCTTCATGGTGGGAACCAGGCATGTAGAGTCCATCCGTTCACCTTTTCTGCGTCGAACAAAGACACGGTCGTTGGAACCAAAGATCTCAAATTTGGACTCATGAGACCAAAGCACAGATTTCCACTGGTCTAATGCCCATTCCTTGTGTTCTTTAGCCAAACAAGTCTCTTCTGTTTGTTGCCTGTCCTTAGCAGTGGTTTGCTAGCAGCTATTTTACCATGAAGGCCTGCTGCACAAAGTCTCCTCTTAACAGTTGTTGTAGAGATGTGTCTGCTGCTAGAACTCTGTGTGGCATTGACCTGGTCTCTAATCTGAGCTGCTGTTAACCTGTGATTTCTGAGGCTGGTGACTCGGATAAACTTTTCCTCAGAAGCAGAGGTGACTCTTGGTCTTCCTTTCCTGGGGTGGTCCTCATGTGAGTCAGTTTCTTTGTAGCGCTTGATGGTTTTTGCACTTGGGGACACTTTCAAAGTTTTCTCAATTTACTGGACTGACTGACCTTCATTTCTTAAAGTAATGATGGCCACTCGTTTTTCGGTACTTAGCTGCTTTTTTCTTGCCATAATACAACTTCTAGCAGTCTATTTAGTAGCACTATCAGCTGTGTATCCACCAGACTTCTGCACAACACAACTGATGGTCCCAACCCCATTTAGAAGGCAATAAATCCCACTTATTAAACCTGACAGAGCACACCTGTGAAATGAAAACCATTTCCGGTGACTACCTATTGAAGGTCATCAAGAGAATGCCAAGAGTGTGCAAAGCAGTCACCAAAGCAAAAGGTGGCTACTTTGAAGAACCTAGAATATAAGATATATTTCCAGTTGTTTCACACTTTTTTGTTAAGTATATAATTCCACATGTGTTATTTCATAGTTTTGATGCCTTCAGTGACAATTTACAATTTTCATAGTCATGAAAATACAGGAAAATCTTTAAATGAGAAGGTGTGTCCAAACTTTTGGTCTGTACTGTATATATATATATATTTATTTATAATATTTTTTTAAATCGTTTGTGATATTGAACAGGACACATTGCAGTATAACAATGAACTGTGCAAAATCATTATGCAGCTCGGCTATATCTCTCTGTTCTGTAACACAAAGAACTAAAAGAAAAGATTTGGATGAAAATGTTTAAGCTTAAATAATAAAAAACAGAAATATAGTTATCGCTGCATTTTCCACTAAAAGATCTGAGATTTGCTCCATATTTATGCCGCTGGTGGCCCTGAGAACTGGCTGCTGGCATAATCCATCTGCTCACTGAATCGTTCTACACTATCCCCGAAAGCTGAGGAACATTATTGAAATGTATTTTTCATCGATAGCACGTAGAAAGAAGATTCAGCTGCCCCACTTGCAGTGCAAGCACACACTCTTTCTCCGCACCAGTTGTGGTAGTAATGGTTATGTTCCTACAGAAGGACTAGCACAACTGGGTAATGACAGTCCTGCAACATTATTTTCGAATGTAGCACAGCGGGTGTCATGAAGAGGTTGTAAAGGAAAGGGAGGGGGAAATGATGAGACATAGATGGGAGGATCAATATCCTTAATACGTTTTCTGTTTCAGACTCTCACCTATAATCTACAAGTGCATTGACTGCTCCAGGGCTCCCAAGGCTATACTGAATTTCACCTCACCCTTTTTTCATTTAGAAGTCCGAATCATCAGCTTTATTCTTTTCTTCGCTTTCTGTATCGTGAGAGTCACTCACTGCAGCAAGATGGAGAGCATTTTGCAGTATACAGCTGGAGCTTTAACCCTTTGCGCAAGTCGTCTGAAGGAGCACACCATTCATCACTATCTTAAGGGCTCATGCAGACGTTTTTGGATCTCGGTACAATCATGGATTGCAATGCGCGGACTGGACGCAGGTCAGCTGGCCCCAGCGTCATAGAAATGTCTGGATCGGCTTCCACCGAACCTGGAGCAATTGATGATGATGATGATGATTACATCCCTTACCACAGTTATTCATGACACTGAGCCATCAGCTCCTCATGGTGTGATGACCCCAGCTCTTTTCCAGCAATGTGTAGTAGCTCTACTCACTCTTGCTGCATATAGCACTTTACTTGCACTAAAACTTCTCTCATCCTGGCATTCATGGCACCTCAAGCTTACAGGAAAGAACCTCAGCTCTCTTCCCACCACTGGCAACTAAGGATCTTATGAAGACATCCATCATCTGATCCCTAACTGATGTCATCTGGCAGTTGGGCACTTCTTGAACCGGACAGGACACTATGTCTGGCTGCGCTGATTTAGCTGGAGTCCCGACAGAGACAACAGTGAAGATACTTGCTGGCCTCCTTGATCTCCAGAACCACTCAATCCCAGGGGCGCAGAGTTGCTTCTACTGGGCTTCATTGTTCTTCTGTAGGGGCTGCTACCCACCAGACTTCACAATGGCCCTTACTAGGGTTGAGCGACTTTTACTTTTTTAGGATCGAGTCAGGTTTCACGAAACCCGACTTTGCCAAAAGTTGGCGATTTTTGAAATTGTCCGATCCATTTAGCTCAACCCTAGCCCTTACACTAATTACATCTGTGTATGTAAAAATGGCTGAAGAGCTGGCTTCTCACATCATCAGAGTTCACAGACATTTATGACACCTGACACCACAGAAATATCTGTGCAAATATCATGCTCAAGTTGGAAGACCTGCGGGCAGTCTGCGGATTGCGATCCATGATCGGAATAAGATCCACAGATGTCAGCATGAGCCCTTAGGCCTCATTCACATGTCAGTTTTTCATGTATGAGTGCTATCCTTATTTTTTTACAGATAGCACATATACTTATGATAGTCTATGGGGCTGTTCACATGTCAGATTTTTTCCTCAGACTGAGTGGTCCCTGCAAAATTGCAATATTGATCTAAGTGTTGGGTCAAAATTGGCAATGCAAATCTATGGGTCAGACAAAAAAAATGACAGCATTTGGATGACAGCCATGTGCTGTCTATTTTTTACTGACTGATAGAAGCAGGTGGAGAATTTTGTAAAAGAAATGAGTAAAAGAAAATTGGATAAGCTCTGACCAAACTCTGAAAAAAATTGTTGACCAAGTTCAGTCCATTTTTTCCCATATGTCAAAGAAACTGACTTCATAATGAGGCCTTAAGCTTGTTTTGGCCAAATTGATATAAAAAACACTGAATATAAAGATTCAACGTATCAAAAATGGTGCCAAACAGAATTTGGTTTGCTTCTCACTGTTGAAATATGGTTGCATTTTATTGCTCATTATATGGCTGCAATATTTGGACTTCATTCTTTCAAGTCAAGGAAATCTAGATCACTGATAAAGGTCAAACAGCGGTAAAATCAGAGGTGAAGACAAGTGACAAGCAATAACAATTTTCATTAAAATTGGAGATGAAGTGGAGGAATATTCTGGTCCACATGGATAGGTGATGATCGTATGGGTGGATAGGTGATGATCGTATGGGTATGTGCATCTTTTTCATATGGGTGAACCCCGTTGAGGTTTTTCAGTGGGAGACAATTCTGGAAGCACCTAAAAAAAATTTCTTAAGGTGGTTTCTTAGCGTCTTTTTAGTTTTCTTCTGAGTGCTTTTTTGATCACAGCCTTTTATTGGAACATTATTACAGTCCAGGCGTCTTTTGAGCTTTCCCTTTCACTTGGATTGTAAAGTATTGAGGGTCTTCAGGGCAGAAGCAGCCTCAAGAATGGTCAGCTCACTTCTTTTAACTGCTTAGCGTTTTTTAAAATCTGATGCACTTAAAACACGCTCAAAAGATTGAACATATGCACAGCAAGTTATTCTTACATGGAAATACATATGTTCATTCTTTTGCGCATTTAGGCAGCATTTTTTATGGGAAGTTTTTGGAGTAGAATCTGCTTGAACATGTCATATGCATATTCCCTTTGAATACTGGCTCCAATCCTAGTCACTAGAGTGAGGGATTTGTGCTCTTGGTTCTCCATTAATCACAGACATAAGTTGAATGTGCTCTTTTGCATAGACAGGTGTCTGGCAAATGTCGGGCAATTGGTTCGCTGGCAGCTATCTTGGTGACTCTCCCATACATAGGAGCATCTCTCTGCCAAGTCCTCCTGTGTTCTCCATGAAAGAGCCGATGCTGGACATCTCTGGGAGCTGATCATCTCTAGAGAACAAGAAAATGAGCAGCGTGAAATCATACATGCCAGATCCTTATTTCACCTGACAATCATCTGTCAGGGACCCCATACACATCACAGTGTTGGCTGAATCCGTTTGGTCGATATTGGTCTAATGTGTATGTGTGCCTTTTGAACTAACTAGCCAGGTGCAGTGTAAGAGGAAACGGTGAAACCCTTGAGGAATCCTTGTGGGATGCGATCATAGTGAGGAAGGACCGTCATCTACTGGGCGGGTGCAAGCAGGTGGAACCAACTCATACAGGAAGAATTTCAGAGAAGGCAGCTTCAAGTATTGTTCCTAGTCAAGTGATTTACTAGGCAGAGCCCAGGGATATAGAGACCATGCGTGTCAATCCCCGACAGGTTTTGGTGCCAAGAGCAGCAGGAAAGAGGATGCAGACTCTTAGTGGCAGAGCGGCTGGCTCAGTTGGAACCCTATGCTACCGGAGCACTGGAAACTACATGCTAATGGTCAGACCACATCTGAGAAGACCTGGAGGCTGGACGTTTCCAGTCAAGAGCCAAGTCACTGTCCTCTCCACTCTGGACCCAGCATAAACATGCCAACAGTCAGGCTATGAGAACCTGCGAGATGGCGACGTTACAAGAGGCATGATTGTGAATGCGGTGAGGTGGTGCTAGTGAACAGGGCCGGCACTTCAAGCGTGGACATCTGGTACTGGGGTTGGCCGAGGTTAGGATGACAGGATGGGAGGGGGCCGTTTGGGGCGTAGGAGGCTTAATGTGCGCTAATAGATTATGTCAGAGAAAGGTTTATGACCTGGAGGGAAAATCCGGTGACCCCCAATAGGGCCAGAACTCTGAAAAGAGAGTCAGAGTATCTGTGTGGTAACTACTGTCAACTGGCGTTCCACTGTCAGGCAGAGAACTCCAGAAGTGTATAGTGAAGAACTTCCATAATTGACTCATAGCAGACTCTGGTTTATTGTTTAGTTTATCCTGTTGTCATTACTTATGGTCTAGAATTGCTGTAAATTATTGTTGCATATATACAAAGTTATACTGTTCTTTTACGTTTTATCTGTGTTGCATTAGGTCTCTCTTCCATTACAGCAGCACAGTGCTTGGACCCGGCCATCACATCTTCAGTTGCTTAAGTTTGATCAGAGTTTTATCAAAGTTTGATCAAGGTGTGGTCTGAGAGCTTTTTTCTAACAGTACATGAAAATTGGATTGCACTTGGATGTCATCTAAGTGTGGTCCAATTTTTTCATGGACCCATAGACTTACATTGTCAGCTTTGATTCTGACCCTAGGAACAATATCGGATATGCATTTGCAATTTTCCACAGACTGCTCTGTCCGCGAAAAATCACAGACATGTGAAAGGCCACATAAACAAGTGCGAGTGCTATTCGTGAAAACAACAGATAGCATTCATATGCAAAAAATGTCTGAATGAGGTCTAGCTGCATAGCTGTAAGTGCGGCTGCAGGGAGAAAATGAAATTATATTCTCCCTGCAGCTGCTTGCTTTCAGTCATTGAAGTAGCACTATGGCTGTAAACAGTCATCATTCACTATACAGTGAGCTCGCTGCAGTCACTCCTCCCACTTGTTTAATGTAACATAGTAACATAGTAACATAGTTAGTAAGGCCGAAAAAAGACATTTGTCCATCCAGTTCAGCCTATATTCCATCATAATAAATACCCAGATCTACGTCCTTCTACAGAACCTAATTGTATGATACAATATTGTTCTGCTCCAGGAAGACATCTAGGCCTCTCTTGAACCCCTCGACTGAGTTCGCCATCACCACCTCCTCAGGCAAGCAATTCCAGATTCTCACTGCCCTAACAGTAAAGAATCCTGTTCTATGTTGGTGGAAAAACCTTCTCTCCTCCAGACGCAAAGAATGCCCCCTTGTGCCCGTCACCTTCCTTGGTATAAACAGATCCTTAGCGAGATATTTGTATTGTCCCCTTATATACTTATACATGGTTATTACATCGCCCCTCAGTCGTCTTTTTTCTAGACTAAATAATCCTAATTTCGCTAATCTATCTGGGTATTGTAGTTCTCCCATCCCCTTTATTAATTTTGTTGCCCTCCTTTGTACTCTCTCTAGTTCCATTATATCCTTCCTGAGCACCGGTGCCCAAAACTGGACACAGTACTCCATGTGCGGTCTAACTAGGGATTTGTACAGAGGCAGTATAATGCTCTGTCATTGTCAATGTCATTCTGCTTTCCTAAGGGTGTGATTGCAGTGCACTTATTGTATAGTAAGAGATGACTGTTCCTTGTGACTACAGAGAAAATAATTTAATTTCTTCCCTGAAGCCACACTTTCAGTTAGATAGCAGCATCTGATTCCAATGGTATTTACCTGCAGGTAAATTTTCTTTTTTTCATACTGACAGGTCCCATTTAATGTTTTTTTCTTGCCCAACGTCTTCCCTGTTTATTTTTATGATATTATAGCAAAAGGTCATAGTCATCATAAATAGCGCCACCCTTCTTCATAGGCTGCATCTGGATCTGCATCGTAGCTGATCTGTAATATAAGACTTTTTTCTCTGATCTTCTGAAATGTTTGGTTTGGTTTCTCTTAAATGTTTCTCACCTCTAATAAAACATAAAAATAACTTTCAGTTATAGCTGTACCTCTTGTCTTACATCGTGGATGCTAATATAAATCTGAGCCTTTGGGCTCACTGCACGCTTCTCTAATCTACAGAGCAGGTGTTGGGTAGAATAGCACATTGGCAGTAAAATCTTTCTTAAAATATTTATATGATTGGTTTATTCGTCTTGTAACTAGGTCATTAGGTAAGACTTTCATAATGAGAAGCCGAACATGCGGAAACCTTAAACAGCCACATGGATAACATTTACTGTAATATTTATCAGGCAGGCAACTATTAAAGCACAGCCATAGGATACAGAATTTATTTTATTTTGGAGCTGCACAAACAAAATGTAAAGAATTCTAAATCTAAAAACCAGCAAATTAAAATCATATTCCTCAGATAAACATGTCTTAAATTATGTGGCTGCTTTATGGAACTCTTCTTCCTATAGTGAACTTAGGCTTAAAGATGCACTTGTAACACCCCATGTAACCAGTTGTTACAGTGATGTTGCCTTCCTTTCGGCGAGGGCAATATCATGCTTGGAGGCTAGAATTATTCTGTTTACCTGGTAATGCACCCACATTCAACACATTCCGAATCCAGGGCAGAAGGGGAGCTCTGAACCCGGATTAAGGGGAGCTTCCCTCAGATAATGATATCCTGGTCTGGAGGAGGAGTTAGAGAGTTGGTCCAGTGAGACAAAAGAGACAGTTTGTTGGAGGGAGAGGAGAGAGAAGGAAGTCTGGACCTGAGAACAGACAGCGAAGTCATGCAGCCAAGACTGAGCTGCAGCTCCAGGGAAAAGAAGTGAACCCGACTGGTTGAAAGTGGTGGAGCTACAGAGGAAAGGAGCAAAGTGGAGAAGGAAAGGGGCTCAGAGGGGAACTGTGACCTGGCACCCTCAGACCTGAAGCACAGGAACTGGGCACCGGGAGCCCAAGGTTGTGTTGTACTCTGGGACACATAGCAGAACCCAGAGAGCATAGGACTGCATGTTAATTGCCCACACCACGCATGGAAGTGAAATAGCACCTGAAGAGCCCCGGGTAGTGATAGAGGCCCTATGAAATGGCTAAAGCTGCCCACCATACAAGTACCTATCTCAGGACAGGAGGGGAAGGACTTTGCCAGCAGCTACAGGCAGCAGGGACCTCGCACACTAGCATGAGTAGGAAGGCTTACGGACCTCACCAGGGAGAGGGATTCACTATTCCCTCCTGGCTGGCCGGGCCTTATCATCACCTGTTCCTGGTACCCTGGACTGTGGACTGCTACTGCCAGCGAACCAGGTAAAGACTGCAACTCTTTGTCCTCCGTTATTTACCAGCAATGCACCATCCTTGCCATACACATTGGGAGCCCTAGGGACCCCGCTTCACCTGTGGGAAGTGTCACCATCTTGCTGCAGCAACATGACCCCGGAGGACCCCTTTAAGCAGCGTCGGTCCCTCTGACAACAAACCACAGGTGGCTTCACGAATAGACTTTATTCCAAAATACCCCTTAAAGACCTTTCCCCATTTAATTGGGTGCCCAGGGCCACAAACCGGATGGCAGCCACAATGACATCCCCTTTAAGTGAGACCGGTCCCGGTACCGAGTACCCCACTGCCCTGGCGGGTGACTCACACTCCTATCAAAGTTTTTATCCTCTTAATATATTGTATCCATATTATTATGTAGCACTGTGTACTTACAATCACTATTTTTGCCTTTCTTCCAGTGAATTCTTCCGTTTTCCATTATGTCTATGATATCATGTGATTAAACAGACTAGCTGATTCTTTCAAAGCTCTATGAAGAAACAGGAAGTCTCTTTTCTGGGCACGAGTCATCATTAGAACTACACTTCTATGTTAGAACTATCTCCCTGACAGGTTGGAGGAGTTGAACAGCTGGGTCAGGAGTTGAAGAGCGGGATGACTCATGCAGGGAAAATAGACTCCCTGTTTCTACATAGAGCTTAGAAGGATTCAGTTAGCCTGTTTTTCATCACATGATATATAGGAAAAAATGAGGTGCTCACTACCACGTTGGTGCTCAGGAGAAAAAATAGAACGTCCAGAAAAATAACTCCGGCACACAATAGAAGTCAGATGCAATTCATGAAGATTTATTGGAAAATTCCAAACGTTGTAAATGACGTATCAAATAACATTAATGCACCGCACACGTCTTAGAAAAAATGAACAATAATATTCATCACTCCACAGGTAATTTTTCGACGTTTCGGCTTATGAGCCTTTTTCAAGTAAACCTGTACATGTATCTGTAATGATATTAAACAGATAAATACACTTAAATACATATGACCAAAAATAACCAAAACTTTTGGAAAACACCAAAGCCTAGAATACATAGGATATACAATATAGAACAATCCCTGCTTGGAGGCAAAAGACCATACATACGAACTGGGATATACTATATGAATAGGACTGACAGACAAAATAGCCACCAGTCAAACTAGAAAACCATCCGAAACGGAGAGGAAAAAGGAAAACAAGGGAAGAAAAAGAAAAGAAAAAGTGGAGGGAAAACAAAAAGTACAGATAAGAAAAAACCAAGAAAAATCAAAATATAAACTCACACTAACATCTATACAAGCACATATACCGACACATATAACAACACAAATACACATTCAAACACCAATCTACAAAACACCCAGGCACATGCATACTAGCATATACACACATATACACACACTCATATACATATATACAGAACAACCATACATAAAAAAAGGAAAGTATAGGGACATAAATAAATAAATAAATAGGTCTGAGTAAGAAAGAAAAAGATATAAAGCAAAACCAAAGATGAAGCAATATAGTGTGAAAAACATTAAAGCCAAATGGGGCCCAGGACAACAAAGGGAAACACACGGCATATGAAATAAGACCTATAAAAGAGGAGCCGACTGCTGAGATAAACGGTAACTGCAGGAGACCCAGATAGCTACGTGAAAAACATACACAAAAAGTATGACAAAGAGACATTACCAGTAGTGGTGGTCCGACTAAGCGAGGTCCGTGGTGCGGTGGGGGAGAGAGCGCAAAGCCGCGCTTATATGTGCCCGCCGACCGCAGTGAATGGAGGAGGAGAAAAGAACTTCCGGGTGCCCAGGAGGTCAGGATACCTAGTGCGCAGGCGCTAGAAGAAAGTGAAGCGCCGAAGGGAGCCGGAGATAGCCGGGTGTAGAGCGTCATCGGCGCATGCGCAGTTAGCGCAAATCGGAGCCAGCCTAAAAGAAAGGAAATAAGATGAATATATGACAAACGAATAGAAATAAAGTAAAATAAGTGATCAAAAAGAAAAAAGGAGACCTAAATGAAAAGAAAAACATATACAACAAAATAAGACAATAAAAAATGATAAAAATAATAACAATAATAATAATAACAATAATACTCCCAATTACTGAAGTAAAAATAGAAGGAGATAACAGACCTCCACGTAGGAGGAAGTACCTTCCAGCAATTCCTAAAAAGTCAAACAAAATAACAAATGGCAGAATAATTGTAAATCAATAGACAATGTCATAATCCCTGTTGAGGCCAAGGGGAGAAAGTGTTTGCAGCTTATGAATCCAGTAGGATTCACGGGCCTTAAGTTTTTTAATCCTGTCGCCACCTCTCCTGGCTAAAGGAACACTGTCAATCACCTGATAACGTAGTTGTGCAATAGTATGCCTATGCTCCAAAAAATGGGCAGGAATGGGTAGTAAGCTACGTGAACACCTAATGGTTGATTTGTGCTGAGAAATGCGGTCTCGGATATGCTGGGTAGTCTCCCCAACATATCCGAGACCGCATGGACATTTAATGAGATACACCACATACGTAGAATCACATGTGAAGTGACCCTTAATCTGAAATCTGCGCCCAGTCCGTGGGTGTGTAAAGGAGTCCCCCTTTATGATATTTGAACATTGGCGGCACCCCAAGCAAGGAAAGGTCCCTCTCCGTGGAGTACTCAGAATACGTTGTCGTGGTGTAACTATTGCTGAGCCGACATCTGCTCTTACAAGATAGTTCCTGAGATTGTCAGATCTAGTATTACAAATTAATGGTCGAGAATTAAATTCCGGGATATCGGGATATGAGGTCTGCAGGATATTCCAATGTCTAAATATACTCTGATGTATGGGCCGTTTGAAGGGGTGAAACATATTCACAAAGGCTATCCTGGGAGTCTTATTTCTGTCTCGTGTAGATATATCAATATTTTCTGATACCCCTGAAATAGATGAGGGATAACCCCTCTCCCGGAATTTAAAGTCCATCTCGAGATGTCTACGAGAACGAACTAGTGGGTTCGAAACTATCCTCTTAATCCTTTCATGCTGGGATTTGGGTAGAGCCTTTTTGACATGATGGGGGTGGCTACTCGTATATAAAAGAAGACTATTCTTATCTGTTGGTTTAACATACAAATCCGTCTCGACTAGGCAGCCTGGTTTTATCAATACCAATGTATCCAGAAAGTTGATAGACCCATGATCATATTGAATAGAAAACTCAATATTGGGTGTGCACAAATTTAAATCACTATGAAAGCCAATAAGTGTCTCTACATCTCCCGTCCAAATGAGGAACACGTCATCTATATAACGCTGCCAAAAAAATACATGAGAAATGAACAGAGGATGACAGTAGACATAGGTGTTTTCAAAAAAGTCCATGAATATATTCGCGTAAGGGGGCGCGACGTTAGACCCCATCGCGGTCCCCCTCCGCTGCATATAATATTGGTCCTCAAACAGAAAAAAGTTTTTTGTAAGAACCAGTCCGAGTAGGTCGCGACAAAAGGACAATTTGTCAGAGGTGAAGGTCGTATGTTGCTGTAGGTATGTCATGACAGCCTCAATACCTTGTTGGTGCCCAATGCTGGTATACAAACTTGTCACGTCCATGGTGACCAGAACCGATTGTGGGGGAAGGGGGCCCAGGTCCCTCAATAGCTTCAAAAAGTGTGCTGTGTCCTTTAAAAAAGATCTCATGTTTGGCACGGTCGGAGATAGAATTTTATCCAATGTAATAGCCAAAGGGGATAATAGAGAGTTGGTGGATGCGACTATAGGTCTGCCGGGAGGTTTCCATAGGTCTTTATGCACTTTAGGAAGTGTGTAAAAGACTGGTGTTACTGGATGCCTATTGATAAGAAAATCCCCCAACCTAGAGTCAATGGTCCCCAACCCCTGATAGTGTGTGACAACACGTTGGATCTGTTTTGCTATCTCGAAGGTAGGATTGTGAGGTATTGGGGTATAGGTCGTATTATCCCTTAATTGCATCCGTATCTCTTCCATATAATATGACCTGTCTAGCACCACTATCGCTCCCCCTTTATCAGCGGGCTTAATGATTAAGTCTTTATTGTTCTTAATCTCAAGGAGAGATCTATATTCCTCCTGAGATAGATTATTTCTGATCTTCATATGTCCTTTCTCAATGGAATCCAGGATTGATGTCACGTCCTTTTGTACTATCGAAATAAAGGTCTCAACTGGATGGTATGTTCGTGGTGGCTGGAAGGTACTACCTACTCTGAGGCCAAGGGACTTTAAAGAAAAACATGTCGGTGTAACTGGAGGATCGTCTGCTTGATCATGTGAGCGATCAGCGAAGTGAGCTTTTAATCTCAGAGTCCGAAAGAATCGATGTAACTCTTGGTCAACCTGGAAAGAATCAAAGTGGGGAACTGGACAGAATGTGAGGCCTTTTTTCAGGAGTGTCATGTCGGCTGGGGAGAGGATCTGTGATGAAATGTTGTATACAATGTTGGTGGATGTAGAGGTATCCCTACCTGAGATCTCGTAGTCATCCTTTGTCGATCTGCATTGCCTCCTTCCTCTCCGCGTCTTCCTCTTTGGGGTCGGGTACGTCGCTGCTCCAAAAAAGGTTGTCTTGAGGATCCGAAGTCGCTGTCCGAACTGGTGGAAAAAGAGTTGTTGTTTCTCCTGTATGGCCTTGATCCTCTGTACGGTCCAGTAAAGCGCCATCGATAAACTGAATTGTACTTGTAATCGTCTGCGTCACGTAGAAACTTCGTTCTTTTCTTCTCTTGTAAGTTACTACGGAATTCCGAGATGGTACTGTCGAGCTTAGTCTTCAGGGTCTTGAAGTCCTCCGGCTTAGTGGTATCAACCAACTGTTGTTCTGCAATGATAATCTTTTCTTTCAGGTCAGTTAACTCCTTCTGCAAAAAATCAATGGTAAGAACTATAAGGTCCATGGAACACTTGTTTAGGATGGATTCGAATTTGACACAGTAGTCACTATTATCTTGGAAAAGGGTGGGTCTGAGTGAAACCCGGAGACCCCTCGGGATACGTTGAACTTTGTGATACTCGGCCAATGTTGTCGCATGTAAATCAAGGGCCGTGAGTCGGCGTAGATCCCTTTCGAAGTCCCTCGTCCGTATTTGCTCTGAGGGTGTTCCATGGACCTTATAGTTCTTACCATTGATTTTTTGCAGAAGGAGTTAACTGACCTGAAAGAAAAGATTATCATTGCAGAACAACAGTTGGTTGATACCACTAAACCGGAGGACTTCAAGACCCTGAAGACTAAGCTCAACAGTACCATCTCGGAATTCCGTAGTAACTTACAAGAGAAGAAAAGAACGAAGTTTCTACGTGACGCAGACGATTACAAGTACAATTCAGTTTATCGATGGCGCTTTACTGGACCGTACAGAGGATCAAGGCCATACAGGAGAAACAACAACTCTTTTTCCACCAGTTCGGACAGCGACTTCGGATCCTCAAGGAATCTTTTTTGGAGCAGCGACGTACCCGACCCCAAAGAGGAAGACGCGGAGAGGAAGGAGGCAATGCAGATCGACAAAGGATGACTACGAGATCTCAGGTAGGGATACCTCTACATCCACCAACATTGTATACAACATTTCATCACAGATCCTCTCCCCAGCCGACATGACACTCCTGAAAAAAGGCCTCACATTCTGTCCAGTTCCCCACTTTGATTCTTTCCAGGTTGACCAAGAGTTACATCGATTCTTTCGGACTCTGAGATTAAAAGCTCACTTCGCTGATCGCTCACATGATCAAGCAGACGATCCTCCAGTTACACCGACATGTTTTTCTTTAAAGTCCCTTGGCCTCAGAGTAGGTAGTACCTTCCAGCCACCACGAACATACCATCCAGTTGAGACCTTTATTTCGATAGTACAAAAGGACGTGACATCAATCCTGGATTCCATTGAGAAAGGACATATGAAGATCAGAAATAATCTATCTCAGGAGGAATATAGATCTCTCCTTGAGATTAAGAACAATAAAGACTTAATCATTAAGCCCGCTGATAAAGGGGGAGCGATAGTGGTGCTAGACAGGTCATATTATATGGAAGAGATACAGATGCAATTAAGGGATAATACGACCTATACCCCAATACCTCACAATCCTACCTTCGAGATAGCAAAACAGATCCAACGTGTTGTCACACACTATCAGGGGTTGGGGACCATTGACTCTAGGTTGGGGGATTTTCTTATCAATAGGCATCCAGTAACACCAGTCTTTTACACACTTCCTAAAGTGCATAAAGACCTATGGAAACCTCCCGGCAGACCTATAGTCGCATCCACCAACTCTCTATTATCCCCTTTGGCTATTACATTGGATAAAATTCTATCTCCGACCGTGCCAAACATGAGATCTTTTTTAAAGGACACAGCACACTTTTTGAAGCTATTGAGGGACCTGGGCCCCCTTCCCCCACAATCGGTTCTGGTCACCATGGACGTGACAAGTTTGTATACCAGCATTGGGCACCAACAAGGTATTGAGGCTGTCATGACATACCTACAGCAACATACGACCTTCACCTCTGACAAATTGTCCTTTTGTCGCGACCTACTCGGACTGGTTCTTACAAAAAACTTTTTTCTGTTTGAGGACCAATATTATATGCAGCGGAGGGGGACCGCGATGGGGTCTAACGTCGCGCCCCCTTACGCGAATATATTCATGGACTTTTTTGAAAACACCTATGTCTACTGTCATCCTCTGTTCATTTCTCATGTATTTTTTTGGCAGCGTTATATAGATGACGTGTTCCTCATTTGGACGGGAGATGTAGAGACACTTATTGGCTTTCATAGTGATTTAAATTTGTGCACACCCAATATTGAGTTTTCTATTCAATATGATCATGGGTCTATCAACTTTCTGGATACATTGGTATTGATAAAACCAGGCGGCCTAGTCGAGACGGATTTGTATGTTAAACCAACAGATAAGAATAGTCTTCTTTTATATACGAGTAGCCACCCCCATCATGTCAAAAAGGCTCTACCCAAATCCCAGCATGAAAGGATTAAGAGGATAGTTTCGAACCCACTAGTTCGTTCTCGTAGACATCTCGAGATGGACTTTAAATTCCGGGAGAGGGGTTATCCCTCATCTATTTCAGGGGTATCAGAAAATATTGATATATCTACACGAGACAGAAATAAGACTCCCAGGATAGCCTTTGTGAATATGTTTCACCCCTTCAAACGGCCCATACATCAGAGTATATTTAGACATTAGAATATCCTGCAGACCTCATATCCCGATATCCCGGAATTTAATTCTCGACCATTAATTTGTAATACTAGATCTGACAATCTCAGGAACTATCTTGTAAGAGCAGATGTCGGCTCAGCAATAGTTACACCACGACAACGTATTCTGAGTACTCCACGGAGAGGGACCTTTCCTTGCTTGGGGTGCCGCCAATGTTCAAATATCATAAAGGGGGACTCCTTTACACACCCACGGACTGGGCGCAGATTTCAGATTAAGGGTCACTTCACATGTGATTCTACGTATGTGGTGTATCTCATTAAATGTCCATGCGGTCTCGGATATGTTGGGGAGACTACCCAGCATATCCGAGACCGCATTTCTCAGCACAAATCAACCATTAGGTGTTCACGTAGCTTACTACCCATTCCTGCCCATTTTTTGGAGCATAGGCATACTATTGCACAACTACGTTATCAGGTGATTGACAGTGTTCCTTTAGCCAGGAGAGGTGGCGACAGGATTAAAAAACTTAAGGCCCGTGAATCCTACTGGATTCATAAGCTGCAAACACTTTCTCCCCTTGGCCTCAACAGGGATTATGACATTGTCTATTGATTTACAATTATTCTGCCATTTGTTATTTTGTTTGACTTTTTAGGAATTGCTGGAAGGTACCTCCTCCTACGTGGAGGTCTGTTATCTCCTTCTATTTTTACTTCAGTAATTGGGAGTATTATTGTTATTATTATTATTGTTATTATTTTTATCATTTTTTATTGTCTTATTTTGTTGTATATGTTTTTCTTTTCATTTAGGTCTCCTTTTTTCTTTTTGATCACTTATTTTACTTTATTTCTATTCGTTTGTCATATATTCATCTTATTTCCTTTCTTATAGGCTGGCTCCGATTTGTGCTAACTGCGCATGCGCCGATGACGCTCTACACCCGGCTATCTCCGGCGCTTCACTTTCTTCTAGCGCCTGCGCACTAGGTATCCTGACCTCCTGGGCACCCGGAAGTTCTTTTCTCCTCCTCCATTCACTGCGGTCGGCGGGCACATATAAGCGCGGCTTTGCGCTCTCTCCCCCACCGCACCACGGACCTCGCTTAGTCGGACCACCACTACTGGTAATGTCTCTTTGTCATACTTTTTGTGTATGTTTTTCACGTAGCTATCTGGGTCTCCTGCAGTTACCGTTTATCTCAGCAGTCGGCTCCTCTTTTATAGGTCTTATTTCATATGCCGTGTGTTTCCCTTTGTTGTCCTGGGCCCCATTTGGCTTTAATGTTTTTCACACTATATTGCTTCATCTTTGGTTTTGCTTTATATCTTTTTCTTTCTTACTCAGACCTATTTATTTATTTATTTATGTCCCTATACTTTCCTTTTTTTATGTATGGTTGTTCTGTATATATGTATATGAGTGTGTGTATATGTGTGTATATGCTAGTATGCATGTGCCTGGGTGTTTTGTAGATTGGTGTTTGAATGTGTATTTGTGTTGTTATATGTGTCGGTATATGTGCTTGTATAGATGTTAGTGTGAGTTTATATTTTGATTTTTCTTGGTTTTTTCTTATCTGTACTTTTTGTTTTCCCTCCACTTTTTCTTTTCTTTTTCTTCCCTTGTTTTCCTTTTTCCTCTCCGTTTCGGATGGTTTTCTAGTTTGACTGGTGGCTATTTTGTCTGTCAGTCCTATTCATATAGTATATCCCAGTTCGTATGTATGGTCTTTTGCCTCCAAGCAGGGATTGTTCTATATTGTATATCCTATGTATTCTAGGCTTTGGTGTTTTCCAAAAGTTTTGGTTATTTTTGGTCATATGTATTTAAGTGTATTTATCTGTTTAATATCATTACAGATACATGTACAGGTTTACTTGAAAAAGGCTCATAAGCCGAAACGTCGAAAAATTACCTGTGGAGTGATGAATATTATTGTTCATTTTTTCTAAGACGTGTGCGGTGCATTAATGTTATTTGATACGTCATTTACAACGTTTGGAATTTTCCAATAAATCTTCATGAATTGCATCTGACTTCTATTGTGTGCCGGAGTTATTTTTCATCACATGATGTCATACACCTAATGGAAAAGAGAAGAATTAGCTGGGAAGAAAGGCAAAATGAGCAATTGTAAGTACACAATGCTATATAATATGATTGCAATGTATTAAGAGGATGAAAACTTTAATGGGATTGTTTCTTTATGGCTATGTTCACATTGAGTTTGCTCTCCCTTGCCAAATTCTGCCCCAGTGTATGTAGCTGGAAGCCATAAATTTACATGGCTATGGCTGTCAATTGTCTTCTACAGTAGGAGCCATAGATGTTAGAGGAGAACATTAGTATTGAACTGCTTTTATCCAACTTTTCACACATTTTTTACTTTTTCCCATTGAAGGATGGCAAAATGTTCCACATAGAATGCTCTAAAGAGGGCAGCTCCAAAAATATCATCCAACTGCTTAGGACTTCTTTCCTTAGTTCCACCTACTTCTGTATATGTCCTGTGTACCTATCTTTAACATTTGGTGCGCAGGGACATGTGTTGTATGCGGATGTGTCAGCGTGCATCCCTTTGACGTGCCCGCCGAACGCAACATGTTGCATTTTCTTGCGTGCAGTGGGCATGTCAAAACAATGCACATGGATGCATCCACATATAACGTATGTCCCTGCATACCCACTGTTAAAGATAGATATGCAGGACCGATGCGGAAGAAGGCGGAGCTTAAGGAAAGACGTCCAAAGCACCACGCTGCGGACTCAATCGCTATTGTAAACAGCCTTAGTGTCCAACTTGTGCAACCCCTAGTGGTCATTTTTGTGCAAACAGGAGAAGCCTTTCAACGGACCACTCATATTAAAGTACATGGATGACTTGTGACCCTGGGTGTAAGAGCCACTTCTATTTAGTTGATCTTTCCTCTGGCTCATAGAAGTTGGTTCCAAATTGATTGTGTCATCTTTGACATCCATATTTCTATATAGAGCATATAGAAATGAGTTGTCACTACCTTAAGGGGCTTATCCAGGACTATTTTGTTTTAGTCTTATGGGGCTAAGAACTGAAAGGCAAGTAGTTGCTAACCCCCTACCTGTTCTGACTGGTACCGACTCACACCAATCCCAGATCGCTTCTTCTGGTGATTCTTCTACTTCACGTCAGCATGGCAACTAGCCCTCCTTCGGGCTGCTCTATCGACAGGGCATGACTATCGACATCATGCTGATTGACATGCTCCCTACAGTTATGCAGCGAGGAGCTGGTTGCCAATCAGAATGACATTGGCAGTGAAGCCCCATCAACAAAGGTGAGTGGAAGAGAAGCAGATGCTCTGTTGACGTGATGTCTGAAGAAGCCGCACAGTCACCAGCAGGAGTAGTAACCTCTCTGAACCCGCAAAGTTCGGAGCCGGGCACAACAGGCAGGTAGCCGAAGGTGGTGAAATGCGCGCTGGAGCTCCCGCGTGGCTCAATGGCATCCCTGTAGACAATACCCATAATGTCCCAAGGTAATTTTTCATCACTTTTTTGATGTCTATATCTTTCACTCCTAGGGGCTTGTCTGTTCGCAAAAATCTCAGTTTATATCTGTGACCAGTTGGCAATGGCTATTTACATTTAGAGCTAAACTTACCATATACCTAGACTCATCTGGTTTTAACATTGTCATTAGGATTAGATTTTCACACTTTATCATCATCAAATGGTTAATCCTAGCAAACTAAGCTATACAATTTCAGTAATAATACTTGATGCGGTTATGCCATGTGAGACACGTGTTTTATTGTCCGGTGTACCACTCTTTTTTGTAATTATTTTCATCTGAGCACCGTTAATTTAACTGCTTTTTTCTCATCTATATACCCCTGTATTTTGTCTGCTATGTAATTGGAGCGCCCGCTAGAACCGTGGGGTACTTGGGCTGGGTCCATCGGTATTTAAAGGGGTGTCAACAGTGGCAATGACCCGGTCCGTGGCCCTGGGCGTCCAGTAAAAGGGGGTGAATGAAAGTGAACAATAAAGTCTATAAAGGATAATTTGTGACACCACCTGTGGTATTCAGCCAGGGATGGCCGGTACTGCTTAAAGGAGTCCACTGGGGCTGATGATGTAGTTACAGCAGAGTTGGTATAGCTCCCCACAGGTAGAGCTTAGGGCTACCGACAGTTGGTAAGAGGGATGATTGACGGTGGTTTGCAGGTCTGGGGGTGCAGGAAATAATTGAAGAACACAGGGATAGCAGTTTCCTTTACCTTTTACTGATGAAATGCAGGTACAGTCCAGGGTACAGGTAGCAGAAGGTGATGGGGTCCGGGCAGCCTGGAAACAGCTTGGGATCCACCTAGCCAGGTGGGTTCGGAGGCCACACGTCCTCTCAATGTACTCCCAACCTGTATGGCTGACTGCCTGAACCTTTCACCTGCCTTCTCACTGGCAGCCCCAGGCTCCTGACTTGCTGTGGTAACTGCAGTACCTGCAATCTCCTGCCCTCCGGTTTCAGTGGCTGGGTATGCAATTCCCACACCACCATGGACTCCGGTGTCTGGTCTCTTGGCGCTTTCTTCTGGGGTGAGCCCAGTCGCAGCTTGAGACCTTAGGCTTCTCTCCTGTGCCTCTTTTCCTCTCACTGTCCCTGCACACACTCCTTCAAAGACTGCCTAACCCCGCCCCAAGGCCAGAATTTTATAGGGAAGTCCCCTGAAACTGGGTTTAGAGGTCCCCCTTCTGGTCTGGAGTCAGGACTGTGTTGCATGTCAGTATTACCTGATTAGGGGATCCCTCCTTGCTTCCAGGCATGACATCACCAGCCCCCCATGAAGTAGGCGATGCCATTGTGGCAATCGGACTCCTGGGGTGCCATATAATATGTGCAATAAAATGTATTTGATTTTTTCATTATAAAAGCTTTTCCACTCTTTATTTAGATCTTTAATATATATCATCTTACAGCATGGTCTGATAATTCCTTTGGGATTACCTTTACCTTCAGATCTTTCTTTTTTCCTTTTTTTGGCATTATGTTTTGGCCTGAGGGGTTAGTCCTGCTGGGCCATGGTGACATTCTTATAAGTTGTATGTAAGTAGTTAGTACTTACCTGCCTGTAAGTTGTTACGCCCATAAAAAAAAAGAGAGGAAATCTGTCACAACACAGCTGCCGGGTGACCCGGTACCAGAGGCTCCTTCCCTGTCCCTAACATTAAGGGCGCCCTGGCTCACCCTATTCCCCGAGATACTTCTGAAGGTGAAGATGTCAGGGCCTCCACCCTTGTCTTATCTCCTGAGTTAACCCTCCTTCTGTTCTCTCCCCCCACCCAAAGAAGAGGGGCGCCACTGTGCACCGTAGTACACCAACCCGACATACAAGACAACACAAACAAGGGATAACTGAAAACTCCAGGCATACAAAATATTCACTCACATATAACAGAGGAATGCACTGGGGTGGGAAGGTAGCTGAATAATCCAAAACAGAGAAGGAAAGGGAGTTACCACACATACAAACCAAGCAACAGTCACAGATTAATCCTCCAACTCTCCTTCTCATATGAACTCCTCTCCCTTAATCTCTAGGTTAATAGGATTCTAAAGTTATTCAGCTGCCGATGTGAAAGCTCGGCTACCGGAAATAAATTAACTTTATTGCTTCCAGCAGCCTGCGGCTTTCAATCATAGAGACGCCACTTGGCCGGCTTCAGTCACTGCTCAATACATAGTGAGAAGCGGCTGTAACCACGCCCTGACACTGACCGATTGCTAGCTCTCGTGGCGGGGCATGGTAACAGCCGCTGCTCATTATGTACTGAGCAGTGACTGAAGCCTCTCCTTTATGACTGAAAGCCAGAGGCTTTCAGAAGAAATAAACTTAATTTCCTTCTTGCAGCTGGCCCTTCAGTTCAATAGTCACATGGCATTCACGGCAGTAATAAGTATCCATAATAATCAAAATGGATTGTATAAACATCACACATTGAAGTGTCATAGATAGAAATTAAGTAACAGTACATAGTAAGGTAATCAGACATTACCAAAAACCAGATCTACACCACATCTTACTCTTTAAATTAAGGTGTTCAGGCAAGACCATATACAACAATTGTGCCCATTGAAAAACAGAGGGACTCTTTAGGGTCTTCCAGCTAAGAAGGTTGGAATTCCTGACCAACAACATTCCTTCTGCCAAATTTTGTAGTGACCAGATCAACTATTAAACCTAGTAGGCTATTTATTGGGATACCCCCTCCTCCCACACGAACTCCAAATTTGTATATATATACATATATATATATATATATATATATATATATATAAAATTATGAACATCAGAACAATAAGCCTGGTTAATAGAGCACTCCCAGATCATACATCCTGTATGAACATATCCTTTCCACTGTTACATTATCAGAGTTAAACATATATAGCTGAAATCATGCTGCCCATGGACCAGGCTGTCCGTGGATCAGGCTGCCCGTGGATCATGCTGTCCATGGATCAGGCTGCATGTATCAGCTGTCAAGTTTCCTTAAAATACACACTTTTAATGTACTGCAGCAATTATTGGAATATTATATATTTGCTAAATTACTAATAAAATGGATAACTCCTAGAAGTTGTCACAGGTTAAGTTCCATCCGCTGGAACCACCGGCAGCCTCATAAGGAATAGATGGAATGGAGGTGGATATGTGCATAGCTGGTAAAGCTGCAGACTTGTTAATAGTCCGCACTGACTCTTTCAAGTTTTCACTATTATTGAATGAATTATTGAATGTCACAGTAAGCAGTGCTCCATAAATTCTTCCGGGAATGCCTCCTGTCTGAAAGTATTTGGTGAAACTAATCACCGAAATATTATTCATTATTGCTTGTGTCATTTATTTCTTTTAGTCTGACCGCTGCCCTTGTCTTCCCTGTCCTTACAGTCAGACAAAACATTTCCAAAAATAAGGGTAAAATAATTGTTTTTTCTATAAAATTGCACAAGACTAATCAGTTAGTGGCCATTTAATCAGACAATTCATCAGTAAGTGGATCATTACAGCTATTTGCTGCTCATATTTCGGCATTGTGTCTTCTGTATTCCATTTTATAACAGAGAGTTTGGACAATATGAATTGTCCATGTCTGTTAAGCTTTTAAGTCCAAGTCTTTTAAGCGGGAGAGATATGTTGGTAGGAAAATAATGGAAATACATGTTTTTTGCATTTTTTTCATGATCACAAAGGACTACAAAAATTTCTAAATGTCTTCCCATTTCATTAACAACTATCTTGATATAGCGGACAAATTTTTTTTTCTGAAGGGGCTCAGCTAGTCACAACAATTTGGATTGGCAGCAGCTTTTTTTTATTTTTATATCTGTTTTTATTTATTTCACACATTGCGGGAATTGTCTCTTCAGAGAGGAAGAGGACTAGAACTTTAGTGCCCCCTATTGGAAGTACCAATCCTAAAAATCAATGTTGACCCTTTAACGACCCTTTTCACATGACTTAGGATTAAAGCCAAATTAGAATCTCAATTCACAGACACTGTGTTTCAGGGTACTGCTCTTCATCAGTGCAAAGTGTAAGATCTGGTTTGACTGTGTCAGAGGTGTCTGACTGGGATCCAAGAAGTATCGCTTCTCCTTGTGACGAGTAACATGTTAAGCATGTTACTTCCAATAGGTGGCACTAGAGTTCTAGTCCTCTTCCTCTCTGAAGAGACAATTTGCATATTTCCCAGAGGAGCATTAAGAAGAAACAACACCTCTTGGATCCCGGTCAGACGCCTCTCACACAGCCAAATCAGAGGTTGCTATGTACTGTTTAATTGATGTGTTTTACTGTACAGGAACATGGTCTTATATACCACAACTCATAGCCAGCTGTCACTCACAGTGTGGGAAGGCTAAGTGCAACACGAGGGGAAGATGAGAAGTAAACCCCAACGCTAGGGAAAGGGGGATAGGAGACCCCTAGGCAGATCTAATAGCACCCTGCCTTCCTTACCATCCCTATATTCGTTCCACAACAATGGTTGAGCAGGAATCTAAGCTCTGTATATCCCTAGAGATCTAGGCCTTGAATAGGGAAGGGGATGTACACTGGTCAGTCCCCACTGCACACTAAAAAGAAGAAGGGAGACAACCAAGGGGGAAGCAACTTAGATTGCGCAGACTCTGAAAGGTAACACCAAACATCTTCTAACAGCACCAGAGAGGAAGTAAACCGGCTGCTATAGCTCCAAGCCTTCACAAGGGAAAATGTGAATATCACCGGCAACTCCCTGAAGCAGACTGAGAGTCTATAAAAACTCAGGTACAGATGTGCAATTAGAGCTGGAGGGAGACTGCCACTGGGTCCAAAAGTCAGAAGGATTAGGAAGGCGTCAGAAATGCCAAACACAGAGACCTTCTGCAGCCAGATGCAGAGTGACTGTCTGTAGCATCTGACACACCAGTGACACCAGGAGAAGAAGAAAAAGACAGTATACAAACATGAAAACATTTCCCTGACTGTTGTTTAACACATGAGTGAGTTTTTTCTGCAGTGTCTGCAGCTCATCTAAAATGTAGTCAGCATGCAACATATGAGCTCAGAGGCAGCAGGCGCTCCTACCTAACTGACTTGATTTATGATAAACCCAGATGAACTGGAGACTCAACAGACACACACACTCCTGTGATAAAACAGGCAGGTAAATGCTTTACCTCACAGAAAACGGCAGCTGCGAGCCACTGCCACATATAATCACTCATTCCTCCTCCCCTTGGTCAGTAGCCGTTGTGTGTGCCGACCATAAACTGGAGCAGCTCTGCATGGTCAAACAAAGTCATTAAGCAGTACATAGCAGTTTAAAGATTATCTCAGCACAGGAACATTTATTAACACATTAAATTGTAGAATATATTATTATTCCAATATCTATTGATTAAAATCTCCTTTGTTTGTGGGACAACCGCTTTAACCTTTGTCCTAAAAAAATTGATTAAATGATATTTCTGAATGCCTTCTTCTGGGTTATTTCTCCAATGTGCACTAAAATTGCTTGCAACTTCAATATTTGTCTGAAGATAAGTTGCAAGCCACCTTGTGACTATTATTAAAAGCCTGCAAGGCTTTAAATTTGCAACTTAATGGAAATTAATGGAAAAATAAAACTTTGTTTCAGGTCCCAAAATGGCTACCTCAACAATAAATACATAACAGGTCCAATCTAACAGGTTTTACATGACTGTGTTTGGCTGCGACACAACCTCAATACTTGGTATGAGGTTTTTTTTGTGCAGCAAAGCAGGCAATTACAATAATCACATTCTCCCTCATTAAAAACCAACTCGCTAAATAGGAAGCTGAGCCAGCCATTAAACATTGCAAAACACCATAGTAAACTCATTTTTCAGGCTTACACCGCTACAGCCAAAAGCTGTATAGCTAAAAGCTGGAAGCAAAGTCTCCCATCAATCACTAAGGTAGAAAGTAGAATATGGTATATTATTCAACAGCATCTATTAACAGTTCTGTATAATGGTAATCGCAAATTCTTCTATGGTGTGTGGGAACCGCAGACGATGGGGAAAAAAAATTAATGAATGTGCTTCACAATATTTCATTGTCTTATATGTAAAGATGCCCTAATGTATCCCCAGGGAAACTGAGATTTTACCGGAACAGAAGGGATTTATCATTGTTCAGCCTCTTGTGTTTTTTCTGTCTTTTGTTTTCCATTTTGCAGTCCTGCTTCCTGCATAAATATGCCATTTATTGCCTATATTTATTAAAGTTGTGGAGAGCTCACTAGAGCCGTGGGGTACTCGGGCCAAGTCCGACAATTCTTAAGGGGGTGGTCACAGCAGCAGTGACCCGGTCTGTGGCCCTGGGAGTCCTATAAAATTAATGAAATGAAGGGGAAATAAAGTTTATAGGGGATTGGTTCGTGACGCCACCCGTGGTGTTTGGCAATAAGGAAATAGGCGACGCTGCGATTCATGTCCACTGGGGCGGTTGGTGATGGAGCTGAGATGTTACACCTCTCCACGGATAGAGCTAGGCCCCAGGGCAGTTGAGGAATTAAAGTCAATGATGGTGAATGTTGTAGTGCAGGGCAGGTGACACAGTAAATAATTCTGAGGACACAGCAGGCTGCAGTATCCACACTTTACTCACAGTTCTTAGATGCAATCCCCAGCCGGGTTCTGTGTCCTCAGGTGTGGTGCAGTCAGCTCTCAGGGAATTTGGGGTACACTTTGCCAGAATCCCCTTCTTATGTTCCTTCTCTGGCTGTCTCACTGCGCTGGTTCCTACCTCTTCTGCCCTGTGCCTTCACACACAGTGTCCCGAATCAGCAGCCTCGGATCCTGTCAGGCGACATCCTCTTGGTCTCGTTTATCCTATATGGCTGCCTTATCAGCGAATGTGTGTGGCTTTGACTGTAGCACATGCAGTTACTTCAGCCTCTGGTTTGCTAGCTGAGTCCCCAGTTTCTCCACTAGTCTGGGACCGGTCCCCTTCTGCGACCTGGTCCTGCCACCCAACTATGGTCAGTGTGGATTCGGGCCCCACAGGTGGATTCCACACCACTCGTTTCCCTAGGACCTCTTCTTCCTATCTATCTTCCTTCTTCTCTCTCTCATCTGGTGCTTGGACGAGCTCCCCACTCCTCATGTCCCCAGCTCCAACTCCCCACTCACTGATTAACTCCTCCCCTTTGTTTCCATGTCACAATGCTAGTGTGTGGGTTCTGGGTAGTGTCCCCTCCTTACCTGAGAGCGGAGAACCACACCTCTGGTTGAGGTGCAGTACCTCTGTGGCGACTGGACCCTCAGGGGCACCACATATACCCCCCCCCCATCCTGTTAAACACAGCACATCTTCGGGCTGGAACAGAGAAAAATTTTAAAAAACATGCAAACATTTTTCTGAATTGCAATTCAACCAGTATAACAGTACAACTACTTCATCCCATTATGGGGGGTATGGTACACCTGAACGTTGCATAACAAAACAAAAAACACAGTATGTCTCTTTCTCAATCAAGTTCAATAAATTAGATTGAGGTCCCAAGCCGGGAATTCTCCTCACTGTCCTTAGTGCAATATGGGGAAACCTGTCTCAAACCCCCAACGTAGGCACTGGGCGTGGCTACAGGGCATAGCTGGTCACCTCGTTGGACCACTTTTTCAGCCATGCCAGACAGTTTTTATTCTTTGGTCTGCCATAAAAGATAGAATGTCCCATTTGCACTCTTAAGCTTTAGTGTAAAACCAACAAGGAGCACATTAAGTGCTAACTTTGTACAATAAAAGTTCTGGCCATTCACTGTCCATGACCACTCTATCTCTGCATTAACTAGACTTAACAAGACCTAGCCAGGTTTACTTAACTATTTACAATTACGTTCTGTCACCTCTTACTTCTTCCTCCAGGGCAGGTCCTAAGCCTGCAACCTCCTGGCTGAGGAAATTCTGGCTCCTATGCCACTCTAGGTAACACAATTGAATCATGTCCTACCACCAGAGTCTGGGTAGCCTGTGTGCACATTTTTGATCTTGCTGGAGCTGTAGGGACCGGTGCAGCAACTGGTGTTGAGACTTCTGATCGGTTAGGTTGCAGCAGCACTGCCAGTCGGTCCACAATGTCTGATGTCTGGTCCCAGGCTAGATTTTTGCATGCCTGGCTGGGCTTAGGAGTTGACAGGGTTTCAGTGGGCCTACCAGCGTCTCCTCGGTCACCGGGGCAGAGTTGGTCACAATACCTGCATCCGTTGTTTCTCTGGTGCCAGCCTCCTCCTCCTTCTCTGTTGGAGTAGGGGATCCTGGTCACAAGGCCACTTTCTCCAACAAGGCCTCCTTTCACACCGACACTGCGGTGATCTGCAACTGCAGGAGCTGGCGGCCCAGGTCCTCCCCCTCCACTCAAAGGAACTTCGGGTCCATGGTAGGCAGCTGGTCTTGGTTCTGCTCCCGCTGGCTGGGGGAGTCCAACGCTTCCACCCCATGCTCTGGGTAACCACTGTTCGCCATCTTCCTGGTCGGGTTCTTTGCTGCTACCTGGTGCTATTCACTCCCCCTTTGTGGGCGGTCCTTCCCTTTTTTTCTCTTCCCACCATCCAAAACTAGGAGGCCGATCTCCGCAGCTGACTGACATGTTGTCAGTGCATAGAAGTATCTACAATGGGTGGGCATGGTTTTTGCGTCTTTCTTCCAGGTTCTGCCCATGACAACACGCCTCTCTTCTATCGTGGGGTGTGTGACACTGTAATGGCGGCGAACAATTGAACAAAGTCTCTGGCACACAATAACCAGTGGTACCAGGCTGCGAAATCCTGTTTGTGATGCCAAAGTGGAGTGCCCGGTAGGCCTGTGGGGTACTAGGGCAGCAGTGATCCGGTCCATGGCCCTGGACGTCCAATAAAATTAATGAAATGAAGGAGAAATAGAGTCTATAGGGAGTTAATTCATGACGCCATCTTTGGTGTTTGGCAATGGATGGCTGAAGTTGCTTAAGGGGACCGCTGAGGATGATGGCGACTCAGCTGGGATGGTTCTGCTCCCCACAGGTCGGCCACAGGTGGTATAGTTGGTAAGGGATCCTAGACGATGCGGTGCAGGACTGAGGGTGCGGGAAATGACTGGAGGACACAAGGATTGCAGTTTTCTTTACCTTTGCTTGCTAGATGCAGCTGCAGTCAGGGGCACGAGTAACAGGTGATGATGGGGTCCTGGCAGCCTGGAAGCAACTTGGTATCCACCTAACCAGGGGGGTTTGAAGGCCTTCCTTCTGCACTATTCTCTTAGGTCTTCCTTGCTGCGTTAAACTCTTTTCAAGTTCCTCTCCTGCATGTTGCTTCTAACTTGTATGGCAGACAGGTGAACCTATCACGGCCACTGCCTTTTCACTGGCAGCCCCGGTTTTTGGTCTGCTGTGGTGCCTCCAGGAATTCAGTGTAGCCAGGGAGCTTGCAGTTCCCTGCCCTCCAGATTTGGCTGTTAGGGCGTACAGCACCCACACAGCCAAGAACTCTTGCGTTCTCTTGGTCAGTGCTGTGTTCTGGGTTGAGCCTGGCTACAGCTCCACTCCCCAGGTTCTCCTCGACTTGCCTGCTCTCCTCTCACTCTCCTCACTAGACTCAGACTGACTAACCCCGCCTCCAGACCAGAACTTATAGAGAAGCTCCCCTGAAACCGGGTGTTAGAGCTCCCCCTTCTGGTCAGGAGTCATGAAGGTGTTTGATGCTGTTATTACCTGGTAAGGGGACCCCTCTTTGCTTCCAGGCATGACATCACCCACAGTGAGGGAGGCAATGCCACTGTGACAATCAGACTCCTGGGGTGCCACAGTTGCACCATGAAAATATAACTGCTTGGTTTAGAGAAAGTAATGATGATTATTATTAACTGTTTCAGTGTTACATGTTTTCCAATGATATTGTAAAAAAGCTAAAATATAAATCTAATAGAGACTTCGCCCCTGAGGAATTTAATGTTTTGAGACTTGGGGTTTACACTGGCAGATTTCTGCCCAGGAGTACTAAACAAAAATAGAACAAGTAAATTGTCGCTCTTTAAAGGGAATCTGTCATGTCCCCTAGCAGTCAAAAGCTGACACCAATAGATTTCATGTAACCCTATGGCTGCATTACAGCAAAAGTCTTGATATACTATGCACTGATTCATTGATTCCTCCAGGTTCGTCTGACTTTGGATCTACACTGTGTGCAGAATTATTAGGCAGGTGAGTACTTTGGCCATATCGTCTCTTTATGCAGATTTTCCATCTCCAAACTTTAACTTCAACTAATGTCAAGACTGGACCAAGAAATATCTGAAGACAGATTTTTAAAGGAAATCTGTCACCTACTTTTTCATATATAAGCTGCGGCCACTGCCATCAAGGGCTTATCTACAGCATTCTGTAATGCTGTAGGTAACCCCCGATGTAACCTGAAAGATAAGAAAAACAAGTTATATTATACTCACTTGGGGGGCGGTTCGGAGCGGTCCTGTCCGATGGTCGTCGCCGTCTGGGTCCGGCGCCTCCCATCTTCATGCGATGATGTCCTCTTCCTTGCTTCCTGTTTCTGCTCCTGCGCAGGCACACTGTATCTGCCCCTTTGAGGGCAGCGGAAAGTACTGCAGTCCACAGGTGCTGGGCCTCTCTGACCTCTCCAGGCACCTGCGCACTGTAGTACTTTGCTCTGCCCTCAACAGGGCAGATAAAGTACGACTGCGCAGGAGCCGCGACAGGAAACATGGAAGAGGATGTCATTGCATGAAGATGTGAGGCGCCGGACCTGAACCATGATGCCAATCGGACTGGACCGCAGCGGAACCACCCCCCAGGTGAGTGTAATATAACTTGTTTTTCTTATCTTTCAGGTTACATCGGCGTCTTATCTACAGCATTAAAGAATGCTGTAGATAAGCCCCTAATGGTGGTGGCAGAAGCTTATATACGAAAAAGTAGGTGATAGATTCCCTTATATATTAAATATTTAATGGACTTATGAGATGAGTGACTTTTGACAGACCAGATAGTTTGGCCCCAGTTTGGATCAATAGCAAAAATCTTCCTCTTCGACTCAGGTGGATGTAGTATAATGTTATGGACTAGTATTATTAAAGATGAGTTAGTTGGCCCTTTTCCCGATGAAGATGGAGTCAAACTTAAGTCCCAAACCTTTTTAGAAGACACTTTCCTCAAGCAGTGAAACAAAAAAGTTTGCAACTTTTAAGAAAATCAGAACATTGCAAGCGGGGACCCAATTTGAATATGCCCCATGGTGACTTTGCCACTGTGATGGATATACTGTAATTAAACATGAAGAAATTTTTTGTATTGCAACAATAGACTTATATAATGCACGGTGGCAATATAAAGGGTTAAGGGTGATAAAGAGGGTTGTCCACTACCTTCTCAATCCTCATGTTTCCTTTTGCAAAAGGTGCCAGCGCCGTTCCAACGGAGTCGGCACTGGCTCTCACGGGGATTGCGTAATATTGTCACGTGATCCCTGCGGTCATTCAGCGGCTGCGTCACTCTCCCTGCCTTTGGACAAATCACATAAAAGCCTCTCTCATTATAATACATACATGCTAGCCACCTTAGGGAGAGACCCAAGTTGGGCTAAATGTAGCGGGACGAAAGAGACCGAAAAGCCCTCTACTTAAAGGAAATACATAGTGGATGCTTTCCTGAAACGGAAAGTACTTGCAAGCAGCATAATACAAAGAATAGCAGGTTTACCCAGAATCCTTTGCAGTAGGCGGAGCTATGCAAATCATCTCTTTCCACCCCTGTCTAATCCACAGCGCTTGGAACCGCCAAGCGTGCAATGCTGCGGATTAGTTTCTAAATTTACACAGCCAACCAATTCCTACCTGTGGACACGTGTTTCGGGCTTTAGGCCCTCATCAGCACAGGGCTGGAATTGGTTGGCTGTATGGAGTGGGGCTCGGTGAGCAAGCGATACATACATGCTAGCCACCTTAGGGAGAGACCCAAGTTGGGCTAAATGTAGCGGGACGAAAGAGACCGAAAAGCCCTCTACTTAAAGGAAATACATAGTGGATGCTTTCCTGAAACGGAAAGTACTTGCAAGCAGCATAATACAAAGAATAGCAGGTTTACCCAGAATCCTTTGCAGTAGGCGGAGCTATGCAAATCATCTCTTTCCACCCCTGTCTAATCCACAGCGCTTGGAACCGCCAAGCGTGCAATGCTGCGGATTAGTTTCTAAATTTACACAGCCAACCAATTCCTACCTATGGACACGTGTTTCAGGCTTTAGGCCCTCATCAGCACAGGGCTGGAATTGGTTGGCTGTATGGAGTGGGGCTCGGTGAGCAAGCGATACATACATGCTAGCCACCTTAGGGAGAGACCCAAGTTGGGCTAAATGTAGCGGGACGAAAGAGACCGAAAAGCCCTCTACTTAAAGGAAATACATAGTGGATGCTTTCCTGAAACGGAAAGTACTTGCAAGCAGCATAATACAAAGAATAGCAGGTTTACCCAGAATCCTTTGCAGTAGGCGGAGCTATGCAAATCATCTCTTTCCACCCCTGTCTAATCCACAGCGCTTGGAACCGCCAAGCGTGCAATGCTGCGGATTAGTTTCTAAATTTACACAGCCAACCAATTCCTACCTGTGGACACGTGTTTCGGGCTTTAGGCCCTCATCAGCACAGGGCTGGAATTGGTTGGCTGTATGGAGTGGGGCTCGGTGAGCAAGCGATACATACATGCTAGCCACCTTAGGGAGAGACCCAAGTTGGGCTAAATGTAGCGGGACGAAAGAGACCGAAAAGCCCTCTACTTAAAGGAAATACATAGTGGATGCTTTCCTGAAACGGAAAGTACTTGCAAGCAGCATAATACAAAGAATAGCAGGTTTACCCAGAATCCTTTGCAGTAGGCGGAGCTATGCAAATCATCTCTTTCCACCCCTGTCTAATCCACAGCGCTTGGAACCGCCAAGCGTGCAATGCTGCGGATTAGTTTCTAAATTTACACAGCCAACCAATTCCTACCTGTGGACACGTGTTTCGGGCTTTAGGCCCTCATCAGCACAGGGCTGGAATTGGTTGGCTGTATGGAGTGGGGCTCGGTGAGCAAGCGATACATACATGCTAGCCACCTTAGGGAGAGACCCAAGTTGGGCTAAATGTAGCGGGACGAAAGAGACCGAAAAGCCCTCTACTTAAAGGAAATACATAGTGGATGCTTTCCTGAAACGGAAAGTACTTGCAAGCAGCATAATACAAAGAATAGCAGGTTTACCCAGAATCCTTTGCAGTAGGCGGAGCTATGCAAATCATCTCTTTCCACCCCTGTCTAATCCACAGCGCTTGGAACCGCCAAGCGTGCAATGCTGCGGATTAGTTTCTAAATTTACACAGCCAACCAATTCCTACCTGTGGACACGTGTTTCGGGCTTTAGGCCCTCATCAGCACAGGGCTGGAATTGGTTGGCTGTATGGAGTGGGGCTCGGTGAGCAAGCGATACATACATGCTAGCCACCTTAGGGAGAGACCCAAGTTGGGCTAAATGTAGCGGGACGAAAGAGACCGAAAAGCCCTCTACTTAAAGGAAATACATAGTGGATGCTTTCCTGAAACGGAAAGTACTTGCAAGCAGCATAATACAAAGAATAGCAGGTTTACCCAGAATCCTTTGCAGTAGGCGGAGCTATGCAAATCATCTCTTTCCACCCCTGTCTAATCCACAGCGCTTGGAACCGCCAAGCGTGCAATGCTGCGGATTAGTTTCTAAATTTACACAGCCAACCAATTCCTACCTGTGGACACGTGTTTCGGGCTTTAGGCCCTCATCAGCACAGGGCTGGAATTGGTTGGCTGTATGGAGTGGGGCTCGGTGAGCAAGCGATACATACATGCTAGCCACCTTAGGGAGAGACCCAAGTTGGGCTAAATGTAGCGGGACGAAAGAGACCGAAAAGCCCTCTACTTAAAGGAAATACATAGTGGATGCTTTCCTGAAACGGAAAGTACTTGCAAGCAGCATAATACAAAGAATAGCAGGTTTACCCAGAATCCTTTGCAGTAGGCGGAGCTATGCAAATCATCTCTTTCCACCCCTGTCTAATCCACAGCGCTTGGAACCGCCAAGCGTGCAATGCTGCGGATTAGTTTCTAAATTTACACAGCCAACCAATTCCTACCTGTGGACACGTGTTTCGGGCTTTAGGCCCTCATCAGCACAGGGCTGGAATTGGTTGGCTGTATGGAGTGGGGCTCGGTGAGCAAGCGATACATACATGCTAGCCACCTTAGGGAGAGACCCAAGTTGGGCTAAATGTAGCGGGACGAAAGAGACCGAAAAGCCCTCTACTTAAAGGAAATACATAGTGGATGCTTTCCTGAAACGGAAAGTACTTGCAAGCAGCATAATACAAAGAATAGCAGGTTTACCCAGAATCCTTTGCAGTAGGCGGAGCTATGCAAATCATCTCTTTCCACCCCTGTCTAATCCACAGCGCTTGGAACCGCCAAGCGTGCAATGCTGCGGATTAGTTTCTAAATTTACACAGCCAACCAATTCCTACCTGTGGACACGTGTTTCGGGCTTTAGGCCCTCATCAGCACAGGGCTGGAATTGGTTGGCTGTATGGAGTGGGGCTCGGTGAGCAAGCGATACATACATGCTAGCCACCTTAGGGAGAGACCCAAGTTGGGCTAAATGTAGGAAAGAGATGATTTGCATAGCTCCGCCTACTGCAAAGGATTCTGGGTAAACCTGCTATTCTTTGTATTATGCTGCTTGCAAGTACTTTCCGTTTCAGGAAAGCATCCACTATGTCTCTCATTATAATACATCTGAAGGTGGGGAGGGTGAAGCAAGCGCCGACTGGCCAAAGTAATTGAGTGACATAACAATGTTACATGATCCCTGGGAGAGACTGTTCTGATAAGACAGCAAAGGCATTGGAGGTAAATATAAACATTGTTATTTTACAAGGAGGAAGCATGAGGATTGAGAAAGGGTTGTCTGAGTAGTTGCCAACCCCTTTAAGGCCTGTTTACACAAGCTGATGCAAACTATATAGGGAAGAAAGAAAGATCATTAATATGATTGTTCAGTCTTCATACAGTTTACATATTGGTGGTAAGTTTACACAGAGCACACCCCATTTACACTGGAAAATGTGCTGCTACTATCAATGATTCTTTCACCATGATCGGATTGTTAGACCAATGAGCACTTTGGTGCCCTGCCTGTATGGAGCAATGATTGGGAATTAGCATCTTTACTAATTCTCATTCGACTGATTATTATCCTAAGTAAAGAGACCTTAAAGTGAACCTGTCAGCATTAAATTGACACTGTCATGTTGCCGCTGTTATACTTATTAAAATGATATACAGTACAGACCAAAAGTTTGGACACACCTTCTCATTTATAGATTTCTCTGTATTTTCATGACTATGAAAATTGTACATTCACATTGAAGGCATCAAAACTATTAATGGAATTATATACTTAACAAAAAAGTGTGAAACAACTGAAATTATGTCTTATATTCTAGGTTCTTCAAAGTTTCCACCTTTTGCTTTGATGACTGCTTTGCACACTCTTGGCATTCTCTTGATGTGGAAAAATTATAGCTCTCAAAATGTGGTGATGCAAAAACTACATTTTTGCAATAAAAAGCGTCTTTTAGTGTGTGACAGCTGCCACACATAAAAACCTGCTATAAATAGTAAATCAAACAAAAAAAAATATTTATTTAAATTTTCCCCTTAGGGTTAGTATTAGGGCTAAAGTTAGGCTTAGGGTTGTGGCTAAAGTTAGGGTTAGGGTTGGGGCTAGAGTTGGGGTTAGAGTTTTGATTACGGTTATGGTTGGGATTAGGGTTAGGGTTGGGATTAGGGTTAGTGGTGTGTCAGGGTTAGGGGTGTGGTTAAGATTATGTTTAGGGTTGGGATTAGGGTTAGGGGTGTGCTGGTTAATGGTGTGTTGGGATTAGGGTTGTGTTTAGGATTGGGATTAAGGTTAGGGGTGTGTTCGAGTTAGAGGTGAGGTTAGTGTTATGGTTAGGGTCACAACACATCTAGATAAGTTCCTTGGGGGGTCTAGTTTCCTATATAGGGTCACTTGATGGGGGTCTACTTTCCAAAATATTGTCACTTGTGGGGGGTTTCCACTGTTTAGGCACATCAGGGGCTCTGCAAACATGACATGGCATCTGATCTCAATTCCAGACAATTTTGCATTGAAAAGTCAAACGGCGCTCCTTCCCTTCTGAGCTCTGCCATGTGACCAAACAGTGGTTTACCCCCACATATGGGGTATCAGCATACTCAGGACAAATTGCACAACAACTTTTAGGGTCCAATTTCTCCTGTTACCCTTGGAAAAATATAAAATTAAGGGCAAAAATATAATTTTTGTGAAAAAAAATAAGATTTTTTCTTTTTAAGGCTCTTCAATTTAAACCTCTGTGAAGCACTTGGGGGTTCAAAGTGCTCACCACTAGTGTTGAGCGATACCTTCCGATATTTGAAAGTATCGGTATCGGATGGTATCGGCCGATACCGATGCCCGATACCAATACAAGTCAATAGGGCACAAATATCGGAATGTATCCTCGATGGTTCCCAGGGTCTGAAGGAGAGGAAACTCTCCTTCAGGTCCTGGGATCCATATTAATGTAAAAAATAAAGAATAAAAATAAAAATATGGCTATACTCACCCCTCCGAAGGACCCTGGCTGTCACCGCTGCAAGCGTCCCCCTCCGTTCCTGAGAATTGCAGAGAGCGAATGACCTTCGATGACGTCGCGGTCACCTGACCACTCACGTGACCGCTCACCTGTCCGCGACGTCATCGAAGGTCCTTCACTCACGATATTCTCAGGAACGGAGGCAGACGCTTGCAGCAGTGACAGCCAGAGTTCTTCGGAGGGGTGAGTATAGCCATATTTTTTATTTTTATTCTTTATTTTTTTACATTAATATGGATCCCAGGGCCTGAAGGAGAGTTTCCTCTCCTTCAGACCCTTGGAACCATACGCACCGCACACTCCGATACCGATTTCCGATATAGCAAATATATCGGAACTCGGTATCGGAATTCCGATACTGCAAGTATCGGCCGATACCCAATACTTGCAGTATCGGAATGCTCAACACTACTCACCACACATCTAAATAAGTTCCTTAGGGGGTCAAGTGTCACTTGTGGGGGGTTTCCAATGTGTAGGTACATCAGGGGCTCTCCAAACACGACATGGCATCTGATCTCAATTCCAGCCAATTTTGCATTAAAAAAGTCAAACAGCACTCCTTCCCTTCCGAACTCTGCCAAGCGCCCAAAGAGTGGTTTACCTGAATATATGGGGTATCAGCATACTCAGGACAAATTGTCAATTTTTCCAGTCAAATTTCTCCTGATACTCTAGGTAAAATAAAACAAATAGGATCTGAAGTAAATTTTTTGTGAAAAAAAGTTTAATGTTCATTTTTTTTAAACATTACAAAAATTACTGTGAAGCACCTGAAGGGTTAATAAACTTCTTGAATATGGTTTTAAGTACCTTGAGGGGTGCAGCTTTTAGAATGGTGTCACTTTTGGGCATTGGCTATCATATAGACCCCTCAATGTCACTTCAAATGTGATGTGGTCTCTAAAAAAATGGTTTTGCATAATTTGTTGAAAAAATGAGAAATCACTGGTCAAATTTTAACACTTATAACTTCCTAACCAAAAAAAAATTTTTTTTCCAAAATTATGCTGATGTAAAGTAGACATGTGGAAAATGCTGTTTATTAACTATAAATTTTCTAAATGTTTGCCAAATTTTAGCTTTTTTCACAAAAAATTGCAGTCATATCGAGGAAATTTTACTGCTATCATAAAGTACAATGTCATGAGAAAAGAGTCTCAAAATCAGTGGGATCCATTGAAGCATTCCAGAGTTATTACCTCATAAAGGGACAGTGGTCAGAGTTGTAAAAATTGGCCGGGTCAGAAAGGTGAAAACAGGCTGGGTCGCGAAGAGGTTAAGGGAAAATAAACAGAAGGCAGGTATAAAATTATCCGTCCGAAGGAGGCTTGATTGAAGGATCTAATACTCCAACGTTGGCACTGTCTACAGTGGCACTTGAAGTCTCTCAGGTCCCAGTCCATGACGAAAACACGGTCCCAAAGGCAGGCAACAGGTCGGAGGGGGTAAGACAAGGTCCTGGTCTCACCGGTCTTTATCACACAGCTCCGTCCAGGACGAGTCACCGCAGGAATGATACTGCGCTGCTCGGTCAGTCAAATTACTCCTCTCTGGGGCCCAGGCCGGCTGCTCAGTTCACCGGGCCTGTCCACGCCAGTGTTTGCCTCTAACCTATCTAGGGAGTCTTCCCCAGTCACGAAGGCCGGCGGGTCAGCGTCAGTTCGGGGGCGCTTACAGCATCACACCTCCCTGGAAGTGTCCTCATTCGGGGGTCCTTGCGCTCAGTGACTGCATCACAGCAGGTAGCTCACTCTCCTGAGCTCTGCACTTTCCCGCCCGGACTCCTGTCAACTTCCTGCGCGCAGCGCCTTTTGACCAGTACCTGCCTCCTTCTGTCACATGGGAGGTTCGGTCCAGGTCAGATAAGCTCTCCCCCAAGAACACTGGTATCTGCCCCAGTGGTTCCAGACATGGAGCAGAAGAGGCAGCCCCATTGTAGTCCATTCTTCTCTTCACCCCCTTACATTTGCCCCTACATCATGATGCTCTCAGATGGAGCAGCAAAAAAACGGTGACAGAATCCCTTTAAGAACTAAGTTTTCTTTTAGGGCCTCAAAAAACATTCAATTTTATGCGCTTGGCCTACAAAATTTAGTTGTATGAAAATTGGCAAAGTTTTGGAAATAATCCTTTCTAAGGAAACAGAAAAATGAAAAGTAACAATCTGTACACAAAAAAACTAGGGAAGAAAGTAAATCTGGCTGCTTGAGGATACAGTTCCTTTAAATGGGAGCAATTTTATTTTAGCTTCAAATCTACCTTAATAACTCTTACTGTACTTGGCTGGAAGTTCAATATCTTTCATTAAGCAGGCCTGCACCTAAACAGTATTTGTATTCTCACTGAAGCAACTATGTCTTGTCCTAAAAAACAGGCTCTTCATTATAAATGGAATTTCTAAGAAACAGAAGGCTTGTAGAATGTAATTTTTCTTAGGGGATATTGCCTTATCTAGGTCCCAAGTAGTTTATTTGAGACTATCAGCCACAAGCAGCTTCTTTAGTGTCTATGACCATTAAATAAATGAACATAAAACTTCAACAGGTCAATTAGTGATTAGGCTGGGGGATTGGTTTGACAGCATTTACTGTACTTCTTTTAATATAGTAAGGTTACAGAGAATGTCTGGCTTTTTCCAATCTACAGTAGTTTTTCAGATGCATAGCAATATGTATTAACTCAGGGTTTTATCAAGTAACTGATTCATTGATACAGATGAGTGAACATGAGTGAATGGTAAAGGTCGGGGTCTGTACAGGACGCCTAGAGTCCGGCACCGAACCCCGAACACAGGTTCACCAGTTACTAAGCTTTTAGACTGTGGGCCCTTCTGGAGCCATCACAGCAATGCTAAGTAATGGCATTTCTGTGATTGGCCGGCACAGCACGTGACCCGACCTGTATAAAGGCAAGATCACGAGTGCCGCCGCATTCTGCTCTCATTAGTACAGGGATAGGAGGCAGTTACAGGGAAGTAAGGATTCTGCAAAAAACTACCAAAAGCCACTGTGTGTAATCTGCATCCTCCGCCTGTGGGAGCATTTTTCCTTTAAGCTACTGTGAATACTCTGCCCACCCGCTTGTGAGAATAGAGTGCATTTAAACTGCTGTGTGTACTCCCCCGCTTGTGGGAGTACTCTGCCTTTAAGTCACTGTGTGTACTCTGCACCCCCCGCCTGTGGGTTTACAGGGCTTTTAAGTCACTGTGTATTGTGGGAGTACTGTGTCTACTCTGCCCCCTCGCCTTTGGGAAAACTATGCCTTTAAGCTGCTGTGTTTTCTAGTGGTTTTGAAAATAAATAATTGGCATCAGTCTTCTTTTTGCCATTTCTATTCCAAATAAATATTTTTTTCTGGACTGGTGTGTGTTTTTTAGTAGTTTGGAAATTAAATAATTGGCATCAGCTGTCTCTTGCCATTTCTATGTCAAATAAATAATTTTTCAAAAAATGGGGTGTGTTTTATAGTAGTCTGGGAAATAAATAACTGGTATCAGCCATCTCATTGCCATTTATATGCCAAGTAAATAATTTTTCACGACTGCTGTGTGTTTTCTAGGAGTGTTGCAAATACAGTAAATAATTGGCATCAGCTAGCTTGTTGCCATTTATAGGCCAAGTAAATAATTTTTCTGGATCTGTGTTTTCTAGGAGTGTGGCTTAGAAATAAAATATCAGCAGCTGTCTATTTGCCATTTGTAGGTCAAAGAAATAATTTTTCTGTACAGCTGTCTTTTCTAGTAGTGTGGTAAATAAATAAATCTCAGCAGCCATCTCTAAGGCTAGGCTCTCATTGCATTAGGGCAATCCGTTAAGCGCATAGCGCTAGCGGATTGCGCTAACGCAATGTTTATTTTGTGGCCGCGTTCGCCGTCCCTGCTAGCGCAGATCCCTGATCTGCAGTAGCGTGGGATGGACCTCGGACGCGCCTCGTCCGTCACAAAAGAACGGCACCTCGCTAGCACGTGCCGAAAATGGCACGCACTAGCGATGCGCTACAGGCAGAAATAATATTGCTGTCAATGGGTGCGCTAACGGACCCATTGCACGGCGTTAATTGCGACATTTTCGCCATGCAATGATGTCCATTAGCGTTAAACCATTAACGCAATGGGAACCTAGCCTTAGCAATTTGTAGGCCATACAAATAATCTTACTGTGCGTCTATACAAGCAATGTTTCTAAAAAATGTTTCTACTCCGCAGCTGTGTTTTTAGTAGTAGTATTTCTTTAAAAAAATATTTTCTGCAGCCATCTCCTTGTCATTTGTGGGCTGAAAAAATGTTTTATTGTACTGCTGTGTGTATGTAAGCAGTGTTTCTAAAAAGAGTAGTTTATCTAATGTAATTTATTGTTACTACAGTATGCAGATATTTATTTCCAGTTTTGGGCCTAAAAATATATTTTATTGTAGCACTGTCTATATGAGCAGTGTTTAAAAAAAATTACTCTGCAGCTGTCTCTTTGAGTGTAGTGTATCTAGCAACTATGGAGCCATCTTTTTTCCATTTTTGCGCAGAAAAAATATTTTATTCTACCATTGTGTCTATAAATGGAGTGGTGGGTCTAAAAAAAATTCTCGTACGCAGTCGTATCTTTCCCATTTGTGGGCAAGAAAGCCTCAGTTTGTACCAAAAAGCCTCTAGTCGCTCTGCGCGAAAAAGCCTCGGTGTGGACTGTGACAAAAAGACACTGTTTCTACTTTAACAAAAAGCCTGTATCTGTAATGTGCCAAAAAGCCTTTGTTTATACTTTACCAAAAAACCTCTAGGCCAAAAAGCTTCTGTTTCCACTTTAGCAAAAAGCCTCTGTGTGTACTGTGCCAAAAAGACTCCGTTTGAACTGTAACAAAATAGGGACCATATCAGATGGTGGTGCTGGATTTTGCAACATGCTGAGAAAGACTTTCCACATTTCTGCCATGCTAACCCTCCCTTTCGCGTTGCTGCCAGTATCCCAGCTGCGTTGGCGACTTCATACTCCTCTGCCTTGTACTTCCACTGAGCACCTGCTGTCAGGTGAGGACACCATCAGTAATGCATCTACAAGCGTGCGCTTGCATTCCAGCATTTTCTGATCTCGTTCTTGTGACGGACGTAAAGATGGCATGTTGTGCTTGTAGTGGGGATCCAGCAGGTTGGCCACCAAGTACACAGCAGTTGTAACAATTGGGGCAATGCTGAGGTCGAAGCTGGGGATGAGCGAATGTGCTCGGTGATACTTGAATATCACTTAAGTATCTGGGTGCTCGGATGTTCTCGGCACTGAAAGAGCATTGGATGGTGCGCGGATTTGAAGCTCGTATCCCCTCCCCACATGTTTGGCATGTGTTACTCAGCCAAAAAGCATGCGGGGATTGCCAACCAGTTAGTTTAATGTCAAAGCCATCTTGGTAGTCGCAATACTGTGATTGGCTGGTTGCATTACATTATCAGAGGTTAAAAGGACAGGCGCTGCCATGGCGCACAGCTCTGGGATAGTTCTGATTGGAGGGAGAGAGTAGTTATCCTGGCGTGTATGTGCAGAGTTTAACTAATGAGAGTTTTCTAGTGTTGATGCTGAACCATCATGCTAGCAGTCCATCTAAGGGCTAACCTTGTGCTTTGCTGTTTAAATCATATACATTCTGCATTTAGCCTTGGGACAGTTGCAGGAGCAAGGAGATTGGCAGAATACAGCCTATAGGTAGGGCTTAGGGCTTTGCAGTCTGTTGCTAAATTTATAGTTGCTGCACTTGATGACATTCTTTTTTGGGGGGTGAAAAAATAGATTACAGTGTCATAGAGTATTACGTGCTTTGAATCCAAAGGTGGACATCCAGGTAAAATATCGGAATGAACAAGTCGGCTCATCCCAAGGTCTATCAGTTCTGGCGCGATAAACATGGCAGTGTAGGTAGCTCGTATGCTTCATAATAGCGACATCGCAGACATCACAAGCCTCAGCTTCAATACTGTCATAAGAAGTGTCGGTTCAAAAAGTAGACATTTAAAGATTTGAAACGGGTGATTTGGAGCGATAACATAAAAGTCAATAGACTAGGCTCTGATATGTGCAAATGGGTCTGAAAGAAACAAGGGAAAAAGTAGGCTAACGGATTGAGAAATTGAAGAAAATTTAAAATTCGGTGGAGGAAACTTATGACATGTTTTTTTTTACAGCCAAAGGCATTGGATACTTGACTAGGATCAAAGGTGGTCTCAATGCTGAGCTATATGTGAGTATCCCACAAGATGAGTTACTTCCTAAACTCAAGTACTATGGGTATGAAAAGGACAACATAATGTTCCAACATGACAACAACAGGCAGAATACGTCGAGATTAGCGAAGAAATGATTCAATAACAAAGAAGTATAGGTTCTGGAATGGCTCCCACAGTCCCTAGACTTCACACTAATCAAACACTTGTGGTAGAATTGAAGTAAGCGCTGTATAAATATCCACGCAATTTGACCAGTATGCCCCAACTTTGGGAACGTGTAGAAGAGACCTGAGAACAAATTTCGGTGGACACATGTTTGAATCTGACCAAGAGCATGCCTAGAAGGATTCAAGCATTTTTGAAAGCCGAAGGTAGATTTACATAACACTAACAAAATAATAAAAATTTAAATTTAGATCATTAGGAGCAAAAAAGTAACAATGCAGTGACATGACAAGAACCTGCATAACTAATATGCTAAATATTAATTAATAAATTAATTAATATGCTAAATAGTTGCAAGTCAAATTTAAGTATGAGATATCCAGATGATTGTCTATAAAATGATGGCAGTCTCAAGTTCAAAGCAGAAATGGATAATGAGATATGGAGCCTGAAAGTCAAAAGCTCAAAGCAGTATTACCCTTTTGCTCTTCAATGTTACACTCAAAAAAAGTGTTCAAACCTTTTTTCTGGATTGAATTTGTAATCCATACAGTATTACATGCTTTGTGTTACATTTCAGTAGTATATAACACTCAAAAAAAGTATTCAGTTTTCTGGATTCAATTAGTCATTTATAGAGTATTACATTCTTAGCGTTACATTACAGTGGTATCTAAGACCGAAAAAAATTCCACATTTTTTTCTGGACTCAATTAGTCATCCATACAGTTGATCGTGCTTTGTGTAAAATTATGGTGGTTTAAAATATTTAAAAACCACTTTGCCTTGTACACGTCTCAAAATATTTTTGTTCCAAAAATTGACGTGTGTTATATTTAACTAATACTGAAAAAAAGAATAAGAAAAGTGTGCCAGGACAAATAAAATTAATCAAATATTTATTTAATAAAAAAAATATTTTATTGATGCAAGTATTAAAAAAAACACATAAAAAGTTCCAAAAATCTACAGACACACAGAAAAAATCAAGGTGGGTGAGAAACACACTGGAACTGTGGGGCCCTGAGAATTGGAATATGCTGTGTAAATGAGGTCCTGGGAATAAGAGGATGAGGGGAAAGCGAAGGAGAGCGCGATCTAAGCATAGTAAGTGAGTGAATCTTACTTGGTGAGAAAAGTATAACTTGAATCTTGCTCACCTGGTTTGTGCAAGGAGGCAAAACACTGGGAAAAGTTTGCAAACAAAGGAGATCCTTCCGCTAGTATGATGCCTGTCTATAACAACATGGAGGTGATTTCCTCTCTTAGAAAAAAATTCCTCCATGTGGATAATGTGAATAAGGATGTTTCAGGGCGCTTCCTTCAGTGGATCCTTAACCCAGTTTGAAATAAGAGGGTTATATAGCCAAATAACCAAGAATGTCTGTTGTTGAATCAGATGATATTTTATTGGCTATGTACAGCAAATGCAAAACTTTATAAAAGACAATAAAAACTTACTAAAAAAATACAACGCATTTTGACCATGTAGGCATTCATCAGGTGTATAATAAAATGATTTTGTTAGAAGCTATTTATACCACATTTTCATTACTAATGGGTGTGGTTGTACTAACTGAGGAACCAATCGCTATCTATCAAATTGTTTAGCAGTTAGAAGAATATGTATATTATAACTTCATCCCCAAGAAGATTATTGTACACACATATTGCATAACATCACCCCTCCTCCACCTAGCCCAAGGTTAAAACAATATGTCTATTAAGTCTAGGCAATCACACATGTTATTTTACATGTTCACAAAAAAAGAACCCACCAGCACATATGTCTAATTAAACACCTCTCTCTTCTTGGTGCAAGCAGGTTGAGCTGTAAACTAGAAATGCGTTGTGCTTTTTTAATAAGTTTTTATTGTCTTTTATAAAGTTTTGTATTTGCTTACTCTAAATTGGGTTAAAGTCAAATTGTGGTACATAAGGTGACAAAAAGAGAGAAATAATGCAATTTATATTGAGAAATCTCTAGTAATTCCACATGTAGCCACCATAGATTAGGAACCAATAGCATAAACAATGAAAAAAGTGACCAACAGTCTATATAGAATGTAGTGTATCACAATGCTAGGTCAGTAGACATAGCAACATAAAAGGGAGAGGGTAATACAATACAAGAAAAGTGCAATACATATAAATACCAAGCATTATAAGCAAAGATACTCACCCACCCGGCAACCAACGTGTGTTTCACTATTGCTTCTGTCTTATTTACTGCTGTATTTCCTTCTGTTTCTGAAATTTTGTTGGTTTGAAATAAAAATAAAAAGTGGCCTGCTACGTGTGTACAAATTTGTTGTTCAAGAATTGACTATTGTCATATATACTGTAGAACTCTTGTGTGTAATTTTGTTGGTTTGAAATAAAAAAAAAGGCTTGCTACACGTGTGCAAATTTGGTTGTTCAAAAATGACTATTGTCTTATATACAATAAATATGGTTTGTGCGAAATTTCAATGGTTTGAAATAAAAATAAAAATTGGCATGTTACAGCTGTACAAATTTTGTCACTCAGTACTCGGTATCCAGTTGCCACTATTTATCCCGACGTGGCATCCCTGCCTTGTACCTGCAGGTGTCCATGAACATCACCTGTGCAAATACCAACATGGTTACTGGGATTGTCCATTATTTTTTATTACAAAAGAAAAACTGAAATATCACATGGTCATAAGTATTCAGACCCTTTGCTCAGTACAGAGTAGAAGCACCCTTTTGAGCTAGTACAGCCATGAGTCTTCTTCGGAATGATGCAACTTTTTCACACCTGGATTTGGGGATCCTCTGCCATAGTTCCTTGCAAATCCTCTCCAGTTCTGTCTGGTTGGATGGTGAATGTTGGTGGACAGCCATTTTCAGGTCTCTCCACTGATGTTCAATCAGGTTTAGGTCAGGGCTCTGGCTGGGCCAGTTAAAAATGGTCACAGAGTTGGTCTGAAGCCTCAAGACAAGGAAATGATGCTCAGTAGTGTTTGTGGCCTCCACGTGCCTGTATGACCTTCCTACAACGCTTGGGCATGCTCCTGATGAGGCGGCAGATGGTTTCCTGAAAAATCTCCTCCCAAACCTGGACTGAATCATTCGCCAACTCCTGGATAGTCTGTGGTGCAATGTGATGTTGGTGGATGGTCTAAGACATGATGTCCCAGATGTGTTCAATCGGATTCTGGTCTGGGGGACAGTCGGGCCAGTCCATAGCTTCAATGCCTTCATCTTGCAGGAACTGCTGACACGCTCCAGTCACATGAGATCTGGCATTGTCCTGCATTAGGAGGAACCCAAGGCCAACCGCACCAGCATATGGTCTCACAAGGGGTCTGATGATCTCATCTCAGTACCTAATGGCAGTCAGGCTACCTCTGGCGAGCACATGGAGGGCTGTGCGGCCATCCAAAGAAATGCCACCCCACACCATTACTGACCCAATGCCAAACCAGTCATGCTGAAGGATGTTGCAGGCAGCAGATCCCTCTTCTCGGCGTCTCCAGATTCTGTCACGTCTGTCACATGTGCTCAGTGTGAACCTGCTTTCATCTGTGAAGAGCACAGGGCGCCAGAAGCGAATTTGCCAATCCTGGTGTTCTGTGGCAAATACCAATAGTTCTGCACTGTGTTGGGCTGTGAGCACAACCCCATCTGTGGACGTCGGGCACTCAGAACATCCTCATGGAGTCGGTTTCTAACCATTTGTGCAGACACATGCACATTTGTGGCCTGCTGGAGGTCATTTTGCAGGGCTTTGGCAGTGCTCCTCCTGTTCCTCCTTGTACAAAGGCTGAGGTAGCGGTACTGCTGCTGGGTTGTTGCCCTAATACGGCCCCTCCAGGTCTCCTGGTGTACTGGCCTGTCTCCTGGTAGCGCCTCCAGCCGTTGGACACTTCATTGATAGACACAGCAAACCTTCTTGCCACAGCTCGCATGGAAGTGCCATCCTGTATGAGCTGCACTACCTAAGCCACTTGTGTGGGTTGCAGAGTTCGTCTCATGCTACACTTGTGTGAAAGCACAACCAACATTCAAAAGTGACCAAAACATCAGCCAGAAAGCATTGGTACTGAGATGTGGTCTGTGGTCCCCACCTGCAGAGCCACTCCTTTATTGAGTGCATCTTGATAATTGCCAATAATTTCCATCTGTTGTCTATTCCATTTGCACAACAGCATGTGAAATTGATTGTCAAACAGTGTTGCTTCCTAAGTGGACAGTTTGATTTCACAGAAGTTTGATTTACTTGGAGTTATATTCTGTTGTTTAACCCCTTCATGACCTTGGGATTTTCCGTTTTCCCGTTTTAGCTCCCCTCCTTGATAGAGCCATAACTTTTTTATTTTTCCATCAATATGGCCATATGAGGGCATATTTTTGCGGGACGAGTTGTACTTTTGAACAACATCATTGGTTTTAGCATGTCATGTACTAGAAAACGTGAAAAAAATTCCAAGTGCGGTGAAATTGCAAAAAAGTGCAATCCCACACTTGTTTTTTGTTTGGCTTTTTTGCTAGGTTCACAAAATGCTAAAACTGACCTGATAGAATGATTCTCCAGGTCATTCCAAGTTCATAGACATCAAACATGTCTAAATTCTCTTTTATCTAAGTGGTGAAAAAAATTCTAAACTTTGCTAAAAAAAAAGCGCCATTTTCCGATACCCGTAGCGTCTCCACTTTTCATGATCTGGGGTCGGGTGAGGGCTTATTTTTTGCGTGCCGAGCTGAAGTTTTTAATGATACCACATTTGTGCAGATACATTCTTTTGATTGCCCATTATTGCATTTTAATGCAATGTCGTCGCGACCAAAAAAACTTAATTCTGGCGTTTCTAAATTTTTTCTCGCTACGCTGTTTAGCGATCAGATTAATGCTTTTTTTATTGATAGATCGAGCGATTCTGAATGCGGCGATACCAAATATGTGTAGGTTTGATTTTTTTTATTGTTTTATTTTGAATGGGGCGAAAGGGGGGGTGATTTAAACTTTTATATTTTTTTTCACATTTTTTAAAACTTTTTTTTGTAACTTTTGCCATGCTTCAATAGCCTCCATGGGAGGCTAGAAGCTGCCACAACTCGATCGGCTCTGCTACATGGCAGCGATCATCAGATCGCTGCTATGTAGCTGAAATGCACGCTTGCTATGAGCACCGACCACAGGGTGGCGCTCACAGCAAACCGGCATCAGTAACCATAGAGGTCTCAAGGACCTCTATGGTTACTATGCAGAAGCATCGCTGACCCCCGATCATGTGACAGGGGTCGGCGATGCGCTCATTTCTGGCCCGATGGCCGGAAGTGCTGGGTAAATGCCGCTGTCTGCGTTTGACAGCGGCATTTAACTAGTTAATAGCGACGGGTGAATCGCGATTTCACCTGCCGTTACTGTGGGCACATGTCAGCTGTTCACAACAGCTGACATGTCCCAGCTTTGATGTGGGCTCACCGCCCGAACCCGCATCAAAGCAGGGGTTCTGACCTCGGACGTACTATCCCGTCCGAGGTCAGAAAGGGGTTAAGTGTTCCATTTATATATATAAAATTTTAAAATAAAGATATGCCGTATGCCACAAAATAATCTTGGTTTCCTCTATTTTAGTTTGAGTGTTTGTAGGACTTCAAGGTAACATTTTTCCCCTTTAGGGTACATTCTCACAATCAGGAATAGCTGCGTTTTCGACAGAGCTCACATGTACTGCGTCCTAAATGCTGCGTTCTTTGACACAAGCACAGTGGATGGGACCAACTCTGCTCTATTCACATGAGGCTTTTCAGTGTTGCCTTTCTTCGGACAGATTCGGCCCTTAGGTCAATCCACCAATTTCAAAGGTTTTCCCTATGGTCTGTCGGACTCCCATAAAAATGAATAGAGTGGAAGTAAGCATGCTCATCCTTCGATCCATTCACACAAGGTTCTTCAAAGCTCAGGTTCTCAAGATTGGTGGGGCTCACAGTGGTCAGACTCCCAAGCAATAGGAAGTTGTCACTAGGGTTGAGCGACCTTCACTTTTATAGGATCGGGTCGGGTTTCACGAAACGCGACTTTTGGAAAAGTCGGGTCGAGTGAAATCGGCCGATCCTATAAAAAAGTCGGGGTCGGGGTCGGCCGAAACTCGAAACCCAATGCAGTGCATTGGGTTTCCATGGTTCCCAGGGTCTGAAGGAGCGGGAACTCTCCTTCAGGCCCTGGGATCCATATTTAAGTGTAAAATATAGAATTAAAATAAAAAATATCCTTATACTTACCCTCTGACGCGCCCTGGTACTAACCGGGAACCTTCCTTCCTTAGAATCAGCCTTCCAGGACCTTCGGTGACGTCGCGGGTGACATCGCGGCTTGTAATTGGCCGCGCGAGCGGTCACATGGGCGGCCGCGCGGCCAATCACAAGCCGCGACGTCACCGCGACGTCACGGCAAGGTCCTAGAAGCGCAGATTCGAAGGAGGAAGGCTGCCGGTTAGTACCAGGGCGCGTCAGAGGGTAAGTATTGCAATATTTTTTATTTTAATTCTATATTTTACACTTTAATCTGAATTCCGATACCAATTCCCGATATCTTAAACATATCGGGAATCGGGATCGGAATTCCGATTCCAGATTCAATAGATCGCCGACTTCATGGCCGACCCCCCACTGGGGTCGGGTCGGGTTTCATGAAACCCGACCTTGCCAAAAGTCGGCGACTTTTGAACAATTTCGACCCGTTTCGCTCAACCCTAGTTGTCACAGATCAGATATAATTTCTAAACTTGAGAATACCTCGTTAAGATACAACTGAGGCAATTAAAAATTATTGCAAAGGTGAACATAACATAGTCTTTATATTGGATCCAAAGATAGATATTCTCTTTACATATTTTTTAAAGAGTTAAAGAAAGAAGAAAAAAATGCCCTCAAAATTACAAGTTGTCTATTCAAGCAGATATGGTTTATCGGTAAAATCTAACTACTGATAGCTAGAAGAACCTTTCCAAGCTGCCAGACTAGCTGATGCAAGCCTTTGTAGGAAGACATTTCTTTTACACATACAATCAGGCTTAAATGGTAAAAAAAATATACAGCTTTAGATTATTATGTCAAAGACTTAAATGAGGACTGTGTTCCTGTTTATAGATCTGAAGCGGAAAGTAAATCAATGAGATTTATAAAACAAAGGCTTCGAATTCCATCCTCCGCTGTATACTCACTCCTTATAGATTGTGCTCATTTGCGCTCAAACCTTTAGAACAAAAGATTTTTCTTTGCAGAGGTTTGGGTATGATTTTTAATTGGTTTGAAAAACATAATAATTGCAGTATTGTGAAATGTATAACTGGTTCATCATCGATATTTACAGCAGGGGTCTTCAATGAGAAGTTCTCCAACCTTCTGACGCAGAAACCATTGACCACTGATATACAATCTAACATAAGAAAAAAGCAATTTTCTGTAATATAGAAAATGACCTTAAAACAAAATTCTCTAATGGGAACTTCACATATCACAATCAATTTTTCTCTGCAAAATATGTTTCAACCTCAATGTTCAAATTTGCTTTGTTCTCCTTTAATATTCTATTATTTGGTTCATTTGTCTCGTAGTTATTATTTTTTATTTAATGATATCGAGAACAGAAAAACAGAACTTTTTTTATTGATAGAGAATGAGATCCTTAATTTCCACTCTTAAAGGGAAAGCATAACACTTAGGGTTCGCTCGCGCTAGCGTATAAATTGTACGAGTGCATTACCCTGATCTCCACCGCATCAGGACAATCGGGAAGAGAGAAGGTGAAGCATCTGACTTCGGAGCATCTCATGTGATGTTCCACTTCTGGGGCGGCTGCAGGCTGGTATTTTTTAAGCTGAGTAGGGACTAATAACCAAGGACCTTTCCAGCCTGATAATATCAGCTCACAGCTGTTTGCTGTACCTTTGCTGGTTTCATAAAATAGATGTGGCCCAACATATTTATTTCATTTATTTATTTATTAGATTAAACAAGTCATAAAAGCTATACAATAAACTCCACATGAAAGGCCACTAAAGGGTGCAAATTTATAATATGTAGGGGGTTGTGAAATTATATATATGCAGGATATCTATCTATATTTCTATGTATCTATCTTCTAACTATCTATTATCTATCTGTTTATCTATTATCTATCTATTATCTATCTTTATATAAGATTTCTTTATCAATTCAATAAACTAGTTTAAAGTTTTGGGCATCCCGATTAAAAGTTACTTTTATTGTGAACAGTTAAGCAAGGTGAAGATTAAATGATCTTTAAAAGGATTAAAGTTAAAGGCTATCAATTTTCTTTGAATTTTAGGCAAAAAATATATGTATTTTCATCTTTTACATTTTAAAAACTGCAAATAGGAAAATGGGCCAATGCAGAACTTTGGACACACTGCATGGTTAGTACCTAGTAGCACCCCCTTTTTGAAAGTATCACAGCTTGTAAATGCTTTTTGTAGACAGACAATAGTCTTCCAATTCTTGTTTGAAGGATTTTCATCCTTTTATTTAAAAAAAAAAAAACAGATTGTAATTTTTTTTATTTTGAAAATTACAAAAAGGGAAATGGGACCATGCAAATGTTTGGGCATCTTTGGAGATTTGTTAGCTCAGATAACTTTGACCAAGGTTTCAGACCTTAATTTAGCCTGCTAGGGTTATGGCTTGTTCTCTATCATCCCTAGGAAATGCCCTGTGATGGAAATTTCTTAGCTTTAGAAAAACCCAGCCTCCTCTGACTTGTACCAGCCATGTGTTCTTCTAAGCAGCTGCCTAGCACTCTGAAAATGAAAATGGTGGAGGCCACAAAGCAGGAGAAGGCTATAAGAAGATAACAAAGCGCTTTCTCAGTTTGAAAAGTAGTAAAGAAATGGAAGTTAACAGGAACAGTGAAGGTCAAGCTAAGGCCTGGAAGACCAAGCAAAATTTCAGTGAGAGCTGCTCATAGGATTGCTAAAGAGGCAAATTAAAACCTCTATTTAACTGCAAAAGACCTTCAGAAAGATTTAGCAGACTGTGCAGTTATGGTAAATTGTTCTACTGTTCAGAGACACCTGCACAAATATAGTCTTCAGGTACCGTCACACATAACGATATCGCTAATGATATAGTTGCTTTTTGTGACGTAGCAACGATATCGTTAACGAAATCGTTATGCGTGACAGCGACCAACGATCAGGCCCCTGCTGGGAGATCGTTGGTCGCTGGGGAAAGTCCAGGACTTTATTTCGTCGCTGGATTACCCGCTGACATCGCTGAATCGGCGTGTGTGACGCCGATTCAGCGATGTCTTCACTGGTAACCAGGGTAAACATCGGGTTACTAAGCGCAGGGCCGCGCTTAGTAACCCGTTGTTTACTCTGGTTACCAGTGTAAATGTAAAAAAAACAAACACTACATACTTACATTCCGGTGTCTGGTCACGTCCCTCGCCTTCAGCTTCCCGCACTGACTGTGAGCGCCGGTCAGCCGTAAAGCAGAGCACAGCGGTGACGTCACCGCTATGCTTTACGGCCGGCGCTCGGTCAGTGCGGGAAGCTCAAGGCGAGAGACGTGACAAACACCGGAATGTAAGTATGTAGTGTTTGTTTTTTTTACATTTACACTGGTAACAAGGGTAAACATCGGGTTACTAAGCGCGGCCCTGCGCTTAGTAACCCGATGTTTACCCTGGTTACCCGGGGACTTCGGGATCGTTGGTCGCTGGAGGGCTGTCTGTGTGACAGCTCTCCAGCGACCAAACAGCGATGCTGCAGCGATCGACATCGTTGTCTAGATCGCTGCAGCGTCGCTAGATGTGACGGTACCTTTCGTGAAGAGCGATCAAAACAAAACCTCTTGTGCTTCCACATCATAAAATTCAGTATCAGAAATATGCAAAAGAACATCTGAACAAACCTAATGTATTTTTGAAACAAGTCCTGTGGACAGATGAGGTTAAAATAGAATTCTTTGGCCACAATGATAAAATGTATGTATGGAGTAAAAAGGGCACAAAATTCCCGGAAAAGAACACGTCACCAACTATTAAGCATGAAGGTGAATCAATCATGCTTTGGGGTTGTGATACATATTCGGTATAGGGCTACCAATCATAAAAATATCTATTAGGTGATCAAGGTAGAATTAATTGCTAAAATATAACGTTTAATGATATTATTTCAAATAAGAAGCCCTCAAATTGATGGTACCAGACCCTTCCGCCCTACACTAAAGATGAGCATGTGCCCATCATCTTTTTAAGAGCCCAACAAATATTTTTCTGGCTCCTTACCTCCCCTGATGAGTCACCAGATGAAATGCGTCGAGAGCATTTGGGGGCACTGAAAACATGGATCTTACTGAATCTCCTTGAAGGCATCTCACAAATATAAAGACATCACCGCTGATACATATGTGACTTTATACTATTTGTTTTGTGTCATGATTTAGTCCGTCAATTTGAGGACCTCTTTTTTAAATAATATAATGAAAAGTTATATTTTAATAAATATTTCTACCTTGCTTATGTAATTGGGGTTGTGATACAACCATTGGCACGTAGAACGGGTAGAGGGAAGAATGGATTCAGTGAAAGTTGAACAAATTCTTGATGAAAACATAACACTATCCGTAAAAAAAAGCTGAAGTTGCAAAGAGGATGTGTTCTACGAATGAATAACGATCCTAAACACACGTCAAAGTCCACAACAGATGACCTCAAAGGGTGCAAGATGAATGATTTTCCAATGGCCCTCACAGTCCCCTGATATGAGCATCATTGAAAATCTGTGGATAGACCTCAAAATAGCAGGAATCTCACAGAACTGGAAGAATTTTCCAAGAATAAAAGGATGAAAATCCTTCAAACATGAATTGGAGGACTCTTGTCTGGCTACAAAAAGCATTTACAAGCTGTGATATTTTCAAAAAAGGGGGTGCTACTAGGTACTAACCATGCAGGGTGTCCACACTTTTGCATTGGCCCATTTTCCTTTTTGTAGTTTTTAAAATGTAAATTATGAAAATACATATAATTTTTGCCTAAAATATAAAGGGAATGTGTCATCTGTAACTTTAGGCATTTTGGAGATCATTTCATCTTCAACTTGCCAAAGTGTTCACAATAATAATAATTTTCACCAGGGGCGGCCAAACTTTTTTATGCTACTGTAGAGTATTATTATAGCACGTAAAATATTATATTAAAAATTCATAGCATGCTCATGACATACGGAATAACATACGCATGACACTCATCCATCCAACTTTTGGGGATGAACATTAGAGCGATTTTGAATACACAGATGTGAGCGAACCCTAAATGTGGGATCTTTTACTGCTGGTAGCGGTTATTGAGCACCAGGAGCTGAACTAGTTGGCATATGGGTTAATTGGAAAAACATTCAGTGAAACTTGTAATTTATTGATTTCAATTCTGGCACATTATGGGCTAATGAGTCCATTATGCAGACCTACTCAGTGATTTATATTGCTAAGTAAGAATGTCCAGTTGAATCATTTTCAAGGGTTTTTCAACTTTAAAGGGGTTGTCCACTTTACTTTTCTTTTGTAGCATGTAAATGTAGACCTGTTAGCCAAGTGGGCGTGGTTCTCAATACTTCTCTGCGGGCATCTTCAGAATCAGAGACTGGATTTATATACAGGTAAGATGGAGCCATATCTCTGGAATGAATAGGACCAAAAGAAAAACAATGCCAGATTCAGGAGAAAAGCAAAAAAAAAAAACAAACATATTTATGGCAAGTGACAAGTTCTCTTTAAATATTTTTTCTCCTTCGTATTGTATTGATTTGAGAAGTAGAATGCAATACAGTCGATAAAGGCAAATATACATCCATTATCGCTTCCATAAAAATCCAATATTTTCCTTATTTCGCTGCTTTAAGAAAACACATTGGCCGAGGTCTGTTACAAATTACCCAAGAAACTCAATTCTTCAATTTGATTCAGAGTTGTAAAATGCAATAATAAACTGTTTAGAAGCATTATAACCGTAATATGCTTTCGTTGATAGGCGACCCCTTGAGTGCATCGCAATATCTTTTACTTTGCACCCATGCAAATAATTTATTGAGAACGGTTTGGAAGCTAGATGCTTAATGTCAAGATAAAGCAAATAAATTAAATTCCGGAGCATATAATATATCTAAAACAGCGATGGTACAAGACGGCAATAATGTAGGTTGAAGTAGAGCACCGACACCCTGCCCACAGCCAGCATGAAATGTACGCTGAGGGTCTATCCTTAATTATGTGTGAGTAACAAAGATGGTTCGTCTCGGTGTTTGAGAAACTCCTAAGCACTTCCCTGAGAGCACTTCCATATTCTGTCCAGCTAATAACGTAGACAAATTGCCAGCATCCAGCATAGCTAAGTAGCATCACAGGCTCTCAGTTCCAAAGCTGTTAATTACAGGTATAGATCAAATGCAAATATCATCATATCTTTGGTTTCAGAGGAGCTAGGATGGATTCTTTTTAATAATTGTTTTGTTTCTTTTGGCAGTGCCACTCAGAGTCAATAAAAGAATGTGTGAGGGAGGGCTGAAAGGGTGGAATAAAGTTTCTCTAAGGCCTCCTTCACACGTCCTGGTGATTCCTATGCAGGAAAAAACATTACTGGTGAGATTCGTGGTCCGTGTGCCATCTGTATGTATGTATGTGACATCCGTACGACATCAGTGTGTCAATTTTCTGCCCGTGTACATGTCTCCGTGTTTCACATCCATGTGCCATCTGTGTGATACATACCGGTGCCTGGGAATAAGTGGTACACTTTGCGCTGTTCCCAGGCCCTGGCCGGCTGCTGGAGGCAGCTCTCTTCATTGTCTCTTGTTCACGCTGAGACAAGGAGTTGTATTCAGCAGCGGCTGTGTACATCCTGTGTAAAATAAAAAATTTCAATAAAAAAATTACATGGGCTCCTGCACAATTTCCATAACCAGCAGAGGGAAAGCCCACAGCTGGAGACTAATGTTAATAATCTGGGCTAAAGGGCAATATCCTATGAGGTTCCCAGTCTATTAATAACAGCTAACAGCTGTTTGCTTAGCATTTCCTGGTGAATTTATGGGGACACCAGAAAAAAAATGACCTGGGGTCTCCCTATAAATTAAAACGAGCAAAGGTTAAACAGACAGCTGTGGGTTGATATTAACCCCTTCCCACCGCGGCCCTTTTTCGTTTTTGTGTTTTCGTTTTTCGCTCCCCTCCTTCCCAGAGCCATAACTTTTTTATTTTTCCATCAATATGGTCATGTGAGGGCTTATTTTTTGCGGGACGAGTTGTACTTTTGAACGACACCATTGGTTTCACCATGTCTTGTACTAGAAAACGGGAAAAAAATTCCAAGTGCGGTGAAACTGCAAAAAAAAGTGCAATCCCACACTTGTTTTTTGATTGGATTTTTTGCTAGCTTCACTAAATGCTAAAGCTGAACTGCCATTATGATTCTCCCGGTCAGTACGAGTTCATAGACACCTAACATGTCTAGGTTTTTTTTTTATCTAAGTGGTGAAAAAAATTCAAAACTTTGCTAAAAAAAAAAGGCGCCATGTTCCGATACTCGTAGCATCTACATTTTCCGTGATCTGGGGTCGGGTGAGGGCTTATTTTTTGCATGCCTAGCTGATGTTTTTAATGATACCACATTTATGCAGATACGTTTTTTTGATCGCCCGTTATTGCATTTTAGTGCAATGTCACGGCAACCAAAAAACGTAATTCTGGCGTTTCAAATTTTTTTCTTGCTAAGCCGTTGAGCGATCAGGTTAATGCTTTTTTTATTGATAGATCGGGCGATTCTGAAAGAGGCAATACCAAACATGTGTAGGTTTGATTTCTTTTTTATTGTTTTATTTTGGATGGGGCAAAAGGGGGGTGTTTTAAACTTTTATATATTTTTCATTTTTTCATATTTTTAAAAACATTTTTTTTAACTTTTGCCATGCTTCAATAGCCTCCATGGGAGGCTAGAAGCTGGCATAGCCTGATCGGCTCTGCTACATAGCAGCGATCATCAGATCGCTGCTATGTAGCTGAAATGCAGGCTTGCTATGAGCGCCAACCACAGGGGGGCGCTCACAGCAGGCCGGCATCAGTAACCACAGAGGTCTCAAGGACCTCTATGGTTACCATCCTGATGCATCGCCGACCCCCGATCATGTGACAGGGGTCGGCTATGCACTCATTTTTGGCTGCGTGGCCGGAAGCGCCAGTTAAATGCTGCTGTCAGTGTTTGGCAGTGACATTTAACAGGTTAATAGCGGCGGGTGAATCGCGATTTCACCCGCCGCTATTGCGCGCACAAGACAGCTGTACAAAACAGCTGACATGTCGTGACTTTGATGTGGGCTCTCTGCCAGAGTCCACATCAAAACAAGGGACCCAACATGCGCTGTACTAGTATGGGGCATGTCGGGAAGGGGTTAATAGCCTTCGAAAGGGGACAGAGATTTTGCCCCTCCCAATGCTACCAAGATTCGACCTAAGCCGCCCCAGAAATGGCGTATTCATATGACGAGCCAAATATGGAGCTTAGCCTCGCTCTTCTACTTGCCCTGCGGCAGTGGCAAGTGGAGTAATAGGGTTAGGGTTAATGTCACCTTTGTATTGTCAGCTGTGAGCTGTTATTAAAAGCTTGGGAACCTTTTGGGACATTGTCCCTTGTCCCAGAGTATTAACATCAGCCCAGCTATGGGCTTTCCCTTTGCTGGTTATGAAAATTGTGTGGAAACCCATACTGGTTTTTTTTATGTAATTCTTTATTTTACAGTTACAGAGTTACACAACTGCTGTTCAATACAACTCCCATCATTGTTTCCTGGTTGCCCTGATCTCAGCGCACAGCTTAGGCACAGATTTATAGAGAAAAATTCATAAAACGCTTAAAAAAATAAAAAGATAATGTGCAATAGCAAAGCAATGACATTACTGAGGCTGAGTTAGCATTAAAGAGCTTTAAATGAGTTGGATACCATCCTAGGGGATCGCAAAGTGTTATACAGGCCTTATCAGGGCAATTGAAGACTTTTAATTACTTTAAATTTGCAGCACATTGATTTGCAAATTTTCTGGAAAAATTCAGTGATGATGACAAATGCGAATTTCAAAAGCATTGCTCAAGTCACATGCTGGAGACACCTTTGACAAAATGCAACTTGCTGTACAGTTAGTTACATATCGCATAAAGATTTCCTGGAAGAGATTTTAAGAAATTCTTATGTCCATCAGAGGCCTTTAAGGCTAGGTTTACATTGCGTTAATGGGTTAACGCTAGCGGACTCTGTTACATGGCGAAATTGTCACAATTAACGCCATGCAAAGGATCCGTTAGCGCACCCATTGATGGCAATGTGCTAACGGATCTCTAGCGCATCGCTAGCGCATGCCATTTTCGGCACGCACTAGCGATGTCCCGTTAGTTTTGGACGGACCGCGGACGCTGCTTGCAGCATCCGAGGTCCGTTCCTCACTAGCGCAGATCGGGTATCTGCGCTAGCGGGATCGCCAAACGCGATCCCTTTTGGGACATTGCGTATGCGCTAAACGGACTGACCTAACGCAATGTGAACCTAACCTAACGCAAAAAGGCTGCATCAGACAAACTTGGTGCAAGCCACACTATCTGGAAGATAGCAGAGGAATCCGGGCCTTCAAACTTTAACACCTGTATAGGGATGTGGCTTTAAATGGGGTTCACTGGATTGCTTCCACAGAAGAGCTATTATCTGGAGGAGCCAACCATAGGTAAGGGAATAGTCTGTAAACCGAGTAAGAATCAGGAGGTTGGTCTAGGGACAAAATCATAAAGAATGAGAATAATCGAAACTCAAGTCTAGGTAAAAAATCTGGACTGTCCACTGAGAGAATAGCAAAGAACCAAGTTACACAGAAGTAAGCCAGATTATAATTGGCAGTGGGCAGCAGAATCTCAGAAACTTAAAAAGCTTGGAGCCCCATTCAAACCACACAGCAGTTAACTCTATGCCTCCAAGTATGGATGGGACGTCAAATCCCACAGGACACAAAACTAGAAGTGTCGTGCTGCATTACTCGCAACGAGAGTGTGGCTCCACCTGGCGACAAACGTAGAGGTTACCGATACAGATGTCATAAAAATCACCTTCCTTTATAAAGCTGGTAATCTTTCACCGCTTATCTTGGAATACGTTGAGTTAAGAGCAAAGTAAAGGTACCGTCACATTTAGCAACGCTGCAGCGATCTAGACAACGATCCCGATCGCTGCTGCGTTGCTGTTTGGTCGCTGGAGAGCTGTCACACAGACAGCTCTCCAGCGACCAACTATGCGAAGTCCCCGGGTAACCAGGGTAAACATCGGGTTACTAAGCGCAGGGCCGCGCTTAGTAACCCGATGTTAACCCTGGTTACCAGCGTAAACGTAAAAAAAAAAAAACAATACATACTTACATTCCAGTGTCTGTCCCCCGGCGCTGTGCTTTCCTGCACTGACTGTGAGCGCCAGCCGGAAAGCACAGGGGTGACGTTACCGCTGTGCTCTGCTTTCCAGCCGGCGGTTACACAGTGCAGGAAAGCACAGCGCCGGGGGACAGACACCGGAATGTAAGTATGTAATGTTTGGGTTTTTTTACATTTACAATGGTAACCAGGGTAAACATCGGGTTACTAAGCGCGGCCCTGCGCTTAGTAACCCGATGTTTACCCTAGTTACCACTGAAGATATCGCTGAATCGGCGTCACACATGCCGATTCAGCGATGTCTGCGGGAGTCCAGCGACTAAATAAAGTTCTGGACTTTCTGCTCCGACCAACGATGGCACAGCAGGATCCAGATCGCTGCTGCGTGTCACACTGAACGATATCGCTATCCAGGACGCTGCAACGTCACGGATCGCTAGCGATATCGTTCAGTGTGAAGGTACCTTTAGTGAAGGACATGGTCTTCAAAGATTTCTTCACCTAAGGTTGAATATTAATAAAAGGATATCAGTTTATTCTTCTCATAGCACACACTTGATTCAGCCATCAAGAAATACATTTTTTTGTTCTGCTACATCAATATACAAAGGTGAAGCAACCTATGAAACTCAATAATCTGATGGTAAACTTTCCTATAAGTGCTATTTCCTTACTGTCAGATGATAAGAAAATTACATTGGATGTTTCAATCACCAGACCAATCTTGATAATTGCAGAGCTAGAACTTGCTTTGTTTTTTCATGAGATACATGTGATATATGGAGATTTTATGTGCCTCCATGATTGATCTTTATATCTCTGCACTCAGCAGACTCCATGCGGAAATTCAGCCCATAGTTAATAGTCGTTAATTGTAAAGGTATTGTTTTGCTGTAGAAAATAATTAGGATCACAGCAAAAAAACACAGCTATAAGTTAGATTTACATAGTGATGTAAAATCACTCCAGTTTCCAAGTTAGGGAATTGTATGAAATCATTATAAAGCATTATTTTGTAACCCAGGAGGGCTGGAAGCTTTCATTAAAACATTATTACTATCTCTGTAGGACGGAAAGGAAATGGTAGGACCAAAGGGAAATTTACTAACATTGCAGCTCTGACATATCTACATAAATCACCAACACACTTAAATAAAGAAAAAAGGAAATTGCAATATGATTTTCTTAGGTAAAAGCTTACTATACTTTATAGATTTATTCCCACAGCGATGATGATTCTCTATTCATATTTCTTTGGTTTAAAGAAAAAAAATATATATAATAACTGCAGCCTCCAGGTGCAGCCGCCCGCGCGGCAGACACAGCTCTCAGGATGAAGATAATCTGGTGATGCAGAAGAATTGGGAACCAGTGAGGCTCCACTTTAGGAGTCAATTTCGATTGCAAACAGATCTGCAAGGACGACCCGCGGGATTGTAAAATCACTGCCACCCTGCAGATTATTATTGAAATACTCTCAAGACCAAAGGGAGTAAATCTGATAAAAATACTGCAAGTGGAACTGCTATCTATGCAATCCCCTAATGTTGTCTTTTCTTTTTGGTGGTAAAATCAAATATGAAGCATAAGCTGGATGTTACTATACAGTACAAAAAAAGGAACCATGCAAGGAAACGTACGTCAGGGGAAAGATGCGTTACACCGAGGTACGGAATCTTACAAAACATCATACATCATTAGACCAAAGAGATGCTTGGCAAATTGTAGAAAATTCTTTTTTACCTGAAAACTAGTAATGATCAATCCACATTGGACAGACTTTGAATTGATCTCCCTGAACCCCTTCGGTTCCATTTCGCGACTCGATTTGCGAGGATCACAAAAAAAAGTTTGGCGCTATTTCACACACTGCTGAAGACTTATGACGTCAGGCGTGGTATAACAGTCTTCCCTATAATTTTTTACAGATATCATATCACATGGTCTAGTGCAGCCAATCAGAGGGGACTTATCACAGCCGGTATAAAAGTTGAGGGACGGACAAGCATTTTAAGATTTTACAAACTAGGGATTGCACAAGATTTTGCAGGCCAGTGCATTGCAGTTCAAGATGGTATTTCAGGATCCTCATACAGACTGCAATGCTTGGACTGACTAGGGGTCTCCTGACTCGAACTTACAGCCTCAGACACACATATGAGGCTGTAAATTAAGTTTTAGAGATCCGTAGTCAGTCTGGCATGGGAGTCTGTATGTGGACTTTGAAATACACTCCTGTGGACTAATTTGATTGTGGTTCACTACAACACAGCACAAGTACATTGAAAATGGCAATTACAGTCTAACTGATTAATTAGACAAATATTTAAATGATAAGGAGGTGCTGAACCTGCAGAGGCAGTGTTCTCCCTAATTCATTGATCTGTGAAATACTACAGTAACAGCATATTGATAACACAATAATTTAAACAACACTGTTTCCTCGCAAAGTGTGCTTGATGTAAATTTTTTTTTGCATACTTCCGCCTTATAGTAGTCATATATTGGACCCGTATACGGCACCCGAAAACTGCTGTTGGGTACTACTACTTAACATCCGTTTTCCCTTAGCCAGATAGGTTGAGATGATGTGATCATTACTAAAACTGTGTTTAAAGATTATACACATATTTCCAAGGCAATTAGAGGCTTTGCAGCATTGAAAATGCATTGACCGTAATCCATATGTTTGTGTTGATTGTTATGATCATACTCACACAGGTAACCGAAAATGGAAAGAACAGCTTGGCTCCCTGAAAGGCCACTGAAGGGTTTTTCGTACGTCCTGATGAAACAGAGAGGAGGCCACAATACAAATTCTACAAAGGTAGAGGAAAGCATGCAGGGAGACAGGAGAACCCAGCGTGAGAAACTACAATATGTTCATAAAGGATAGATCGGGATAAATAAGGAAAACTAAAAAACAAACAAAATAAGTTAAACCTTTGCCGGACCCCAATCGTGGAGAAGAAGGGAAAAGTGCTGTGAAGAAAAACTCACAGCAAGAAAAACAGCAGGGGCTTACCGGACAAGGTAAACCTCTAGCTCAGGAGTTGGAACTCCGAATACCAATCCACATGGAAGTATTGCCAGCAACTGAGTTAAGTGAAAAGTGAACATATAAAGCCCATCCCAAAATATAACAGGATAGTGGAAAAAGGAAAAATGGAAAACACCTGGAGAGAAGCCAACCAAGAAAGGAAAATCAAGACAAAAAGGAAACATAAGCATTTGGCCAGAGACGGAAAAGGACTGTAGCCCGGCGGAGAGGGAAACCAACGACACAGCTAAAGGTCACCATATCGAGTCTGAAACTGAATCATGACATTACCCGCCCTTCTGCAAGGGGCCACAGCACCCTCAGAACACCCCACAGTCCGACATCGCCAATGGAAGTCTCTTACCAGGCAATTTGCATGACGATCCTCCGAATTAACCCAGGAGCTATCTTCCAAATCCATCTCAATTATGTCTTGAGGACAAGGTGTCCCTTCAAATCTTTTTAAAATAGTAGAATTTAAAAAGTTTTTGATCCTCAAACCTAGAGGGAGATGCAATTTAAACTTTAATAATATTAATACCTAAAAATGTAAGAGTAAATTAATTAATTAATTAAGTAATTAATTAAAAAAGAGTAGTTTAAAAGTTTTTTTAAGGATAATCACACAAGTTCCTTTACCCCAAAGCCAGGAGACTCCCTATGTCTGCAGTCGGCACCTCTTTTGGCCCAGTCACTGGCTACCAAAAGACCCCTTCCAGCCTCCTTCCAGACTTCAATTAATTAGGAAGAAAATCTCTCCTCTGGCACAGCGGATAGTAACAGTGAAAAGTTCCCAAATACTGGATGATAACCCCCACAACAAAAAAAAGGTGGGGTTCAGGTAGCCGTAGAGGTACTGTTAATTAGAGCAAACTCAGCAAGGGTCAAGAAATCCACCCAGCCTTTCTGATTACATGAAACAAAACATCTCAAATACCCATGTACTTCTCTGCCTCTTGGTTCATCCTTTCTGTTTGCTCATTAGTCTGGGATCAGCAGTAATAGAACACCGGCACCAATCAACATGATGCATGCCTTTTTTCAGCCCGTACCAACCAGGCAGCAGATTAGCTCCGCAGAAAACAGATGCTTCACCAAAGCCGAACAGCGTTGTACAAAATCCAGCAAATAAGATGAAGGAGCTGCTTTCCGGGAACCGGTAAAAATTTTCCTTTATTGCACGAGGTTAAAACATGGGAGCAAGGGAGCGGGTCATGCAGTGGACGACGGCCATTTTGCACCTATATAGCACTTTAATAGATCCAAGTATGGTATGATGTTGATGACTGGTCTCTTTTTATGAAAGCACCCCTCTTACTTCCATATCACCATAACCACCATAAAAAGCACATAATATAATACATTTAAAACGTAGCGATACACTACAGAAACACTGTCATGTCAATCTTATCATTAAAACCCACCAAACTTTGCACATTAGAATGTATTATCCATCTGGCCTTTCTGCCTTTCTTGCACTGCCGGCTATTGAACACAGGTGAATCAACATGTGCTAATTGAACCATGCGAATTTACAGCATCTAATACGTTGTATGGGTGAAATTTATCTTGCGGAGGCTCTCGTCAAGATAAAAAGACATGCTGCAGTCTGGAAAGATAAGCAAAATGTCCGTCTCCTCGGGTGAGGAGCGGGCATCTCTGGACGTATAGTGGAGATGGGATTTCTTGAAATCCCATCCACTATGCTGTAACATTTGGCCACTGTGGGTTGGCCACTGTGCAAGTACGCAGCGTCCAACACGTAGCATTTACTGATCATTTACACATACCTTAAGTCTAGTGAAACCTTTCCCAGAGTATATGGATTTGTAGTGCTCCCTAAATCTTACATAAAGATGGTTTTCCTATATAAAACCTTTTGCAGAGACAAAGAATAATATAAGCTACATATTGAGTTTTACATGATTTAAATTCCGTTACGCAGTGTGTCAAACCGCCTATTTTAATGGGGTTAGTATTTAGATTAAATTTACAAAGGTTACATGAGCCACATCTGTGGTTACCAGTGATAGCCGAATTTTCCAGCCAATTTGTGTGGGATAATTTTAGTCAATTTCTATATTATAAAAGTTGGGCAAATCGGTGAAAAATTCCATGGACATGCAAGCCCAAGGCTGTGACGGAATCTCGCTAGGCAAGAGTTAACCCGCTGCAGTCTTCATCCTGGCACATACTCTGCATTTGTGGACATACTCAGCAACATTATTATGAGCATTCTACCACCAAAAGGACATAGAAAGAGATATCCAAGTGGCAGAAGAGCCTGAATGTCCAGCTAAAATGAATCATGTACTTTGTCCAAAAAGAAAAAAAGAGAGCATGAACCGCACCTCCAAAAATCATACGTTGATCTAAAGCCGCTAGGCAAAAATTTATATACTGAACGTGAGGTTTTCAGTTTAACATTCTGATCAGACTGTATGAAGCCCACATCATGTACTTCATTATGGAGATTTAAATGTAAAGAGGGCGTTACATAAAATTTGTTTATGTGAAACCTTCCGGCGCACTGTCCTGAGCATCCTGAATGCGCTGCCTGAGATCTATTCCCAGGACACCCACCATTACTTCCTCATTAAAAATCTTGACTGGATTTTTGTCCCTCAACTTTGGGACAAAGCTATGAGACAAAGTCTCATTCTTGACATTCTTCCAGGAAGATAAGTCACAGTAAAATCAAACCAAGCAAAAAAAAAAGGGCCAATTGAGCTTGTCTGGTGTTTAGACACTTAGCAATGATACATAGGTTCTTATGATCAACAAATGGCAGCCATTTTCCTAGAGTCCACCGCAAAGTAAACCATGGAAGTACGGGGGCTGCGGGCTTTCAAAAAATGTCGGTGGAGCATCTGCACCACAGAGCACCCGCATTATCGCACATCCAAACACCCCTTTCTCCCAGTCTGGGGTCCGCAGCATCGCCCCACTCATGCCTCTGCCAGCAGCTACTCTGGGACTCCGCTTCACCACAGCCACCACCCCCGGTAAGCAATAGGATGCATGGATTGTAAGAAGCACCACCAGTTTAATAAAAAAAAGCTTTTTTTTCCTATTTTCTTCTCAAAATTTGGGGTGCGTCTTATAAACCGCAAAATAAGGTATAATGGCCCCAGGAATACAACAGTAAAAAAATTGAAAAAAAAAGTATATTTACCTATTAAGGTAAAATTCGGCTATGTCTGCTTGTGGTTAAACTCATCAATTGGTGTCAGTGATAAATAGCAGTAAATGTGAATGAGACATTACATTTTAAGCAACAAATGGGTTAAAGTGGGCTAAAACATTAGGCGCTACGAAATAGAGCAAAAAATTACAAAATGCCAGAGACATCGGATGTGTGATAGATCCAACTTTAGTGCTTTGTTGCATTTATCATCTGATTCTTGATTTCTTTGTGAAGGCCACGCTGGATTAATGAGGGTCAAACTGGGCAACTGCCCAGGGCTCCCATTTTTTAGGGGTCACCTGAGAATGAGAAACTTAGATTGCTCAGTATTAATTTGTAATATAATGTTAGAACCTGAATAGCAGTATTATGTGAGAAGAACCACATGGCGGTTTTATATGTGCACTTTAAGAGAGTATTGTTTGGATGCTGCCTATTATTTGATTTTATTATGTGGATTTTATATGGTAGATGCACATGAGTGTTGTCTGCAAATATTCACCCCATCTGTTTACTGGCAGCCCTACTGAACCCATACTATGTTAGAAAGACAAAGGCAATATATGAGCTCAGGGTCATTCACATTCCATGCCCGTCATTCTTGGGAAGGTAAAGCTTTGCATACAGACGATGTACAGAAGAGCAGTTACAAGCCGCAGCTGCCTGGCATAAATAGAACCCAAATATCATTGTTTGCCAGCAATTGCTTGATACTATTACCCAGCAAAGTAGCTTCTTCGAGAGGCAGTAAGGCTTCAAGGCAGCTGTTCCCATACAGCACCTAATTATTGGAGTTTATGGCAGCAAGAGCTGCTGTTCAATAGAAATTGCTCGTTTCATATTATGAGGCAGAAAAGACTTCACTAAACCTGCAAGATTATATTAAATCTATAATGTTTTAGTGCTTATCCAGTGTAATTGCCTGGACTGCTGAAAAATTAATGCAATATTGTGTTTACATAGGAGACTTAAGTAAAGCACTCTCCGCCATAAACACACTCTGATATCCATTGTAATTGCTGGGAAATTTCAGTGTAAATTAAATCCTAATATCCGACCTTTATTGGTGCACTGATGCCTCTTTCGGATCTAGTGCCAAGTACTCCGTCCTCTGTTTTCTGGCACTTGGTCCCTATGTATGCTGGCTTGCCACAGCTCTTACAACCTCACTCCTTCCCTCCATTCAGCCTGGCACAGAAGATGGCATGCCGCCTGAGAATTCAGGTACATAGAGTTGTTGTTAGACTCCAACTCTGCAAATTATTAAGGCAAACACAACTCTATATAACTATGTTATACAACTGGACCAATTGTGGACCCGGCTGTAAACCTAACTGCTCCATTGCTGGGTCAATTTTTCCTCTGTGCTATGCTTTAACTTGTTGTTTATGCTGAACTGTGCTATGCTGCTGTGCCATGTTTGCCTTTGTGGACTCTGCTGCAAATATAGCCCTGCTATTTCGCTGAGATAGCTTTTCTATACAATTGTCGTAGCTCTACAATTGTAGATTGCAAACTCTACTATGCTATATCATTGAATCTACTCTGCAACATGGTACTCTGCTGCAGTCTGCAACTCTGACCCATCTCTGCCATATCGCTGGAACACCTCTGACATGAGACTACTCTGCTTCATCAGTTCCCATAGTTCTGCTGTACACCTCCTCTTTCCGTCCTGCCACAACTAGATGCACCTTGCTGCACCGTCCTGCAACACCTTGCTGCACCAGTGTTAAGTGTCCCTGATACCTAACAGCTGCTCATTCACACCAAGGTCTTTGAGGATCCATCTATCCAGGTGAGGCAAAACATATCATTTACACATTATATACGGCCATGTTAATAATTTATAAAATCAGATCCCATAGTGGTCATACACAACAACAGAAAATACAAAGAAAAAAGATAAATTGAACCGTCATCTAGTTAATACACGTAGAGCGGTAACTTTGGGTTTTTGGACCTAATGGAAAAAAATTGTGTTGGTCTTCTCATATTAGACCCCTCAGCCTTGTTGGCCTAGGCAAAACCAATAGACTCCATGAAGCTACACCTTTAGGTTCAAGTAAATGAGTACAAGCCATGGGTGCTTATTTTGGGGCTTTGGTACCCGTGAAGAAGCCCAGGCCAAGCTCATGCTTTATAGTATGCCGATTCTGGTACAGAAATTGTTGTATACTCTGAAATCAAGTGAAATTTTTTTCTGCTATCTGAAACAAAAAAGAGAAACAAAAAATGTAGACATTTTGAACTGAAGACAGACATTAATCCTATTAGGAGGTTAAAGTGAGGTGGAAACAATTGCTCATTCCCTGCGCCATGAATAAAATTGAAGCATGTTGTCCTATAATCAGAAATAATGGTAATTTGTTTACATCATTAGTGGTGGCCATCCATGATCATCAGTTTCCCCCTAGATTGTGGTACTTCTGGATATCTACTTAGCAGGGAATAGTGATACAATCCTATTCACTTGTTAAAGGATTTTACTGTGCAGACAAATATTGTAACAATTAATCTTAAGGAGAATGTGGCCGGACTTTGTCCCGTTATCCATGAGCATTATTTCAATTAAATATCAAATAGATCATGGTCCTTGAGGAAGTAGGTATTCAAGCGAAACAACATTTGCCTACAGGAGCGCCATCTAACTGGTGTAGTCCATGAAGTATTTCATTGAAATAAAGCACATGGTGGAGGGACGATGTACCACTACAATCTTCTTGAGATTTATGGACTTTCTTCTATCGTTGTGGTGAGCACAAAATAACTTACTGAGAAATTGCCAGGTTTCACATATTGTAGACTATGTCATGGAGAGACGTCAACATAAGAATCACGCAGTGCCAGCGCAACCCTTGGTTAAGGTACGGACTGGGGCTGAAACTCAGTCCTGGCATTTGAAATCACACAGGCCCATGTTGTCCCCATGCCCATGAACCAGATGGGATATACAGTATTACTATTATTACCCTGGATGGAGGAAAGGAAGATTTTCTACAAGACCAATATTTCTAATGATACCGGTGGCCTGCTGGGGTAAGTGACGGAAACTTTGTGCTCCATCACAACTCTTAACAGTATGGCCAGTGTGGCCCTGCCTTGATTATAAAAATTTTAATAAATTGTGGGCCCTTTAGTCCAAGGATTGGCTAAATATAATATTGCACATTCTACTGATAAGCTAAATTATAGTACAGGCTGGAGCAGGCACCCATCCCTCATGCGACGATAAGTGGAGGCCGACATGACAGGGGTTGGGAGAAAGGGGGTGGAAATGAGTCACTTTAGGGAGGTGGGTCTATTGTATTGAGGGGGGGTTTATAAGGCTAGTGGGGGTGGAGCCGGGCACTTTCCCGCTCAGAAGCGCAGCGAGTAGAGCCGCCCACCCGCCCTGTTTTTGTTATTTTCTTCATGAGGTTTCTAGTTTATTTCGGGTCATAGTGGCTAGCGGTTGGGAGGGGTCCTTGAAGTTGGTGCTAAATTGCGCTGGGGCGTCCGTGGGTATATGGATTTCTTAGTTGGTCTTATGTGGTGGTTATTTGGTCTGGTGATTTTGGGGGGATTTTGCCCAGCGGTGGCTTGATCCTCAGGGGTTCAGTGGACGATGGCACCCTTCGGGGTGATTTGGTGCTCCCGAGCCAGGGGGTAACGGCTGGGAGTAAGTTACGGTTTGTTTAATCACCAGATTTCAAGCTTCAAGGACCCACCCCCGATTTATTTATGGTTATTTATGTAATGTTAATTTTGTTTGTTTAATAAAGGCTGCTGTGGCCAAATTTATCCAACAATGGTTTTGGTGTCGTTTATGGGTTAAAAGGGGGATCTTCGGGTCCTGGGGGCTGGGAAAAGTTTAGGCACCCTCCGAGGATCGACCATTCCAATGTCATGTGAAAAGCAGAGGAAAATTGTATTTTCCATATCTGTAAAAGCTGATAAAGCTCCATCTCATAGACGTAATTTAGATTTAGTAATTAATGAATATATAATGATATTGTAGATATTTGTTTTATCCTTGCTTTAAAAAGACTCTCCAGTCACAGTATTGGTGACACATGATGTAACCAAGGCTTCAGATTACAACTACTCTGCGTGTTCATTTGCGTTACATGACTTTAGGCAATACTTAGGATCTGACCAGGATAAGAGTTGTACTCCAGCATCCATCTGAAATCTGTGGGTGAACCTGCCTGGAAGTGTGCGCTTTATCTGCAGCACCCCTATAGATGAAAAGAAGAACTACATGGTCGCTTTTTAATCCCTTAGAGACTGAGCCAATTTTGTACTTATTGACAAAGCCAATTTTTACAATTCTGGCCACTGTCAATTTATGAGGTTTTAGCTCTGGAACGCTTCAACGGATCCAACTTGATTCTGAGATTGTTTTTGTGACATATTGTACTTCATGATAGTGGTAACATTTCTTCGATATAACTTGTGTTTATTTATGATAACAAAACAGAAATTTGGCAAAAATGTTGAAAATGCTGCAATTTTCAAAGTTTTAATTTTTGTGCCCTTGAGTCACATCGTACAAAATAGTAAATAAATAACATTTTACACATGTCAACTTTACATCAGCACAATTTTGGAAACATAATTATTTTTTGTTAGGACATTATAAGGGTTAAAAGTTGACCAGCGATTTCTCATTTTTCCAACAAAATTTACAAAACCATTGTTTTTAGGGACCACGTCACATTTGAAGTGAGTTGAGGGGGTCAATATAACAGAAAATATCCAAAATCATGAAGAATGGGATCACCACAAATCGAATATCAAACAAGTATACAACAATCTTTATTTAGACCACACCACACAAAAACTATGTTTAAAAACAATTAAAAACTCCCGCAAACAATGGGAGATAAGGGTCCACAGCTGGACCTTGAGGAAGACGCCTCCAGCGTCGATACGCGTGGGTCATGTATTGTTAGAGTCTGGACACTTATCTAGCCGGTCGCTAGATTCTTTGTTGTGGGAAGGGGGCCTTCTAACAGTGGATTCTGGGCGGTTCTGTCCCTATTTGAGGGAGTATGTGGTTTATTTATAAGTGACACAGCATGCACATGGGCTTTTTTACTATGTTTCCCACTGTCTATTTGCATAACATTACCGGCATCATCTTAGATTAGACTCTCCAATGCTATTTCAGTATTATACTTTGCACTATATGGACCCTTATCTCCCATTGTTTGCGGGAGTTTTTAATTGTTTTTAAACATAGTTTTTGTGTGGTGTGGTCTAAATAAAGATTGTTGTATACTTGTTTGATATTCGATTTGTGGTGATCCCATTCTTCATGATGCTGTCCTTTTTTCTTGTGCTGTGCTTGGTTACATTTACATGCATCAGGTGATCCCCTTTTAGTAATTGTGTTGGATGGTGCCCGCTCAATCTGTGCTGTTTTAGAAAATATCCAAAAGTGACAGCATTCTAAAAACTGCACCCCTCAAGGTGTGCAAAACCACATTCAAGAAGTTTATTAACCCTTCAGGTGCTTCACGAGAACTAAAGCAATGTGGAAGGAAAAAAATGAACATTTTACTTTTTTTCACCAAAAAATTAATTTGGAACCAAACTTTATTATTTTCACAAGGGTAACAGGAAAAAATGATCCACAAAATTTGTTGTGCAATTTCTCCTGAGTAAGCCGATACCCAGTATATGGGGGAAAGCCACTGTTTGGGCGCATGGCAGGGCTCAGAAGGGAGGGAGCACCGTTTGACTTTTTGAACTCAAAATTGGTTGGAATCAATGGTAAACAATGGAAGCCCCACAATTCTAACTCCAACCTTAGCACAGCCCTAGCCTCAACCCTGACCCCAACACACCCCTAACCCTAATCCTAACCCTAGCATAACCCTAACAACAACCCTAACACCAACACCACCCTAACCCCAGCCCTAGTCCCAACCCTAACCCTAGCCCAACCTTAGCTCAACAATAAACCTAACTTTAACCCTGGCCCCAACCCTAAGCCTAGCTCTAACCCCAACCATCACCCTAATGAAAAAATTGAAAAAAAAACACATTTTTTATTTTATTATGTTTACCTAACTAAGGGGGTGACAAAGGGGGTTTGATGCACTTTTTTTTATTTTGATCACTGTGATAGGGTCTATCACAGTGATCAAAATGAACCAATAGGACAAATCTCCTATTGTTGCGGGGTGCACACCATTTTCTTCCTGCAAGAAGACGCTTGAGGGCCGGGGGAAAGAGCCAGGGGGATTGCAGGACACTGAAGGTACCAGGGGGGCTCGGGGGACCTCATTTCTCTCTTTTGTGGTATGCTACATCATATCAGAGGTGAGTGGGAAATGGGACTTTTTTTGCAGTCGGATCACAACACCAGAGACAGAAAAAAAAACGACCCGAATCATGTTCTCCGAGGTCTCAGCTACCCTCAGTAGCCAAGACCCCGGAGATTTTCTGACGCTGGGGGGCGGGGGGGCTATACCCTTATTTCTCAGCACCATTAAAAAGCGGTGCTGAGTGTTAAGTGTATTTTAACTGCTGCCGTTAAAAGGCCTATCAGCAGTCATTAAGGGGTTAAGTCAATGTGTAACACATGAATAGAATGTCTCCTCCACACTGTGAGGTCTTTGTGGCAGCTCTCTACTCATGAAGAGGAATTTGGATGGGAGACCTCATTATATTTACTCACTGATCCCTAATACAGCACAAAATTTGAAAATTGGTTTTCTAAATGAGGCAACATACTAATATAGTTCTTCTAGGATTGTGCTGATCTAAATGTTGTACTCAGGTCTAGGTATTAAAGGGGTTATCCTCTACTCAGACAAGTGATAATGAAGCGACCGCTGATTGTCTGCAGGGCTCATGTAGCATAAAAATATCATGTGAGCCCCAGAAGAGCCAGTGCCATCATCACTGGAATGGCATCAGCATTGAGTATAGGCTGTTGCTATTTTATAAAGGGGACTAAAGCAATTGAGAAATGGTTGTCCAGGTAGTGGACACACTTTCTATTAAGTATTATGCTTACTTCATAGCGCCATCATATTCCACAAGCGCTTTACAGACATTGTCAATGCTGTCTCCATTTAGGCTCACAATCTAAATTCCCTATCATTATGTCTTTGGAGTGTGGGAGGAACCCTGAGAACCCGGAGGAAACCCACAGAAACACAGGGTGAACATACAAACTCCTTGCTGCTGTTGTCCTTAGTGGGATTTGAACCCAGGACCCAGCGCTGCAAGGCAGCAATGCTGACCACAGAGCCACTGTACTGCTCCTTTAATGTTACAAAATCATTACTTTTAATATAAAATCCATTATGTTACCAGAGAAAAATATTCAAATTATATGCAAATATATACAAAACAATAGCCTTACACTCCGTACAAAACACAATACAAAATCTGATGATATTATAGTGGCAATAATTATCAGAGATTTTTGAAAAAACTTTAGTTATACTCTATAAACTGTAAGTAAAAAGGGGTATTTTCCAAATTGGACATTATCCCCTATCCATGAGAAAGGAGATAAGTTCCTGATTGGGGATCTGACTGCTGGAACTCTAATTCCGAGAACCGGTGCTCTAAAGAACCATGTACGAATGGAGCACAAGTCCATCATTCGCAGTGCTAATAGCATTTTGTGATATACTGCAACTGATAGATTAACCTGAAGGTAGCAGAGGATTGCAAACAGGACAATATGAACAATAATAATGTAAAGTGGCCGAGAGGGGTAGTCATGACCGAGCTGCTGTCCCGTTGTGCTCTGGCACTTTACAGGAAAACCGTGTCCCAGTTCAATCTGTTGTCAGGTGTGAAGCAAATCACACTCACTTGTAGACCACAGGCCTCAGCTGTCTCCAGGCCTCCGTCTTCAGGAGCCTCCACACACAACTCAGAGGACACAAAGGTCATTTAATAAAACATGTTTACTGGACAGTTCAAGTTAATCACATTGTAGCATGTAGAATAGGACCTTTCTATCCATTCCTCCTGGATAGTGTTGAGCATTCCGATACCGCAAGTATCGGGTATCGGCCGATATTTGCGGTATCGGAATTCCGATACCGAGTTCCGATATTTTTCTGATATCGGGAATCGGTATCGGGATTAAGATTCATGTGTAAAATAAAGAATAAAAAAAAAAAATATTGATATACTTACCCTCTGACGCGCCCTGGTTGTCACCGCTGCAACCGCCATGCTTTCGTTGCAAAGAATGAGTGCGTTAAGGGCCTTCGATGATGTCGCGGCTTGTGATTGGTCGCTGAGCGGTCATGTGACCGCTCACGCGACCAATCACAAGCCGCGACGTCATCGAAGGTCACTAACGCGCTCATTCCTAAGAATGAGCGCGTTAAGGACCTTTGATGACGTCGCGGCTTGTGATTGGTCGCGTGAGCGGTCACATGACCGCTCAGCGACCAATCACAAGCCGCGACATCATCGAAGGCCCTTAACGCACTCATTCTTTGCAACGAAAGCATGGCGGTTGCAGCGGTGACAACCAGGGCGCGTCAGAGGGTAAGTATATCAATATTTTTTTTTTTTATTCTTTATTTTACACATGAATATGGATCCCAGGGCCTGAAGGAGAGTTTCCGCTCCTTCAGACCCTGGGATCCATTACAGGATACCTTCCGATATTTGTGTCCCATTGACTTGTATTGGTATCGGATATCGGTATCGGCGATATCCGATATTTTTCGGAAATCGGCCGATACCATCCGATACCGATACTTTCAAATATCGGACGGTATCGCTCAACACTACTCCTGGACTATACCTATGCTCACTGGCTCCATGAATCTTAGGAATTTCCTGTCCAGTCCCGCAGTACACCTGGAATCCGCTATGCCTTCACATGGTTCTGAGTCTATCTTTCCCTCTGCGCCCGATGACAAAATGCACCCTTTAGCACCTGTGCTAGGCCTTGAGCTCCTGACATTACCCGAATGTCTGGATTCTACTACGGCCTCCAACTGCCTTGAACGATGGGTATGTGTGGCCCTAGTGTAAGGGTGTGACAGGAGCTGTGATGCGCCTCTATCCCTAATGACAACATGAGCATAATTAATGTAAATGATACTTATGTGTACTTCGCTTATAATGTGATTATTATATTGTGCATGGGTCTTACAACTATTTTACATTATTGGTATTGTGACAAGATTAGGGAAAGAATTAGGATGTGAAAATAGGAAATAAGCATAGATATAGCATAAGGTTCACAGATTAGGACTGGGTTAGTACAGTGGAGGGCACTGTAGTGCAGGAAGTTAGATATGATAAGAATAGAAGTAGTTAAGGTTATGAGGGACTATCCCAGTTGGGAGGGGAAGGAGTAGATATAGTTTGGACACTTCCTGTTTTAGAGTAGTTAGTGAGATGTTTGGCTATAAGGAAAATTGCACCAGACAGGAGTTATGAGCAAGCAACAGTTCAGGGCCATAGGGTTGAAAGTCACATGGATATGAGATAATGGGAGCAGCAAGAGAAGGGCAGTGACCAGGTTAATTGAAAATCCCAGAATGTTCGAGACCAAGGGTCTGGAAGAGATATGGAAGAGCCAACCTTAGTTTTGGGGAAAATCGACAGGGATCCTCAAGCAAGAGCTGGGTCGGAAGATTGGAAAGCTGCGGTCCTTGGTGGCACGTTTGAAAGGCAAGGATTGCCAGGAAAGAAAGGGACAGCACATGTGGAAGTAACTGTGACTAATGAAAACTACTGTGCGATATCTGTGACTGAACTAAACTTGGTTGTTATGTTAAAAATGGACACAGAGTCTGTCAGTCAATGTGTGGTGGCATCCGAATACGGGACTGTGGAACCCGTGAAGATCTCCAATGAAATATCGAGTGTTATGCATTTCACCCACATCACATAATAGAAAGGACATTATCTTTTATTTGTGGGGTTCCAAAGTGTGGAAGAACAGCAGCCCCTCACCACGACTACCACTCTGGCAACCTCGCACTAGCAGCCCACTGCGCTTGAACTTGACCTCTCTGATTATCTGTAAGTGCCTGCTTTTAACTACCTCTTTCCCCTCCCACTATGGGCTTTCCACAACCATTAACAGCAACTTATTCTATACCTTCAGCTAACTACAGTTATTGTCCTATAACAGTATGCACTAAGCCTATTGCCCTTATCTTTATAATGTACACACACTAGGCATTTTATACTTTTCACTGCTATTTTCACACTACTCATACTACCCCATATCATATTTCACACTAGATGCATAGAAACACATGACACTATTCACATTTGTGTCATAGGTGCTAGCAGATGCCAAGACTGAAAGTATGCAGGAATCACAGGAGTATTGCATGCTGAATGCAAAATATTAACAGAGTCCATTAAAAGATCACAATGTGCCAACAGAGGAATAACTGGCAGGACTGAAGGTGTGAAGGATCACAGCTACACATTGAGAGTAGATAACAATTGAAGTCTAAAGTGTCAATACAAAGACATGGGTGTGCCTTTGGCCTTTAAGAGACCTTTGCAGAAAATAGGGCAAACATACCAGGCATCTTATAATACAAGCTGTGGAGAACAGCAAAGGGCAGTGGCCATAGGGGAAGGGAGCTGAGCTGTGAAAGTTGCATAACAACAGGTCATCAATGACAGATTGGTGGGGATCTGATATCTGGTACCCTCACTGATCAGTGGCTACCAGGTCCTGCAGCCATACAGTGTATGAAGCCAGAACACGACAGCTCCGTATACTATACAATGGCCATTCTCGGATATTGCAGTTCAGCTCATGTTGAAATTAATAAGGACCTGAGTTACAGTACTTGAGAACAGCCACTCCACTATGAACGGAGCCTTGGAGTTCAAGTTCCATATCTCGTAAAGTTTATTTGGCCGCTGGATCCATTAACAGTGATTGGTGTTAGCGTCAAGTAATTAATATCTTAGTCCTGAGCAACCCCTATAAAGGAAAAATTCTGTTGTGCCATATTTGTATAACATCGGTAGATATTGTGTAATGCATTAGTTAAATCATTTAACTGCACAAGTTTTACTTACTTTAATAAAAAAAAAAAATACTATCATTTGCTATAAATTTTGAACCACCAATGGTCATGTGACAAGATGGAGAAATATTTGCAGACATTTAGCTTTTCCTCTTTGCCTATAAATCATCTTTCTTTCATTCGTATACATTTTTACAGAAAACTAAAAAGTAGTTTAGAGTGAGTGATGTGAGTTATCCATTAGCTGGAGGGGAGAACAGAGGGAATTGACTAAGATGAACTATATGGGATTAGGTAGGAAACATAAAAATCACAGTATGAAACTATTAGAAAGTAAAACAGCCAATGCAGAAAGTGAAGGGAAGCTTTTCAAGATCTAGAAATAGAAATGGGACAGAATTGAAACAATGATAATTTCAATAAATTGTAGATGAAAGGCTTCGACTTAGGGAAACGGAATAGTAGAAAGGGCTAAACGTCTACTGAAGACCTGGGAGCACTACTCCTCTACAGTCCTCTGCTTCTAAAACCATTCCACGCTCTTCAACTGCCGTCCAAATTCTTCTGCAGACACATAAACATAGAAATTCAGATAAGTGAAAAATTTAAAAGATGAACAAAGAGTACTCAGAACCCTTGAAATTCTGCACAGTAGATTTATTAAGTCCTACTCTCGAGCCTCATCTGGCAATAGTTTCAAATCTGTTCGTTTTAAAGAAGCACTACCATAATCATTGTATTAGCTAAACCTCGGTAAATGTGTTGTAATTTAACTACGGTAATATACTCACTGATCGCCGTCATTCCCAGTTTCCCATTCCGCATATCAGAGCCTGGGTGCTGGGAGGGTCTGAGAAAACTAACCCAGACCTTTGACAATGTTTCTCCAGCTCTGCTGTATCTGATGTGTGCCTCCCTAGTTTCCAAAACTTGATTGTCAAAGGAACTGTGACTTCTGCCACCATAATTGTCAGATGTTATTTTTTTTAAATACCTCTTCAACTAATGCCTTCTGGTACTGCGACATTTTGTTAGACCTTTTCGCCACGGGAAGGAAAGCTGGAAAGTTCTCCTTGCAGCATGTGTCTAGAAGGGTGACCAACCAGTAATTAGTGTTGGCTAAAATGTGTACAATGTGAAGGTCATGGAAAAGACAGCGGAACCTAAACTCAGCCATATGTGCCAGACTGCCAACAGCCAAGACTTCCCTGCCCCCACCAAGAGGGCGACTGCCCATGTTATCCTCCTTGTCCTCCCTCTCCTCCTCATCTTCAGGCCATCCACTTTGACCAGATAGGATGAAGGTGGTGTGGGTGCTACCATCTGTATCGCAGGCAACAAGCTCCCGTTCCTCCTCCTCATGATCACCCAATCTTGTTGAGAAGATGAGATGAGGCTGGGCTGTGTAGCATCACCCAGTATAGTTTCTTGCTCCACTTCAACTTGTTCTGCCTGCAAAGCCTCCTCTTCAATTGTGAGCAGCGAGCATTTCAGTAGACAGAGAAGCAGGATCGCGACTCTGATTATGGTGTCATCGTTGCTCACCATCTTGGTCGAGTCCTCAAAGTTTTGGAAAAATGAACAGATGTCAGACATCCATGTCCACTCATCAGCTCTTATGTGTGAAGGCTGATGAGAATACCGACGTGCATAGTGTAGTTGGTATTCAACTGGTGCCCTCTGCTGCTCACAAAGCCTTGCCAACATATGTGAAGTTGAGTTCCAACGTGTGGTGACATCGCACACCAGTCGGTGAGCTAGAAGTTGAAAACACAGCATTGGCACTGCCAGAGTGGTCGCAGCTGTACCCGACTAGTGGAAATGGGTACACACAGCGTATTTCCACAAGTAGCTCAGGCAGATATGGGTAGGTTTTGAGAAAATGCTGAACCACTAAGTTTAGCATGTTGGCCAGTCATGATACATGTGCAAGGTTACCAAGCAGAGCTGCCATCAGGTTACTGCCATTGTCTCACACGACGATGCCTGGTTATAGATTCAGGGGTGATAGCCACAGATCAGTTTGGTCTGTTAGACCTTCTACAACCATGCAGCATTGTGTGATTTGTTATCTAAGCAGATTAGTTTCAGCACAGCTGTTTGCTTCTTGGCTAAGGCAGTACTGCAGTGCTTCCAGCTTGCGACTGATGTTGATGTTTGTGAGATGGAGGGTGAGGAAGAGAAGGTGCAGGAATTGTTGTACAAAGGTGAGGGCAACCCTGATTGCACCATAGGTTGCAATCCTTGGTGTTGGAGGCATGTGTTCAGTCCCAGGATCTGACTGGGTTCTGCCTTCAACAATGTTCACCCAGTGTGACATCAGGAAAATATAGCATCCCTGGCCACTAGCACTTGTCCAGTTGTCCTTAATAAAGTGGACTTTCCCAGTCACAGTGTTGGTCAGGGCATGGCTGATGTTATGGGACATGTGCTTGTGGAAGGCGGGGACGGCACACAGAGAGAAATAGTGGCAGCTGGGGACTGAGTACCAAGGGACAGATGCCATCATGAGGTTGCGGAAAGGTTCTGTGGCCTATGGGTTGTTGGCTGCGTATTTAGACTTGCTTTCCAAGGACTGGAACAGGGACAACTGAATGATGCGCTGAGTCAAGGATGTGGATGTCTTGGGCAGGGGATTGGCATGTCCATAGAACAGAAGAGACAATGGTGTTACCAGCAGCCCAATAGAGATGAATGTATGAAACTGTAGTATTAATACAGCAATGCAATTAAGATGCAACCAAGTCTGGCTGTATGCTTTTGATGCACAACTGTCACAGTAAAAATGGTGTATACTGTTTTCCTGCTCAGAATAGTTTGCAGGATTAAGAACAAAAAGAATATTATTAGCCCTGAGAAGGGGTTTTGGTATGAATTGCAGGCTGCAGCATAAAGGATGTAGAATTCACCCTATCCTGTCCTACACGATCCCTTCACCACAATCTCTTCCTAAGTACTGCTAATAGCAGTATTAATATGGATTATCATTTGCCCTAACAAGGACTGTTGTTTTACTTTACAGAAATATAAATGTGGTTGCATCTCTAGCTAATACACAATTATTAGATGTGCCAATTCTGGCGCTTTGCCTGACACTTCCCACTTGCCCTGAAGCGGTGGCAAGTGGGAAGTGGGGTTGTGGGCTTGATGTTACCTTTACATTGACAAGTGACATCAAGCCCAAGGATTAGTAATGGAGAGGCATCTAAAAGACACCTATTCATTACTAATCCTATAGTTACATGGTAAATGAACACACAGCCAGAATAGTCATTTCATTGAAAGAATGACACAGACTACTTTAATGATTCCAAATTGAACAATACTCACGTCATCACATATTCCATTGAAGCCCTCGTCTCCTGTAGTAAAACAAAAATAAAAAACAATATCCCTCACCTGTTCGACATTCTGTCCCACGCCGTAATTCATGTCTGGAGGATAAACAGTTTTCAACCTGGACGGTGCCAAGATTCGATCGTTCAGGCTGAGAAAAACTGAGGAATGAAATGCTGGGAACGCAGCCTCAGTGACCATTGGTGACATCATTGAGGTTAATGCGGGTCACTGAGGCTGTGTTCCAAGCCAGGCCAATGAACTGCGGGGACCTCGGTGAGATCACCGCTCGGGCTGTGCGAAAAAGCCTCATGGTGCAGCGCTGAGATCAGAGATAACCATGGTATAATCAATTATTCAAATGTAAAACTTTTTCTAATACTCCTAGTCTTTCCTATAATCCTTCTCAGGTTTGCATTATCATTACTATATGTCCTACTGTTGTGCATCTACATTAACATTTCAGATCTATCCCTCTCCATTGTTACACACAACAAATGCACACTGTTGTCACAATTCCTTCCATATTTTTGAAAATTCTTGCTAATCTAATAAGTCATAGCATATTTAGAACAGAGTATGTCTGTAGATTAAGACTATACAGGGTACATAGATGTCTGTCACCAAGGAGACCCATAGCTTTTCCTAGGGGCTGTAGTCACAAAACATATTTAGAAAACTTAGGCATTTTAAAAATTACTGTGAAGGTAGACATAATCTTGGACAGACTGTTTGCTAAGGATGTTCGATATGACATCCATGGAAAAAAAAGAAGTTTCAAGGTAGTGTAAATCTAGCATCCAGACTGGCAGACTTGACTCAATTATTCAGTTTTGTGCTGGATTGACAAAGAATTGATGGCTGCCAAGGGCAAATGTCGTCAAGTCACATTATTCTCTGAATCAGCACTTTAAAAAAAAAAATGCTTGGAAAGCCTGCTTATGTGATGCAATATATTCCTGGGATATAAAATTAATTCATTAATCATGTTATTTTTATGAAGATACAACCAATGTATAACTGGGATTTCTACAGAATACGTTACTGGCGCACGGTTATAGAATAAAATATTAGCCATTTTTTATGGCAGACATTACATAGTGAGAGTAAATAAACCTTACACCTCAGTTTATATGGCCATGTATCACATTGTTTAGATGCTGCATATAAAGTTTAATATCAACTGCCATCTATTGTAGCCTTTTATATTAATTTAATAGGAAGAAATTCAAAGGAAATAAGTGCTGCCTACTCCTCTCTAAAAAGTAATTACCCTAATACACTTTGCATCTTTTAAAGCTGCGGAAATCATTCTTTCTTCTACTCGTAGAATCGTAGCTTCAACATTTTTCATTTTTCCATCCGGCTCCAAATTATATTATCATTCATTAAGCTCATGAATCAAAGCTTTAATGCCTTAGAAGGTGCAATGCTTCTCAGATTTGTGTCGTTTTCTGGAGCCGTAGTCACTAACAATGGATATTTCTAATTGCGTGATTTGAGTTTCAATAATTTTCCAACCAATAATGTTTTTCGGAAAATCTTTTCACCAAGTTGAAGTTCACTTTTGATGAATATATGAGAATAATAGGTAACTTGATTTTTTTTTTATTTTAAGAACTATTAAATTGTTGGATTAAGCAAGTAGATGAATATAATGCATATATCAATGAGAAACACGTTTTATTATATTAGCATGGCATAATCAATTTGTACTCATTTGTCCAGCAGACTCATGCCCTGCATGTTCAATGCATGTCAGTTTCATAAACCTTACCTTTTATTGTTATGAAGGGGGTCTTCTTGTTAAGCAACATTGTATTTTAATGTTCAGTTAAGTTTTTTTTGACAAATTATTCTGATAAATAATGTGATCAAAAAAACACTGCTCAGATCAATTCAATTGTAAAAAATGTATGTTTTCTTTAAGTGGTTGTCCAGTACTTGGAGAACCCCTTCACGATCACCATATTCCCCCATGTAAAATTGTATTAGCCTGTACTCACCTCCGGTGGCGGCAATGTTCCAGCTATGTCTATGTTGAGTTTCTCGGGGATTACTGTTATGTTTGCTAATGACAGGTGTTATGAAGGCAATCCAGAAACACAGTGTGCTTAGCGATCAGAGCGCACACAGTGATCTGACAAATACCCAAAAATACAAGAACGAGCTCTGAGACGTGGAAACTCTGTAGACTGCACACCTGATCCTATCCTAAACACAACTAAAAGCGGCTGTGGATTGCGCCTAACAACTACCTAGGCAACTCGGCACAGCCTAAGAAACAAGCTAGCCTGAAGATAGAAAAATAGGCCTGACTTGCCCCAGAGAAATTCCCCAAAGGAAAAGGCAGCCCCCCACATATAATGACTGTGAGTAAGATGAAAAGACAAAACGTAGGGATGAAATAGATTCAGCAAAGTGGGGCCCGATATTCTAGGACAGAGCGAGGACAGTAAAGCGAACTTTGCAGTCTACAAAAAACCCTAAAGCAAAACCACGCAAAGGGCAAAAAAAAACCACCGTGCCGAACTAACGGCACGGCGGTACACCCTTTGCGTCTCAGAGCTTCCAGCAAAACAAAAGACAAGCTGGACAGAAAAAAAGCAACAAAAAAGCAAAAGGCACTTAGCTATACAGAGCAGCAGGTCACAGGAACAATCAGGAGAAGCTCAGATCCAACACTGAAACATTGACAAGGAGCAAGGATAGCAGCATCAGGCGGAGTTAAGTAATGAAGCAGTTAACGAGCTCACCAGAACACCTGAGGGAGGAAGCTCAGAAGCTGCAGTACCACTTGTGACCACAGGAGTGAATTCAGCCACAGAATTCACAACAGTACCCCCCCCTTGAGGAGGGGTCACCGAACCCTCACCAGAGCCCCCAGGCCGACCAGGATGAGCCACATGAAAGGCACGAACAAGATCGGAAGCATGAACATCAGAGGCAAAAACCCAGGAATTATCTTCCTGAGCATAACCCTTCCATTTAACCAGATACTGGAGTTTCCGTCTAGAAACACGAGAATCCAAAATCTTCTCCACAATATACTCCAATTCCCCCTCCACCAAAACCGGGGCAGGAGGCTCAACAGATGGAACCATAGGTGCCACGTATCTCCGCAACAACGACCTATGGAATACATTATGTATGGAAAAGGAGTCTGGGAGGGTCAAACGAAAAGACACAGGATTGAGAACCTCAGAAATCCTATACGGACCAATAAAACGAGGTTTAAATTTAGGAGAGGAAACCTTCATAGGAATATGACGAGAAGATAACCAAACCAGATCCCCAACACGAAGTCGGGGACCCACACGGCGTCTGCGATTAGCGAAAAGTTGAGCTTTCTCCTGGGACAAGATCAAATTGTCCACTACCTGAGTCCAGATCTGCTGCAACCTATCCACCACAGAATCCACACCAGGACAGTCCGAAGACTCAACCTGTCCTGAAGAGAAACGAGGATGGAACCCAGAATTGCAAAAAAATGGAGAAACCAAGGTAGCCGAGCTGGCCCGATTATTAAGGGCGAACTCAGCCAACGGCAAAAAGGACACCCAATCATCCTGGTCTGCAGAAACAAAACATCTCAGATATGTTTCCAAGGTCTGATTGGTTCGTTCGGTCTGGCCATTAGTCTGAGGATGGAAAGCCGAGGAAAAGGATAGGTCAATGCCCATCCTACCACAAAAGGCTCGCCAAAACCTTGAAACAAACTGGGAACCTCTGTCAGAAACAATATTCTCAGGAATGCCATGCAACCGAACCACATGCTGAAAGAACAAAGGTACCAAATCAGAGGAGGAAGGCAATTTAGCCAAGGGCACCAGATGGACCATTTTAGAAAAGCGATCACAGACCACCCAAATGACTGACATCTTTTGAGAAACGGGAAGGTCAGAAATGAAATCCATCGAAATATGTGTCCAAGGCCTCTTTGGGACCGGCAAGGGCAAAAGCAACCCACTGGCACGAGAACAGCAGGGCTTAGCCCTAGCACAAATCCCACAGGACTGCACAAAAGTACGTACATCCCGTGACAGAGATGGCCACCAGAAGGATCTAGCCACTAACTCTCTGGTACCAAAGATTCCAGGATGACCAGCCAACACCGAACAATGAAGTTCAGAGATAAGTTTATTAGTCCACCTATCAGGGACGAACAGTTTCTCTGCTGGACAACGATCAGGTTTATTCGCCTGAAATTTTTGCAGCACCCGCCGCAAATCAGGGGAGATGGCAGACACAATGACTCCTTCCTTGAGGATATCCGCTGGCTCAGATAAACCCGGAGAGTCGGGCACAAAACTCCTAGACAGAGCATCCGCCTTCACATTTTTAGAGCCCGGAAGGTACGAAATCACAAAGTCGAAGCGGGCAAAAAATAACGACCAACGGGCCTGTCTAGGATTCAAGCGCTTGGCAGACTCGAGATAAGTCAAGTTCTTATGATCAGTCAATACCACCACGCGATGCTTAGCTCCTTCAAGCCAATGACGCCACTCCTCGAATGCCCACTTCATGGCCAGCAACTCTCGATTGCCCACATCATAATTACGCTCAGCGGGCGAAAACTTCCTGGAAAAGAAAGCACATGGTTTCATCACTGAGCAATCAGAACCTCTCTGTGACAAAACCGCCCCTGCTCCAATCTCAGAAGCATCAACCTCGACCTGGAACGGAAGAGAAACATCTGGCTGACACAACACAGGGGCAGAACAAAAACGACGCTTCAACTCCTGAAAAGCTTCCACAGCAGCAGAAGACCAATTAACCAAATCAGCACCCTTCTTGGTCAAATCGGTCAATGGTTTGGCAATGCTAGAAAAATTACAGATGAAGCGACGATAAAAATTAGCCCAGGAACTTTTGCAGACTTTTCAGAGATGTCGGCTGAATCCAATCCTGGATGGCTTGGACCTTAACTGGATCCATCTCGATAGTAGAAGGGGTAAAGATGAACCCTAAAAATGAAACTTTCTGCACACCGAAGAGACACTTTGATCCCTTCACAAACAAAGAGTTAGCACGCAGGACCTGAAAAACCATTCTGACCTGCTTCACATGAGACTCCCAATCATCTGAGAAGATCAAAATGTCATCCAAGTAAACAATCAGGAATTTATCCAGATACTCACGGAAGATGTCATGCATAAAAGACTGAAACACAGATGGAGCATTGGCAAGTCCGAACGGCATCACTAGATACTCAAAATTACCCTCGGGCGTATTGAATGCAGTTTTCCATTCATCTCCTTGCCTGATTCTCACCAGATTATACGCACCACGAAGATCTATCTTAGTGAACCAACTAGCCCCCTTAATCCGAGCAAACAAGTCAGATAACAATGGCAAGGGATACTGAAATTTAACAGTGATCTTATTAAGAAGGCGGTAATCAATACACAGTCTCAGCGAACCATCCTTCTTGGCTACAAAGAAGAACCCTGCTCCCAGTGGTGATGACGATGGGCGAATATGTCCCTTCTCCAGGGATTCCTTCACATAACTGCGCATAGCGGCGTGTTCGGGCACGGATAAATTAAATAATCGACCTTTAGGGAATTTACTACCAGGAATCAAATTGATAGCACAATCACAATCCCTATGCGGAGGTAGAGCATCGGACTTGGGCTCTTCAAATACATCCTGATAATCAGACAAGAACTCTGGGACCTCAGAAGGGGTGGATGACGAAATCGACCAAAATGGAACATCACCATGTACCCCCTGACAACCCCAGCTGGATACCGACATAGAATTCCAATCCAATACTGGATTATGGGTTTGTAGCCATGGCAACCCCAACACGACCACATCATGCAGATTATGCAACACCAGAAAGCGAATAACTTCCTGATGTGCAGGAGCCATGCACATGGTCAGCTGGGCCCAGTATTGAGGTTTATTCTTGGCCAAAGGTGTAGCATCAATTCCTCTCAATGGAATAGGACACCGCAAAGGCTCCAAGAAAAACCCACAACGTTTAGCATAATCCAAATCCATCAGATTCAGGGCAGCGCCCGAATCCACAAACGCCATGACAGAAAACGACGACAAAGAGCATATCAAGGTAATGGACAGAAGGAATTTGGACTGTACAGTACTAATGACGGCAGACCTAGCGGACCGCTTAGTGCGCTTAGGACAATCAGAAATAGCATGAGTGGAATCACCACAGTAGAAACACAGACCATTCAGACGTCTGTATTCCTGCCGTTCAACTCTAGTCATAGTCCTATCGCACTGCATAGGCTCAGGTTTAACCTCAGGCAGTACCGCCAAATGGTGCACAGATTTACGCTCGCGCAAGCGTCGACCGATCTGAATGGCCAAAGACAAAGACTCATTCAAACCAGCAGGCATAGGAAATCCCACCATGACATCCTTAAGAGCCTCAGAGAGACCCTTTCTGAACAAAGCTGCCAGCGCAGATTCATTCCACTGAGTGAGTACTGACCATTTCCTAAATTTCTGACAATATACTTCTATATCATCCTGACCCTGGCACAAAGCCAGCAAATTTTTCTCAGCCTGATCCACTGAATTAGGCTCATCGTACAGCAATCCGAGCGCCAGGAAAAACGCATCGACACTACTCAATGCAGGGTCTCCTGGCGCAAGAGAAAATGCCCAGTCTTGAGGGTCGCCGCGCAAAAAAGAAATAATAATCAAAACCTGTTGAATAGGATTACCAGAAGAATGAGGTTTCAAGGCCAGAAATAGCTTACAATTATTTTTGAAACTTAGAAACTTAGTTCTATCTCCAAAAAACAAATCAGGAATAGGAATTCTTGGTTCTAACATAGATTTCTGATCAATAGTATCTTGAATTTTTTGTACATTTATAACGAGATTATCCATTGAAGAGCACAGACCCTGAATATCCATGTCCACACCTGTGTCCAGAATCACCCAAATGTCTAGGGGAAAAAAAAAAGTGAACACAGAGCAGAAAAAAAAAAAATGATGTCAGAACTTTTTCTTTCCCTCTATTGAGAATCATTAGTAGGGCTCCTTGTACTGTTATGTTTGCTAATGACAGGTGTTATGAAGGCAATCCAGAAACACAGTGTGCTTAGCGATCAGAGCGCACACAGTGATCTGACAAATACCCAAAAATACAAGAACGAGCTCTGAGACGTGGAAACTCTGTAGACTGCACACCTGATCCTATCCTAAACACAACTAAAAGCGGCTGTGGATTGCGCCTAACAACTACCTAGGCAACTCGGCACAGCCTAAGAAACAAGCTAGCCTGAAGATAGAAAAATAGGCCTGACTTGCCCCAGAGAAATTCCCCAAAGGAAAAGGCAGCCCCCCACATATAATGACTGTGAGTAAGATGAAAAGACAAAACGTAGGGATGAAATAGATTCAGCAAAGTGGGGCCCGATATTCTAGGACAGAGCGAGGACAGTAAAGCGAACTTTGCAGTCTACAAAAAACCCTAAAGCAAAACCACGCAAAGGGCAAAAAAAACCCACCGTGCCGAACTAACGGCACGGCGGTACACCCTTTGCGTCTCAGAGCTTCCAGCAAAACAAAAGACAAGCTGGACAGAAAAAAAGCAACAAAAAAGCAAAAGGCACTTAGCTATACAGAGCAGCAGGTCACAGGAACAATCAGGAGAAGCTCAGATCCAACACTGAAACATTGACAAGGAGCAAGGATAGCAGCATCAGGCGGAGTTAAGTAATGAAGCAGTTAACGAGCTCACCAGAACACCTAAGGGAGGAAGCTCAGAAGCTGCAGTACCACTTGTGACCACAGGAGTGAATTCAGCCACAGAATTCACAACAGATTACATCACATTATGTCATGTGAGCCTTGCAGCCAATCAGTTGCCTGTAATGGCATAGTTCACTTGAGATACGTTACTGACATCCGAAGGTAGTCAGAGAACAGTAGCAGCTTTCACTTCTTCCAAGTGTCAGTTTCGTTCAAAAGAAGATAGAGTGAAGTTGCTCATTACCACAAACTGATTGGTTGCAGGGGTCACATGACATAAAGTCACATGAGCCCCCGTAGACCTGGTGCCAACGCCGTTGGAACAGCACCAGTGCCAAGAGTGAGCAAGAGCTTTTACTATTGTATGTGTGGGAATATGGTTATTGAGACGGAACTGTAGTAACGGACTGACTGGATTAAAATTTATGGTGTATGGCACACCACAATTCATCAAGAATAAAATGAGCCATGCCTCGTCCCTCCTCATCTTTGCCCATCATGGCACTGCTGGCCAAAACTAGAGTGAAAACACCAGAAGTTATGTGACGCCCAGGAGACCGGGATACCCAGCACCGGACCAATGGGGTCTGTCTCTTGAGGGGGATGTCACAGGTGGCTTGACCCGGTGCTGTGGCCTCAGGCAATGCACAGTGTAAGGGGTATCGTGAGGGGACAGGCACTTACTTGATCAGCAGCAGGTTCTCCCAGCGGTGACGATCCCGATCCTGGATAGATGGCTATTGTCCAATTGAAAGACTGAGGCACTGAAACGTTTAACCAGTTTACTTCAACATAAAGGGATTTACAACCAGTCCTGTCATCGGAGTCTGTATGGGAACTCTGAGTTACTTTGACCCTGCCGGGGTCTTCGCCTCTTATTGTGCGCAATTTCTGTGTGGCCCTGCTGCTGTATGTGAACTGGCTGCCGGCCCAATCTGTCCCCTCCGGGTCCTGGTTCGACGGGCAACCCGAGTCCTTTTATCGGCTTACCCCCTCCAGGAGTACCGCTGAACTCTGTGTCTGTTGCTGCGTCCGGCCCTAGTGAAGCTGATATCACCTCACGTTTTTCCGGTTGCTGTATTATATATAATGAATACAGCCACGGATCCGGTATCCGTCTTTGCGCCTGTTCTGGGTAGTGATTAATGCTACCCGGTTCTCACAATGTCCCTTTTCTCTGTCCCTCTTCTCCTCAGGCCGGTGATTTGGGCCTGGAAATCGTCATAGGGCTGTTAGAAATTCAGCTGTATGACCTCTCACTATCAGCTCCTTAGCCCAACTGCCATTTCTTCTCTCAGACCAGAATGGATCAAGGGGAGTCTCTGGAGCTCCCCCTTCTGGCCGGAGGTGGTAGTGCAGTCTTGCTATTTTAGTATTCGCATTTAGTGTCAGTAACTATTTTTGTGGCAAATACCCCTAGGGGTGCCACATTCCCCCTTAGTTAAGAACAGTACTCCGGGACTGTGGGACGATAACATTTTGAAATAACAATTAATATGTACAGAGTCTTAAAAATGAAAAGTTACAAAAACCACTCAAGGAAACAAAAATAGAGTTCTGTAAAAAGTCACTTCAAATAGCGTCCATTAATACAGTTCTATCCTTGAAGGTACTAGGAAAGGCACTGTACTTAGTGTCCAGGAATTTAGTTCCATTTTTCCAACGGAGTTATCAATATAAAGTCTAAAGAAAGTTCAAAAAGAGCAAAAAGCAAAATTCAAAAAGCAGTCTTTCCGGAGCTTTGATTTAGTGCCTCCGGGCTGATAAAAAGTTCAAGAATATGCAAGAAGTTCATACAGACAAGTCTCTGTAGGCACTGGGCTTAAACGTTGCAGACTGATAACAATGACTATACTACATTTTCTGTTTAACTATATACGGCATAACATATATACAATTCACATTATGAGCTTTATAGTTGGTAATCTGCATAACTGGCCGGTAATTGACCCTGGGTACTACGCTGTGATCTACGTATTAGCGGTATCTCTTCATGTGGAGTACTACTGTCTACTGCGGATGTAGTATCTGCCCGCTCTGCTAAAGATAATTCCATAACTATGGAGTTGGCAAGTCCACCGTGAATGGGATTACTCTTTTCAGGAATCTGTTCTTCCTGGCCTGGAACCTCCTGTAGTACGGGGTCAGCCTCTTCCTGTCTTGGGACTTCTGGTATTGGGTTCGGTGTTGGGTAAAAGGCCACCATGGGAACCACTACTGCACCATGGTATGTTAGTAGGGTTTTGGGAAAGTCTCCTATACAGGTGTGATACATTTCCTCTTCTTTTTCCTTTACTGGTTGAACCTGTATGGGTTGAATAACTTCTGGTTCTGGCTGGACAACGTCTGGCTCTTTCAATGCTTCCGGGCATAATTTAAGATTGTCTCTTGACACTAGTACAGATGTTAAGCCTCCGTTTTTGCTAATGAGACACATTTTAGGATTATCCACTCTTGTTGGTAAAACTGTGTAGGGTACGGCTTCCCACTGATTGTCCAGTTTATTGGTTCGACGATTTCTCTTGAGCACTTGGTCACCCGGTCTTAATGGGGTCGCTAGAGCATTCTGGTTGAAAGTTCGCTCTTGTCTTTCTCTAGTTTGCTGAAGGCTTCTTTCCACACTCTCTTGCACTTGGCGATACTGCTTTTGCCGTATGATATCCCAATTGGAGTCTTGAACTCCTGCGTCTGGTTTCAGAATTCCCATTTCTAGATCGATTGGTAATTGGCCGGGTCTTGCACGCATAAGGTAAGCTGGGGTGCAGTTGGTGGAGCTCACCGGGACATGATTATACAGATCCACCAAGTCAGGCAATTTCTCTGGCCATTGATTCCTTTCTGTCTCAGGTAAAGTCTTTAGTAGGTCTATTACAATATGGTTCATCTTCTCGCATAAGCCGTTTGTTTGTGGATGATAGGCCGTCGTCCGGATCTTTTTGCAACCATACATATTACAGAATTCTCTGAAGATCTCTGATTCAAAGGCTGTACCTTGGTCGGTGAGAACCTGTTCCGGATATCCATGGGGTCTACAAAAGTACGTTTGGAACGCTTTGGCTGCTGTTTTTGCTGTCAGATCTTTTACGGGTACTACTACCAAGAAGCGTGAATAATGGTCCACGATGGTCAAGGCATAGACATAGCCGGACCGGCTTGGTATTAACTTCACGTGGTCTATGGCTACAAGTTCAAGTGGTTGTTTGGTGATTATGGGCTGCAGTGGTGCTCTTTGGTTCTTTTGATCGTTTCTTCTGAGGTTGCACGGGCCACAATTTCTGCACCACTGTTCGATTGATTTTCTCATCCCGACCCAATAAAATCTTTCTCTTAGAAGTACTTCTAACTTTTTCCAACCAAAGTGACCAGCACCATTATGGTAAGCTTTGAGGACCATCTTGACATCTTGTTTAGGCACGATAATCTGCCAAACCAATTCATGTGTTTTCGGATTGGTGTACCTTCTACAGAGCTTCCCTTGATACAGGAACATTTTGCCTCTCTCTTTCCAGAGTTGATGCGTCTCTTCTGGGGCATCCTCATCGGGATATGCACTTTGCTCAGTTAACAGTTCCTTCACCAACTTCACAGCCGGATTGCTGTCTTGGGTGTCAGCCCATCTATGGTGTGTTAACGGATTAAAATTCACCTCTTGTTGTTTCTGATAGGTACTTGACTGATGATGTTTTGCCTTTGGATGATGGAAGGCTGGTAGTTCAATTTCTTCAAGCTCCCCCGTTTCTTCTTCTACATCTCTCAAGTGTGGCATCCGGGATAGGGCATCGGCATTTCCATTCTTGCGACCTGCTCGATACTTGATCTTGAAGTTGTAATTAGATAACCGGGCTATCCATCGCTGTTCTAACGCACCTAATTTGGCTGTGTCCAGGTGGGTCAACGGATTGTTGTCAGTATAGACAATAAATTCTGCAGCGGCCAGATAGTGTTTGAAACGTTCAGTCACAGCCCAAACTACTGCCAGTAGTTCCAATTTGAAGGAGCTATAATTTTCTGGATTTCTTTCAGTAGGCCGGAGCTTTCTACTTGCAAAGGCGATGACTTTCTCCCGACCTTCTTGCTTTTGTGACAGCACCGCTCCTAGTCCCACATTACTGGCATCGGTGTAGAGGATGAAAGGTTGATGGTAATCTGGGTATGCCAGAACCTCTTCTCCGGTTAGTGCCTTCTTTAGTTGTTCAAAGGAGTCTTCCCTTTCGTTGTTCCACTGAAAAGGAGGGTTTCGGTTTGAAGGTTTCTTCCTCTGCCCTACCAAGGTGTCTTGCAAGGGTGCTGCCAACTTGGTAAATCCTTTTATAAATCTGCGATAGTAACCCACCAATCCCAGGAATTGTCTCACTTCTTTTGCGCTGGTAGGTCTTGGCCAATCCCTTATGGCGCTTATTTTCTCGGGATCTGGTGCTACTCCCTCCGAACTCACGATGTGTCCCAGGTACTGTACCTTTGGCTTGAGAAGGTGACATTTGGATGGCTTGACTTTCATGCCGTACCTGGGTAAGGCTTCGAACACTTCTGCCAGGTCTATTAAGTGTTGTTCGTAAGTCTTTGAGTAGACGATCACATCATCTAGGTACAGGAGGACGGTCTCGAAGTTCTTGTGTCCGAGGCAGCATTCCATCAGCCGCTGGAAGGTACCGGATGCGTTGCAGAGTCCAAACGGCATGCGATTAAATTCACATAGACCCATTGGTGTGGTGAATGCCGTCTTTTCCTTATCTCTCTCAGCCACAGGGACTTGCCAATACCCGCTTGTTAAGTCTAAGGTGGAAAAATAATTATCAGATTTCAAAGCAGTTAAGGACTCTTCTATCCTAGGCAAGGGGTAGGCGTCTTTATGGGTGATGTTATTAATCTTCCGGTAGTCTACGCACATTCTCATGGTTCCGTCCTTTTTTTTGACAATCACTAGAGGGGCCGCCCAGGGGCTACAGCTGTCTCTTATTACCCCGGCCTGTTTCATCTCCCTCAGCATATCTTTTGCACACTGATAGTGAGCGGGCGGTATGGGTCTATATCTTTCTTTTATTGGGGGATGGTCACCGGTGGGGATTGTGTGTTCTACCCCTTCTATCCGTCCGAAGTCCAATGGGTGTTTACTGAAGACTTGTTCATATTCCGTCACTAGCCTATACACCCCTTGTTTTTGATGGGTAGGTGTTGAATTTATGCCCACGTGTAGCTGTTGGCACCAATCCTCCAATTCTCCGTCTGAGCCATTGCCTTCCACCTGACAGGTTGGTTCTAAGGGCTCAATGGTTGTGATGGCATTGTTGTCAACAGTATATAGCTTTGCCATTGTAGCATACCTTGGCAAAGTGACCTCTTCCTCTCCACAGTTCAAAAGTCGTACCGGCACTCGTCCCCGGTGTACCTCGACTATCCCTCGTGCTGTGAGTATAGTGGGCCTGCTGTCGGTGTACACTGGTTCTATTAAGGCTTGATAATCTCGTCCCTTAGTACCAATGGCTGCTCTACACCATACCAGCATTTCTGTTTTTGGTGGGATTACAATAGACGTTGGATCACTTACCCTCACACTGCCGATTTCTCCACCTGCAACTTCTACCTGTTGCCTTAACATCAATACTTTTATTTCCCTCCGGAGAACTCTCTGCTGGCAGGATTGGGCAGTTTCAGCAATCTGCTGTAAGACAGAAATGACTTCGGAAAAGCAGTTCTCTAACACATTCATTCCTATCAATACAGTTGGTTCACAGTTCCGCCGGTCAACATCAACAACAATTATACCTTGTTTCTTCAATTCTACTTTACCAATCTTTATGGTCATCTCCCTGAATCCTAGTTTCGGTACCAACTTACCATTACTGGCCCATATATTTAGTTCAACATCAGAGGGCCCTTTATCAATATCTGCATCAGCCCAGTACCTCTTATAAAGGATATACGGTATAGATGAAATCTGGGAACCTGTGTCCAGCAAAGCGTTGAGGGGCATTCCGTCCAGCACGATAGGGATAATGGGTCGTCCTCCGATGTACCTGTCGTGCCAGGGTGTTGGGCCTTGAAAGTTCATTCCTGCGAAGCGGCCCGCATTCCCAGGGGATTCCCGTTTAAATCACAATCTCGTGCAAAGTGACCTGGCTGCTGGCAACGGCGGCAAATGGGCTGTCCATCCGGTTGGTAGCGGTCGCGGGGTCGTCCTCTCCATGTCGGGTATCTCCGGGGTCTCATCCATGGAACACCTTCTCTACGGTTTGACAACTCCATCTTGGGTCCTCTCATCTCCTGCATGGTTTAAGCCATTGAAGCAACAACATCAGCTAAAGAGTCAAGCTTTTGTTGAAAAGCCTCATTAGTACTGGGCCCCAGGGGCTTAGCAATGGCCCCGGACATAGCTGATGTCACTGGTACTCCATGTTGTTGAGCAGCCTCTGCCATGAGTTGCGCAGGCTCCTGATCCCGAGGTGCCTCTGCCAGCTGGAGACGTATAACGCTCTCCTTTAATTGGGCAAATGTCAATTCAGGGTTCTTAAAAACAAGCATGCTCACATGCCCCCGGTGAGAAGGGGTGTAGAGTCCCTCAATAAATTGATCTCTTAGCAGTTTATCCGCTCCGGTGTTAAAAATGGGTTCAGCCAGTGTAAGTGATTTAAGGGCTTCCTGCAGGTTTAAGGCAAAGTCTCTCACGCCCTCATTAACTTTTTGTTTGCAATTAAAGAATCGTACTTTAGCTTTGCTGCTGGCAGTGGTTTCAAATGTAGCTTTTAATCCAGCAAATATGCGTTCAACAGTGCCTTTTAGATCAGCTGCCCATGCTGTGACTTCTCGCTTAGCATGGCCACTTAACTGCATCATCAGGAGACTAACACGCTGAACTTCACCCATGGGGAACATGTCAAAATGGGCCAGCATCTTTTCTCTGAAATCGTCAAGGGTATTAGGCTCACCTTCATACATTGGAAGCCATGGGCCACCCGGGGTATATGGCATCAGCACCGGCATGATGGGCGCCACTCCTTGCACCGCTGCGCTACCGGACTCTCTATCGACACTCTGTCTTTCAGCTGCATTAGCGTCGCCGGATGCTGCGGCGTCTCCGTGCTGCGACATACTGTGCCCCCTTAGTTAATCCGGACCCTTCCGGTCCTCCGCTTCCGTCGGGATAGTGTAGATTCGTTTCGCTGTGCAGCAGGATCGATTTTCCCCTTGCTCTGATGTCAGAGCGCTCAGCTTGGTGCCGCCCACAATGACACGCCCCCTGCTGCTCCCACCCACCGCGCTCTGTAATGGCGGATTCTGAAGTTTTTCAGTTAGACTGGGGCTCAGGTGATGGCGTAGCTCAATTAACAGTCTCGTGCCTAACGGTTATGAGGTGATTACCTCAGGGGATGGCGGCCATCTTTACTCCATTATAACCAATGGGGAAAAGTCACTTTCAATAGTTTTCAATGGGGAATGGATTTTTCTTTAATAAAGTAAATTTTCAAGATTTTTCATCCAAGTTTTCACAGTTTTGGGCTCCAATCACGGCACACAATACCCGGTATACGGGCTGGCTAGATCCTGTTCGTGACGCCAATTGTGACGCCCAGGAGACCGGGATACCCAGCACCGGACCAATGGGGTCTGTCTCTTGAGGGGGATGTCACAGGTGGCTTGACCCGGTGCTGTGGCCTCAGGCAATGCACAGTGTAAGGGGTATCGTGAGGGGACAGGCACTTACTTGATCAGCAGCAGGTTCTCCCAGCGGTGACGATCCCGATCCTGGATAGATGGCTATTGTCCAATTGAAAGACTGAGGCACTGAAACGTTTAACCAGTTTACTTCAACATAAAGGGATTTACAACCAGTCCTGTCACCGGAGTCTGTATGGGAACTCTGAGTTACTTTGACCCTGCCGGGGTCTTCGCCTCTTATTGTGCGCAATTTCTGTGTGGCCCTGCTGCTGTATGTGAACTGGCTACCGGCCCAATCTGTCCCCTCCGGGTCCTGGTTCGACGGGCAACCCGAGTCCTTTTATCGGCTTACCCCCTCCAGGAGTACCGCTGAACTCTGTGTCTGTTGCTGCGTCCGGCCCTAGTGAAGCTGATATCACCTCACGTTTTTCCGGTTGCTGTATTATATATAATGAATACAGCCACGGATCCGGTATCCGTCTTTGCGCCTGTTCTGGGTAGTGATTAATGCTACCAGGTTCTCACAATGTCCCTTTTCTCTGTCCCTCTTCTCCTCAGGCCGGTGATTTGGGCCTGGAAACCGTCATAGGGCTGTTAGAAATTCAGCTGTATGACCTCTCACTATCAGCTCCTTAGCCCAACTGCCATTTCTTCTCTCAGACCAGAATGGATCAAGGGGAGTCTCTGGAGCTCCCTCTTCTGGCCGGAGGTGGTAGTGCAGTCTTGCTATTTTAGTATTCGCATTTAGTGTCAGTAACTATTTTTGTGGCAAATACCCCTAGGGGTGCCACAGTTACAAACATTTTGTACAACTTTACGTTGCACAAAATCTTGCAACTTTTCAAAGAGTTTTACGCCACTGTTCTGGTATAAAAGCCTTGATAAATCAGGGCCCATGTGTTTCACTTTTGTCCAACTTGCTGTTATCTGCCTGTTGCAAAGTGTAATCCATATCTGTCAGCAGAGACACAGACAGATTTCAGGTTGTATAGATCTTTGTCAGTATTCTTCTACTCTCTTGTTCGGCAAATTTCATACAGACATAACAGAGAGATGGGCCTTCAATTTAGGGCAGGCAAACTGATGGACAGTGACAGGCACAATACAATATATGCCGGAAAGTTAGGCTAAGGAATTTCCAGCTGACTGAGTAAGGAAAACTGCCTACTGAAAAAAAATGGCTTCCAAGTTGCAAGGCTTCCGAATTGAATTAGTGTCTGAACATTTCTGAACAAATCAGTTTGTTATTTGGGATGAGTGCAGCATGACCACTTTTATTTTTTACATGTTTGTAAAAAAACAGCCTCATTTGACATGTGAGCAAAATAACAAGTAAAATAACCTAGTATACCTCTCTTCTCATAGTCAGCTATTTCCTACACAGCCTGGGCTTGGTAACTCTATTTCTGGCCCTGCGCTCAACACAGAAGAGAGCTTCCTGTATGGACACATCACCAATGTTGTGCATATATAAAAGGCTAGCTGATTGGCTCATTTCGTTACGCTAAGCCAGTCCTATGGTTGATGCATAGACAGAGGAGGAGCCTGATCAAATATTTAAAATGATCGGCCAGTCACCTGCCTTTAAACTGTTCCAAACAGGGGTCTACTTCCTGATTCCCACATGATCACGCACTGACTGGCTGCAGCAGAGACCCCTCTCATCCAATGATTGACTGCACCTGGTCACATGTCCCTGTGTTGAGATGTCATCTCTGCAATAGAAACCATCAGGAAACTGACTAACTTTCTACGTTATCAGTCGTCACACAGTTCAGAACATTTATCAGTCCATGAAGACAATGAAAGATAATATTTCTAATACTGATCTTGCCTGTTATACAATATGTCTTGTTCAGGCAATTTTAATCCCGTAGCTTCATAATTTCTTAGACAATTTTCACACTTTTCTTGTTGCGTTCTTCAAATAAGGCTGAGTGCACATCTTCAAAGCCACCATCACATATTTTATCCTATTTGAGGGAAGAATAGTACAGCACGCTGGGCTATTGTTGCCATTAAAATGACAGACACTACCATTGAATCTTTATAAGTCAAGCGCTGTTGGTGTCTAACCTGTGTTGGAGTCAGCACTCCATCATTTTTGGTTTTCTGCTGCTATGGTGAAGACAGCCTTAAGCATTCGTTTGTAGAGGAGTTGACAACTGATTTTAAATTCACAGGCTCTCCCTAGGAATCGAGGATTCTTTGGTGTCCAAAAAAACAACTTTACTTTAGACGTACGACATTTCTCTAGAAACCTGGGGTGGTTTTGGAGAGAATGTTTGCAGACTATGACCTTCTCCTCAGGACGATTAGACTTTAAAAGACTTTAAAACAGTTTTAAAAGTAACTTCAGATTACTGTCTTTTTGTCATCTAGAGACTTTGTCACAATATTTGAGACAGGAGACAAGATGATTTCCATATACATGATATTTATAGTGCAATGTATGAGATATTCTATCTTGCATCCATTTTTCTCCATATATTTGAATAATTCGCACTATGAAATCGGAGATTTGTTAACAATGTCAGCTTAACTGTTGTGAGTTTATATATACATATATATATATTTACATATAACAATATGTAAATGGTGCCAAATATCATCTTGGTTTGTTTGAATACACGACAATGGAAGAGATTTAAGTTTTAGGTCACCCGATTTGAAAATATAATTTGCCTATTACTTGAATTGTTGGAAGGAAAGCTGAAATCACAGGATTTGTTGGAATATTCAAGATGTGGAAATGTAAGTCTATATCTGATGTAGGAAAAAGACTTTTAAAAACATTATAATTTTCAGCCGATTTAAAAAAATTATTTGTGTAATTAGACTATTCGTACAGATAAATGCAAATTCCTATGACTCCTTTTAGTCAAGCTCAACTTGTTAACCCCACTCACCCATCAAAAAAATAGTATGTCTGCCTATGCTAGCAATTCTCTAGAATAGCCATAGTAATATGTCATACTAATGACACAAGCATATGTTATAGAGAGACATAATCAATATGATACTATGCTTGCTGCAGTTAAACGGGTTGCAAAATACACCATCACATCTACATAGTAACATAGTAACATAGTTAGTAAGGCCGAAAAAAGTCATTTGTCCATCCAGTTCAGCCTATATTCCATCATAATAAATCCCCAGATCTACGTCCTTCTACAGAACCTAATAATTGTATGATACAATATTGTTCTGCTCCAGGAAGACATCCAGGCCTCTCTTGAACCCCTCGACTGAGTTCGCCATCACCACCTCCTCAGGCAAGCAATTCCAGATTCTCACTGCACTAACAGTAAAGAATCCTCTTCTATGTTGGTGGAAAAACCTTCTCTCCTCCAGACGCAAAGAATGCCCCCTTTTGCCCGATGAGTTATGGACTCATCTGGTGAAGTAGATTATTGAAGCTATAGGTTAGGGCAAGAAGATTAGACTGGAGGTGATTGTGTCGCTGATCAGGCATTGCTAGTCAGCATGTGGCAAGTGAGGACCAATACAACAGAATTGTAAATGTATAGATAATCTTGATGTAGGCAAATAGTTAAGATCAGATATGTTGAGAATCAGGAACTTGCAGCAGACAGATGGTTAACGGCAGAAATATTTGCAACCAGGAACTTTAAAATCAAGATCTTTGAGCAAATAAATAGTTAATGGCAGAGATGTCTGTAATTAGAAACTTGTAGCAGACAGATGGTTAATAGCAGAAAGATGTGCAATCATAAAGTTGCAACAGGCAAATGGTTAACAACAGAACAGCAGTGATGGAAAGTTAAACTGGTTACTTGCTTGCAGTAATGTGATTACACACATAAGGGGCAAAGGTGAATAAAATCAGATACCTGGCTTACAAAGACATTTGTGTGAAAATCAGCAGTATTAGCTGATATAAATCCGGAAACAGATACCTGTAGCAGTAGAGTTGAGAGTTAATTGCAACAGGATTCACAGGACTGAACAAGGAAGCAGTAGCAGGTTGTTGAATAACATTAAGGAATTTGCTGGAGCAGAGATGATTAGATAACTGTGTGAAGTCAATGATGGGGCAAACTTCTATCATATCTGTCGTAGTTGAAAGCTATGCTTTTGGAATACTCAGACAGTACATCGCAGCCTGAGCCAGCCTTAAAAGACCTTGATTGATGATGTCAGAGGTGTTTGACAAGTTGCCACCATAACCCAGCATGTATTAAGACAAAAAGATGCCGCCCGTTGGGGAAAAAAAAAGCCTGAGTCGGGACAGGTGAGTATCAGTACAAGATTTGCACTTATACCATCATTAGTGGGGGCCACGATCTGTGGCAGCTAGGAATGAAAACAAAGAGGGGGCACGCCCATCAAACAACTGAAAATAAAAAAGGTAAAACAGTTGAAATATAAAACTACCCTTAACTCCATATTTGATTGCATTTAAAAAAACTGTGTTTCTACAAATATTGTGTGGGCACTCTATGTTAATGATATTTGGATACTTTTTGGCGGTATTATTTAGTCACTGTATGTTGAATTTACTGAGCAATGAATGGCTGAATTGTGTTTTCATTGTATTGAATTATTTTTTTGGGCATTGTATTTTGGCATAAACATTTGGGTAAAATGGATTTACTCAACTTTCCAAATTATGAGCAAAATGGTCTAAAATTGTGTGGGGTAAACTTTACTTGTTGTTAAGGGTCCTATTTTCAAGAAAAACAGTTCTTAGGACATTTCATAAAATAGAAGTCTCTTGTCCACGAATATTGGTATCATTAAAAAAGGATGCATAATAATGAAAATATTCAAAGATTGGTTTTAGAGAAAGCTACATCTTCCTTGCAACCCCTGGTCAGTATGCTGTCCTTTAGTTATAGCAGTTAGCAATTGGATTGATAACAGGGTGTCAATTTTCTGTAAAATATTATTAACCCCATAATCAATTTCTTTTACTGCCTGATATTACCTATAAGTAATATTTTATTACATGTTGACAAAGCAGCAAAGCAATAGCGTACCAGACACTCTTTCGAAATCGACAACGCAAGTAAGAATGTAAATAAGCTTTCATAATCCTTCATTAATTTCAGCCCTATTTTCATGAAACATTCCCAGAGTTATAAAGGGAATATAATCCCTACTGATTTATTGAGAATAATATTTTTGTAATTAATACCAATGGTGCTGGAGAGAGCAGACCGCCTTTTACATTATTTATGCTCACAATAGCTAATTTGGGTCATGAATCTCATGATAAAAATATTTGCATTTCTGCATTTCAATCCCTACTCTAATAAAACACGATCTAGTTTCATATTAAACTTAAGCTCATGTGCTCATGAAATGGACTAACACATTTCAAAATAGGGTGCAATATTAAAAATGAACTTGAAATGCCCTCGGAGCTTGGTGGCATTGTGTCCCTCTTTATACACCAAGCTAACAGTTTTAATGCTTACTTTGGCCATTTAATTTTGTGTATATATCCTTACAAGGTTATCTTTTTCAAAAAAAAAATTTTCACTATGGGCTGAAGAACTAAATAGCCTGTTCTGCCCTACGCAGATCTCTGCCTGCACCGAGCGGTCACGGACCACTTCCGCAGTTGATTCAGCGCCTTCCGCTGATGTTGCATTGACAGAACAGAGGCTTCTCATCCACTCTGTTCTGTCATTGGCACGGCTGTCCATGTCATACTGATTGACAGTCGACAGTGCTGTCAGCAACACGGTTTATTCTTACCAGGAGGAACAGTCTTGTAGGTTATCTAACTTCGCATACTGCTAGCAGTTTATATCTCTCAGTTTCTTCTTACCATGTTCTTCTCAATATTTGCTCTGGCAGCAAAGTCACTTTCCAGAGCCACATCCTTGAAGTACCTCTTGGCTTCATTCTGTTCGTTCCCAGTTTCTCACACACAGTCTATTCTTTTTTCCACAGGGTTGTACCCTTTGGACTTGCTTTTGAAGGGTGTCTAGGTACGGATTTAATATCTTAATGTCTGTGCCTAAACATTCTACAGAAGGAAGGCCATGCATGTAGAGCACCCCCCAAGGCCGTGGGGTACTCGGTACCGGGTACTGGGGGATGTCATGGTGGCAGACCCGGTCCGTGGCCCTGGGACGTCCATGTAAAAGGGAAAGGACTTTAAAGGGATAAAGTTTATGTTCGTGACGCCATCTGTGGTATTCGGTCAGGGTGACCGATGCTGCTTTAAGGGGTCCGATGGGGTGATGTTATGGCAGCTAGATGGTATACTTTCCCACAGGTGAAGTATGTCCTCAGGGCTTCCCGGTGTGTAGATGGTGATATGATGAAAGGTGGAGAGAAGAACGAGGACACAAGGTTGCAGTCCCTTTACCGTTACTGAAGACTTTAGCATCCACAGTCCAGGGCACCAGATCACAGGGCAGGCAGAGTCTGGTCGGTTTAGAGGCAAGTCCAGAGTTCCCTTGTCCAGGGGGAAATCAGTAGCCTTCCTTTGCGCTGTGGTGGTGTAGTCCCTTACTGCCTATGGCTTCACACAAGGGTCTCACAGATGTGGTGTTTCGGTCTCTCTGTCCCCCGTATAGGATAGGACAAAACCCGTATGACTGGTGACTTGAGCATGTTTATAGGGTCTCTTAGATAACCCGGCTCTGTAGGTGTCACCGTGCCTCATGGGTGTAGGTGCGGACAGGTAACCTGCAATTAGTTGTCCTGACGGTCTCTGAAATAAGGTGTAGAGGTCCTTACTCCCTCGGGATTTTGCGCCTCAAAATGAGACAGCCTGAGCGGGGCTAGTGCCCTTCTGGTATCCTCTCCTTTGCTTCGACTTCCTTCACGCTCACTGCAATACAGTTCTGCCTTTCAATGTCTCTTTCTGGGAGCTGCAGCTCTGAGGGCATGCACAGCTCCGTGGATCCTCTGTCCTCCTCAGACTACTGTCTGGAACTTTTTCTAAGTTTCCCAGTTATATATATGTGGGCCAGTTATATATATGTGGGAAGTGACCTAATAAATAGGAGAAGAAGCTCCCCCTGGTGGCCTGGAGTGTGAAATGTGTTGCATGTTTGTGATACCTGGATGCAGTTATCCTAACTTGCCTCCAAATATAGCATCATTCTACCCGAGAGGAAAGCAATACCACCGCGACAACCAGGACCCTGGGGCGCCGCACATGCCTCTTCATGTCTTCTATCTTTAGGGCCTTCTCTCACACATGCCTGACAAGTGGGACACTCCTTGCCTCAGCTTCCAGGCAGACTTAAACATTCACTTTTATCTTAGTGGTGGCACCACTTTGCCCCTTGCTTATATATGAGAACTGTTTAATATCCTGCTCTCTCTGGCTTCTTCTGTAAGCCTGGTCTCCCCACCATGCAAAAAGGCTCAGATACATTAGCTGTCTACTCTCCTATAAGCTGTCAAGTCTTCCACGTTTGGTACAATACATATTGCCACTTTAACTTTGGGTGCCACACTAAAAGACAAGTGTGCCAATCAGCTACTTTACTCTGTCAGTGGCTATTCAGGCAATGTAACTCTCACATGCCCTCTGTGTTTGACCCAGGGTATCAGAAAACAAATTGGGTGCCCCATCAAGCGACCAATATGGGCTTTTATTTCAATCCTGCGCATGAAGCACTCTTTTATTTTTATTTATTTTATTCATACTTATGTAGACTTTTACATAGACTTTTTTAATTATCCATTTGACTTCTTAATAGTCTTCATAAGAAAATCTACTATTGCTGTTCCAGACCATCTGTAAATTCTTTATCTAGCTCATTGATCTGGAAAAATGTTACAAGAGCTCACACTGGCTCTATCTGTTCTTCCCATCCCTTCTCTCAGTGTTAGAGATAGCAGCAAAGCTCTGGAGGGTATTGTACACAAATCTCTGGTTTAGTGAGGGGAAAAAATATTTACAGTCTTAGAAAAAACAGGCTGCAAAAAAAGCATGAAAGCAATTGAAGAGGAAATAATTACAGGATAGAAGCTGTGCTGCTATATCATACAGATAGCAGCACTCTGGATACACACAGACTGCGCATCCAGCCTATATTACTGTGAGATTCACTCCAACGAGAGAAAAAAATTGAAATTTGGATAAAGCTGCAGATAGCATATCAAATAGTATGACAAGGAAAGAAGATTGCAGACTGAAACTTAGTGCAATTATATTATCTAAAGTTAACCACTAGAATACAATATGTAATTATCACGCTTCCATTTCGATAGCCTTTAAAGAAATATCTATTTCTTCTCAATGACCTTGAGTGAAGGAAATGATGAGTTTCATGGCACTGTTGTCTGAACTTGTCTTTTGTTGCCCTTAATCTTGTATTGTCTTCATATTACTACAATAATAGAAGTAAACTATCCCTGAGCACAGCTTACAATTCTCCTAACAGGTGCACACCTTACCGAAAATGCTTCATTAAATTCCACATTAAAACAGAGCATGCTTTCAACATTTTCATTTAATTAATTGTCCATTTTGAGGTGGAGTGTGTCTGCCGAAGTGACTTTGATTAAACTCCGCAGAATAAGATTGATCACTTTAAACAACAAATGCAGTTTTAGTTCTGCACTGCTCACTTTTTTTTTTTGTCCTTTAAAAGCAGAAATATTCATAAATAGCTGCGGTTCATTTGGACAGGTAGTCTATTCTCCCTGAAATTTTATAGCCTTTTATGAAAAACAGCAGAGTCGAAAATGAATGGTTTAACCGTAACTGTACAGGGGCCATTTAACGGGCTTGTTGTTTGCCCAAGTGCAGAACAATACTGTGTGTTCCATCATGATTAATAGTTTCCTTGTCAGCTCCCTTTAATTTGAAACTTGCTATTTGCTTCTGTTTCATTATTGGAGACTCAGGTACTTTCGTGTGACATGCACATTGGCAGTCTATTCATACTCTGTTGGAAAGTAATAACACAGTGTCCTTTCTTGTTCTTTGGATAGGACAATTATACATACCTTTTAGCTCTTTCTTAAAGTAAAGTGCTAGTTTCATTTTTTTTTAATTTTTTAAGATAGACTTTATAGCTTGATATCATGGAATCTTTTAATTAAAGGAGAACTACAGGTAATTAAGAAAAAGACAGCTGCATGCTAATAGAATTATTATCATAAAAGGGTCCTTCACCACTGTACTTGAAGTAGTTACCATGTAACTAAAATGGGTGTAGTGGAGCTGTATGGTGATGAAGATTCTGCCCCCGTTCCCCTTGAAGAACAAGTGTATTGTTGTATTGTGTAATGTGAACTGTGATATGCATTAATAATGCTTTTTTGTGTGTTGCCTAACGGTAGGGAGAGTTGGAGTTAATCATTGGGCCTAGCCCAGAGTCGGAGGGGCTAAGGTGATGGAACAGAGACAGTTAGCTGTCAGGTCTTCAGATAGGGCCCAGTGTGCATCTGCAGTAGACCTAGGGTTTAAAAAGTAGAAGTGCCACATAACGTGGGTGTCCTAAAGTGAGGGGGGTCAACAAGTTAGTTAGCATAAATCTGAGTAAAGAGGAAACATTAACCAACGGAAAGACAGAGAGGTTAATCAGAGATGGTCCCAGTATTGGATGCCTAGGAGTACGGCCCTGAGTTTATAATTCAGGGCTAGAATTAAACAGAGAAAATTAGAGGAAGAAAGTGCCTTGGTGGGAGTTCAAAGGCATCAGCAGCAGAGAGGCTAAGTACCGGCTATGTTGGCAACACAGTTTCCTTGAGGGGAAAGAAGACATGGCACTGCGAGTTGAGAATAGGACTCTTGCTAACTGGACTGTAGGACTAAGTTGGGTTGTGATTAAGCAGAGCCAAACAATAAAGATAGAAAACAAGAGAGTAAAGGGAAATAATTGGAATTGTGTGTGAAAAGTGTCCCATATAAAGTTGTGTACCTGTTACCTACTGCGTATAATCTCCACCAAGTTATCGTGAAGCAAAAATTTTATTCTTGACAGGTGGTAACCCTCATTGAACTGTTTAACATATGGTCCGACTCCTGACCAACCAAAGGCATCGGTAACATACAGCCTGCAAGTGCGTACCGACCCTACAGCACAAGTCCACACATCCAGTCAGGACCCACCTTCATGTAACGTGCTTGGGAGTAAGACATGGGTCCAAAACAAGAAGAGAATGTCCAGCTTCACTGAATCCGTAAAAAAGAGTTTTCTTTATTCACAAACTTTAAGCATAGAGGATACAGACTTCAGCACGAACCATATGGGTAAGAATCTCAACGCATACATATTGTAGAATATCCGATGCGTTAATACAGGCCACGCAATATATACCAGTGGCCACGCAGTATATAACACAGCCACATACTATATAACACAGCCCATGCAGTATATAGCAGCCACATAGTATATAACACAGGCGATGTAGTATATAACACAGGCCACACAGTATATAACACTGGCCACATAATATATAGCACAGACCACGCAGTATATAGCAGCCACATAGTATATAACACTGCCCACGCAGTATATAGCAGCCACGTAGTATATAACACTGCCCACGCAGTATATAACAGTGGCCACGTAATATATAGCACAGCCCACGCAGTACATAACACAGCCCACGGAGTATACTGTATAACACTGCCTATGTAGTATATAGCAGCCACGCGGTAGCTAGCACAGCCCACGTAGTATACAGCAGTGTGAGCACCATATCCCTGTTAAAAAAATAATTAAAATAAAAAATAGTTATGTACTCACCCCCTGGGATCCATCGAAGCTCCGGCGATACGCGCGCGGCTGCTGTCATCTTCTGTTCCCAGGATGCATTGCGAAATTACCCAGATGACAGCGGTCTCACGAGACCGCTAAGTCTTCTGGGTTATTTTGCAATGCATCGCCGGGAATGGAAGATTGCGGCAGGTGCGAGCGGCTTGGCAGACTACAGAGGGTGAGAATAGCAGGTTTTTTGTTTTTTTTATTATTTTTAACATTACATTTTTTTTACTATTGATGCTGCATAAGCAGCATCAATAGTAAAAAGTTGGGGTCACACAGGATTAAGAGCAGCGGATATGGAGTGCGTTACCCGTGGCACAACGGGGTTCGTTACCGCCGGCATTAACCCTGTGTGAGCGGTGACTGGAAGGGAGTATGCGGGCACTGGCCACTGACTGCGGGGAGTAGGGAGCGGCCATTTTCTTCCGGACTGTGCCCGTCGCTGATTGGTCGTGGCTGTTTTGCCGCGACCAATCAGCGACTTGGATTTCCATGACAGACAGAGGCAGCGACCAATGAATATCCATGACAGACAGACAGAAGGACAGAAAGACGGAAGTGACCCATAGACAATTATATAGTAGACTAGATGGCAGCCCGATTCTAAAGAATCGGGAGTCTAGAATCCATATATACTTTATTTTTTCAAATGTAAGAATAATACAATTAACCCCTTTCTGCCATTAGACGTACTATTGCGTCCATGTGGGGTGGGCTTTACTTCCCAAGGACGCAATAGTACGTCATATGCGATCGGCAGCGCTCACGGGGGGAGCGCCGCCGATCGCGGCCGGGTGTCAGCTGTTTATCGCAGCTGACATCCGGCACTATGTGCCAGGAGCGGTCACGGACCGCCCCCGGCACATTAACCCCCGGCACACCGCGATCAAAGATGATCGCGATGTGCCGGCGGTACAGGGAAGCACCACGCAGGGAGGGGGCTCCCTGCGGGCTTCCCTGAGCCCCCCGCAGCAACGCGATGTGATCGCGTTGCTGCGAGGGTCTCACCTCCCTCCCTGCTCCCTCCAGCCCCGGATCCAAGATGGCCGCGGATCCGGGTCCTGCAGGGAGGGAGGTGGCTTCACAGAGCCTGCTCAGAGCAGGCACTGTGAAGCAGCCTGCACTCCTATCAGATCAGTGATCTGACAGAGTGCTGTGCAAACTGTCAGATCACTGATCTGTGATGTCCCCCCCTGGGACAAAGTAAAAAAGTAAAAAAAAAAAATTTCAAATGTGTAAAAAAAATAAAAAAAAATATTCCAAAATAATGAAAAAAAAAAATATATTATTCCCATAAATACATTTCTTTATCTAAATAAAAAAAAAAAACAATAAAAGTACACATATTTAGTATCGCCGCGTCCGTAACGGCCCGACCTATAAAACTGGCCCACTAGTTAACCCCTTCAGTAAACACCGTAAGAAAAAAAAAAAAAAACGAGGCAAAAAACAACGCTTTATTATCATACCGCCGAACAAAAAGTGGAATAACACGCGATCAAAAAGACAGATATAACTAACCATGGTACCGCTGAAAGCGTCATCTTGTCCCGCAAAAAACGAGCCACCATACAGCATCATCAGCAAAAAAATAAAAAAGTTATAGTCCTGAGAATAAAGTGATGCAAAAATAATTATTTTTTCTACAAAATAGTTTTTATCGTATAAAAGCGCCAAAACATAAAAAAAATGATATAAATGAGGTATCGCTGTAATCGTACTGACCCGAAGAATAAAACTGCTTCATCAATTTTACCAAACGCGGAACGGTATAAACGCCTCCCCCAAAAGAAATTCATGAATAGCTGGTTTTTGGTCATTCTGCTCACAAAAATCGGAATAAAAAGCGATCAAAAAATGTCACGTGCCCGAAAATGTTACCAATAAAAACATCAACTCGTCCCGCAAAAAACAAGACCTCACATGACTCTGTGGACCAAAATATAGAAAAATTATAGCTCTCAAAATGTGGTAACGCAAAAAATATTTTTTGCAATAAAAAGCGTCTTTCAGTGTGTGACGGCTGCCAATCATAAAAATCCGCTAAAAAACCCGCTATAAAAGTAAATCAAACCCCCCTTCATCACCCCCTTAGTTAGGGAAAAATTTAAAAAATGTATTTATTTCCATTTTCCCATTAGGGCTAGGGTTAGAGTTAGGGCTAGGGTTAGGGCTAGGGCTAGGGCTAGGGTTAGGGCTAGGGTTAGGGCTAGGGTTAGGGTTAGGTTTAGGGCTAGGGTTAGGGTTAGGGCTAGGGTTAGGGCTAGGGTTAGGGTTAGGGCTAGGGTTAGGGTTAGGGCTAGGGTTAGGGTTAGGGCTAGGGTTAGGGCTAGGGTTAGGGCTAGGGTTAGGGCTAGGGCTAGGGTTAGGGTTAGGGCTAGGGTTAGGGCTAGGGCTACAGTTTGGGTTGGGGCTAAAGTTACAGTTAGGGTTTAGATTACATTTACGGTTGGGAATAGGGTTGGGATTAGGGTTAGGGGTGTGTCAGGGTTAGAGGTGTGGTTAGGGTTACTGTTGGGATTAGGGTTAGGGATGTGTTTGGATTAGGGTTTCAGTTATAATTGGGGGGTTTCAACTGTTTAGGCACATCAGGGGCTCTCCAAACGCGACATGGCGTCCGATCTCAATTCCAGCCAATTCTGCGTTGAAAAAGTAAAACAGTGCTTCTTCCCTTCCGAGCTCTCCCGTGTGCCCAAACAGGGGTTTACCCCAACATATGGGGTATCAGCATACTCAGGACAAATAGGACAACAACTTTTGGGGTCCAATTTCTCCTGTTACCCTTGGGAAAATACAAAACTCGGGGCTAAAACATATTTTTTGTGGGAAAAAAAAAGATTTTTTATTTTCACGGCTCTGCGTTATAAACTGTAGTGAAACACTTGGGGGTTCAAAGTTCTCACAACACATCTAGATTAGTTCCCTGGGGGGTCTAGTTTCCAATATGGGGTCACTTGTGGGGGGTTTCTACTGTTTAGGTACATTAGGGGTTCTGCAAACGCAATGTGACGTCTGCAGACCATTCCATCTAAGTCTGCATTCCAAATGGCGCTCCTTCCCTTCCGAGCTCTGCCATGCGCTCAAACGGTGGTTTCCCCAACATACGGGGTATCAGCGTACTCAGGACAAATTGGACAACAACTTTTGGGGTCGAATTTCTCCTCTTACCCTCGGGAAAATACAAAACTGGGGGCTAAAAAATAATTTTGGGGGGAAAGATTTTTTTTTTTAATTTTCACGGCTCTGTGTTACAAACTGTAGTGAAACACTTGGGAGTTCAAAGCTATCACAACACATCTAGATGAGTTCCTTAGGGGGTCTAGTTTCCAAAATGGTGTCACTTGTGGGAGGTTTCTACTGTTTAGGTACATTAGGGGCTCTGCAAATGCAATGTGACACCTGCAGACCATTCCATCTAAGTCCTCATTCCAAATGGAGCTCCTTCCCTTCCGAGCCCTCCCATGCGCCCAAACAGTGGTTCCCCCCCACATATGGGGTATCAGCGCACTCAGGACAAATTGGACAACAAATTTTGGGGTCCAATTTCTCCTGTTACCCTCAGGAAAATACAAAACTGGGGGCTAAAAAAATAATTTTTGTGGGAAAAAAATTTTGTTTTATTTTTACGGCTCTGCATTATAAACTTCTGTGAAGCACTTGGTGGGTCAAAGTGCTCACCACACCTCTAGATAAGTTCCTTAGGGGGTCTACTTTCCAAAATGGTGTCATTTGTGGGGGGTTTCAATGTTTAGGCACATCAGTGGCTCTTCAAACGCAACATGGCGTCCCATCTCAATTCCTGTCAATTTTGCTTTGAAAAGTCAAACGGCGCTCCTTCCCTTCCGAGCTCTCCCATCCACCCAAACAGTGGTTTACCCCCACATATGGGGTATCAGCGTACTCAGGACAAATTGTACAACAACTTTTGGGGTCCAATTTCTTCTCTTACCCTTGGGAAAATAAAAAATTGGGGGCAAAAAGATAATTTTTGTGAAAAAATATGATTTTTTATTTTTACGGTTCTACATTATAAACTTCTGTGAAGCACTTGGTGGGTCAAAGTGCTCACCACACCTCTAGATAAGTTCCTTAGGGGGTCTACTTTCCAAAATGGTGTCACTTGTGGGGGGTTTCAATGTTTAGGCACATCAGTGGCTCTTCAAACGCAACATGAGGTCCCATCTCAATTCCTGTCAATTTTGCATTGAAAAGTCAAACGGCGCTCCTTCCCTTCCGAGCTCTCCCATCCGCCCAAACAGTGGTTTACCCCCACATATGGGCTATCAGCGTACTCAGGACAAATTGTACAACAACTTTTGGGGTCCAATTTCTTCTCTTACCCTTGGGAAAATAAAAAATTGGGGGCGAAAAGATAATTTTTGTGAAAAAATATGATTTTTTATTTTTACGTTTCTACATTATAAACTTCTGTGAAGCACTTGTTGGGTCAAAGTGCTCACCACACCTCTAGATAAGTTCCTTAGGGGGTCTACTTTCCAAAATGGTGTCACTTGTGGAGGGTTTCAATGTTTAGCCACATCAGGGGCTCTCCAAACGAAACATGGCGTCCCATCTCAATTCCAGTCAATTTTGCATTGAAAGTCAAATGGCACTCCTTCGCTTCCGAGCTCTGCCATGCGCCCAAACAGTGGTTTACCCCCACATGTGGGGTATTGGCATACTCAGGACAAATTGTACAACAATGTTTGGGGTCCATTTTCTCCTGTTACCCTTGGTAAAATAAAACAAATTGGAGCTGAATTAAATTTTTTGTGAAAAAAAGTTAAATGTTCATTTTTATTTAAACATTCAAAAAATTCCTGTGAAGCACCAGAAGGGTTAATAAACTTCTTGAATATGGTTTTGAGCACCTTGAGGGGTGTAGTTTTTAGAATGGTGTCACACTTGGGTATTTTCTATCATATAGACCCCTCAAAATGACTTCAAATGAGATGTGGTCCCTAAAATAAAATGGTGTTGTAGAAATGAGAAATTGCTGGTCAACTTTTAACCCTTATAACTCCCTAACAAAAAAAAATTTTGTTTCCAAAATTGTGCTGATGTAAAGTAGACATGTGGGAAATGTTATTTATTAAGTATTTTGTGTGACATATCTCTGTGATTTAATTGCATAAAAATTCAAAGTTGGAAAATTGCGAAATTTTCATAATTTTCGCCAAATTTCCGTTTTTTTCACAAATAAACGCAGGTACTATCAAATAATTTTTACCATTGTCATGAAGTACAATATGTCACGAGAAAACAATGTCAGAATCACCAGGATCCATTGAAGCGTTCCAGAGTTATAACCTCATAAAGGGACAGTGGTCAGAATTGTAAAAATTGGCCCGGTCATTAACGTGCAAACCACCCTTGGGGGTAAAGGGGTTAATAAATAATAGTAAGAAAGAACAAAAATAATAGGCAGTATATGGAGAAAACACCAAACAAAAGTTCAAAATTGGTGTGAAAATGTCACTGAACCACTTCACAACTAAATATACAGTTAGGGCCAGAAATATTTGGACAGTGACACAAGTTTTGTTATTTTAGCTGTTTACAAAAACATGTTCAGAAATACAATTATATATATAATATGGGCTGAAAGTGCACACTCCCAGCTGCAATATGATAGTTTCCACATCCAAATCAGAGAAAGGGTTTAGGAATCATAGCTCTGTAATGCATAGCGTCCTCTTTTTCAAGGGACCAAAAGTAATTGGACAATGGACTCTAAGGGCTGCAATTAACTCTGAAGGCGTCTCCCTCGTTAACCTGTAATCAATGAAGTCGTTAAAAGGTCAGGGGTGGATTCCAGGTGTGTGGTTTTACATTTGGAAGCTGTTGCTGTGAGCAGACAACATGCGGTCAAAGGAACTCTCAATTGAGGTGAAGCAGAACATCCTGAGGCTGAAAAAAAAGAAAAAATCCATCAGAGAGATAGCAGACATGCTTGGAGTAGCTAAATCAACAGTTGGGTACATTCTGAGAAAAAAGGAATTGACTGGTGAGCTTGGGAACTCAAAAAGGCCTGGGCGTCCACGGATGACAACAGTGGTGGATGATCGCCGCATACTTAATTTGGTGAAGAAGAACCCATTCACAACATCAACTGAAGTCCAGAACACTCTCAGTGAAGTAGGTGTATCTGTCTCTAAGTCAACAGTAAAGAGAAGACTCCATGACAGTAAATACAAAGGGTTCACATCTAGATGCAAACCATTCATCAATACCAAAAATAGACAGGCCAGAGTTAAATTTGCAGAAAAACACCTCAAGAAGCCAGCTCAGTTCTGGAAAAGTATTCTATGGACAGATGAGACAAAGATCAACCTGTACCAGAATGATGGGAAGAAAAAAGTTTGGAGAAGAAAGGGAACGGCAGATGATCCAAGGCACAACACATCCTCTGTAAAACATGGTGGAGGCAACGTGGTGGCATGGGCATGCATGGCTTTCAATGGCACTGGGTCACTTGTGTTTATTGATGACATAAGAGCAGACAAGAGTAGCCGGATGAATTCTGAAGTGTACCGGGATATACTTTCAGCCCAGATTCAGCCAAATGCTGCAAAGTTGATTGGACGGCGCTTCATAGTACAGATGGACAATGACCCCAAGCATACAGCCAAAGCTACCCAGGAGTTCATGAGTGCCAAAAAGTGGAGCATTCTGCAATGGCCAAGTCAATCTCCAGATCTAAACCCAATTGA